>NW_026622974.1:1208150-1957017 GCF_023065955.2 Ursus arctos | reverse complement strand
AACGTCAGCATTGTGTCCTGGATCAATTCCTAACCTTGTGACCAGGTTTACCAAAGTAGTACTTTACCAAAGTAAAGGGGTTGTTTTATGCCATTATTTTCTGGGGCTTGATCTCATGAATCTGAGATCATGACTTGAGCCAAAATTCAGAGTCCAAGGATTCACCAGGTTCCCCGACTACATACACTTTTTTCTTTTTTTTACCATGTATTGTAGTTGCTTGGTTAAGTCCATGGCACTTGGTTTTGTTCTAAAAGGTTTCCTTCTTTAGGTATATTTGGAGCTGGTTCCTTCCATTTCCATTGCTACTTTTCATGAACAGATCAAAATCCTGTGTCTATTGAGTGCCCATCCATGAGCCAGAACACACACTGAACCCTGCATTTTGGGGAGTATTTAAAGTACTTCATTTAGAAAAGTACTAGTTGTATGTATTGCCCTCAACCCGTTCACTATCACAGAAATGCAGTGGTGAAAATACAGTGATATTTCCCCCCTCATTATTCAGTGAAGAGTCTGCTTTACATACACATACTGACCAAGAAATTCACAAAGATTGAGAGGTAACTAAGTACGTCCTCTCAGCTATACACAGAGAAAAATCAGGTAGTATGCATAGATGGTGAGAAAATGACATAATTTCATTAGTATATGCTTAGAGAAATATGATTTGAAGAATGGAATTTCTGTGAACACTGCTCTTCATTTCATCTGAGACCCATTTTAAACTTTGTTCTAGAAATGTCTGGTGACTCCGGAGGATAGAATGGGTGGGGATGGTGTTTTAAATCAAGAGTGGGACCTCTATTTATTCTCAATCTGTTTTTCTTTTCCCTCTTCACCCTGAAGTTTGGCTAGTGACTCTATTTGGGGGGGGATGGCAGGTCATCCCCCTCATGTCGTTTATTTTCAAAAAAAAAAAAAAGAGTGAGAATGTGTGAGATTGGGGTTCAACTTTTGAAACAAAGCGTTTACTCTCCCATGCCCCCTTGTCTGTGAAGACAGGCCCCCGTTGACACCAGAAGTTGGCCGCTGTGCAGCTGCATTGACTCTGAAAGGTCTATGATGACACCATCGCCATGGTGACTTGAGCCACACCTCTGCTGTCCTTTCCAGCTTGGACTCTTTGAGCTGACCCATTCCTGCGGATTGGTGTTTGCCCTGCTGCTCCAACTCAGAATGGGAAATTGCTCTGGTTCCTGCTGTGATGGTATGTTCATAATGATCTTCTGAATGCTGTTTGCTATGGCTCAGTTCACTCTTTCTCAAACCATTTTTCTCATCATTGAAAATTTCCTCTCTCCCAATTTCATCTACATATGTTTTATAGTTTTGTTCTATCCCTTGATTTCTACTGTTGGTGGTTCTACTGAGCTAGCAACCTTGGTTTTTGTCCTCCATGGAGAACAATGGACTACTTCCTATGATATCCTGCACCCCTCACTTGTCACCCCTAGGTTCTCAAGGGGGGAAAATACGGCAGTGTCTATGTTCATTTAAGTTTCTTTTTTTTTAGATTTTATTTATTTATTCGACAGAGATAGAGACAGCCAGCGAGAGAGGGAACACAAGCAGGGGGAGTGGGAGAGGAAGAAGCAGGCTCATAGCAGAAGAGCCTGATGTGGGGCTTGATCCCATAACGCCGGGATCATGCCCTGAGCCGAAGGCAGACGCTTAACCGCTGTGCCACCCAGGCGCCCCTTGTTTAAGTTTTTTTAAGCATCCTAAATTCTATATTCACATTATGCATTTCTGAAATTTAGAGTGAACCCAGAAAGGTTAATATGGAGGACATTTATCATTGTTTTCTCAGTGTCTTACAAAATCTGCCCTGTACCATTCACCCCCAAAGGGGTATGGATTTCAGGATTTTGGGGACATGTGGGTTCGTTCCTATCAATAGTTGCCCCAAAGAGATCCTCAGAATATGAGAGTCTACATTTCAATTTATGACCCCCAAACACACATTTCCATTTCTAAGAACTTTGGGTGTTATCCAAAATGACATTTTCTAGAGATTTCAATGGTATGCTACCATCCATCCCATTCAGCGCCCCAGACGTAAGTATAGTGACAATAGCATGACCTTTTTTTCTCGGTGACGCAATGAATAGCCGGCCTTTAATGTACGGTGAAAGATGGGTAACTGGTTAATGGATCGAGTTAATGAATGATCGATAACCAAGTACACAGATTATTAGTGATGCACAAAGAAAAATAGGTGATGTAGACACAAGAAGAGAGACACACACATTATATATATAAGTATATATGTATATATAGATGATTGCATACGTTTGCACATAGGATTGTAGCTTGAAAACAGAACGTGTCTACATTAAAGTGGTTTTGATGTAATGTGTTTCTTAGTTCTCCTGAACTTTCATCCAGATCTCTTCCCAAAAGCTAAGCTATGTTTTTTTTTTCTCTATGAGTTGACAAGGGTCTCAGGAACTCCTAGTTTGTTTGGAGGCACTTCTATTTGTGTGAGGAATAAATAATGCAAGATGGCATTGTTTCACATGTTTGAAAACACAAGACTTTGTAACAGTGACCCTCCCTTCCTTTACACTGGGATTCATCTCATTTGATCTGCTGACTTTAAGACAGACAACTGGAACATTCTAGATAACAGTCATGGATATTTGTGGACAAGGGCCCCAGAGAGTGGATTCAGGGAGACAGCAATAGGTTTGCTCGTTTGCTTTTTGTTGTTGTTGTTGTTGTTGTTGTTGTTGTTGTTTGCCTCTGATTCTGTCCAAAAGAAATCATGTTGGGGTAAAATGCTTGTATTTAGGCAAAGCAGCTGTGTGTCACAGAGCAATGGTCTGGGAACTCAGGCTCCCAGATTTGAATCCAGCTCTGAAACTTGTGAAATTGTGAGATCTCAAACAAGATCTAGACCCTCTAATTCACCTTTCTGACCACGTGACAGGTGTTCATTCATTCAATGCTCATCACACACTTATGCGATGATTTGTTTCCTCTCCCTATTCCTCAGGTGGAGGAACAGAGGCACAGAGATGAATGTGACCAGGTTCATGAACTCCTCTAAGTAAAGGATCCAGGAGGTGAACCCAGGCCTGCAGTCCAGTGCTCGTGCTCTAACTACTGAACCGAACTGCACTTATGACTCAGCCATGGGATCAGTAGTTACTGTGCAAAGAAGCTTTAGCATCTGCGTGGATGTCAGGAATTCCCTGAGCCAAGGGGAATCCCAAACACTGTTTGTCATTATGAGGTCAGCTCGGTGGTCACATAGCCCAGGGAAGCTCTTGAGCCATAGAAGTCCAGATCTTGCCATAGTCATTCATCTGAAAAGGACGTAGAAAGCCTGGTCCATTTGAAGCCATGATTGTGTTCAGTTCAAAGATTCTGAGGGTTTGGAGGCACCGTTTAGGACAAGCCAGTCAAATTCTGTTTGAACGCTGGGCTACTCCTCAGCACCTGACCTCAATCTGGTCAGAATGGAGGAGACCCTTTCATGGTATTTGATGGCATTGTCAGTATGAGTAAGTCCTAGTCATGCCGAAATCCTGTGAGCTTAGGGACACTCCTGGGACAAGGAAAAATAAGACTCAAAGAACCAGTTCATGATTAACCTTCTGTCCAGAGCTGGTCAGTGCCTGGCCAATCAGTGTCATGGCATGGTCACTCTTCAGGGCATGGCACAAATAGAATAAGAATAGGGAGCATGCTGGGCGGTGCCTGGCTGGCTCCGCCAGTGGAGCATTTGACTCTTGTTCTCAGGGTCGTGAGTTCAGACCCCATGTTGGGCATGGAGCCTATTTTAAAAACAGAGAGAAAAGAATCGGGGACATAGTGTTGTAGATTTGATAACATTCTCCCCATGAGCCCTAAAAAAAATGCTTGAATGCCATGAACTACACACTTTAGGGACAGTGACCAACAAGAACTCAAACACTCATAACAGCCTGCTGTCCCATCATCCTTGTTTGGACACACTTGTCCAGCTGGGCCAGGGAGTGTCCATGCTCCAGTGGGGGCCTTTGCTCCTTCCAGAGCTCTCCCATTGTTGGCTAGTAAGTGCAAGCATGGAGAGAGGCCATGCTTCATGACTATATACACATAGCCTTGCAAAGCAAGACTAGAAGTCAAACAGCATCAAATGAATAATGGTGCTTGGTTTTCAATGATAGAACTTCATAATTGACAAATCGTCAACAATTGATGAGCTTCCTCACAAAGGATGTGAGATGAAATGCAACAGAAAGTCCTGCTTAGATCTGAATCTAAGTCTCTCAATAAAAGGTTGCTTATTATCACGTGCAAAATAGTATACAGCAGATGATAGATTTAAATGCAAAAGCAGGTCTGGGTGATCCTTACGGAGAGTCGTGACGGGGGAGCTTCTCCAGGGTGTGGGTATGGAAGGGTCCCTCTCTATGTGTCCTTTGTATATTCCCTGATTTTTTTTAAAAAGATTTTATTTGAGAGAGAATGAGAGAGCAGAAGCGGTGAGTAAGGGGGATGGGGGGGAGGGAGAAGAGGGACAAGCAGGCACCAAGCTGAGTGCAGAAACAGAGGCCTGGCTCGATCCCAGGACCCTGAGATCATGACCTGAGCCAGGTCAGACACGTGACCCACCGAGCCACACAGGCGCCCCTGAGGGGTCCCTCTCAAAGGAGGTAGGGCTTGGTCCCCTGCCACTGCAGGGTCTAGAGAAGGATGGGGAGTCTATAAAGACTGGATCTGGGGGAGGAAGGAAGGAACAGGGAAGGTGCCCATTCAGAGCCAGTGCAGTTCCGGTTCACTCTTAGGCAGGCCTTAGCCCAGGCAGTTTGGAGACTTGCTTATCAATACCAGTGAGATACTAGAGGTCATAGGCTTAATTTATTAAACCAGCAAAGCACTAGCCCAGGTGACCATTTTCCCAGTTAATTCACAGGAACTGCTCAGCCAGGGCTGGTCAGCTGAAGGGAAGCTAATTCTTGGTAGAGCTGTCATGTGACAATTAGTTTGGAAAGTCCTGGGTTCTGAATCAGCTTGGGAGCCCCGCAGACCACTGGTCCTTGAGTGTGCTCAACTGGTCCTGGGGAAGGCTCCACATCAGACAGCTAGTAGGGTGAATGCTGTGGGAGGATGGCCACAGTTGGGCTTCCCCTGGCCCTTCAGAGGGGCTTGTCAAGGGGCATCTGCACTGTGTTCTGGGTCAGGGGTTGAAACCTAGATGTGCGAAGTTGAGCTAGGATTTGGACTTTGCTGTTGGCTCAGGCACCTCCCCCAGGGCATCCACTGTCTCCCACAGACAACTTGGGGCTGGAAGATATGAGAAAGAGACGAGGAGCCTTGGTTCAGGGCTGCAGGGCTTGATCTCAGGTGTCTGGGCAGATGTCAGGTGTTCCGGGACCTCTCTCCCCAAGGAACCAACTCCATTCCTGTCCCGGCTCCCGCACTCAACATTAAGTTGTCTCTATAGCTTGGCTTTGGTAAATAGTGCTGCCGAACATGGGCAGATATTTCTCTGAAATCTAAACTTGAATTCAAATGGATTTCTTATCCAAGAGTGGGATTGCTGGGTGTAAAGGTATTTCTTTTGTGAATTTTTTTGATGAAGTCCCATATTGTGTTTTCATAGTGACTGCATCAGTTTACATTCTCTGTGGGGTATTTGAAGGCTATATGAACCCTAAGACCTTCCTAAAGCCCTCTCTGATTCAGGTGGCTTTGCTAGGCAAATGATGAACCATGGGATCAAAAGTTTGAACACTGATGAACTTATCACTCCTTTTTCTATGGTCTTCTGATAGCAAGATGTCAACAGCTCTTTCTGTTGTCATGCATTTCCCACGGTCTCTGAGAAAACAAAAAACAAAAGTGAAAAAAACATCCATATTTTCTCTAGGTCTCCGGAAGCTGTCCAGGAGAATAAAGCCGAAGGTTCACCCCACTTCTGACCCTGTTGAAGGTACTGTGGAAATTCATTCATTAAGTTGATTCAAGAATAATTATTCTAGGGGAGGAGTTAAGATGGCGGAGGAGTAGGGGACCCCTTTTTCAGCCGGTCCCCTGAGTCGAGCTGGATAGGTACCAGACCAGCCTAAATAACCACGGAATCAGCCTGAGACGCAGGATGATGCATCTGGATCTCTACAAATGAACATCTCCAGCGCTGAGTATTGAGGTATGAAGAGGGGAGCTGTAAACCGTGCACAGATATCAGAAGATAAACAGAAGGGGGAGGGAGCCGCCGCGTTTGGGCGCCGGGAAGCGGCAGCCACCTGCACGGGGGAGCGGGCGGACTCATAGAGGGCACCCGTGAGAGAGCGGACTGAGACCGGTGAGCCGTGAACACGCGCCACCAGGCATCTCCCGGAACACCGGAATCCTGGTGTGCTCACGGGATCCAGACTGAGACCGGGAACTCCCGGAGCGCGCGCGGCGGCTGGCGGCTGGCGGGCCACCTGCACGGGGAAGCGGGCGGACTCGCGGTCGGCACCCGCGAAACAGCAGACTGAGACCCTGAACCGGGTGCGCGCGCCACCAGGCTTCTCCCGAAACTCCGGAATCGAGGTGTGCTCACCGGGCATAGACTGAGACCGGGAGACCCGGGAGCGTGCGGGGCGGCCGGTGGCTGGCGGCATTAGAAACACAAAGGACAGAGACGCGCCGGCCCTGGAAGTGAGGGCAGGGACGCCGAGTTGGTGCGCACATCCCGGGACGCTGCAGGGTTGAGCAGCACCAACAGTAATAGAGTTAAAGTGGCCAAAACATCAGTGGAGAACGGGCCGCAATCCCTCTGTTCTGTGACAATGCAGCCTCTGCTGCTCTGACCCTCAGAAGAGGCATAGCCGGCCGCCAGGGAAAGCCGCCAGAGAACAAAAGCCTGGAAATACCGGCCCAGAGAGCGCCCATCCCCATCCTCCCTCGCAGGGGACACGGAGACTCTAAACAAACAGGGTTGCCTGAGTATCGGCGCGGCAGGCCCCTCCCCCAGAAGGCAGGCTGAAAAATCAAGAAGCCCACAACCGGAGGCGCCTGGGTGGCGCAGTCATTGAGCGCCTGTCTCTGGCTTAGGGCGTGATCCCAGCATTCCGGAAAGGAGTCCCTCATCGGGCTCCTCCGCTGGGAGCCTGCTTCTTCCTCTCTCACTCCCCTGCTTCTGTTCCGTTCTTGCTGACTGTCTATCTCCCTCTCTCAGATAAGTAAATAAATAAAATCTTTAAAGAAGAAGCCCACATCTCTAAGATCCCTATAAAACAAGGGGCACGGCCTGGGACCCAGTCAATAATTTTGGGCTCTGGACAACCCCGCAACCTCCCCTCATCAGAATGACAAGAAGGAGAAGCCCCCCCCCAGCAAAGAAAAGACAGTGAGTCAGTGGCCTCTGCCACAGAAGTAACGGATATGGATGTAACCAAATTATCAGAAATGGAATTCAGAGTAACAATGGTTAAGATAATGAGTAGACTTGAAAAAAGTATTCAGGAAAATGTTACTGAGAATATAGAATCCCTAAGGGCGGAAATGAGAGCGAATTTGACAGAAATTAAAAATTCTATGAGCCAAATGCAGGCAAAACTAGAGGCTCTGATGGCCAGGGTCACGGAAGCGGAGGAAAGGGTTAGTGAATTGGAGGATGGGTTAATAGAGGAAAAAATAAAAATAGAAGATGGTCTTAAAAAAATCCATGCCCACGAATGTTGGCTACGGGAGATTACTGACTCAACGAAACGATCCAATGTTAGAATCATCGGCATCCCTGAGGGGGTGGAGAAAAACAGAGGTCTAGAAGAGATATTTGAACAAATTGTAGCTGAAAACTTCCCTAATCTAGCAAGGGAAACAAAAATTCGTGTCCAAGAGGCAGAGAGGACCCCTCCCAAGCTCAACCATGACAGACCTACACCACGTCATGTCATAGTGCAACTCGCAAATATGAGATCCAAGGATACAGTATTGAAAGCGGCCAGGGCAAAGAAATTTCTCACGTACCAAGGCAAAGGCATCAGAATTACGTCAGACCTGTCTACACAGACCTGGAATGAGAGAAAGGGTTGGGGGAGCATTTTTAAAGCTCTTTCAGAGAAAAACATGCAACTAAGGATCCTTTATCCAGCAAGGCTGTCATTCAGAATTGATGGAGAAATAAAGACATTTCAGAATCGACAGTCACTAGCCAATTTCGTAACCACGAAACCAGCCCTACAGGAGGTATTACGGGGGGTTCTATAAAAGTAAAAAGGCCCCAAGAGTGATACAAAACAGAAAGTCACAGCCAATACAAACAAAGACTTTACTGACAACATGGCAGAATTAAAAGCCTATCTCTCAGTACTCAGCCTTAACATTAATGGTTTAAATTCTTGCTTTAAACGCCACAGGGTTGCAGATTGGATAAAAAGAAATGACCCATCCATTTGCTGTCTACAAGAGACTCATTTCGAACCCAAAGATGCATTGAGACTGAGAGTAAGGGGATGGAGTACCATCTTTCACGCAAATGGACCTCAAAAGAAAGCTGGGGTAGCAATTCTCATATCAGATAAACTGGATTTTAAACTACAGACTATAGTTAGAGATGCAGAAGGGCACTATATTATTCTTAAAGGAAGTATTCAACAAGTGGATATGACAATTATAAATATATATGCCCCCAACAGGGGAGCAGCAAGATACACAAGCCAACTCTTAACCAGAATAAAGAGACATATAAATAAAAATACATTAATAGTAGGGGACCTCAACACTCCACTCTCAGAAATAGACAGAACACCCTGGCAAAAACTAAGCAAAGAATCAAAGGCTTTGAATGCCATACTCAACGAGTTGGACCTCTTAGATATATGTAGAACACTACACCCCAGAACCAAAGAATACTCATTCTATTCTAATGCCCATGGAACATTCACAAGAATAGACCATGTTCTGGGACACAAAACAGGTCTCAGCCGATACCAAAAGATTGAAATTATCCCCTGCATATTCTCAGACCACAATGCTCTGAAATTGGAACTCAACCACAAGGAAAAATTTGGAAGAAACTCAAACACTTGGAGACTAAGAACCATCCTGCTCAGGAATGACTCGATAAACCAGGAAATCAAAAATCAAATTAAACAATTTATGGAGACCAATGAGAATGAAAATACAACAGTCCAAAACCTATGGGATACTGCAAAGGCAGTCCTAAGGGGGAAATACATAGCCATCCAAGCCTCACTCAAAAGAATAGAAAAATCTAAAATGCAGTTTTTATATTCTCACCTCAAGAAGCTGGAACAGCAACAGAGGGACAGGCCTAATCCACGCACAAGGAAGCAGTTGACCAAAATTAAAGCTGAAATCAATCAAGCAGAAACCAGAAGTACAGTAGAGCAGATCAACAGGACTAGAAGCTGGTTCTTGGAGAGAATCAATAAAATTGACAGACCACTGGCAAGACTTATCCAAAACAAAAGAGAAAGGACCCAGATTATTAAAATTATGAATGAAAAAGGAGAGGTCACGACGAACACCATTGAAATTGGAAGGATTATTCGAAATTTTTATCAACAGCTATATGCCAATAAACTAAGCAATCCGGAAGAGATGGAATCCTTCCTGGAAACCTATAAACTACCAAGATTGAAACAGGAAGAAATTGATTTCTTAAACAGGCCAATTAATGATGAAGAAATTGAGTCAGTGATAAACAACCTTCCAAATAACAAAACTCCAGGCCCGGACGGTTTTCCTGGGGAATTCTACCAAACATTCAAAGAAGAAATAATACCTATTCTCCTAAAGCTATTTCAAAAAATAGAAACAGAAGGAAAGCTACCAAACTCATTCTATGAGGCCAATATTACCTTGATCCCCAAACCAGGCAAAGACCCCCTCAAAAAGGAGAATTACAGACCGATTTCCCTAATGAATATGGACGCCAAAATCGTCAACAAGATACTTGCTAATAGAATCCAACAGTTCATTCAAAGGATTATCCACCACGATCAAGTGGGATTCATACCTGGGATGCAAGCGTGGTTCAATATTCGCAAATCAATCAGCGTGATACATCATATCAACAAGAAAAGACTCAAGAACCATATGATCCTCTCAATCGATGCCAAAAAAGCATTTGACAAAATACAGCATCCTTTCCTGATTAAAACCCTTCAGAGTGTAGGAATAGAAGGTACATTTCTCAATCTCATAAAAGCCATCTATGAAAAGCCTACTGCAAATATTATTCTCAATGGGGAAAAGCTGGAAGCCTTTCCCTTAAGATCAGGAACACGACAAGGATGCCCACTCTCGCCACTATTATTCAACATAGTACTAGAAGTCCTTGCAACAGCAATCAGACAACAAAAAGGGATCAAAGGTATTCAAATCGGCAAAGAAGAAGTCAAAATGTCTCTCTTCGCAGATGACATGATACTCTATATGGAAAACCCAAAAGAAGCCACTCCCAAACTATTAGAAGTTATAGAGCAATTCAGTAATGTGGCGGGATACAAAATCAATGCTCAGAAATCAGTTGCATTTCTGTACACAAATAACGAGAACGAAGAAAGAGAAATTAGGGAATCCATCCCATTTACAATAGCACCAAAAACCATACGTTACCTTGGAATTAACTTAACCAGAGACGTAAAGGACCTTTATTCTAGAAACTATAAATCACTCTTGAAAGACATTGAGGAAGACATAAAAAGATGGAAAGATATTCCATGCTCATGGATCGGAAGAATTAACATAGTTAAAATGTCCATGCTACCCAGAGCAATCTACACTTTCGATGCTATCCCGATCAAAATACCGAGAACGTTTTTCAAAGAACTGGAACAAATAGTCCTTAAATTTGTATGGAACCAGAAAAGACCCCGAATCTCCAAGGAACTGTTGAAAAGGAAAAACAAAGCTGGGGGCATCACAATGCCGGATTTCGAGCTGTACTACAAAGCTGTGATCACAAAGACAGCATGGTACTGGCACAAAAACAGACACATAGACCAGTGGAACAGAATAGAGAGCCCAGAAATGGACCCTCAGCTCTTTGGGCAACTAATATTTGATAAAGCAGGAAAAAACATCCGGTGGGAAAAAGACAGTCTCTTCAATAAATGGTGCTGGGAAAATTGGACAGCTACATGCAAAAGAATGAAACTTGACCACTCTCTCACACCATACACACAAATAAACTCCAAATGGATGAAAGACCTCGATGTGAGACAGGAATCCATCAGAATTCTAGAGGAGAACATAGGCAGCAACCTCTACGACATCGGCCAAAGCAACCTTTTTCATGATACATCCCCAAAGGCAAGAGAAACAAAAGATAAAATGAATTTATGGGACTTCATCAAGATTAAAAGTTTCTGCACAGCCAAGGAAACAGTCAGAAAAACTAAGAGGCAGCCCACGGAATGGGAGAAGATATTTGCAAATGACACTACAGATAAAGGACTGGTATCCAAGATCTACAAAGAACTTCTCAAACTCAATACATGAGAAACAAATAAACAAATCAAAAAATGGGCAGAAGATATGAACAGACACTTTTCCAATGAAGACATACAAATGGCTAACAGACACATGAAAAAATGTTCAAAATCATTAGCCATCAAGGAAATTCAAATCAAAACCACACTGAGATACCACCTTACGCCAGTTAGAATGGCAAAAATAGACAAGGCAAGAAACAACAATTGCTGGAGAGGATGTGGAGAAAGGGGATCCCTCCTACATTGTTGGTGGGAATGCAAGTTGGTACAGCCACTCTGGAAAACAGTGTGGAGGTCCCTTAAAAAGTTAAAAATTGAGCTACCCTATGATCCAGCCATTGCACTACTGGGTGTTTACCCCAAAGATACAGACGTAGTGAAGAGAAGGGCCATATGCACCCCAATGTTCATAGCAGCAATGTCCACAATAGCTAAATCGTGGAAGGAGCCGAGATGCCCTTCAACAGATGACTGGATTAAGAAGTTGTGGTCCATATATACAATGGAATATTACTCAGCAATCAGAAAGAATGAGTTCTCAACATTTGCCACAACATGGACGGCACTGGAGGAGATAATGCTTAGTGAAATAAGTTAAGCAGAGAAAGACAACTATCATATGATTTCTCTCATCTATGGAACATAAGAACTAGAATGATCAGTAGGGGAAGAAAGGGATAAAGAAAGGGGGGGTAATCAGAAGGGGGAATGAAACATGAGAGACTATGGACTCTGAGAAACAAACTGAGGGCTACAGAGGGGAGGGGGGTGGGGGAATGGGATAGACCGGTGATGGGTAGTAAGGAGGGCACATATTGCATGGTGCACTGGGTGTTATACACAACTAATGAATCATCGAGCCTTACATCGAAAACCGGGGATGTACTGTATGGTGACTAACATAATATAATAAAAAATCATTATTAAAAAAAATAATAATAAAAAAATAATTATTCTAGGGGCACCTGGGTGGTGTCCAACTCTTGATTTTGGCCCAGGTCATGATGTCAGGGTCATGAGACTGAGCCCTGTGTTGGGCTCCATGCTGGGTATGGAGCCTGCTTCAGATTCTCTCTCCCTTTCCCTATGCCCCTCCCCTGCTCACACTCTCTGTCTCTAAAAGAAAAAAGAAGAAGAAGAATCATTACACTAGTTTTCAGTGTCCCATACTTAAGACAAAAATGCCAAGCCATATTATTTTTGTTTCATGTGTGAAAATTTTAATTTAGCTGGCCACTCATTAGTTTATAACCACAGGAGTCAAATGGCATTTGCAACTCAAGTCTGTTCACATTTCACGGTAGGTATAGTGAAGCTAACGAATGGACATTAGTCTGTTATTAAATATTAGGAAAAATAGATCTTTTATTATTTTTAATGAATAGACGTTATTACTTCGAATAGGTTTAGATTAAGATAATAATTGAGCAGATAATATAAAAAGTTTCCCTATCACCCTTATCCCTTGGCGCACAATTTCCACAATCCTTAAAAGCTTCATCAGTGTGGAACACATGTCACGAATCACAAACCAGTGTAGCGATATTAATACTCATTGAAGGCCAGCATCGCTAGGAAGGTCTGCTCTGTGTTGTGCAGGAGTATGGGTTTTGACAAATGCATAAAGTCGTGTATCCACCATGTACAGAGTATCACTGCCTTGAAAATCCTGTGTTTAACCTATTCATGCCTTTGCACTTTCTCTAGAAATCTTAACAACCGTTGACCTTTTGTCATCTCTATAGCTTTCCTTTCTCCAGAATGTCATCTAGTTGGAACCGTAAAGCATGTTGCTTTTCCAGACTGACTTCTTTCACTTTTATCTATACAGTTCACATTCGTCGATGTCTTTTTGTGACTTGATAGCTCAATTATTTTTTTTAATCTCCTTTTTATTATTGTTTGAGAGAGAGAGAGTGAAAGTGTGTGGGGAGGGGCAGAGGAAGAGGGAGAGAGAATCTTCAGCAGCCTCCACGCTCAGCAGGGAACCCATCTGACGTGGGGCTGGATATCATGCCCCTGAGATCATGACACGAGCCAAAATCAAGAGTTGGATGCTTAACTAAGTGAGCCAGCTATGTGCTCCGGTAGCTCAGCTCTGTTTATTACCAAGTCGTATTGCATTGTAAGGGTGTATTGCCGGTTGTTTCTCCATTCACCTAGTGTAGGACAGCTTAGTCGCCTCTAGATTTGGTGTTCATAAATCAAGCCGATAGAAGCACTCCTGGGCCAGTTTTCATGTGGACACATTTTTCAACTCAACCGGGTAAATACCTAGGAGTGAGATGGCTGGATGACACAGCAAGACTGTGTTTTGCTTTGTAAGATTTGATAGGATTCACCAGTCAAACCATCTGGGGCCGGCTCTTCCTTTCTGGGAAATGTATTAACTATCAGTTAAATGTCTTTGATACATGCCTGTTCAGATCATCTATTTCCTTTCAGTGGGTTTTGGTAGTTTTGTGACTTTGAAGGAATTGGCCTCTTTCCTTTCAGGAATCCTAGAATTTTTCCATGTATTCCTTTAGAATCCTTTCAACGTGATGTCTCCTCTTTCATCTCATGTTAATGTGTGTCTTCCCTCTTTCTTCAGGGTTAGTCAGGCTAGAGCTTTATCCATTTTACTGATATTTACAAAGAACCAGCTTTTGTCTTGGTTTGGTTGATTTTGTCTGAGAGTTTTTTGTGTTCCATTTCATTGGTATCTGCAATTATATTATTTTTTTTCTCTTACTTGCTTTATATGACATGACTCTTTTTTGCCTTGTTTTCTAAGGAGGAAGCCTATTCACTTTGAATCTTTCTTACTTTCCAACACGATGACATTCAGTAGTATAAATTCTCCCAGGCACTGCCTTTGCATACATTTTTGTCAACGTATATTTTCATTTCGTTTAGTTCAAAATCTTTTCAAGCTTCTCTTGAAACTTCCTCTTTGACCATTTTTTAAAAATCTCCAGCTATTTGGGGATTTCCCAAGATTTCTTGCTGTGGTTGAGCTCTAGTTTAATTTCATAGAGGTCTGAGAGCAGCTGTTGTATTGCTTCTACTCTTTGAGATGTGTTGGGGTGTGTTTTATGGCCCAGCATGTGGTCTCTTGCTGAATGTTCCAGGTGAGCTGGAGAAACAGTATATTCTGCTAGAGAGTCTATGCTCCAGGAAACCTGGATTCCCTGTGTTCCCTTTCCTGTCTCCTCAGGGTCATAGTTTGTCCTGTGTCCTCCCCTCTCCATGGACCCGAGAGTGGTTGATTTTTCAGTGTCTTCAGGCTTTTTCTTGTTTGTAGGGTGGACAGTGATTTCCATGATCCTTGCATGTGGAGCCCTCTACTTTTGTCTTCATGTGCCTTCAATCTCACTTCTCCTGAAATGTGTCTTGACTTCAAGATATTTGGGCACACGCTGCTTCCATTCATATAACCAGGTCTCCAAAAACAGCCAAGAAGCCTGTGTCTAGATGTCAGCTTACATAGCAAAACACACGTTTTCTTTGACATTCCACCTTTTACATTGGCTGTTATCCTAAGTTAGAGGTTTACAGAAATATCAGCCATATGCTTTCATTCAACGTGTTACCCTCCCAGAGGTATGGACTAGTGAAAATAGAGAATATATGTGTCTTTACATATATCCATTGAGTATCCAGCCTTTCACACACAATGACAGACCAAGAAACCCATTGACTGAGATGGATAGATACGCATGTACATAGGGAGTTAGTTAACATAGAAAAAAGAAAAGGTAACGTTTTGAGATGAAGAGACATATGAATTTCTGTATGTAGACAATTGCATCCTTGTGCACATAGAGCTCCAGCTTTAGAAAAGCACGAACCTCTATTCATGTGGTTGTGAGGTAATGCACAGGTCAGGTCCCCTGAGTCTGCATCCAGCGCGCTGTTCAAAGGCGAAGCTCTGGTCATTCGCATGACTGGGCAGCAGGTCTTAGCTTGAGGTGCTCACATGTAGGAGGAGGAAATCACACAAGATGATAGAGTTTCACACGTTGTAGAACACAAGTATGTTATGTACATAAGCTCTCTCTCCCACCAGTAAACTGGTGTTCGTCATGTTTGACCAGATAGCTGTCAGGTCAGGCAACTAATTCATTCTGGAAGCATCATGCACATTATTTTGGAAAATGGCCACTTAGTGTGTCCTCAGGCAGTCAGCAAAAGCATTTCTGAGACCTTTATGTGACTCCTTAAACACCGGGTCTGGCTTAACATAAAGGAGTCCTTTTTAGACAAAGCAGGGGTGTGTCGTAGAGAAAGCACTGGCCTGGGAGCTTGAACAGCAGAGTTTGACTGCAGCTCTGAGTTTTGTGAAGTTATGGCATCTCAGATGAAACATTTCACCTCCAAGGAACCTTCCTGAGCATTTCCACGGCATGCTTTACTTACACTAACCATTCAACCCTCACCACCAATGCAGTACTTTGCTTGCTAAGGGCACTCTTCAGATGGAGAAACTGAGGCACAGAGCTGAATGCGCCCAAGCACACAAGCTCTTAAGTGGAAATGCCAAAATGTGCACCCAGGTGGCTGGGCCCATGCTGTTACTCTGAGATACTGAACTGCACTTACCACACTGACAAGCATAGCTCTGAGCCATGGGTTCAACAGAAACCATGCAGGATCTTTCCAAGGCCTGTGTATATATCTGAACTGCATGAGTCTACAGAGATCCCAAGTACTGTCTACCATTATGAGGTGGCCTCAGTGGTCACATGGAGAGCAGACTTGGGCATAGTCCTTAGTGTGAAAAGCACACAGAAGGTCCAAACTGTCTGTCCAGCTCACAGATTTTGAGACTGGGAAGCACAACATTGAAAAATCTGGTAAATCTCTCTCGGTGTTGGGTCACTTCTCAGAGGCTAGCCCCAAACGGGAATCAAGAGATAGTTTAGTGCTCTTTGATTGCGTGATCCCCCTGAGCCCCAGAAAGCCTCCAGTGCTGGCAATGACACACCCAAGCAACAAGGACAAATAAGAACTCCAAGTAACATTTGGTTACTAACCCAGGGTCCACTCTTTTTCCTGCACCTATCTTACAGAGCTGGGGTAGAGGACGTCAGGGGGAACCCAGGCCTCCCACTGTAAAGGACCATCCCATTAGTGGATGACTACTGCTAGCACGGAGAGCCACCCGACTCAGTGAACACATACATAAGACACACACTGGACGGAAAAATACCATAAGATTAATGATGTTATTTTTATTTATTTCATATTTTTAAATTTTTGGACTATTTTCTGTCTTTAGGGTGTCTTTATTTTTCATCATTATTATTTTTTAATGGAAGTAGTTGAGTTGACACACCATATTCCATTCGTTTCAGGTGTACCTTTGCCTTCAATGGCAAAGCCAGGACTCTGTTTCTCCCTTCTTTGCTGCTTCTCTTCTCTGCATCTCCTTCCATGAAGAAGGGGGCTCACCAATAGCCAACTGCAGGCTTTTCTTTTTTAATGTAAATTCAAATTAGGTAACATATACTGTATTAGTAGTTTCAGGGGTAGAACTTAGTGGTTCATCTGTTGCGGTAACAGCCAGTTGTCTTTCCATCAAGTGCCCTCCTTAAGGCCCATCACCCAATTACCCCATCCCCCCACTTCAGCAGCCTCAGTGTGTTCTCTAGATATATGAGAATATTACTCAACTGTTGAAGGACTCAAATCTTGTCATTGGCAAGTGCATGCTGTTAAACCAACCACATCCCTCACCAACCCCCCCTTCAGCAGCCCTCAGTTTGTAATATAGATACACTGTAAATTATTCAACCATCAGAAGGAATCAAATCTTGCCATTGGTAACTGCATGCTGTTTAACCAACCACATCCATCTCCACTGTTCTGTCGTTCAAGTCAAGCAGAGCACTCTGGCAGGAAGGTACTCTGTGTCCTCTAGTCTGTCTCCCATTCAGATGGTCAGTTGGAGGAGGTTCGTCCTGGCAGAACAAATAGAGAGACTTCGCTACGGGCAGAGGGAGGGGTGGGGCTCCCTCATGACACCACAGTGTGCAACCAGGCGACCTATTTGTAGACTAACTGACTCACATCGACCAGGTTGCCTTAAGCTAGAAAGTCAAAGGTCTGTTTCTCCTTCGTTTTCTCATCCTCTTGTTTGCTTTTCCTCACCCACCAAGGAGAATGGCCCAGCAGCAGCTCATCCCATGCTTCTTAACCAGTCACTCCCATACAGTCTTGTCCCATGTCCATATCAACAGTGATCACAGAGTAATTCCCAAGTAGGACCAACAATGGACTGACACTTACTCTGTGTCCTTTTAGAGCCTACCAAGGAGGACCTTGGCAAGAAAGCCCTGTGGCCCAACACATCCAGGGTAAGCTTGGCTGTCTTTGCCTGAAAAAGAAATTTTCTTACTTGAGTTTCCTCTCTTTGAAGTGAGTTCAGCTATGACAACATGACAGTGTAGTTTTTAGATGTGAGGTACCATTTTCTTGGGGTGTTGGGAGGGGAAGTTGTAAACTGTGTGGTAGGGGACCATTTACTCAGAAGTGGTTTTTCCTCCCTGAATTAAGAGTTTTGTAATTGTGCTTCAGGGAATTTGAGAGATTCATCCCCCAGGAAAAGCTCATGCCTTTTCCACAGGTGCATGCTGTGCTTCCTTTCCGGGCCTTTGTCTTTCCTGCTGATTCTCATTTGGTTTTCAGTAGTCACCAAGAGAACCAGTGATGACAGAGTATGCATATGACCTGACTCTCAGGGTGTGTTCTTTTCTGTAAATGCAGGTGGCCCCAGAACCATGTGGAAGTGGTACATATTCTGGAATCAGTCCCTTGCTGAGGAAAAACTCTAGATGGTAAGGCAGGTGGGGGGATGTCCTCACTGTCCTCAGTCTGGAGAGCCATCTGATTCCAGGTTCCTGGTAGGACTGAGACTTGGGAGTGTGGGGAAAAGCAGACTCCAGGTGAGAAACTATGTGCATGTGTCTCCAGTCCTAGGAAACCAATGCATTCCCCCTGGGTGGTGTGGGTGTGTGTGCATGAGGCTTGGGGGTTAGGTGTCTTGTGTAGTGTGATTGTGAGTGTGTGTGTGTGTGTGTATGTGTGTGTGTGTGTGTGTGAGAGAGAGAGAGAGAGAGAGCAAGAGAAAGACAGACAAAGACAGAGAGGGGGCGCCTGGGTGGCACAGCGGTTAAGCATCTGCCTTCGGCTCAGGGCGTGATCCCGGCGTTACGGGATCGAGTCCCACATCAGGCTCTTCCGCTATGAGCCTGCTTCTTCCTCTCCCACTCCCCCTGCTGTGTTCTCGCTGGCTGTCTCTATCTCTGTCGAATAAATAAATAAAATCTTTAAAAAAAAAAAAAGACAGAGACAGAGAGAGAGAAGACAGAAAGATAGAGAGAGACAGAGAGAGAGAGAGAGAGAAAGGTGTTTCTCCAGGAGATATGTCAGACAGATACTGCATGATGTCACCCTTCTCCAAAGCCATGTTATCACACTGCACACTTTAGAGCCTTACTGCAGTGGGTGGCCCAGCAGGGACACTTCAGTCCATGCATGGAAACCAGCTGGCTCCATACACCCCAGCCTCGTGTCCATATCAAGCAACATTCCATGAATATTCTTGAGCAACAAGAGGAATGTGCTGATGGGTACTCTGTGTCCTAGATGCCTTGGAGGAAGACATCAATCCCATCAAAGGAGACAGTGCCGGAGGCACACCTTTCGCCATGGTGAGCTAGAAGTTCTTTGTCCCAGGAACAGATGTTGCTCTCTTGGTTTCTTTCCAATCAAATTCAGATGAAAATCAGACAATGTATATTTGAGATTATACATATAGATCTCATACAATTTTCCTTTTTGGGAGAGCATTGAGTGGTTGTCTCTGCCAACCGTTAGCTGATTTGAGAGGACACTTACCATTGGCGACACCAAACCTGGTTCTAAATGCTGTGGTAGGATCCTGTGTCTCAGTAACACTTTCTCCTGCTTGGATGAAGCATTTTGTAGTTACCGTCCTGAATGGACTGGACAGACATGTCCCCCAGGAAAAACAACTTCCTAAGGCATCCAGTTCACTTACTTTGGGGTCGTTGGACACAACCACTGTGTTCCATCTGGGTTCCTAAAGTCATTGAGGGAAATAAAGCTCACGCAGACAGACAGTGTATAACATGACCTGAGCCTCACGGTGTCCTCTTTTCTGTACCTGCAGGTGACACCAGCAACCAGCGAGAGCGGTACATATTCTGGAATCAGCCTTTTCCTGAGATAAAACTCTAGATGTTAGGGGTGCCTGGGTGGCACAGCGGTTAAGCGTCTGCCTTCGGCTCAGGGCATGATCCCGGCGTTATGGGATCGAGCCCCACATCAGGCTCCTCTGCTATGAGCCTGCTTCTTCCTCTCCCACTCCCCCTGCTTCTGTTCCCTCTCTCTCTGGCTGTCTCTATCTCTGTCGAATAAATGAATAAAATCTTAAAAAAAAAAAACTCTAGATGTTAATGCAGGTGGGGCATCTTTGCAATCCTCAGTCTGGCGAGCTGCCCTGATTGGGTTGTGGGGGTGTGGGGCACCAGAGATATCCCAGGTGAAAAAGTGTGTCCATGTGTCTACAGTCCTAGGAAGCCATTGTATTCCCTGTGTGTGGTGTGGGTGTGTGTGCATGAGGCTTGGGGTTGGGGTGTCTTTTGTGGCTCTATGTGGTGTGATTGTGAGTGTGTGATTTTGTGTGGGAGACAGGGAGAGACAGACACAGACAGAGAGATGCAGAGAGGGAGAGGGAGAGATGGAAAGAGTGAGAGAGAGATTGCATATGTCTCCAGGAGGTGTATCCCACTGCCACTGCACAATTCCCATTGTCCACATTCTCAAAAAAAAAAAAAAAAGAAAGAAAGAAAAGAAAAGATGAGATAAAGAAATCTCATCACAGGGGCGCCTGGGTGGCGCAGTCCTTAAGCGTCTGCCTTCCCTCAGGGCGCGATCCTGGCATTCCAGGATCGAGTCCCACATCGGGCTCCTCTGCTGGGAGCCTGCTTCTTCCTCTCCCACTCCCTTGCTGTGTTCCCTCTCTCACTGGCTGTCTCTCTGTCAAATAAATAAATAAAAAATCTTAAAAAAAAAAAAAAGAAATCTCATCACAGCACACACATTATAGCCCTATTGCCGCGGGAGGCCCAGTGGTGGCGTTCAGCCCATGCCTGGGAACCAAATGCCTCCATATGCTCTAACCCCATTCATAGCGAGCAATACTCCTTTAGGCATTCTTTTTTTAAATAAGATTTTATTTTTTTGAGAGAGAGTGAGTGAGAGAACAAACAGGTGAGAGGGGCAGAGGGAGAGAGAAAAGCAGACCCTCGCTGAGCAGGAAGCCCCATCTGGGACTGGATCCCAGGACCCTGAGGTCCTGTCTTGAGATGAAGGCAGATGGTTCACCGACTGAGCCACCCAGGCGCCCCTCCCCGCATCTTTCTTGAGCAGCACCACCAATACGCTGACAGGTGCTCTGTGTCCTTCTAGATGTGACCGATGATGGCGCTGTCTGGTCATGGCTTTATCAGAGGATCACAGAGGAGGAGGGCCTGCCTCTTGCCAAGGTGAGCTTGCCTGTCTATCCCCGAGGAGCAAATGTTGCTTTCTGGGTTTCTTTCCAATCAAATTCAGATGAAATTCAGACAGTATACTCTGTGTTGGCGAATTGAACATAATACTAAAACAAAAATCATTTTCCTAATGTCAACTGCTTGTATATGGAAATGAAATTATTTTTACATACAGATTTTATGTAAAAAGCTATATATATACTTTTGAGATTATACATATGTAATTTCCCTGGTGGGGAGAGCGTTGAGTGGTTGTGTCTTGCCAACCGTTAGCTGATTTGAGAGGACATTTACCATTGGTGACACCAAACGTACTTCTAAACGCTGTGGTAGGATCCTGTCCCTCAGTAACACTTTCTCCTGCTTGGATGAAGCACTTTGTAGTCACCGTCCTGAATGGACTGGACAGACATGTCCCCCAGGAAAAACAACTTCCTAAGGCATCCAGTTCGCTTACTTTGGGGTCGTTGGACTCAACCACTGTGTTCCATCTGGGTTCCTAAAGTCATTGAGGGAAATAAAGCTCATGCAGACAGACATTGTGTAGCATGACCTGAGCCTCACGATGTCCTCTTTTCTGTACCTGCAGGTGACAGCACCATCCAGTGAATGTGGTATGTATTCTGGAATCAGCCTCTTCCTGAGACAAAACTCTAGATGTTAATGCAGGTGGGGCATCCTTGCAATCCTCAGTCTGGCGAGCCGCCCTGATTGGTTTGTGGGGGTGTGGTGGACAGGAGATTTCCCAGGTGAAAAAGTGTGTCCATGTGTCTACAGTCCTAGGAAGCCATTGTATTCCCTGTGTGTGGTGTGGGTGTGTGTGCGTGAGGCTTGGGATTGGGGTGTCTTTTGTGGCTCTATGTGGTATGATTGTTTGTGTTTTTGTGTGGGAGACAGGGAGAGTCAGACACAGAAAGAGAGATGCAGAGAGGGAGAGGGAGAGATGGAAAGAGTGAGAGAGAGATTGCATATGTCTCCAGGAGGTGTATCCCACTGCCACTGCACAATGGTCATTGTCCACATTCCAAAAAAAAAAAAAAAAAAAAAAGGAAAGAAAGAAAGAAAGAAAGAAAGAAAGAGGAAAAGAAAAGAAAAGACGAGATAAAGAAATCTCGTCACAGGGCACACATTATAGCCCTATTACCGCGGGAGGCCAAGCGGTGGCCCTCAGCTCATGCCTGGGAACCAAATGCCTCCATATGCTCTAACCCCATTCATAGCGAGCAATACTCCCCGAGTCATTCTGCTGCAGAGGTGAGGTGAAAGGCACATCCTGGAGTACATTTCTCTCTTCTCCTCACCACATCCCTTATACTGGGACCAGAGCAAGACCTGCACTTGGCTCCATGGGAGAGAGGCTCATATGCAGCTGCTTGGAGACCCTCCCTGGCTGATGGGAATTCTAGAGGCCTGTGTGAAGGCTGCTGGGCTGGCAGCACACACTGGCTCTCACGGTCCCTCTGAGCTGGTCTCCTGGGACTGACTGGGCCCAGGACAGAGGCTCTGGGAAGCGGGGCCAGGGTCTTTGCTCCTGTCAGATCCCACTGACAGCGATGGGCCTGGTCCCCACATCGTGGTCACGGCCCACCCTCGGACCTTCCATCCATCTGCTTGGGGCCTCCCCTAGTCCTTCCAGGTCTCAGGGTCTTTGGTGAACACTGCAGGTACTGGTGTTTATGTGGCCACACCAGCTGGAGAATGCCCGTCACCCCACTGAGAGACTAGGGGAATTCGGACAAGTACCATTACCTCTACTGTCACATTCATCTCCTCTCTGGGCTAGGACACTTACGGGCTGTCATCAATAGGAAGTGTGTCTCAAGTGCCCAAGATGAGCCCAGGCACGGGGCAGTCACTTGATTGCCCAGTTGATAGTCACTCTCATGGCCCAGCATCACCCCAGGCCCATGGCAGCCACCTCCATGTTAGCTTCATTGGCTCATTGATCAACTGATTGACTAGGGAGCGTGTCAGTAAACCCATGATCGTTCCTCCACTGTTCCCATTGCAGAGAACAGTCTGGTTGTTGGAGGTGACAGGAGAAGGGAAATAAGAAATTAATGATACAGGGAGAGAGGAGGGAGGGTAGCAGGAGGGAGCAGAGGAAGGTAGGAAATCATGGGGACAGAAAGTCTTGGGCACCACCGTGGCTGCCTCTTGAAAGAATGGGCTGACAGGCACTGCTTCCTGGTCCCAGTTATGAAATCTGAAGGCTGGGAAGGGCCCAGAGACCCTGGACGCCTTTCTCATCAGTGAGGTAAAGGGATCACGGCCCCATGGGTGGTGAGGTGGGGGGACTGCGGAGCTGAGGGCAGCATTGAGTTTTGGGGTTGGGGACATAATTCCAGGGGCAGTGGCCTGAGTCCTCACTTCACCCTGATTGTCCCCTTTCCTTTCCCAAGACCAGGCCATGACGATGGCCACTGTCGTCCGTAAAGAAGACGACTTCGCAGGTTGCGAAGACTCGGACCCATAGATCCACCATCCGCATGTAATTTATTTCCTCTTTCATTTTTATACTCTTTTTTTTGGTAAAGATTTATTTATTTTATTTTGGGAGAGACTGAGATGGCACGAGTGGGGGAGGGACAGAGGAAGAGAGAGGGAGACCCCAAAGCAGAATCCCCACTGAGGGCAGAGCCTGACATGGGACTTGACCCCAGGACCCAGAGATCATGACCTGAGCCGAAATCAGGAGTCACATGCTTAACCGCCTTTGCCACCCAGGCACCCCCCTCCTCTCTCTTATTGCCAAGGTCCTTTTTGCAGCTTTGGCCAAGTTCCTCTTTCCTGCTTGTTATGATCCTCCTCCTCCAGGACCTGGGCTCCTCCAGGCACTTGATGTTCTTGGATCTTCAAATCTATCAACCCTCTCTTCAGCCCTGTCATTTTTGGGGCTCAAGGCACGAGATGCACAAATGTTCTATTTCTACCAACTCTCACCAGCTCTCTTGGGAATCCTCTAAACCTAACCCCTCTCCTCTTCCAGAAAAAAATGTCTGATGCTCATGTGTACATTCATCACAATCCAACTTCTTGTTCCCCACGACTTCACCAATGATGATTTGGCTTTTCAGGGCCAACTCTAGACAACCTGATTGGAGCAAAATCATTCATTTGAGAAGCATCATCGGAAAGGAGGAAGCCCAATGGGCAGCACATTTTGGATGCTATGTTGAGGCCTCCAAAAGAAATTCTGAATCCAAAGTTGTTTCACTAAGAGACCAGAAGGGTATATCCTTTTTGTTCTCTCCTGGACAGAACAGTGGCATACCTGACAGTCATGGCCCAGGAGTTCACTGAAGGCCCCTCTCCTTTTACCATGTGCTCAATCAAGACTGAAAAAGGAAATCTAAGTTTCCCTTGTAATTCAGTTCTTATACAACGTGTGAATGATCTCCGACTTTGTCCAGAGAACAAAAAAGCCTCTAAAAAGGGTTCTCTTTACTTGCTCTCAACCTTGGCCAAAAAGAAATATAGAGTTTCACAAGAAATTACAATTTTGCTGGGACACAGTTCATTATTTAAGACATAAACTGTTTCAAGCGGGCAAAACATTTTCATCCTTTCATTTAAAGTAGTAAAACTTTCAGAAACCTGTGAGCTCCCTGGGTGCAAATACACATTAGTGATGATGGCTCTCCAGTCCATTCCCTTGGGAACACATGGGCTCTCCCACTAAATGAGTAGCTGGAAGTACCTTATCTCTAGGAATTTTACTACCCAGACTAGATTGCACTACCCTACTACGTGCAGACATGGCAACATATTGCAAAGAGCTCTTGTAATAGTGCCCAAGGTTTTCACCAACAGCTTCAGGCCTCCATTCCTGAAATCTTCCTAGAAGCCTCTTCATGATCTTCAACCTCAGGAAGAGACATCAGAGAAAAACTGCCCTTACACATCCCCTGAAGGGACCCCTTCAGGTACTGTTTAAAAACAAAGCAGTGTAACTCCTGGGAGTTCACCCTTGACTTCATATGTCTCCACTAAAATAAATAAAATAATTTAAAAAATCAGAATTTCACACAATTAGAGGGCTACTCAAACTGAGGCTTCTCAGAGATCCTCTGGAAATAGCCAGTCTTCAGAAGCAGGCAGTTGCCCCAAGATTTTCAGAACAGGCAAATTGTGATGGCTAGTGGGCAGTTTCCACACAAGATATTGGGTCAAGACCCCATTTAATTCTTTTTCTGTTTTGTATCTGCTCAGTTAAAATAATTCTTCTCATTTTCCATAAACCCTTGTTGCCATTCACCCAGAATGACTCCTTTACTTATTTTACCCATTTTCTTATTCTAATCATTCTACTAATTATTACCCTTGATAGGTCAGAACATCCCTGATGTCACTCCTGGGTCTCTGACTGCTGGATGTGCCATCCATCCGCGGACGCCCCCCATGGCAAGTCCCTCTGGGAACTTCCAATTTCATCAAATGAAATGAATCACCAAGGTTGGAAATTCCAACTCCTGTGTCAACTCCAAACCGAGGCCACTTTTGATGATTCAGGCACACGACTTGGAGGAATTACTACGTATGCCCCAAATTAGAACAGTGTTCCCTTTGGTGGGAAGTGCATAAATAGAAAAAGCCTGTAAGAAACCTATCTCTAATGTTGGCAAAAGTGACTGGTAACTCTTGGCATGTCACTTAATCTCTCTACGTTTCAGTGCCTCCCACTAGAATATGGCTTACAGCCCCTGCTCTGCCCCCACCCACCTCAATAGGGCTGACCTGAGGATTACAGGAGATGGTAACAGGTATTGTCCACGAGCAGTAAAGCATCCTCCCCATGTAAAGCTAAGAGTGAGTGTCCATCCTCTCTTGCTGTGGAGCCATCCACATTCCCTCTCTGGATTCCACCACCACCAAGTGTCTACCTTATTCTTGCAGTCGCTCAGTGATTGAACACTTAGGGCGATTATGAAACACCAGTCATTTATTTTATTTTTCTTAAGGCTTTCCTTGTGTTTAATTACTTTTAGCCTCATAACATAATTCTAATAAGTAGGCCACAGTCACATTTCAACATCTCAGAACAGGCAAATGAGACACAGAGGGGTGTACGTAACTTTCTCAGGTGCTCGTGGCTCCTGCCTGAAGTCAAGAGTATCACCTGACCCCAAGCAGTGATTCTGAAAACTCTGCCTCTGGCCAAACAACAGGGGGCACCCTACCAATGACCCAGTTGAAGGTACTGTAGGAATGGACTCATTAGGTTCATTCAAGAAGAATGATGCTACTTTATTCAGTGACCCATATGTAAGAGAAAATCATCAAAATGTGAAGCCACATTCTTCTCTTCTGTATGCAAAGGCAAATGATCAAGTCAATCAGTATCGCTGTAACTCCAGCAGTCAACATGCATTTCTAACTCAAGAATGGGCTCACCTTTACCAGTAAACAACATCTTTAGCTAACGTACAGACCTTTAGCTGATGTTCGAACCAATATTGGCTGAGACAGATCACTCCCTGAAAGAGTGTTCTTGGATTTTAAAAAATTAATAGGCATTATTGACAACAGGAGGTTTAGACAAATCTAAGAGTTGAACAGATAATATAGAAAGTTTCCATAACCCACGCCCCCCGACCCCAATTCCTCCACTAATAACATCTTATATGGATGTGGTGCATTTGTTATAATTAGCAAAACAATACTGATACACTTTTATTAACTGGAGGTCTATAAAGGAATTCAATTTTGAAATATGCCCCAACATGGAAGGACCTTGAAAACATATTATGCTCTGTGAGATAAAGCACAGAGAGAAAGACCAATATTGCATGATTCCACTTCAGGGCCCTGAAACCCTGCCACTCCAAGGACTTTGTGGGGAGGCCAAGACAGATGCCTTCCAGGTCTCCAGGGAGTCCAGGGTCTCATCAAGGCATGTGGCCTGTAAACAAGTAGGTGGTGAGCGGAACAGAGAGTGGAGGGCACTTCTCGCAGTTTGAGGGGCTGAAGAATTTTTCCTAGGTCAGTTCTGGGATTCCAGGTCCACCAGGAGTTGGCTGGCTGGACCCGAACAGGCTCCTGCCTGTTGGTGATGAACAGAAGGGAGGAGAGTGCAGAGCAGAGAGGCCCAGGGGAGGCAAGCTGCTGCGGGTCCAACTGTGGAGCCATGGTCCCCAGGAGGGGCAGTGTGTCCCCCAGGGGACATTTGGGAGGGACTGACTGCGATAGGTGGCTGCAGAAAGGGACCCGGGAGGCCTGGAGGCTGACTGAGCACAGTCCAGGGGGACAGTAACCGTTGTCACCACTCTACCCTTGCTGTCACGGACCCAAGAAGCCCCTCTGCTGATCCAGAGCTTTCTGGGTTCATGGGGCACACATCTATTGAGTAAACACAAGTTCTCTCTGGACCCCACGATTTCCCGATTTTGAGGCCCACGTCACCTGTCAATGAGTAGGTTGGCTGTCTTCTGTGTTTGTGGATGCCACCGCACCCCACCTGCTCTGGTTTTAATCAGGGCAGGAGCACAGCTGGGTCCCGGGCTGGGTCTGACAGTTGGCATTGCCTCTTCGGACATGCGTGGAGGCGGTCTGGCGCAGCCTGGTTGGGAGGCTTTATCATTCATAATGTCTCATCAACTGCAATCCCTTGAAAACCAAGGAACTTCAGGAGTCATTCAGAGCTGCAGAAGCCCCCCAGAACTGATAACATGCACCCCACCGCTTCCTTGGCAGGGGGGTATTATTTGCAGGGGAACCCCCAGGATGGGGGCCACGCTGGGGTTTCCTGGGGGTGGGCTCAGAGGAGGGGCCGACAGCAGGGGACAGTGCTGAGCTGGCACCAGCTCCCATTCCCAAAGCTGGGATCTGTGGACAGATGGGGAGGATGACTGAGGGGAAAGACATGTAACCGTGGGAGAAGGGCGCACTTGAAGGAACATTCTAGGAGAGGCACTGCCCTTGGCCCTGGGAGGATGGGGGGGTGGCAGGAGGGGTGAGGAGGGAGAGAAAAAGCAGGGAGCACTGGGCCTGCCCCTCAGGAGCACTGGTTGGTTCCTGCCATGTTCTCTCAGCTCCAACAGCCCTAGGGAAGATGAAACTGTGTCCACATCTTGGTGGCAGGAAGGATGAAGGGGAACGAGGGTCATGGGGGCCCAGCACTCAGAGTCTCCATCCATCACCACGGCTGTGCCCTCCCTCTCAGATGCTGGCAGAGAAGGAAGAATGTCGGGGAAAGAAAGCAGAGTGGTGGTGGCAGGGTGGCGGGAATGCGGGGTCCGAGGGGGGTGACGTGACCAATGTGTGGTCCTTCTGCCCTGTCCACAGGGTACCAGATCCCCTACCGCGTGGCCAGCAACAGTCCCAACACGTTCACGACGGTGGAGGTGGGGACCACGGTGAGGCAGTTCACAGCAGCCAAGCTGGCCCTGGAGTCGGCATACATCTTCAGGCTTTTGGCCAAGACAAAACACCACTAGGGGCTGCCGCTGGTGGCCACTGTCATCACCACTGAGAAGAGACGTACGACCCCGGGGCCCAAGTCCACTGCTGTGGTGCTGTGGGGAGGAGAGCTGGGCCTAAATGGGAGCCGTGAACTTGCTGGGTCTACGGCTTCCTGGGTCAGGCCCTGCACTGTTGCATGTCTGCACAGCCCGACATTTACCAGAAAGACAGGAATGTCCCAGGTTTAAAGCTGGAGACGCAGCTCAGCGAGGTTGTGTAACTGGCCCAGGGTGGCTCTGAGTCATCCTGTTGGAGCGCAGCTCCCTGAAGCCAGGCAATTGATCGCTGATGGTCAAATAGGTGCCCAGCTCAGCAGGGGCTCAATAAACAAGTTTTCTACCCAGCAGTCATAAGGAGATCTGTCTCCATGGACGCTGCTTCCGTTCCAAGCACTGGTGAGATGCTTATTGTACATTGTCTTGGTTTATCCTCACAAAGGCCTGGGGAACAAAGTGCTGTGAGCCCCAGTTCTACAGAAGTGGGGCCCAGACCGATTCAGTCATTTGCCGGGGACACAGCTGTGAGGCCATGACGTGGACACACTCCACAGACACTCAGTCTCCTCCACCTACAGAAATCTGCTGTGGGTTCCCATCTCAGCGAGCGCCTGACATGCCCTCCAGCCTCACTCTGGAATCTGCCTCAGCAGACTCCCTCCCCAGGGCCGCCCCAACTCCAGGTCGGGAGATCAGGACCAGACCCAGAGGTCTCAGGGAAGAGGATGACAGGAAGGTGCTTGCGCACAGAGTAAACGGGTGGGCTCTGGGTGTCCCCAAGCATCAGGCTCTGGAGCTGTGTGACCTTAGGCAAGGCCCTTCCCCTCTCTGTTCCCTGCACTCACCTGGTGGCCTCTTGGGAAGCCTGAGGGCCAGCATGGTCCACAGAACTCCAGGGACAGAGCTGGTGCCATGGCTGCACTCAGAATGTGAGCCGGTGACCCCGTGGCCTGCGGGATCACTCTAGGAGAAGATCTAGACAGTCTTAGGGAGGCATGAATTGAGCCCAGAGTGCTTGGAAAACCATCCCAAGGGCCGATCTGAAACCTACAAAAGGTAGAAGGCAAAGGAGCCTAGCGTGCACTGAGCCCATGCCACGCTCTGGCCACCTTCCAGGCACTGCGGCTCACTGCTCTCTCAAATTCCCTCACAAGCAGGCTGAGCAGCTGGGGAAGCTGATGCCCCACAAGGTGGAAGGGCCCACTGAGCTCTGGCACCTGCTCGGAGGCCGCCCAGGCTGGAAGACCCAGCTTCTCAGGACAGGGCTGCTCGGCCCAGGTACACGGCTGACCCTTGCGATGGCCAACGGGGGGACGCTGGTGTCCCCCATCTGTGGCTTCGGAGCTTCCAGGGCTCCACACATTCCAGGGGAAGGCCATAGCCTGCTGTGAGTCCCCCGACCTCAACCGCTGAGCCTCAATCCCCCAAGGATGAAGACAAATGCACAGCCCCTTCTCTGACAAAGGTTACCTCTACTGCTAACTGGAGGAAGGAAGCCTTGAAGTCACTGGAGACGCCAAAGCTTGAGGTGGGTGGAGAGACAGCCATGCATAGTTGGCCCCTGGCTTTTGGCACATAGCGCTGTCTGACCTGCAGCTGCCAGCACAGGGGTGGGGTTGGCGAGACCGGGGACAGGCACCAGGAGAACCCCTCCTGCAGCTTTGGGCCAGGTCCTCAGGCTCCCTCTTGTCCGGGGCATGTTCAGGGCCCTGAGTGCCTCTCCCAAAGGCTCTTGCCATCTTCCTCAGAGTTGATGCAGCCCCGTAGGGAAATTCAGCACTTTCTAAGGCACAGGGAAAGCCAGGTTTGCTAAAGGTGTGACGTGACTTAAATCCAGATGGAAGCATTATCAGGAGTGCCCTCCAGGAGGCACCCTGGTCCACAGCGGGGCTGCTGCTGCTGGGGCTGGGGGATGCATGCCCACACCTCAGCCCACATGCCAACCACCTGCACCACCTGCCTTGGGCCCATAGAGCTTAGGGGATGTCTGCCAGGGCCTGCAGACGCCCCCAGCAGAGCTTCACGAATTGCCAGTATGCCCAGGAGGGTGGTCCTTGTGGCTGGTAAGGGGATGCAGGGCTCTTGCTTTGAGGGAGGAGGACCCCGACAGCCCAAGTGTGTGCTCCCAGAGGAGTGCCGACCGCAGTCAGGTGGAAGGGGTCCTCCCGCCATCACCTCAGGGTCGGCGATCATCACTGCTTCATTACCCACCATACATTCTCAACAGGATCAATCATCTTCATGATAAACAATTAATCAATTATTCCTTCCTCTGTGGGGTTCCTCTGCTGCAATTGATGGGACGGGGAGATGCATGCTGGGAACAATCCATGCTCGGGAGCCAGGTCCCCGCTCCCTGCGCTCTGCACTCCCAGTCACCAGCACTGTGGGGACAGAGTGGCGGTGACACGCCCCGGAGGAGCCGAGTGGGACACCGTCTGTGTTTCAGGCTCGGGTTGGCTTCCAGGAAGAAGGAGTCAGCATGACAGATGCACTGAGCCTGAGATCACAGGGAGAGTCCACAGGGGCCTGGATGTGCTCAGCAGAGCCCAGGTGTCAACTTCGAGATGTTGTAGGGACGTGTGGTTGCCACAGAGCACGTGTGGGCTCATCCTCCTGTCTGTCCGACTGTCTCTGGCAGGAGAGAGCAGTGCTTTGGGAGCAAGCCAGGGTCTCCCGTGAGGTCCAGGCTGGGGCAGGTCCAGAGTCGGCCGTGAGGGAGCCGCAGGTGCCTGCGGAACTGGGAATGAGCTCCCAGTTTTCTGCCCTCATGGGCAGCCCGCGTCCTCATGCTTGAGCTCACATGGTGCCTTCCTGGAGAAGCAGCCAGTCACGTGTCCCTGGTCTGTTCTGTTTTGGTTGCAGAGCGTCCAGTGCCCCCCCCCCCCCGAGAGTTCCTGGTGTCACTGGCAGAAGTGACTGTGCACAGCCTCCGGCTCCAGTGGGTCCCGGGAAGCGACGCCCCCCCCATCCACTACTTCACTGTGCAGGTGTGAGAGCTGCCCCGGGGAGAGCAGCAGACCTACTCCTCATCCATCCGCCACAAGGCCAAAGCCTGTGCTGTTGAAAGGTACCCAGAGCCAGGCACGCCCTCCCCAGGGAACAGAGCAGGGAATATGTGTGGGCCAGAGACGCACCCGGACAGCTGAGCTCTCTTCTCCTAGTGCACACTCCCTGTACCAGGGACCAGGACTCCACCTCCTGGAGCCGCTCTGGCCTCTGCCCTGGGTCTGTCCTCTGGGCATGCTCTGTGCATGTCATGTGCATACCCCAGGTCCCAGAGATGGATGAGGCACAGATGATGGGGCCAGGGAGCCTGGAAGTATGGGATCTAGTGCCCTATCCCCTGAGAGGCAGATGTGGAGGAGGGGGAGGTGGGGGGAAGGGGTGTCACAGGCTGAGAGAGTTGCACCTTCTCTTTGTGCTCTCTGTCCTAGTCAGCAAGGCAGACTTGTTCTGTCATCCATTAGTGATGGCTGAGGAGGGAAATGGGAGAGGCATCCCCATTGCACCTTGAGAACACAGCATTTATCCAGCTGCTGAGGGAACCACCAAGCAAAGGCAGAGGGGAGTGGTGCCAACCACCACAGCTAAGTTCTTGGCACCTACAGCCTCATTGGGGCCCCTCCTCATGTTCCCACCCCCTTCTACAGTGAGGGACCAGAGCACCCCCTCTGCAGTGAGGGACCAGGACACCCTCCCCTCTGCAGTGAAGGACCAGGGCACCCCCTCTCTATGGTGGGAGAGCAGGGCACCCCCTCTACAGTGAGGGACCAAGGTAGCCCCCTCTGCAGTAGGGGATGAGGGCACCCCCCCCCCCCGCGCGCTATTGTTGGAGACCAAGGCATTCTCCTTTATGATGGCTCATAGGAGACCAGGGCTATCTAACCATCTAGGTGAGGGTTCTCAGAAGTGACCGCAGGCCTCGTGTCTCCACAAGCAGGCCTGGGCTGTGCAGGCTCATGCCACCCTGTAGAAGCCCCCTGGGTCTTTCTGGTGGGCAGGTCTGTCTGGGGAGCTGGCCTCACATCTTTCCTGTCCTCCTCCTCTGGCCCTGACTGTGGTCACATTCCTTGAAGCTCACGTCAGGTTGTGAGGGGGCCACGAAGGAGCGTGTCCCACCTGCTCTGAGGGTTCCAGGACCCTGGCCAGCACCTCTCATTGGGATGATGGAGGAGGCCTATACCCCATTCCCAGGCTGGCCAATGTTCCTCTCACCTTTCAGATAGAACACCATGTACTGATTCCCCCCCTATTCTGAGCACTGTGCTGTGAAATCTCACATTTCTCATTGAACCCACATGATAGCCCAGTGGGGGGAGATCATCGTCCCCATTCTACAGAGGAGAGCTGAGGATCGCAAAGGTCATATTCGCCTGCAGCCCCAGCACCACCCACGGGTGCACCTCCTGACCCTCCTCCTTTGCAAGGCTGCCCAGCTCAGCTTCTGCATGCTGCTGAACCTCAGCCAAGGGAAAGGAGCAGCCAGGGTGGGGGAGCTCCTGCACCGGCCTTGATCCTCAGGCACCCTCTCCCCAAGCTGTGGGGGAGGAGTGGGGGCTGGCCTGTGGCTCTGTCTCTTCCTCTGACATGTGGCAACAACAAAGTTTAGAGAGAAAAGGAGCTCCCTCTCCTGGGTTCAAGGTGTAAGCATGTGACTGGGGTGCCACGTGATGCACACGTGGGTGTGGTCAGCACTGGGCATCACAGAGAGTCACCCCTTTGGGTAGCCATGTGAGAGACAGGAGAAAAAGGAACTCCAATGGCCTTTTCTGTCCCGGAGCTTCCTGAGATCAAACAGACAATGGTGAGCAGGGGACGTCATATTGGAAAGGAGGGGGTCCATGTTTCCCGGCAGACAGTTTGATTTGGTGTGGGAGACGCTGTGGTCCGTCCCCTCCAGGGTCTCTTCCACTCGTCAGCGGACACACGCCGTGGGCTGAGTTTCGAGGAAAGCAGCGCTTTGCACATGGCCGTGGTGTGGCCTCCCTCCTGTTCAACAGCCTCAGAGCAACTTTATCCTCCTCTTTCTCGACGTTCTTTTTACATTTTACATTTGCCGATTGCTTGAAATCTGCCAATGACCAGAAAATATAAAAGTTTAAACCAAAGTTCAAAGCAAAAAGTTTTGCCATCTACATCAAGTGGCCGTCCCCACATTTAGAGGGTGTGGGTCTGGAGCAGGAGGGAGGTTCTGGGTTGAGGGACATATCGGGGCTGCATCCCACAGACATGCAGTACCATAGAGGAGGAGAAGGCCCGTGAGCCCAGAGCCACACAGACATTCTGGGTGTTACTAGGATGGGACAGCAGCAGTGTGAGCTCAGCTGACAGCTGTGTATCCACCAATAACAGGTCCTGCTGTTCCTCTGCGTGTCCCCAGGGCGACGCGATGGACCCAACCAGAAGGGCCTGAAGGGGATTACTGTGTGAAACTAGAGGGATTCAGTTCAAGTCAGGATGCTGGCCCCATCTCCACGGAGTTCTTTCTTTTCTTCTTCCATGCCATTTTAAAAAATAAAGCCACGTGAAAGGTCAGGTTAATTTAAATGGCCAGGGATATCCTGCATGGGTTCAATATTCTTTGATCTTTGTGATGCTAATCACGAGTTCTGAATAGATGAGGTATAAAGGCAGCGGTAGGTAGCATCTAAAATGATCAGGACTCAGGTTTTATTTTCATAACCAAACCGGGCAAATGAATGTAGGGAGCTCCTTCTGTGTATGAGACTCTACCTCCAGCTCCATGGCAGGGACAGGGACAGGAAGCCGCCTCTGTGCCACCCTCACCCGAGTACTTTGGCTGTGGAGCTGAACAGCAGGTCAAGCACAAGCTTGGTTTCTAACTGTGCTTGCTTCCTGTGAGCTTGGACAGTGAGCGTCCTGAGCCACCGACCTGTTCCCTCCCCAGACAGCTGGAGTTTAAGAAAAGGTGTTACCTCAAACATTTACCTAAATCCAGCCAGTTTCGAGTGTGGATGGCAGAAAGCTGGCAGGTAGAGGGTGCTGAGTGGGAAGAGGCCAAGGGAGTCTGTGCGTGGCAGATGCATCTGGGGACAACGAGGTCACTGTGGGCAGGGGTAGAGGAGGACTTTGGGAAGACAAGAAAGAGGAGGTCACATGTAGGAATTGCCTATTCCATGAGGGGGTCATGTCCTGTGACTGTCATGGCAGCCCTGGGAGGGCTGGGTACCGGTACCGCCATTCTCACAGATGAATAAAGGGAGGCTCAGAGAAGTTTGAGGACTGGCCCAGGCTCGGATGCCAGGACCAGACTCTGGATTCTGGTTGGGCCGACCCTGATGTGGGCCTGGTGTGTGAACAGGGAACAGAACTGGGGGAAATGAGAGGGGTTGAGGAAGAGGGTCCAGGATGGTTTGTGCCTTTCTTCACAGGTCACCAGCACTGAGGTCCTGCTCTGCCTTAGGGGGGAGCGCGGCAAGAGCCCGGGGGCGGGTGGAGGCCAGTTCAGGACTGGGAGGTAGACCAGGGGTCTAAAGGACTGGCTATGCAGGGATGAAGAGGAAGGGCTGGGTGAGCTTGCAGGGGCTGGGGCCCAGGAAAGGGGATACTGGGACTGTTGTCACCTCCCATGGAGCTCCCTTCACTGCTGCTGGGTCCCTCTTGGTCTATTTGTAGGGCACCTAGTGGGCTTCCTACCCCGAGGAGAGGGTGCCCCTGCAGCTCAGTCCCTGGGTGTGCCCTGTGTCCCCTGAGACAGTTAACAGTCCTGTAAATGACACGAGCTCAGGAAACAGGCCTAAAGCTGGAACTCTGCTTCCTGCTCTCCGTGAACCCTCCCCTTGACCTCAGACCCTGGGGGACGCTTCCAGCTGTCTGAAGTGTGTGAACTGCACCCCTGCTCTGTGTGCTGGGGTGGGAATGGAGGAGGCGGCCCTGCCTCAGATTCCAAAACAAAGCGTTAGAGAACAGTAGGTGCTAAACATGGAGAGATCAATGACACGTCTGACACATGCCCTCAATGTAACATGCTAAGTGAACACGAGTACTAAATACAAGGACGAGGGTCGTTTCTGGCATGCTGACATGTGCCAGACACCATGTTGATGGTGACGAGCGTCCTCTCATTCACCCCTCCTGAGTCCTACCCCCATTCCTTCTTCCCTCCCTCCCCTTCCTTCCTCTCTTCCTCCCTTCCTCACCAAGCACCTCCTAGGTGCGGGGCCTTGTTCTTGGTTCTCAGGGCACAGCAGTAAAGGAGACCACCTCGGTCCCTGTCCCTGTGGGGGAAGGCAGACACTCGTCCAGGAGGGGAACGGTTACTTACAAATCATGGTGGGGTTGGTGAGGGGATGGATGGACCTAGAGGACAGTGTACAGGGCACAGCCTCTTCCTGGAGCCACTTGAGCTGCTGCCAGAGGGTCCTGATGATAAGGACAGCAGCCAGGATGCAGTCAGTGCGCCTTGGGTACTAGAGTCTCTTTCCTGTGCTGCTTCTGAACGGAAGCTGCATGACCGCCTCATGATCTCAGTGCTTCTGTCAGCCCAGGTGAGATGCTTCTGGCTCACTGACCTGCCCAAGGCTATGTAGGGGTTAGCATGTAGGCTGTTGGGCTTCAGAGTGCACGTTCCTGACAACCGCCCTGGGCCACCGTCTAATCTAAGAAGGAGAAGCTAATGCAAATATGGGGCCTCAGGTGGTTGAGGCAGGAACCCAAGGAGAAAACCATGTGGTTGTCACCAGAATTAGATAAAATAGTTCCTAGGAAGCCAGAAACAGATAGGAAACAATTTGTTTTAACTTTATAAAGGATAGCTCCCCCAGAAACCAAGAACAAAGAGCATTCTTAAGGATGGAACTTTGGAAGCACCCCCAGGACAGCCAGGGCCAAAGCAAGGTCACCTGGCATGCCTTCTCCAGCTGTGGAATGGGGGCACAGAGAGGTCAGGAGACAGACCTGCGGTCGCGGACCAGCCATAGTAGGGCAAGCTGGCACGAGAACATCCTTTGAGGTGCCGGCCGACAGAGAACCACTGTACTTCCATCTTAGGCAGGAGGGCATATGAAAACAGTTAGAGGAAGATTCTTCTGATCCAGTGTCCAAAGATAGTTATCAGTCTTTGAAAACACAGGAACCATCCTCTAGGCAAAGGATTACCCAGACCCCATTTGCAAATCAGATGGAAGTGGGGCTGCTGTTGTCTGACTCGGGGGGCATGGGAACCCTCTGGTCTCCTAGAGGATCCCTCAGAGCCTCCGGGGGTTCCACAGTGCTCGGTTTGAAACCCACAAGTTTACAGGTTGGCCTGGGACAGAGGCCCAGCATAGAGGCAGTGAGGGTTTGCCCACTGGTAGCTGAGGAAGCAGGCAGAGTCCAGAGCCACTCCTGCTCTCCTGGTCTGGGAGATGGACACAGGGGCAGAGCCTCGCCTGAAACAAAGCTGTTGCCAGCGGGGCAGGGGTGGGGGGGGTCTCCTCATCTGCTCCTTCAGAAGTAATGGCAAGGAAAGCCACAGGAGCAGGCCAGCCAGTGACCCAAGGAAGACTGGAACGTCCTCTGCTTAGAAGTCTGTCTGGAGTATGTGTGGTACAGAGCTCAGCACAGGAGACCATCAACACGGACCTGCTCAACGGAGGGAAGGAGGGAGGCCTGAGCGGTGGCAACGAGCCACGCACCCAGAGTATTCATGCCCCTTAAATCCCCATCAGCAGGCAGGTGGGGACATTTTCCCCCACAGACAACTGGCATTACCTCTGTCTCAGGTACGGTGGAGAGGTTGCCCCAACACAAGATCCTCTTCCAGCCCCGGCCAAGCCTCTGGCCAGTCCTCTGGTAGGGGGCAAGGGCCTTAATGGGACTGGGCCTCGATTTTCTCGTCCTTGCAATGGGAATCACAGGAAGTCCAGTAGACAGAACTCCTGTGCAGTGAACCCGGGCACTGCCTGTCCAGGGCGTGGTGCTCTTGCCTGCCGGACAAGTGCAGAAACGAGGGGCAGGCAGAGATGGTCTTTGGAGCCAGGTGGGCCTGGCCAGGGCAGACCCCCATGAAGGGGCACTTCTGGGTGAGCAAGGAAGTGGTTAGGCGGGCCCTCTTTTCTGGCTCTGAATCCTGGGAGGGCTGCGGTAATCAGCTCCTACTGAGAAACTCTCGCATCCCTCAGAGAGCGGTGATTTGCTTTGCAGGAGAAGCTCTAATGACAGGAGGGGCCCCGAGTAAAACTGCCAGCCTGGGCCTGCCTGGACGTTCCCCACTCCCCTCCACCCAGAAAGCCCTCTGTTCCTGGGGGCAGGCTGTGAGGACAGCGCCGGCTGCCTGAGGGCCCCTCCCTGGGCAGGACAGATTCCGTGGTCACTGAGTGCCTCTTCCTCCTGGCTGCCCGCTCCCCTGTGGCCAGAGCTGGGAGAAGGACAAAGGCGAGGGGCTCAGGCCCTCGTGGCTCTTCTGTGTTTCAGGCTGAGGCCCTTTACCTCCTACAAGCTGATCCTGAAAGCCACCAATGACATCGGGAACAGTGACTTCAGTGCAGAGATGGACGAGGTGACCATGCTGCAGGACGGTGAGCCAGCTGGGACCCAGGCAGGCGTGCAGACACGGGCATCTTCCATAGCTGCCGCCTTTGGACCCGCAGACATGGGCTCCCACAGAGAGGCCCCGCTTCATCCCGAGCCAGGAAGGGGTCACCCCGGGGAGGGAGGGCAGTGGCTGCTGAGCAGTGGGGTTCCGTGAGCAGCAGACAGCTCGGAGCACTCCGAAGCCTCTCGCTGTGAATCTACTTCAAGGGCTCACAAGTGGAACAGAGGTTCCTTTGATTGGCTTCCAAACCCCTACGATTCATTAGCATCCTAGAACTTGAATGATTTATAAGGTCAAAGGGTAACTGGGTGGTTTTTTTTTAATAAGAATAATTTTTTATTATATTACGTTAGTCACCATACAGTACATCCCTAGTTTTTGATGTAAAGTTCCATGATTCATTAGTTGCGTATAACACCCAGTGCACCATGCAATACGTGCCCTCCTTACTACCCATGACCAGCCTACCCCATTCCCCCACCCCCCTCCCCCTGAAGCCCTCAGTTGTACTGGGTTTTGAGAGGTTTCCCCATTTTTCTCATTCACGAACCACTCCTCAGTTTTGCCGTTTGACAGAAGCACAGGGAAGTGATTGAGTTGAGATCCCCTGAAAGCTCCAGGTGGTTCTTACCCATTGTCTCCCACCTCAGGAGCAAACCCCAAGATCCCTTGTGCTTTTGGGTGCCGATCCTGCCAGGCCCAGTGGCAGGCCAACTTTTAGGAGAAGAGGGTCACTCTTGCTTCAAGAGGCTGGGGCTCAGATCCCAGGCTGCAAACCTGAGCCCTCAGCTCACCCAGCAGCGCTGGGTACTCATTCCCCACGTTTCCATCTTCCTCTTTTATAACCTGGGAGCATGGGTCCTAACGTGAGTCCTTGGGTGAGCTGGGGACCAACAGAGAGGTTCAGGGGGACCCTTCCAGCTTCTCGGCCTTATGCAGAGATTCCTCTTCTGCACACACAAGGCGCCTGTCGCCAGGACACGCCCCCAGAGAAACTGTGGTTGTCTCTGTGGCTCATATTTTAATCTTACATTTAACACAACTGGGGTTCTGTTTGGGAGTAGCACTGATTTTTAGCAGATGGAAGCAAACACAGCAAGCTGATTTTGTTGGCGAGTCTTTGAGGAAGTTGCAAGCCAGTGAGCAGGACACCACAGACTCCCTTTGCCCTTACAAGGCTCAGGCTCCAGCAGACCTGGCTTGTTTTGGAAAAAACAAAAACAAAAACAAAAACATTCAAGGGCCTCTCCAGGTTCCTAAAGCCTGTCTCAATCCTTTGATATTTAAATCCTTTCTTTGGATGCACCTATCCTGTTACCTTCCTCCTTTGAGATTTGCAGTTTCTCTTCACAGTTGACTGCCTTGTGTTTGCATGGTACCGCCCCCAGAACCACAGAGCCCCTGAGCTGCACAGACTCCAGGGCTTGGGGAGCCCTGGGCTGGGGTGGGCCGGCGGGGGGGGGGGCTTTCCATGTGTGGGTGGTTTGCTGATAAACATTTTCTTGTTATGGTGGTTGGGATACTGAGAGGCCATCAATCCAGTGTGATCTGGAAAGCTGGGTAAGGGTCTACCATGGACTTCAGACAGACCAACAGGAGGCCAGAGAACATGCAGTAGAGGGCTCCCCAGAAGGCAGGATGGGGGGCTGCAGGTGTGCTGATACTGCCATGTCCCCAGTGCTGGGTGCCCTGGCAGGTGCAGAGGAGACTCACAGAGCAGGTGACCAAGAGGCCAAGTCTCAGATAGTCAAGTGGATATGGGGTGGGGAGAACAGCCTCAGTAATTCCACTCAGTGACTCTTGCCAAACATTTGATATACCGTCTCAGGATCTTACAGTGGGCAGCCATGCAAGGGCCAACTCAGTATGCCTTTTGGGTTCGGTGGGAGCAGGGGTAGGGAAGAGGTGTCTGAGGAGGCCCGCGGGACAAGACGGATGGTGCAGGACTGAGTTTCCAGCGTGTAGGGCACGGCCAAGGCAGAGCCAAACTGACCTTGGCCCTCCAGAGAGCAGAGCTGAGCCCCACCATTGCCCGGAACATGCAGCTGTCCCTGCACCCCCAGAAGTCAGCCTCCCTCCCTCAGAGTCTGAAACCAAGAGCACTCTGGCCTGGGTTGACCCTCTATCCTGTTCAGAGCCTCTTTGAATTAAGTCCCTCCAATAAATGATGCCTCTCCTCCAGGGATGGGTGCGTGCCCCTGAGAAGATGTGGGAGAGCAGGAAGGCTCCCCAGGCAGGGTTCCCAGGGAAGACAGCCAAGCGCCTTTGTGTGTCTCCATGTGGGTCTGCGGGGGGGTGGGGGGGATAAAGGTGTGATGTTATCTTGTCATCTGCATCATAATCTGGTCCCTTCTATCCTGGCAGAAACAGGCTCCACAGGCAGAGAAGGGCATCCACAGGGAAGGGAGGCCAAGGCCAGAATGTTGGTTTGCCAGTTTGCTTCCCCAGCAACCCCCCGAGCCAGTCTCTGGTCCTGCCTCCTCACCAGAACCAGGAGGGAACTGGCATTCCTGAGGAGCGGTAATGCATCCTCCCGCGTAAAGGACGAGAAGTACACCTCTACCCTCCCTGCTCTGTGGCCATCGAAGCCCCCTCTCTAGAGGCAGCAGCTACTTGAACAGTTACAGAGCACTTATTTTTTTATAAGAATATTTTTTTATTATATTATGTTAGTCACCATACAGTACATCCCTGGTTCTTGATGTAAAGTTCCATGATTCTTTGGTTACGTATAACACCCAGTGCACCATGCAATACGTGCCCTCCCTACTATCCGTCACCAGCCTATCCCATTCCCCCACCCCCCTCCCCTCTGAAGCCCTCAGTTTGTTTCCCAGAGTCCATAGTCTCTCATGCTTCATTCCCCCTTCTGATTCCCCCCTTTCTTTATCCCTTTCTTCTCCTACCGATCTTCCTAGTTCTTATGTTCCATAGATGAGGGGAACCATATGATAATTGTCTTTCTCTGCTTGACTTATTTCACTTAGCATTATCTCCTCCAGTGCCATCCATGTTGCAGCAAATGTTGAGAAATTGTTCTTTTTGATAGCTGAGTAATATTCCAGTGTATATATGGACCACAACTTCTTAATCCAGCCATCTGTTGAGGGGCATCTTGGTTCCTTCCATGCTTTGGCTATTGTGGACATTGCTGCTATGAACATTGGGGTGCATATGGCCCTTCTCTTCACTACGTCTGTATCTTTGGGGTAAATACCCAGTACTGCAACTGCTGAATCATAGGGTCGCTTAATTTTTCACTTTTTAAGGGACCTCCACACTGTTTTCCAGAGTGGCTGTACCAACTTGCATTCCCACCAACAATGTAGGAGGGATCCCCTTTCTCCACATCCTCTCCAGCAATTGTTGTTTCTTGGCTTGTCAATTTTTGCCATTCTAACTGGCGTAAGGTGGTATCTTAGTGTGGTTTTTATTTGAATTTCCCTGATGGCTAATGATTTTGAACATTTTTTCATGTGTCTGTTAGCCATTTGTATGTCTTCATTGGAAAAGTGTCTGTTCATATCTTCTGCCCATTTTATGATTTGTTGATTTGTTTCAGCCCCAGGGCACGAGTGATGCAGCACCCGCGTGCAGCCCAGAAGCCCTGCTTTGTGCAGCCCGTGAGCAGAAAGGTCTATTTCTCCGTGAGAGACAGCTGTAAGACTTGCTGGAGCTCCTCCTCCTCCCCTGGAGCCGGAGCTCCCACTCCTCCAGCTCTTTGGCAGACAGTTCCATGGCCAGCTGCGAGTCACTATCAAAACGGCTCCTCTAACTCGAGGCTCCAGGGCACAGGCCTTCTGAGCTGGTGAGCAGGATCTCCTGGATGGCCCTGTGGGGAAAAAGAGGCGGAAAAAAGCAGCCCATTACCAGCAGCGTCAGGGCGAAAGCAGCACCTGCATTTACCTGTCCCCTGAGAGCACACCATGCAGGGCACATTATATGCGCCCCACGGCCACGTTGCCATTCAGTCCCCTGTGGCTCTGGAGGTGTGGGTGCCGTGTATAGGTGAGAAATCCGAGGCTCAGGGAGGTGAACAAACCCGCTCAGGGTCTCCTCCCAGCTCCTCCTCCACTGTCTTCCCATTGATGTGTCCTAGGGCTCAGCCCAGGAAACAGGAGCTCTTTAAGGCCTGGCATCTGTCTTGTCCACCTCTGGGTGATCAGCACCCTACACAGGACCTGGTCTTCCGCAGGTGATGGAGCCCACGTGAGAGAAGAAACAAACCCCAAATACATCCTGAAAAGGCCCCGCTGCTGCTCCCCCCGTCCAGGTGGCAGTCGCGCTCCTCTTAGGAAGGTGCCTAATACAACACTGAGTCCACCCTTTGCTGAGGCCAATGTGCGTGATGTGATCTATTGCTAAGATTTTGTTTTGTTTTGTTTTTGGGGGTTTTTTGTTTTGTTTTGTTTTTTTGGGTTTTGTTTTTGTTGTTATTGTTGTTGTTGCTGCTGCTGCTGCTGCTGCTGCTGCTTAAAAATAGCCTCAAAATCCACTTAGGAGAGTCTATAGCCACACAAAGGGAACTACACTTGAGTGACAGACTGTATGAGCCACTGCAAGTTTCAGAACAGCCAGATTAAATGTTGTGACCAATTGAGAAACACTGGTGTCTGTTATGAGTTGTACTCAGTGTGACCACAATACCACCACTGTCTAGAAAACACACTCAAATCCTTAGATTTCAAATAGTGCTGGGCCCCATGAAAGACAGGGATTGACTATCCTACTAGGAAAAATCAAACTTGACATTTTCTAATGGAGGAGACATTTAAGTGGGCCAGCAGCCTTGAAATTACAGGTGGCATTCGCATTTTTAAACAAATTACTGGAAAGAAGGTGAAGCATTTCATTTGGAATGCAAATCTATATTTAAAAATAGTCTCTTCGTTTTGTTTGCTCTGATTTAGTAAATTACTCATATTTTTTTTATACTTCAGTTGCCCGGCAGTTGACAGGTATTTATTTCTACAATATATCCTATTGACCACCTCCTGCTCTGGGCTTCTTGCAATTAGTTTGTTCTACTGGGCTCTGAACGGGGACAGCTGATGGACACGCATGCCAGGTTCCTTTGGTACAGCCATCCGCCAGCCACAGAGCTGTCCGACGGCAACCACGGGGCTCTGAGCCCCATGTGCTCGGGGGCCAGGACAGCACGGGGCAAAAGCCACTTTGTAGAGGTGATGGTCTGTTCCAAGGCTCTGAGATGTCTTTATAGAAAAAGAGCTTACTTAGTTACTGGCAAGCCAAATGCCACATCTACAAAGGAAATGCTAAATTTCTGGTAGAATTTAGCACAGTAGAGAAGACCAATCTTTGGGTTGATTAAGTTAGTGGAGGGTGGGAAACAGAAGCTCTTGGGACCTTGAATCTCCGTTTTGAATGTCTCCTACCTCCCACCAAAGGCCCTACAGGAAGTTGGGGTTGTGAGACCTAATGGGCCTTACATCAGAGATCTTGAAGTTCACCTTTAATCTCCTATTTTTACAGAGGAAGAATGGGGAGGCAGCCACACCTAACAGGGACACGTCATCCACTGGCAAACTGGAGTCCACAGACCTAGAGCCAGTGGGGGCCCTGAGACAAGCTCAGGGGATATGGCTACCCAGAGGCAGGGGTGGGAGCCAGTTGCCATCCTGTCCCCACACTGGTGAGGCTGGAAACTACAGAACACCAGGCAGCAAACTTCCATGTTCATTGGAAGACATTTGGAACTGTCACCTTTAAGGGTTCCTTCACTTCTTGAGACGTGTCACTTGGCAGTGGAGTGAAGGAAGGGTCCACAGTCACTCCGTCAATTCCTGCACATTCTGCATGCCTCACAGAGCCCAGGCTATGAAAGCCCCACTCTCGTCCCTCCTGGAGCAACCGTGTCAAGTCTGTCCATTTAACCCTCATAGAACCTCTAAACGTGCTCCTCACTCATGGTCAAATTGCACGTGAGTGGAGCTAATACCTACTGATGCCACTGAGCTGCCACATAAGGAGAGGTAGCAGGAACCTTCAGCGGTTAGGGGCCACCACTTGAGAGTTCAGGAAGCCCCCTCATGGCTGGTGTACACACCCCAATCGTGGCCTTCCTGTCCTGACTTCCCACCCAGCACCCCTGCTCCATTAGCAGAACCAGGATGGCCGGGGAGTGCCCCTGACCTGGCTCTTCTCCCCGTTGCTCCTTGCTGGGCAGCAGCTCTAGCCTGGAGGTGTCTCCAGCATGTTCTGTCCTGGCTTACAAGTCCCATGGAGGCAGTCCATTTAAGACAGGGTCCCCTAGAGCCTCCTCTGGGTTTCCTGGCTTGCCCACGCATGCCCTTCAGCCCCTCCCTTTCTAACGGAGTCCCTTCCAGTCCTCCCCTCTTGCCAGGCTCTGCCCCCAGCTAGGCATGGCATCTGCCTCTCCAAGGCCATGTCTAGACCACAGTTTGCTTTGGATTCCATCATCACCAGGGCCCCTACATCTCCTGACCTCAAACCATCCCCTCTCTCCTGCCTGGTCTGGATGTGATGCTGTCACTCTCCTGGACAATCTTATCAACCTGGAGGAAGAAGATCAGCTGCACAGACCCCTCCGTGGACCACTAGCCCAGTGTGGCCACTTCTAGGCAGACCTCACCTCACTGTGGCTATGAACACAGACCAGGGCTCCTGCTCCCATCTCCTTACCCCACGACCCTCTGCTCTAGGCACTGCCCTCCCCCTCTCCAGGAAGGCTGCCCCATTCTGGCCTCAGGAACTTCCCTCATTGACCAGAGTTCCCAAGACGTTCTCATCGCTGCCCTTGGCCCTGCCTGTTGCTGTGTTGTGCCTCTCTGGCCCAGCTCCAGCTGGGCTTCTGAACCCAACCCCCCAGCCTGGCTGAGCCCTCTCCACAGACCCGGTGAGCACCCTTGCTGGGACAGGGCAGCCTTCCTTGCCAGTTCTCCCCTCTGTGACTTTTGTCTTCAGTGCATGTTGCTGTTGGCAAAAGTACCCAAATTGGAAATAAGGCAAAGAGAGGTCAGAGTGTCCAGTGCTGTCCATGGCCCACCAACACTACTTCATTATCTAGGATAGAGGTGTCTTGAGCGGACTTTCACTGAGGATTAACACCTGGAATGTAGGGAGGACACATGTAACCCTGTGGGTATTCTGTCTGATAGGAGATGATCACTGTGGAAGAGATCACTCCCCAAGCTATGGTTTCTTGGCCCTGTCGTATGACACCCAGTTCTGTGTGTACCATGGAGGCCTCGCTGGGCCGCCCGTCCACAAATGCCTGCAACGTTCAGCCCTGGAGGCTCTGCACCAGCCCCGCTGTCACACTGGCCCTCCTCAGAGAGCCGAGCTCAGGCTCCTTCCCACAGCTTGGCTCGGGGGGTCTATGGTGCTCCCCCCAGGTGGGCACACTAACCACGTCGTGTCCTCTGACCTGCCACCGACCCTCGGATGCTGTCATGTGGCCTGGCGGGCAGGTCCCAGCTCCCAACACCAGTTCAGGAAACACCCCGCCCTTCCCAGCCCTTACCTGCCACTGGATCAGAACAGAGGAGGTGGTGTGTTGTGTCACCGAGACGAAACTTGGAGGCTCTCCCAGACCTGTAATACAAGAAAGAAGAAAGCGAGGATTACCTGGTTCTGCTTGTACTTGGCTGCCAGTCTGGAGATCTGTTCTCATCTCCTGCAGTCCCCACATCAGCCCTGTGGATTGTAACCCACATCATAGAGTTCACAGCATTGAAATTTAGAGATTTTAAGTGGCTTGTCCAGAGTCACAACACTGACGTGTGATGCATCTGGAACAGGAATGTAGTTGGTTCCCTGAGGACAGAGGTCCCTGAACACCTGGGACCACTAGGTCATGCCCTGTACACAAACTAAGGGCTCTTCTCACTCTTTCTCAAAATATCCTGCCCCAAGATTTCTGCAGGAGACAGTTGATGCCTGAAAGAGTTTCCTGGGCTGAGAAAAGACCTCAAACCCTGGGGCGCCTGGGTGGCACAGCGGTTAAGCGTCTGCCCTTCAGCTCAGGGCGTAATCCCAGAGTCCTGGGATCGAGCCCCACATCAGGCTCCTCCGCTATGAGCCTGCTTCTTCCTCTCCCACTCCCCCTGCTTGTGTTCCCTCTCTCGCTGGCTGTCTCTCTCTGTCAAATAAATAAATAAAATCTTTAAAAAAAAAAAAAAAAAAGACCTCAAACCCTGACCTAGCCTCTTGCCTCTAGATTTTAATCCCTGACCCAAAATCCAATGCAGATGCTCCCAAAGTGAAGCCCCTCCGAAGGGCCGGGGGAAGCCCAACTGTGGCCGTCATCCCCCAGCATCTTTGCACTGTCGGCCTCCTCATGTGGAGCCTTCCTGGTGACCAGCTGACCACCCTCAGTGACCAGCGAGTGGTCTGCTCAGCTCACAGGTTGACTCGGAACCCAGGACATTCCTAAACAACTCTCACATGTCAGCTCTGCCAAGAATTATCTTCCCTTCAACTGACCAACCCTGGCTGAGCAGTTCCTGTCAATTAACTGGGAAAATGTCCATCTAGGCTGGTGCTCTGATAATTTAATGAATGGAGTCTGGGACCCTCAATGTCTGACTATTGACCTGAGCAGCCATCCGAGCAGCCTGGACTAAGATCTGGCTGACAGTGGACAGGGGCTGCACTGGCTCTGAGTGGTCACCTTCTCTGCTTCTTCCCTCCCCTCCAAAATCCAGGCTCCATGGGCTCCTCATCTGTCCCTAGGCCCTGCAGTGGCAGGGGACAGAGCCCATCTCGTCTTAGAGCAACCCCTCCACACCACCCCAGGACTCTGATAATCCTCCAGGCCCTCCTTCCTCTGTCACTACTGAGTATTTTTCCAAAGAAAACAAAAATACTAAATCAAAAAGATATACGCACCCCCTATGTTCATTGCAGAATTATTTACAATACCCAAGATATGGAAGCAACTCAAGTGTCCATCAATAGGTGAATAGATGAAGATGGGTTATACACACACACACACACACACACACACACACACACACACACACTGGAATATTACTCCGGCATAAAAAAAAAAAAAATGAAATCTGCCATTTGCAACAACATAGATGGATCTAAAGGGTATTATGCTGATTGAAATAAGTCAGTTAGAGAAAGCCAAATGCCATGTGATTTCACTCATATATGGAATATAAAAAAACAAAAGAAATAAACCAGACTCAAATGCAGAGAACAAACTGGTGATTGCCAAAGGGAGGTGGGTTGGGCATGGGTGAAATAGATGAAGGGGATTAAGAGGTACAAACTTCCAAATATAAAATAAATAAGTCATGGAGATGAAAAGTACAGCATCGGTAATACAGTCAATAATATTTTGGGACGCCCGGGTGGCTCAGTCAATTAAGCATCTGCCTTTGGCTCAGGCCATGATCCCTGTGTCCTGGGACCAAGTCCCACATCTGGCTCCTTGCTCAACAGGGAGCCTGCTTCTCCCTCTGCCTGCCACCCTCCCTGCTTCTGCCCTCTCTACCTCTCCTTCTTCGACAAATAAATAAAATCTTTAAATAAATAATAATAATATTTTAGTAACACTGTATGGTGACAAATGGTGACTGCACTCGTCATGGTGAACACAGTAACATATAGAATTATCAAATCAATATGTTGTGCACCTAAAACTAATATAACATCACGTGTATATCAATTATACTGGATGTATCTCAATTATACTTCATAATAAAAAAAGAAAAAATATACGATGATGAATTATGGTCAGCTCAAAAACATTTGCTAAAAGCAAGACTTCAAATTAATCATTTTCTTGATACTGGAGTAGAAAGAATAAAAACTGGAAAAGACGGTGAGCTGGCGATCTCTCTCACTAGTAAATTCCAACAGCTGCTCATTAGCTCATCTTTTATGTCTTTAATCCTAGCATCTGAATGTGTTTCTGAATACTTGCATGATCACAGACTGTAGTGTTTATCTGTGATATCCAAGTCCCTACATTTCAGGTAATACATTTCTATTTATAGTTTTTCTCTGCAGAAGCCTCAACAAAAGCAAAAATGACAAATTTTGGGGTGTTGTCAATTAATCAATCAACTAATATTGTGGTTAAATGTACATAGCATAATATTTATCATTTTTACCATTCATAAATGTACAATTCAGTGGCATTAAATACATTAATAATGTTGTATAACTACCATTACTGTTATCTATATCCAAAACTTATTCGTCATCTTCCACTAAACCACTCTACCCATTAGACAATAACTCTCCCTTCTCCCCTCTCCCAGTCACTCTATTCCACTTTCTGTCCCTATGAACTTAACTATTCTGGGTACCTCATGTAAATGGAACCATCTAATACTTGTCCTTCTGTGTCTAGCTCATTTTTCTAAGAATAATGTTTTCAAGGTCCATTCATATGATCACATACTTCAAAATTTCATTCCTTTGTGTGGCTGAAAAATATTCCATTATATATATTTCTTTTTTTAAAGTCTAATTTATCTAAGTAATCTCTACACCCAACATGGGGTTTGATCCCACAATGCTGAGATCACGACCCTACTTGAAATCAAAGGTCCAACACCCAACTGATTGAGTCACCCAGACACCCCCATCCTAGTAGTTTTAAAGTCATGTATCATTGTGGTTTTGATTTGCACTAACAGGCACCATTTTTTTAAATTATATTTATTTTTTAATTCCAATATAATTAACATACAGTGTTATATTAGTTTCATTGTATAATTTAACAATTCAACAATTATTTATTTTTTTAAAGTAGGCTTCATGCCCAGCATGGAGCCCAATGTGGGGCCCAAACTCATGACCCCAAGATCAAGACCTGACCTGAGACCAAGAGTCAGACACTTAACCAACTGAGCCACCCAGATGCCCTACAATTCAACAGTTCTGTACATTTCTCAGTGCTCTTCATGATAAGCTTACTCCCCATTACCTATTTCACTCATTCCCTGCCCTCCCTCCCCTCTGGCAACCATCAGTTTCTTACCTGTACTTAAGAGTTGGTTTTTTGGGGCGCCTGGGTGGCTCAGTCGTTGAGCATCTGCCTTCGGTTCAGGGCGTGATCCCAGAGTTCTGGGATCGAGCCCCGCATCAGGCTCTTCCGCTGGGAGCCTGCTTCTTTCTCCCATTCCCCCTGCTTCTGTTCCCTCTCTCGCTGGCTGTCTCTCTCTCTGTTAAAATAAATAAATAAAAAATCTTTGAAAAAAAAAGAGTTGGATTTTTGGTTGTCTCTTTTTTTTTCTTTGTTCATTTGTTTTGTTTCTTAAGTTCCACATAGGAGTGAAATCATATGGTATTTGTCTTTCTCTGACTGGCTTATTGCACTTAGCATTATACCCTCTAGTTCTACCTATGTCATTGCAAATGGCAAGATTTCATTCCTTTTTATGACTGAGTAATTTTCTGTTGTATATAAGTACCACATCTTTATTCATCTACTCATGGACATTAGGGCTGCTTCCATAGCTTGGCTACTGTAAATAGTGCCACAATAAACATAAGGGTGTGTATATCTAATTCGGAAAGATACACACACCCCTATGTTGACTGCAGCATTGTGGTACAATAGCCAAGATATGGGAGGCGCCAGTTTTAACTTAGGAAAGAAGTGTTTTATGACTGTGATTTAGGAAAATACTTCAGCGCCCTTTTTGGTTATGAAAGGCAAAGCCCAGAGCATAGCCTGGAATGGAGAACTGGAGACAAAAGAAGCTAAACTGCTCAAATAATAAAATCATCTGAATTTCTGATTTTCACCTGGTTCCTGAAAAACACATGGCAGAAGCCTTGAGATGGGAGCATGATACAAGAGCTGGGAGAATGGCTGTGTGGGGAGGAAGTTGACCCCAGCCTTCTGACATCAGAAGGCTCATAAGATGGACCGTCAGTGCTATCTGGCATTTGGGGTTCTCTGGTTTTCTGTGATATGCTCTAATTCCAAACCCACTCCCTGCCCAAGTCCTTAGTCCATACCATAGCCTAGATAGTTTGTAAATAACAAAAATGCTCGCTCACAGTTCTGGAGGCTGAAAAGTCCAAGATCAAGTCAGCATTATTAGTGAACCCAAGTTTGGCTGCACGTCACCTGAAAGATCATCATAGAAGAGATGAGTTTCGATTGGAAAGGAATTTGAGCTTTATTCAAGAGACCAGCAAACTTGGGAGAAGGTGGGCTCCTATCCAAAAGCCAACTCTGAGGTTTCCGCCTGGCCCAGGCATTTTTAAAGGGGTTTAGGGTCATTCATCAGCAAAGGGGGTGCAGTGGCCTGCAACATTTCTTCATCATGTGCAGACTCCATGCCAGCTACAAATGTTGCTTCAGTGCTCCAGGGTTGTGCAAGGGGATCTGGTTCTTATTCCATGATGTGCAGGAGTCCTCTGTTCTTTCTGCAAAGGAGGGCATGCCAAGGGAGGTCAGTAAAGTCATTTGTGTGACCTAAAAGAAAGGAAAACATTTTGGTCAAAAAAAATTGCTAGGCTGATCAGAAAACCGAGGTGGCTTCAAACAGACTTGCTGACCTCTGTGGCCTGGGAAAGTTCTGGTTCTTCATTCCTTAAGGTGAGTGGCCTGCAAATCTCAAAGCAAGGCAATTAGTTCTTTTACAGGTCAAGAGCCTTAGGTCAGCAAGTAAGGACTGTGTTCACTTGAAGCAAGTTACCCCTTAAGCCCAGAAGGAGTGCTGTTAGGGCATCATGGTCATTTTCTGGTGAGCTCTGCCTTCCTTGTTCATAGCTGGTACCTTCTTACTTTGTCATGGTGGAAGGGACAAGGGAACTCTGTGGGATCTCTCTTTTTTTAATTTAATTTAATTTATTTTTTAAAAGGTTCTATTTATTTGAGAGAGAGACTGAGAGAGAACACGAGCAGAGCAGAGAGAGAGGGAGAAGCAGACTCCCAGCCAAGCAGGGAGCCCAGTGTGAGGCTCAATCCTAGGATTCTGGGATCATGACCTGAGCTGAAGGCAGATGCCCAACAGGCTGGGCCACCCAGGTGCCCCTGTGGGATCTCTTTTGTAATCCCATTTATGAGGGCTCCACCTTCATAACCTAAACACCTCCAAGACCCCACCCCCTAATGCCATCACATTTGGGAGTTAGGATTTTAATATATGGATTTAAGGGGCCACAAACATTCAGACCATAGCAGGGATTATGCACAATAATGCATAATAGGGGCATCTTGGACAATAAAGGAAGGGGGGTCATGTCAGATGTTTGAGGTGATTCAGACTAAACCTATAACCCCAGCCTCAGGAGTGTTGAGGAAATCACCAAGGGTAACAGGAAAACATATGGGAGAAGTTCTGAACAAGAAGTGAACATTCGAAGAATCACTGGAGATGTGCAAGAAGGCTCAGGACATCCTATGGTGAAGATAGAATGAATTCTGCTCTTGCCTGCCCAGGATCTATTCCCGTCCTACCATTTATAGCAGGTGACCCGGGGGGGGGGGAGGGGGCAGAGTCACCATCCTTCCAGGTTTATAAGGTAATACACCTCATTCCTAGCACCACCAGTGAACATGTGCCCCAGATGTGACCAATCAGCATCAGCCATCCCTATAGCTACAGTGATTGGTTCAGAACCTGGAGCATGTGACTCAGAGCTAGACCAATGGAAATTATACCAAAGCCCTTTTTTTTTTTTTTTTTTGCCTGAGTTGTTGAAGGCCATTTTGGGTCTCTGTTGGGATGATGAAGTCAACACGGAAGGAAAGAGATCTGAAAGGACCACAGTGATGGAAACAGTGGAAGTCTCGTGACACTGAGCATCTAGCCTGGGACTCCTGGGCTACATTTTGCAGTCACGTGGAACTCACGTGCAGTCATGCAGTCATGTAAGCCAATCGATTTCATATCTTGCTTTAGCTTGTTTGTTGAGTTGGGTGGCTGTGATTTTCACCCGAAAGGGTCCTGACACGTTGTGGATCCAGAGAAACCTGAGTGGAAGAAGTACTCCAGTTACCTGAGTAAACGGAATGGCTGTCTCTGTTGTTCACGTGTCCGGTCAGATAACACAGCCATCTGCTTTCTCACCTCCTCCCTCTGACAGGGGCAATTCATGGCAGTGTGTGTTGTCATCAAACAGGGATCCCCCCCCAGGGATCCTTCATGTCCTTTAGACTCTTTTTCTTGTTTGGGCTTTGAAGATTACGTTTTGAAAATGTTAAAGCTCCGGCAGAAGTGGACTGTCAGATTGATGACAAGGGACTGGCTTCCAAAAATGTTATGTATTTTAAAATACAGCTGCAAAATGTATATTTTCAGCTACATTTTGGGCAGAGAAACAATGGTCTTCTCCTGCACCATTTGTGCCTTCCGTTGTTGATGAATGTTCCGATGTTGCCTTTTTATTTCCCTCAAACAGAATCATGTTTATGCTCTTCTGTCCTGAGACAAGGTGAAATTTAGTTCTGTTCACATTTTAAAACCATCAACTCTGGCAGCTTTTACCTTCTGCCCATCTGAGCACACCTACTTTGAGCTCTTCCAAAATTACATATTTTGTTTGACACCAAGTCACAACTGTATTCCAGAGACTTGTGTCCCTGGCCAGGGAGTTTTTTGTGCAAATGAAGCTGCTGCTTTGTTGTTGTTGCAATAACGTCCTTTCAGAGTTGGTGTTAAGACCAGGAACTAACTCTGGCAACAAGTAAACCATTTGGAATCTGCCACCAAACACTTTTCCCCAATCTACAGGAAACAAACACAAGTTCATTTGTCTCATTCTCTAGACTTTGGAATTTGTGTGGAAAGGGCGCACTCTTGCCCAGGGAGAGGGCAGGGTGGGGTAAAGGATCCTTGAAAAAATTACCCTGATATTTACATTAGCTGGATGCTCAGTATTTCCTTAGGGGCTGTGGCACGTAACTTGTCTTTGCCTCAAGACCCTGGTATTGACACTTCCACTGAAATGGGGACTGAAGGACACACTTAACTCTAGATCTGAAGGGGTTAAATGAGACATTTGCAATACAGCAGAGTTCACAAGCGATTGCTTCATGCTTGGATTATGTGACTTGAAGCCACAGTTTTTTTTCTCTGTACATTCTACGGTCTGGAAAAGGGCCATGACCCCATCATTTTCCTTACCACATGCTTCTAACTTTCCTTTTGGAAAATCTGTTTATTTTCTTCTCTCTGTACCCTGAACTGCTCCAGGCAAAAGTAGAATGAGGTAGTTACAAGCATAGATGCTTGAGCCAAGATGCTTGGGGTCAAGTTCTCACTCTGCTTCTTTCTAGCTATGTGACTTAAACTCTGTGGGCCTCAGGTCCGTTTTCTGTAAAATGGGTGTGATAACAGATATTCTGCCTTGTAGGGTTGTTGCAAAGGCTAAATGAGATGATGCTTCTGCATGGCGAGTACTTCCCAGACCTGGAACTCACTGCTGGGCCAGCGGTATGCTTAGCCTTCATCCAAACTGTGCAGTTCGTTATAGTAAGGATGTGAATTTGTATTGATGTGTGTTAGTTTCTGTGTGATGACAAAGACTAAAAACACCATGTGTCTCACATCTGCAGAGTGAGGCTTGATGCAAGTCCTCTAGGAGTCTAGTAATTTGGTAGAGTCAGTCCAAAGAGAAAGAGGCACTGCCTGTTCGAATGGCCTGGACATCTAGCAGGAGGGCGGGTCAGGATTAGAAGTGCAGTTATGGAGACTTGCCTGTTCTCTCTGCCTTACTCAGTCCTTGAGCTCAGGCCCCAGAGTATATCTCTCTCCACTAGGGGACAGGAATTTGGCAGACTGACTCAGGCTTTGAGCCCTCATTTGGCTTCTCTGAATAAGCAACAAATATGATATCCCATGCAATATTAGGAATGTCCTTTTACTAATTGTTCTTCATTGTTTATGTGAAATTAAAATTAAATGAATGTCCTGCACCCCTGATGGAAGAAATTTATAGTCCAGTTAGAGAAATAAGACATTCACAAGTCACCAGAAAATGAAGTACAATAAGCTAAGCATCAGTAGTTCAAGGGTGGGTCGCCTGGGTGGCTCAGTCAGTTAAGCATTTGCCTTCGGCCCAGGTCATGATCCCAGGGAGCTAGGATCGAGTCCTGCATTGGGCTCCTTGCTCAGTGGGGAGTCTGCTTCTTCTTCTTCCTCTGCCTGTTCTCTCTCTCTCAAATAAATAAATAAATAAATAAATAAATAAATAAATAAAATCATTTAAAAAAGTCAAGGGTTGTGAGAATTTGGAGATAGAAATTATTATATTTAATTGTAAACGGCCTGCTATTTTAGTACTGTACAAATATATGTGAAGTTACTAAGTGGAGAAAACAGGCTATTTTCAGTATTTTTTTTTTTTTTTTTTAGATCTTACCCATTCATTCGACAGAGATAGAGACAGCCAGCGAGAGAGGGAACACAAGCAGGGGGAGTGGGAAAGGAAGAAGCAGGCTCCCAGCGGAAGAGCCCAACATGGGGCTCGATCCCAGAACTCCAGGATCACGCCCTGAGCTGAAGGCAGATGCCCAATGACTGAGCCACCCAGGTGCCCCCTATTTTCAGTATTTTTATTGTTTTTCTTCCTCCCTTGGCCCTTTTGCATACTCCACATTATTGCTCCACCTCCACCTGACAGACATTTGAGAAAACTTTCCTGTTCCCAGGACTGTTCCAGGCACCAGGGGCAGAGTGGTGAACCAGATAGACATTGTCCTGCCTTCATGGAGTTCACAGTTTGGAGGGAAGACAGGCAACGGCAGGGAAACCTCAAAGAACAGAATCACTTGATATAGTAATGACAACTATAGGAGAAGGTGGGCTGAGTGTGGAGGCTGTGTCGGGGGCTCCGGAAAGGGCACTCTGAGGAACAGACACTTGAGTGGAGGCCTCAGTGGTGTATAGCTGCCTTCCATGCACATGCCCCAGGGAAAAGCATTGCAGGCAAAGGGAACAGTAAAAATCCTGAAGCAGAAAAACAAAATGAGGCCGAAGTGCCTGGGGTGTTATTACACATGGTACATTAAATAATAGCTTATTCTCCTTTTTTCCCTAATCCTTTTATTGAAGGGTGTATGCGTTTAAACTGAAATGGTTAAATGATAGGCAGCTAAAGAAAGAAAATAAAGGTAGGCATTGCAGTAATCCACGAACTATTAGGTAGACTATAATGACTTTTAGGGTCCATTTTAAGCCCACTTTTCTAGGATGTATTTACCAGAATAATTCCAGAATAATCTCAGTCACTCATAATGCATCATGTCATTTACATGTATTATCTCATTCAACCATCTACCAATGTAGAAGAAAATGCTCTTACTATCATCCCCATTTTATAGATGCAAACACTGAGACCCAGAAAGGTGATCTAATGGGCAGGAAGACTGAGATTGGAGGCCTTGTCACTATGCTGTACTACTTTTTTCTTTTTTTTGAGATTTCATTTATTTATTTGAGAGGGAGAGAGCGCACAAGCCCGGGAAAGGGAGAAGCAGGCTACCCTCCAAGCGGGGAGGCGAACACAGGGCTCAATCCCATGACCCTGGGATCATGACCTGGCCCCGGGATCATGACCTGAGCTGAAGGCCGGCACTCAACCAACTGAGCCACCCAGGAGCCCCAGCTTCTTTCTACTTTTAAAGACAGCAGGTACCCATGGATATTAGGATGCACTCACTAATTGACCCACCATGAAAAATGAGTCAGGTCCCTGATCTTGGCTAAAGAGAAGCTTTCTCCTTCCTTCTTGCAGGCAGAGGTTTGTTGCACGCCCTACATTCCAGCATTTCCCAGGGCAGATATCTACAAAAGAACTCTGCCAGCCTAATGGCAATATTCTTTGTGGATGCCTAAACTCAGTATTATTGTTGTTGATTATTATTATTGTTGCTGCTATTTCTTATGTCATCTATAACAATTTTGAATTCTGTAACCCTGTGATTGTTGAATAGGTGTCTTTCTAACTAGCATGAAAGTTATATGAGAGCAGGAGAGTGAGAGGCATCTACTATTTTTTCTTTAAATAAATGAAGACAGTTCCCTTTGGGACATCCTGAGTTTGGATTGTTCCACCTAAAAATAAAATCAGATATTTTACCAGCAAAAATGCATTTATTTGGGATTAACAGAGATTACAATTCAGGACCTGCAAGCTATGGCAAAACCATAGCCAAGTTCAACAAACAAAGGAGAGGGACTTATTTTATGGCAAAGAAGGAGGAAGTTGGGAGAGGTTGTTTTGAAGGAAAGTCCATTGCAGAAAAGCAAGAATTGGGGGTGATGACAGTTTCTCATTGTCTGGGTTGCAGGGGTAGTCAATTTCTTATAGGACATGCAATGTACATCTTTTCCTGCTGGGGCCTGTAATTGATGATTCTTTCCTGTTGAGGATTCTTCTGTTGGGTCTGTAATTGACAATCCTTCCTGTAACTGACACTGAGTGCTGTGATTGTCCCTTCCAGCTTCCCCCGAGTTCACTTTGAAAAGGCTTCTCTTTATTTTCACAGGCTATGACAATAGAGAGTTGAAAGAATGCTTTTCCATCTCTTTGCATCACATATCCATTGTGAGGTAAACAGTGTTAACCCCACTATAAATTAAGCCTTAAAAATGAGGTGTAGCATTAAGCCAAACACTTAACTAAGCTCTGTTTGCTCATTTCTTAAGCAACCCTTCACAGCACGTGTTATGTTATTGTTCTAAGCTCTGGGACAGAGCAACGAGCCAACGAGCAAGAACAAAATCGCTGCCTTGGGGCACCTTACATTCTAGGGAGGATAGCAGGTACTCAGGAAATACCAAGTGTACATTAAATGTATAAGGTAAACAGGGATGAGTTAAGAGGGAGGGGGGATGAAAGAGGGAACAAGAGTAAGGAGAGTGTATGTATGTTGAGTAAGTGGGAGGGCACATATTGCATGGAGCACTGGGTATTATACGCAAACAATGAATCATGGAACATTATATCCAAAACTAAGGATGTACTGTATGGTGACTAACATAACACAATAAAAAATTTAAAAAAAGATTCAAAATGAAGTAAGTTTTGCTAAGAGAGCCACTCCAACTAGAGTGGAAACGAGGACACAGAAGTAATGCATCTGCACATCTCCTGTTTCAGTTTCCGAACACCACGAACTGTGGACTCCTGGCACTTGTAACTGCTCAGCTACAACCGGACCACATCCTCCAACACAGCCTTCTACTTTGGACTGAACTAGAGACAATGTAACAACTGTTAGTGGCCAGCCCTCACCACAGTTCTTTCAAAACAAGTGCCTGTGTTTTTCCTTCATAGACCTGCTCTCCCTGCTGAAAATAAGGGGCACACTGGATTTCTCGCCAATCCTTGCCTCCCAGATGACCGTCCCTACTTCCCCAAGTTGAGGTTTCAGGTGTTTTCCAGCATCTACTCTTGATGGACACGAATGATGTGCAAATGCAGAGCCCACTCGAAGCTATTGACACATCATCAGGTTATGGCAAATACCAGAGGAAACATGAAAATGAAAAAGTACACTTCAAGTTAAATTGAGGTTCCTGAAATTGAGTTGTTTCCATTTACATCTTTTTGGAGGGGCACCTGGGTGGCTCAGTTGTTAAGCATCTGCCTTCAGGTCAGAGCATGATCCCGGAGTCCTGGGATCGAGCCCCACATGGGGCTCCTCCACTGGGAGCCTGCTCCTTCCTCTCCCACTCTCCTGCTTGTGTTCCCTGTCTCACTGGCTGTCTCTCTCTCTGTCAAATAAATAAATAAAATCTAAAAGAAATAAAAATAAAAAAATAAATCTTTGTGGAAACTTTGGTTCACAAGAATCAGCTCTGGGTGTTATAAATATAATTTATACTTTGACATTACTTCAGAAATCCATTCATTGTGATCCATCACAGCCTATAAGGTACTGTAAATACCTATACTTACATTCACACCACCACCAACAACAAAAATCCTCTCAAAGGCATAAACTAAGAATAGTTGTTATCCGACATTTGCCAAAGTGACAGCGATTACTTGATGATATTATCCAAAAATTAACTTCTTAAAAGTATCCATTTAATGACATATTTCATAAAGTTTTACAAAACTGTGTCAGAAAAATGATCTGTTTAGGTATCAATTGGATAAAATGGCATGATTGCATTACCCCTAGAAGCAAAAGGATGGCTTCGTCATGTGTAAATTTATGCTGTTACTCATGGATTCTTTAATCCTATTATGTTATCTAAGCCATAAAATACTTTAAAGAAAATCATTTCTATCTTTCTTGCCTAGAACTGCTTATTATCTCTAGCTTTCTGCCCACGGGGTTCTGAATTTTCATTTTGCAAGGGATCACACAGAGCATGTTGCTGGTCCGGCAGATGGTTACAATTTATGTGCCCCCCTGCATGACAGCTCTAGGGAGTGGATGGACAAGGGGTGAAACCAGCAGAGAGGTTTGGGGTCCAAACACTCAGAGTGCACAGACTGACCTCAGCAGCCAGAGGGTCCTGCCCAGCTGGGACCTGCCTCATCTTATGAGTCCATGCAGGACACCCACTGCAAGAGTAGCCTGGCCCCATGACCTGCACACACACCACGGGAGGCCCCATCCAGTGGTGGGGAGGACCCGCTGTCCACACAGAACTATCCACATTACACAACGGAAATTCGGGATAGAGGGCAGGAGAGAGGGAGGTCAATGCACTAAGGACCTTTATAATCTGAAACACAGGAGAAATCCAGTGTTTCCAAGAATGCTTTTCTATCCCCTGCAGAAAGGAAACTTGGAATCCAAATTAATGAAATTTATTGGAAAATGAGGGAGATATGTTTGCATACTTAGCTTGTGGCTCAGGCAGTCCTCCCCTGAGACATTAGTAAGTGTCACTCTTGGCTTCAACGGGCTCCTTGGAAGGAAAACAGGGACATCCTGGGGATCTTATTTATTTGAGAGAGCAAAAGAGAACAAGACAGAGTGCACAAGTGGGGTGAGGGGCAGAGGGAGATGCAGACTCCCCACTGAGTGGGGAGCTTGATGCTGGGTTTGATCCCTGGAGTACAGGAGCCTGACTTGAGCTGAAGGCAGATGCTTAACCCACTAAGCCACCCAGGAAACCCAGGAAAGACTTTTTTAAACAGTGTTTTACTAATAAAAGTTTTATAGAATAGCAGATGTAAAAAGAAAATTTAAGTCTCCTATGTGTCCCTGCCAGGGGTATCCCCTTTTTTTTTTTTAAGTTAGTTAACATACAGTACAGTATTGGTTTCTGGAGTAGAATTTGGTCATTCATCACTTACATACAACATTTAGTGCTGATCTGTGTCCTCCTTCATACCCATCATCTATCTACCCAACCCCGACCCACTTTCCTCTATCAATGCACAGTGTGCAGAGCTGCCTTGGGCTCTGAAAGTTCTAGCATGAGCCATCGCCACGGCAACCTGATGATGATGCACACCTTCCCTTCCATTTCACCTGTCACTCTGTGAGCCCAGCCCTTGCAGTTTGGTTAACAGGTGTGAAGCTCCCCACGATGGGAAATCTGAACTGTTTTTCTACAGGTATGTTCGTGTCAATTTTCTGAATTCCTTCTCTCAAGTTGGCTGCCTCACTTTTAGAGAAATTTGTTTCTTTTTAAAATTTTTCTTTTTCATTTCCACACTCCAATTTGTCCACAGTTTCAGATGAAAATTCTACGTTTTCCATATTAGTTAATTTTGATTTTTCAATGAAACTGGCTTCCTTAAATAGCTTCTAAATTCAGAAAAGTGGACTGTTTCTGAATGACAATTTTGTCCATACTCATACAGAGAACACACGAAGGGAATACACCACACTGCTCTCAGTGGATCAGGAGGATCTTGATGCCATCCCAGCAACCCGTGATAGGGAAAGGAATTCCAGGGCAACTCTTCTCAATGTAGATGATAAAATCTGAAAGCAAGTGTGAGCAGTCCAAATCCAGAGCGTTACAGAAGGAGAAAAAAAAACAGGGATATTTGAAGGCCTCCTGTGCCCCAACACTAGGGGCCACGCTCCCCCTCCCCCACGTACTCACCTCAGCCCTCCACTCTGCTCCCCGCACAGCCCGTGGATCAGGCCTGTCAGGCTCCTGGGGCCTAACACTAACCCTAGGTCAGTCGACTAGGGGACCCTCACAAGGGGCCTGGCATCACAACACCGGGGTTTGGGGACCCCCGAGCCCCAGCACCAGACTCACCCTTCCGCCCCAGCACCACCAAGGCCTCAAGGGGCACCGACGGTCATTCAGGGCAGGAGAAACGGCAGGGCCCTCCAAGCCCCCAGCAAGTTTGAAGCCCCCCCCCGTGGCAAAACGCTTGGTCCCGCGCTCCCGCTCGCCAGTGCCCTCACCTCGGCCTACCCCACCGCTCGCTGCACAGCAGACGGCAGATCGGGCCTGCCGGCCTCCTAGGGGCTAACCCTAACCCTAGGTCGGATCACGAGGGGCACCTCCCAAGGGGCCTGGCGGCTCAATGCCGGGGATTGGGGAAACCAGAGCTCCAGCGTCGGACACACCCTGTCGCATTGCCACCAACCGGGGCGGCTAGGGGTTCCGCCGGTCATTCAGGGAGTGAGAACTTGAAGGGACCTCCGAGCCACCAGCGACTTTCGAAGCCCACCTGAGACAAAACGCTTGGGCCCACGCTCCCGCTCAACAGCGCCCTCATGTTTTCCCACCCCACCGCTCTTCGCAAAGCCGCCGGAACTAGCCTGTCTGCCTCTGGAGCTAACCCTAACCCTAGGTCAGCCCCCGAGAGGCTCTCCCAAGAGGCCTGGCGCCGCAACTCCAGGGATTGGGGACCCCCGAGCCCCAGCGCTGGACTCACCCTGCCGCCCTTCCACCACCCGGGCTGCTACGGATGCCGCCGGTCATTCAGGGCCGGAGATCGGGCAGGACCCTCCGAGCCCCCAGCGACCTTCGAAGTCCCCCGCGCCGAAACGATTTGGCCCACGATCCCGCTAGCCAACCGCCCTCACCTCGGCCCGCCCCTCCGCTCACCGCACAGCCAGCAGATAGGGGCTGCTGGCCTCCTGGGGGCTAACCCTAACCCTAGGTGGGCCCCCGAGGGGCTCCTCGCAAGGGGCTAGGCGCCGCAACGCCAGCGAATGGGGACCACCGAACTTTAGCACCCAACTCACCCTGCCACCGCGCCGCCACCTGGGCCTCTAGGGCCACTGCCGGTCATTCAGGGTTTGAGAACGGGCAAGGCCCTCCGGGCCCCCGGCGACTTTCGAAGGCACCCCGAGCCAAAACGCTTGGGCCCACGCTCCCGCTTGCCAGTGCCCTAACCTCGGCCCGTCCTACCACTCACCGCACAGTTGGCGGATCAGGCTTGCTGGCCTCCTGGGGGCTAACCCTAACCCTAGGTCGGCCCCCTAGGGGCCCCTCCCAAAGGGGCCTTGCGTCACAACGCTGGGGATAGGGGAAACCGGAGCTCCAGCGCAGGACCCACCCTGTCGCATTGCCACCACCCGGGCCGCTAGGGGCGCCGCCGGTCATTTTGGGCATGAGAACTGGGCAGGGCACTTCGAGCCCCCGGCGACCTTTGAAGGCCTCCCGCGCCAAAATGCTTGGACCCACGCTCCCGCTAGCCAACTCCCTCACCTCGGCCTGCCCTTCCGCTCGCCGCAGAGCCGGGGGATCGCTCCTGCCAGCCTCCTGGGGGCTAACCCTAACCCTAGGTCGGCCCAAGAGGAGCCCATCCTAAGGGGCCTGGCGCCGCAACGCCGGATATTGGGGACCCTCGTGCCCCAGCGCCGGACTCACCCTGCCGCCCCGCCGCCACCCGGGCCGCTAGGGGTGCTGCCGGTCATTCAGGCGGGAGAACGGGCAGGGCCCTCCGAGTCCCCGGCGACCTTCGAAGGCCCCCTGCGCCAAAACGCTTGGGCCCACGCTCCCGCTCGGCAGGGCCCTCACCTCGGCCCGCCCCTCCGCTCGCCGCAGAGCCGGCGGATCAGGCCTGCCAGCCTCGTGGGGGCTAACCCTAATCCTATGTCGGTCCCCGAGGGGCCCCTCCCAAGGGTCCTGGCATCGCAACGCCGGGGATCGTGGACCCCCAAGCCCCAGCGCCGGATCACCATGCCGCCCCACCACCACCCGGGCCGTTAGTAGCGCCGCCGGTCATTCAGGGTGGGAGAACGGGCAGGGCCCTCTGAGGCCCCGGCGACTTACCAAGGTCCCCCGCGAGAAAACACTTGGGCCCTCACTCCTGCTCGCCAGGGCCCTCACCTCGGCCCACCCCTCCGCTCCTCGCACAGCCGACGGATGGGGACTGGGGGCCTTCTGGGGCCTAAAACTAACCCTAGGTTGGCCCCCGAGTGCCCCTTCCCAAGGGGCCTAGCGCCGCAACATTGGGGATTGGGGAACTCCGAGCCCCAGTGCCAGACTCACTCTACCACCCCGTCGCCACCCGGGCCGCTAGGGGCGACGCCGGTCATTCTGGGCGGGAGAACGTGTAGGGCCTCCAATCCCCGGCGACCTTCGAAGGCCCCCCGCGCCAAAACTCTTGGTCCCACGCTCCCACTCGCCAGCGGCCTCACGTCGGCCCGCCCCTCCACTCCCCGCACAGCCGGCGGATCGGGCCTGCCGGCCTCCTGGGGGCTAACCCTAAACCTAGGTGGGCCCATGAAGAGCCCTTCCCAAAGGGCCTGGCTCCACAACGCCGGGGATTGGGGACCCCTGGCCCCCGCGCCGGACTCACCCTGCCGCCCCGCCACCACCCGGGCCGCTACGGGCACCGACGGTCATTCAGGGTGGGAGAACGGGCAGGGCCCTTCGAGACCCCGGCGACATTCAAAGTCCCCCCGCGCCAAAACACTTGGGCCCACGCTCCCGCTCTCCAGCGGCCTTACCTCGGCCTGCCCCTCCACTTTCCCCACAGCCGGCGGATCGGGCCTCCCGGCCTTCTGGGGGCTAACCCTAGCCTTAGGTCGGCCCCCGAGTGGTCCCTCCCAAGGGCCTGGTGCCACAATGCCGGGGATTGGGGAACCCCGAACCCAGGGCCGGACTCACCCTGCCGGCCCGCCGCCACCCAGGCCGCTAGGGGCGCCACCGGTCATCCAAGGCGGGAGATCGTGCAGGGCCCTCCGAGCCCCCGGCGACCTTCGAAGGCCCCCCGCGCCAAAACGCTTCGTTCCACCCTCCAGCTTGCCACCGCCCTCACCTCGGCCCGCCGCTCCGCTCTCACACAGCCGGCGGATCAGACCTGCCGGCCTCCTGGGGGCTAACCCTAACCCTAGTTCGGCCCAAGAGGGGCCCACCCCAAGGGGCCTGGCGCCACAACGCTGGTGATTGTGGACCCCCGAGCCCCAGCCCCGGACTCACCCTGCCGCCCCACCGCCACCCATGTCGCTAGGGGCGCCGTGGTCTTTCAGGGCTGGAGAACGGGTAGGGCACTCCGAGGCCCCGGTGACCTTCGAAGGCCCCCGTGCCAAAACGCTTGGGCCCACACTCCTGCTTGCCAGCGCCCTCACCTCTGCCCGCCCCTCCATTCGCCGCACAGCTGATGGATCGGGCCTGCTGGCCTCCCGGGGGATAACCCGAGGGGCCCCTACCAAGGGGTCTGCTGCCGCAACGCCGGGGATTGGGGACACCCGATCCCCAGCACCAGACTAAACCTGCCGCCCCGCAACCACCCAGGCTGCTAGGATGCTGCCAGTCATTCAGGGCAGGAGAATGGGCAGGGCCCTCCGCCCCCCCAGCGAGCTTCAAAGGCCCCCCGTCCCAAAACGCTGGGTCCACTCTCCCGCTCGGCAGCACCGTCACCTCGGCCCACCCCTCTGCTCGCCGCACACCCCGCGGATCAGGCCTGCCGGCCCCGTGGGGCCTGCCCTAACCCTAGGCTGGGCCCCCTAGGGGCCCATCCCTAAGGCCCTGGCGCCACAACACCAGGGATTGGGGACACCCAAGCCCCAGGGCCTAACTCACCCTACCGCCCCACCGCCACCCGGGCCGCTAGGGGCGCCACCGGTCATTCAGGGGAAGCTAAAGGCCAGGGCCCTCCGAGGCTCTGGCGACCGTCGATGGCCCCCCCATGCCAAAACGAGTGGGTCCACGCTCCTGCTCGCAGCGCCCTCACCTCGGCCCGCCCCTCCGCTCGCCACACAGCCAGAGGATCAGGCATGCCGGCCTCCTGGGGTCTAACCCTAACCCTAGCTTGGGCCCCCGAGGGGCCCCTCCCTAGGGCCCTGACGCTGTAACGCCGGGGATTGGGGACCCCCAAGCCCCAGCGCTGAACTCACCCTACCGCCCCACCGCCACCCGGGCCACTAGGAGCGCCGCCGGTCATTCAGGGCAAGAGAAAGGGAAGGGCGCTCCGAGGCCCCGGCGACCTTCGAAGGCCCCCCGCGCCAAAACGCTTGGGTCCACGCTCCAGCTCGGCAGAGCCCTCACCTCGGCCCGCCCCTCCGCTCGCTGCGCAGCCGGCGGATTGGGCCTGCCGGCCTCCTGGGGGCTAACCCTAACACTAGGTCTCTCCCGAGGGGCCCCTCCCAAGGGGCCTGGCAGCACAATGCCAGGGATTGGGGACCCCTGAGCCCCAGCGCCGGACTCACCCTGCCGCCGCGCCGCAACCCGGGCCGCTAGGGGCGCTGCCGGTCATTCAGGGCGGGAGAATGGGCAGGGCCCTCCGAGCCCCCGGCGACCTTCGAAGGCACCCCGCAACAAAACGCTTGGGCCCACGCTCCCCCTCGCCAGCGCCCTCACCTCAGCCCGCCCCTCCGCCCCACGCACTGCCGGAGGATCAGGACTGCCGGCCTCCTGGGGGCTATCCCTAATCCTAGGTAGGCCCCCGAGGTGGCCCTCCCAAGGGGCCTGGCACCGCAACGCCGGGGATTGGGGACCCCCGAGCCCCAGCGCCAGACTCACCCTGCCGCCCCGCCACCTCCCGGGCTGCTAGGGACGCCACCAGTCATTCAGGGTGGGAGAACGGGCAGGGCCCTCTGAGCCCCTGGCGACCTTGGATGGCCCCCCACACCAATACACTTGGGCCCACGCTCCCTTCGCCAGAGCCCTCACCTCGGCATGCCCCTCCTCTCACCGCACAGCCGGCGGATTGGGCCTGACGGCCTCCTGGGGGCTAAACCTAACCCTAGGTAGGCCCCCGAGGGGCCCCTCCCAAGGGTGTGGCGCCACAATGCCGGGGATTGGGGACCCGCCAGCCCCAGCGCCAGACTCACCCTGCTGCACTGCTGCCACCCGGGCCGGTAGGGGTGCTGCCGGTCATTCAAGGTGGGAGAAGGCTAGGGTTAGGGTTAGCCCCCAGCTGTGCAGGGAGCGGAGGGGCAGGCCGAGGTCAGGGCTCTGGCGATCCGGAGCATAAGCCCAAGCGTTTTGCCGCGTGGGGCCTTCAAAGGTCGCCTGGGGCTTGGAGGGCCCTGCCCATTCTCCCGCCCTGAATGACCAGCGGCGCACTAGCGGTCCAGGTGGCGGGGGGCTGCAGTGTGAGTCAGGCGCTGGGGTTCAGAGGTGCCCAATCCCCGGCGTTAGGGTGCCAGGACCCTTGGGAAGGGCCCCTTGGGGGCTGAATAGGGTTAGGGTTAGCCCCAAGGAGACCTGCAGGCCTGATCCGCTGGATGTGCGGCGAGCGGAGGGGTGGGCCAAGCTGAGGGCGCTGATGAGTGGGAGCGTGGGACCAAGCGTTTTGGCGCGGGGGGCCTTCAAAGGTCGCCAGGGGCTCGGAGGGCCCTGCCCGTTCTCCCGCCCTGAATGACCAGCGGCGCCCCTTGCGGCCCGGGTGGCGGGGGGCTGCAGGGTGAGTCTGGCGCTGGGGCTCGGAGTTCCCCAATCCCCAGCGTTGGGGCGCCAGGCCCCTTGTGATGGGACTCTCGGGGACCGACCTAGGGTTAGGGTTAGCAAGCAGGATGCCGGCAAGCCTGATCCGCCAGCTGTGTGGCGAGCGGAGGGGGGGGCGGAGTGAGGGCGCTGGCGAGCGGGAGCCTGGGCCCAAGCGTTTTGGCGCGGGGGGCCTTCAAAGGTCGCCGGGGGCTCGGAGGGCCCTGCCAGTTCTCCCGCCCCAAGTGACCTGCGGCACCCCTAGCGGCCCGGGTGGCAGGAGGGTGGCTGGGTGATTCTGAAGCTGGGGCTCGGGGGTCTGCAATCCCTGGCGTTATGGCGCCAGGCCCCTTGGGAAGGGCCCATCGGGGGCCAACCTAGGGTTAGGGTTAGCCCCCAGGAGGCCATCAGGCCCGATCCGCCAGCTGTGCAGAGAGCGGAGGGGCGGTCCGAGGTGAGGGCGCTGGCGAGTGGGAACGTGGGCCAAAGCGTTTTGGCGCAGGGGTCCTTCGAAGGTCCCCAGGGGCTCAGAGGGCCCTGACTGTTCTCCCGCCCTGAGTGACCGGCGGCGCCCCTAGAGGCTGCGGTGGTGGCGGGGCGGCAGGCTGAGTCCAGCACTGGGGCTCGAGGGGCCACAATCCCCGGCGTTGCAGCGCCAGGCCCCTTTTGAGGGGCCTCTCAGGGGCCGACCTAGGGTTAGGGTTAAGCATGCAGAATGCCGGCAGGCCCGATCCACCGGCTGTGCGGCGAGGGGAGGGGCGGGCCGAGGTGTGGATGCTGGCGAGCGGGAGCGTGGGCCCAAGCGTTTAGGCGCGGGGGGCCTTCGAAGGTCGCTGGGGGCTCGGAGGGCCCTGACCGTTCTCCCGCCCAGAATGACCGGTGGCATCCCTAGTGGCCTGGGTGGCAGCAGGGCGGCAGGGTGGGTCCGGCGCTGGGGCTCGGTGGTCCCAATCCCCGGGGTTGCGGCGCCAGGCCCCTTGGGACGGGTCCCTCAGGGGCCCACCTAGGGTTAGGGTTAGCCGCCAGGAGGCCGGCAGGCCCGATCCGCCAGCTGTGTGGCGAGCAGAGGGGCTGACCGAGGTGCGGGCGCTGGCGAGTGTGAGCCTGGGCCCAAGTGTTTTGGCGGGGGGGCCTTCGAAAGTCGCCAGGGGCTTGGAAGGCCCTGCATTTTCTCCAGCACTCAATGACTGGCGGCACCCCGAGCGGCCTGGGTGGATGAGGGGCGGCAGGGTTAGTCTGGTGCTGGGGCTCGGGGGTCCCCAATCCCCAGAGTTGCGGTGCCAGGCCCCTGGGAGGGGACACTTGGGGGCCGACCTAGGGTTAGGGTTAGCCCCCAGGAGGCAGGCAGGCACAATCCGCCGGCTATGCAGGTGAGCGGATGGGTGTGCGGAGGTGAGGGACTGGCGAGCGGGAGCGTGGGCCCAAGCGTTTTGGCGCGGGGGGCCTTTGAATGTCACCGGGGGCTCGGAGGGGCCTGCCTGTTCTCCCACCCTGAATGACCGGCGGCACCCCTAGTGGCCCAGGTGGCAGTGGGGCGGCAGGGTGAGTCCAGCACTGTGGCTCGGGGCTCCCCAATCCCCGGAGTTTCGGCGCCAGGTCCCTTGGGAGGGGCCACTCGTGGGCCCACCTAGGGTTAGGGATAGGCCCCAGGAGGCCGGGATGTCCGATCTGCCGGCTGTGTGGTGAGCAGAGGGGTGGGAGGAGGTGAGGGCACTGGGGAGTGGGAGGGTGGCGCCAAGCGTTTTCGCGCGGGGTGCCTTCAAAGGTTGCCGGGGGCTCAGAAGGCCCTGCCTGTTCTCCGGCCCTGAATGACCGGCGGCACCCTTACGGCCCGGGTGGCAGCGGGGCGGCAGGGTGAGTCAGGCGCTGGGGTTCGGAGGTGCCCAATCCCCAGCGCTGGGGTGCCAGGCCCCTTGGGATGGGCCTCTCAGGGACGGACCTAGGGTTAGGGTTAGCAAGCAGGATGCCGGCAAGCCCGATCCGCCAGCTGTGCGACCAGCAGAGGGGCGGGCGGAGTGAGGGCGCTGAAGAGCGGGAGTCTGGGCCCAAGCTTTTTGGCGCGGGGGGCCTTCGAAGGTCGCCGGGGCTTGGAGGGCCCTGTTCATTCTCCCTCCCTGAATGACCAGCGGCACCCCTAGCAGCCCGGGTTGCGGTGGGGTGGCAGGGTGAGTCCGGCGCTGGGGCTCAGTGGTCCCCAATCTCTGGCGTGGCGGTGCCAGGCACTTGGGGGGGGCCCTCTGGGGCTAAACTAGGGTTAGGGTTAGCCCCCAGGAGGCCAGCAGGCCCGATCCGCAGGCTGTGCTGTGAACGGCGAGGTGGGCCAGGGGAGGCGCTGGCGAGCGGGAGCGTGTGCCCAAGCGTTTTGGCACGCCTGGCCCTCGAAGGTCCCCTGGGGCTCGGAGGGCCCTGCCCTTTCTTCCGCCCTGAATGACCGGCGGTGCCCCTAGTGGCCAGGGTTGTGGCGGGGCGGCAGGGTGAGTCTGGCACTGGTGCTCGGGGGTCCCCATGCCCCAGCGTGGTGGCGCCAGGCCTTTGGGGAGGGGCCCTTGGGGCTGACGTAGGGTTTGGGTTAGCCGCCAGGAGGCCGGCAGGCCCGATCCGCCAGCTGTGTGGCGTGCGGAGGGTCTGGCAGAGGTGAGGACACTGGCGAGCGGGAGCGTGGGCCGAAGCGTTTTGGCGCCGGGGGCCTTCAAATGTCGCCGGGGGCTCGGAGGGCCCTGCCTGTTCTCCCGCCCTGAATGACCGGCGGCGGCCCTAGCAGCCCGGGTGGCGGCGGGTCGGCAGTGTAAATCCTGCGCTGGGGCTCGAGGGACCCCAATGCCCGGCATGGCGGCGCCAGGCCCCTTGGGAGGGGCCCCTCAGGGGCCGATGTAGGGTTTGGGGTTAGCTCCGAGGAGGCCGTCAGTCCTGATCCGCCGGCTGTGTGGTGTACGGAGGGGCTGGCCCAGTTGCGGCCGCTGGCGAGCGGGAGCGTGGGCCCAATCGTTTTGGCTACGGGGCCTTCGAAGTTTCGCCAGGGGCTCTGAGGGCCCTGCACGTTCTCCCGCCCTGAATCACCGGGTGTGCCCCTAGCAGTACGGGTGAAGGCGGGGCGGCAGGGTCAATCCGGAGCTGGGGCCCCGGGGGCCCACAATCCCCGGCGCGGCGGCACCAAGCCCCTTGGGAGGGGCCCCTCGGGGGCCGACCTAGGGTTAGGATTAGCCCAAAGAAGGCCGGCAGGCCCGATCCGCCGGCTGTGTGGCAGAAGGAGGGGCAGGCTGAGGTGAGGGCAAAGGCGAAAGGGTGCGTGGGCCCTAGCGTTTTGGCGCGGGTAGCCTTCGAATGTCGCTGGGGGCTCGGATGGCCCTGCCGTTCTCCCGCCCTGAATGACCGGCGGCGCCTCTAGCGGCCAGGGTGGCGGCGGGGCGGCAAGGTGATTCCCGAGCTGGGGCTCAGGGGTCCCCCATCCCCGGCGTGGCATCGCCAGGCCCCTTGGGAGGGGTCCCTCAGGGGCCGACCTAGGGTTATGTTTAGCCCAAAGGAGGCCGGCAGGCCCGATCCGCCGGCAGTGCGTTCTAGGGGAGTAGCGGGCCGAGGTGAGGGCGCTGGCGAGTGGGAGCGTGGGCCCAAGAGTTTTGTTGCGGGGGAGCTTCGAAGGTCCCCGGGGGCTCGGACGGCCCTGCCCCTTCTAACGCCCTGAATGACCGGCGGCGCCCCTAGTGGCCCGGGTGGCGGCGAGGCAGCAGGGAGAGTCCGGCGATGGTGCTCAGTGGACCCCAATCCCCGGCGTGGCGGCGCCAGGCCCCTTGGGAAGGGCCCCTCGGGGGCCGACCTAGGGTTAGGGTTAGGCCCCAGGGCGCCTGCAGGCCCAATCCGCCGGCTGTGCACGAGCGGAGGGCGGGCCAGGGGAGAGCGCTGGCGAGCAGGAGCATGGGCCCAAGCGTTTTGGCGCGGGGGTCTTCGAAGGTCGCCAAGGGCTCGGAGGGCCCAGTCTCTTCTCCCGCCCTGAATGACCGGCGGCGCCCCTAGTGGCCCGGGTGGCGGCGGGGCGGCAGGGTGCGTCCGGCGGTGGGGCTCTGGGGCACGCAATCCCGGCGTGGCCGCGCCAGGCACCTTGGGAGGGGCCCCTCTGGGGCCGACCTAGCGTTAGGCTTAGCCCCCGGGAGGTTGACAGGTCTGATCCGCCCGCTGGGCAGCAAGCGGTGGGGAGGGCCGAGATAAGGGCGCTGGCGAGCGAGAGCATGGGCCCAAGCGTTTTGGCGCGGGGGGCCTTTGAACGTCGCTGGGGGTTCAGAAGGCCCTGCCCCTTCTAACGCCCTGAATGACCGGCAGCGCCCTAGCGTCCCGGGTGGCGGTGGGGCGGCTGGGTGAGTCTGGAGCTGGGGCTCGGGGGTCCCCAATCCAAGTGGTGGCGGCGCCAGGCCCCTTGGGAGGGTTCCGTCAGGGGAAAACTTAGGGTTAGGGTTAGCCCCCAAGAGGCTGGCAGGCCCGATCTGCCGGCTGTGCAGCGAGCAGAGGGGCGGTCCATCGTGAATGCACTGGCGAGCGGGAGTGTGGGCCCAAGCGTTTTGGTGCAGGGGGACTTCGCATGTCGCCAGAGGCCCGTAGGGTTCTGCACTTTCTCCCGCTCTGAATGACCGGCGTCGCCCCTAGCGGCCCGGATGGCGGCGGTGCAGCAGGGTGCATCTGGCGGTCAGGCTCGGGGGTCTCAAATACCCGGTGTGGCGGCGCCAGGACCCTTCGGAGGGGCCCCTCTGGGGCCGACCTAGCGTTAGGGTTAGCCCCCAGGAGGCCGACAGGCCCGATCTGCCAGCTGTGCGGCGAGTGGTGGGGCAGGCCAGGGGAGGGCGCTGGCGAGTGGGAGCATGGGCCCAAGCATTTTGGCACGCCCGGCCATCAAAGGTCCCCGGGGTCTCGGAGGGCCCTGCCCATTCTCCTGCCCTGAATGACCGGCGGTGCCCCTAGCGGCCAGGGTGGCGGTGGGGCAGCAGGGTGAGTGTGGAGCTGGGGCTTGGGGGTGCCTAAACCCCGGCGTGGCTGCGCCAGGCACTTGGGAGGGGTCCCTCAGGGGCAGACCTAGGGTTAGTGTTAGCCCAAAGGAGGCCGGCAGGCCCGATCCGCCGGCTGTGCGGTGAGCGGAGTGGCGGGCCGAGTTGAGTGCGCTGGCGAGCGGGAGCGTGGGCCCAAGCGTTTTGTCACGGGGAGCCTTCGATGGTCGCTGGGGGCTCGGAGGGCCCTTCCCGTTCTCCTGCCCTGAATGACCAGCGGTGCCTCTAGCAGTCCGGGTGGCGGCGGGGCGGCAGGGTGCGTCTGGTGGTGAGGCTCGGGGGTCCGCAATCCCAGGCTTGGTGGCACCAGGCCCCTTGGGAGGGCCCCCCCTGGGGCTGACCTATGGTTAGGGTTAGCCTCCAGGAGGGCGGCAGGCCCGATCCGCCAGATGTGCGGCGAGAGGAGGGGGGCTGGCCGAGGTGAGGGCACTGGCAAGCGGGAGCGTGAGCCCAAGCGTTTTGGCGCGACAGGCCTTCAAAGGTCGCCGGGGGGCTCGGAGGGCTCTGCCTGTTCTCCCGCCCTGAATGACCGGCAGTGCCCATAATGGCCCATGTGGCAGCGGGACAGCAGGGTGAGTCTGGCACTGGGGCTCGGGGGACCCCAATCCTCGTCGAGGCGCCAGGCCCCTTGGGAGGGACCCCTTGGGGGCCGACTTAGGGTTAGAACCCAGGAGGCCAGCAAGCCCAATCCACCGGCTGTGCAGCAAGCAGAGGGGCAGACCAAGGTGAGGGCGCTGGCGAGCAGGAGCGTGGGCCCAAGCGTTTTGGCTTGGGGGTCCTTTGACGATCATCGGGGGCTCTGAGGGCCCTGCCCGTTCTCCCACCCTGAATGACCGGCTGCACCCCTATCAGCCCAGGTGGACACGGGGCGGCAGGATGAGTCTGGAGCTGGGGCTTGGGGGCCCAAATCCCCGGCGTGGCAGCGCCAGGCACTTGGGAGTGGTCCCTCGGGGGCCGACCTAGGGTTAGGGTTAGCCTAAAGGAGGCCGGTAGGCCCGATCCACCGGCTGTATGGCGGGCAGAGGGGTGGGCCGAGGTGGGCGCTGATGAGCGGGAGCATGGTCCCAAGCGTTTTGGCGCGGGGGGCCTTCGAATATCGCCGGGGGCTCGGAGGGCCCTGCCCGTTTTCCAGACCTGAATGACTGGCGGCGCCCCTAGCGGCCCGGTTGGTGGTGGGGTGGCAGTGTGTGTCCGGTGCTGGGGCTCAGGGGTCAAGAATCCCTGGCGTTGTGGCGCCAGTCCCCTTGGGAGGGCCCTTCGGGGCCCGACCTAGGGTTAGGGTTAGCCCCCAGGAGGCCGGCAGGCCCAATCCGCCGGATGTTCGGCGGGCAGAGGGGCAGGCCGAGGTGAGGGCGCTGGCCAGCAGGAGCGTGAGTCCAAGTGTTTTGGCAAGGGGGGACTTCGAAGGTCACTGGGGGCTCGGGGGTCCCTGCCCGTTCTCCCGCCTTGAATGACGGGCGTCTCCCCTAGTGACCTGGGTGGCGGCGGGGTGGCAGGCTGAGTCCGGCGCTGGGGCTAGGGTGTCCCCAATCCCCGGCGTTGTGGCGTCCGGCCCCTTGGGACTTGCCCCTCGGGGTCAACCTAGGGTTAGTGTTAGGCTCCAGGCGGCCGGCAGACCCTATCTGCCGGCGTTGCGGTGAGATGAGGGCCGGGCCGAGGTGAGGGCGCTGGTGAGCGGGAGCGTGGGCCCAAGCGTTTAGGCGCGGGGGGCCTTCGAAGGTCGCTGGGGGCTCGGGGGTCCCTGCCTGTTCTCCCGCCCTGAATGACCGGCGGCTCCCCTAGCTAACCGGTTGGTGGCAGAGTGGCAGGCTGAGTCCAGTGCTGGGGCTAGGGGGTCCCCAATCCCTGGCGTTGCGGCGCCAGGCCCCTTGGGACGTGCCCCTCGGTGGCCGACCTAGGGGTAGGGTTAGTCCCCAGTAGGCTGGCAGGCCCGATCCGCCGGCTGTGCAGCAAGCAGAGGGGCAGACCGAGGTGAGGGCACTGGCCAGCGGGAGCTAGGGTCCAAGCATTTTGGAGCGGGAGGCCTTTGAAGGTTGTTGGGGGCTCGGGGGTCTCTGCCCGTTCGCCCGCTCTGAATGACCGGAGGCTCCCCTAGCGACCCAGGTGGTGGCGGGGCGGCAGGGTGAGTCCGGCACTAGGCAACGGGGGGTCCCAATCCCCGGTGTTGCGGCGCCAGGCCCCTTGGGAGGGGTTCCTCGGGGGCCGACCTAGGGTTAGGGTTAGCCCCCAGGAGCCTGGCAGGTCCAATCCGCCAGGTATGCAGAGAGCGGTGGGGCGGGCCGAGGTGAGGGCACTGGCGAGCGACAGCGTGTGCCCAAGCGTTTTGGCATGGGGGGCCTTAAAAGGCCACCGGTGGCTCCGAGGGCCCTGCCCGTTCTCCCGCCCTTGATGACCGGCGGCTCCCCTAGTGACCCGGGTGGCAGCGGGGTGGCAGGGTGAGTCTGGCGATGGGGCTTGGGGGTCCCCAATCCTGGCGTGGCGGCACCAGGCACTTGGGATTGGTCCCTTGGGGGCAAACCTAGGGTTATGGTTAGCCTAAAGGAGGCCGGCAGGCCCGTACCGCCGCCTGTGCGGCGAGCGGATGGGCGGGCCGAGGTGAGGGCGCTGGCGAGCGGGAGCGTGGGCCGAAGCGTTTTGGCCCTGGGGGCCTTCGAATATCGCCGGGAGCTCGGAGGGCCCTGCACGTTCTCCTGCCGTGAATGACCGGGGGCGCCCCTAGTGGCCCGGGTGGCGGCGGGGCGGCAGGGTGAGTCTGGTGGTGGGGCTCAGGGGTCCCCAATCCCAGGCGTGGTGGCGCCAGGCCCCTTGGGAGGGGCACCCCTGGGGCCGACCTAGGGTTAGGGTTAGCCTCCAGGAGGCCGGCAGGCCCGATCCGCCAGCTGTGCGGCAAGCGGAGGGGCGGGCCAAAGTGAATGCGCTGGCGATCAGGTGCGTGGCCCCAAGCGTTTTGGCGCCGGGGGCCTTCGAAGGTCACCGGGGGCTCGGAGGGCCCAGCAAGTTAACCGCCTTGAATGACCGGCGGCGCCCTAGCGGCCCAGGTGGAAGCGGGGCAGCAGGGTGAGCCCGGAGCTGGGGCTCGGGGGTCCCCAATCCCCGACGTGGTGGCACCAGGCTCCTTGGGAGGGTCTCCTCGTGAGCCGACCTAGGGTTAGGCTTAGCCCCCAGGAGGCCGGTAGGCCCGATCCGCCAGATGCGCGGCGAGAGGTGGGGCTGGCCGAAGTGACGGTGCTGGCTAGCAGGAGCGTGAGCCCAAGAGTTTTGGCACGGCGGTCCTTCAGAGGTCGCTGGGGGCTCGGAGGGCCCTGCCCGTTCTCCCGCCCTGTGAGGACGGTGCCCCTAGCGGGCCAGGTCACGGCGGGGCAGCAGGGTGAGGCTGGCACTTGTGCTCAGGGGTCCCCAAGACCCGGCGTGGTGGCGCCAGGCCCCTTGGGAGGGGCCCCTCGGGGGGGACCCCTTGTGAGCTGACCTAGGGTTAGGGTTGGTCCCCAGGAGGTCGGCAGGCCAGATCCGCCAGATGTACAGCAAGCGGATGGGCGGGCCGAGGTGAGGGCGCTGGCAAGCGGGAGTGTGGGCACAAGCGTTTTGGTGCGGGGGGCCTTCGATGGTCGCCGTGGGTTCAGAGGGCCCTGTCAGTTCCCCCGCCCTGCATGACCGGCGGCGCCCCTAGCGGCCAGGGTGGCGGCAGGGCGGCAGGGTGAGTCGGAGCTGGGGCTCGCGGGTCCCCAAACCCGGCGTGGCAGCACCAGGCCCCTTGTGAGGGGCCCCTCAGGGTCCGACGTATGGGTAGGGTCAGCCCAAAGGAGGCCGGCAGGACCAATCCGCCGGCGGAGCGGTGAGCGGTGGGGTGGGCCGACGTGAGGGCGCTGGCGAGCAGGAGCGTGAGCCCAAGCGTTTTGGCACAGGGGGCCTTCGAACGTCACAGGGGCCTCAGAGGGCCCTGCCTGTTCTCCTGCCCTGAATGACCGGCGGCGGCCCTAGTTGCCCGGGTGGCAGCGGGGCGGAAGGTTGAGCTCGGAGCTGGGGCTCGGGGGGCCCCGTCCCTGGCGTTGTGGCACCAGGCCCCTTGGGAGGGGCTCCTCGTGAGCCGACCTAGGGTTAGGGTTAACCCCCAGGAGTCCGGTAGGCCCAATGTGCCAGATGTGCGGCGAGAGGAGGGCTGACCGAGGTGAGGGCGCTGGCGAGCGGGAGCGTGGGCCCAAGCGTTTTGGCTCGGGGGGCCTTCGACGTTCAATGGGGGCTCTGAGGGCCCTGCCCGTTCTCCCGCCCTGAATGACCGGCTGCGCCCCTAGCATCCTGGGTGGATGTGGGCGCCACGGTGAGTCCAGCATCGGGGTTCGGGCATCCCCAATCCCTGGTGTGGCGACGCCTGGAATCCTTGGGAGGGTCCCCTTGGGGGTCAACCTATGGTTAGGGTTAGCCCCCAGGAGGCCGGCAGGCCCAATCCGCCAGCTGTGTGACGAGCGGTGGGGTGGGCCGATGTGAGGGCACTGGCGAGCGGGAGCGTGGGCCCAAGCGTTTTGGCGCAGGTGGCCTACGAAGGTCGCCGGGGTCTCGGATGGCCCTGCATGTTCTCCCGCCCTGAATGACCGGCAGCACCCCTAACGGCCCGTGTGGCGGCGGGGCGGCAGGGTGAGTCCAGCGCTGGGGCTCGGGGGTCCACAGTCCCCGTCAAGGCACCAGGCCCCTTGGGAGGGGCCCCTCGGGGGGGCGACCTAGGTTTAGGTTTAGACCCCAGGAGGCCGGCAGGCCCGATCCACCTGCTGTGCAGCGAGCAGAGTGGCGGGCCCACGTGAATGTGTGGCAAGCGGGAGCGTGGGCCCAAGCGTTTTGGCGCGACGGGCCTTCAAATGTCGCCGGGGGCTCGGAGGGTCCTGGCCGTTCTCCCGCCCTCAATGACCAGCGGCACCCCTAGCAGCCAGGGTGGCGGTGGGGCGGCAGGGTGAGTCCAGAGCTCGGGCTCGGGGGTCCCCAATCCCTGGCATGGTGGCGCCATGCACATTGGGAGGGGCCCCTAGGGGGCTGATCTATGTTTAGGGTTAGCCCCCAGGAGGCTTGCAGGCCCGATCCGCCCGTTGTGTAGCACGCGGAGGGGCAGGCCAGGGGAGGGCCCTTGGGAGCGGGAGCGTGCAAGCGTTTTGGCGTGGGTGGCCTTCTAAGGTCCCCGGGGTTCGGAGGTCCCTGCCCGATTCTCCCTCCCTGAATGAGTGGCAGGGCCCCTAATGGGCTGGGTCACAGCGGGGCGGCAGGGTGAGTGCGGCGCTGGGGCTCAGAGGTCCCCAGTCCCCGGCGTGGCCACGCCAGGCACCTTGGGAGGGGCCACTCATGAGCCGACCTAGGGTTAGGGTTAGCCCAAAGGAGGCCGGCAGGCCCACTCCGCCGGCTGTGTGTCGAGTGGAGTGGCGGGCCGAGGTGAGGGCTCTGGCGAGCGGGAGCGTGGGCCTAAGCGTTTTTGCGCGGGGGGCCTTCCAAGGTCACCGGGGGCTCGGGGGCCCTGCCTGTTCTCCCGCCTTGAATGAGCAACGGAGCCCCTAACGGCCCGGGTGGCGGCAGGGTGGCAGGGTGAGTCTGGCGCCGGTGCTAGTCCCCAAGCACAGGCGTGGCGGAACCAGGCTCCTTGGGAGGGGCCATTTGGGGGCTGACATAGGGTTTGTGTTAGTCCCCAGGGGACCGGCAGGCCCGATCCGCCAGCTGTGCGGCGAGCATAGGGGCGGGCCGAGGTGAGGGAGCTGGCGAGCGGGAGCGTGAGCCCAAGCGTTTTGGTGCGGCGGGCCTTCAAAGGTCGCCGGGGGCTTGGAGGGCCCTGCACGTTCTCCCACCCTGAATGAGGACGGTGCCCCTAGCGGGCTGAGTCACGGCGGGGAGGCAGGGTGAGTCTGGCGCTGGTGCTAGGGGGTCCCCAAGCACCGGCGTGGCGATGCCAGGCCCCTTGGGAGGGGCCCGCCATGGGCCGACATAGGGTTTGGGTAAGCTCCTAGGAGGCTGGCAGGCCCGATCCGCCGGCTGTGTGGCGAGGGGTGGGGCGGGCCAGGGGAGGGCGCTGGCGAGTAGGAGCGTGGCCCAAGCGATTTGGCGAGGGGCCCTTCGAAAGTTGCCAGCGGATCCGAGGGCCCTCCCCGTTCTCCCGCCCTGAATGATGAGCGGCACCCTAGCGGCCCGGGTGGCAGAGGGGTAGGCAGGGTGAGTCTGGTGCTGGGGCACGGGCGTCCCCAATCCACGGCGTGGCGATGCCAGGCCCCTTGGGAGAGGCCCCTTGGGGGCCAACCTAGGGTTAGGGTTAGCCCCCAGGAGGCCAGAAGTCCCGATCCACCGGATGTATGGCTTCGGTGGGGTGGGCTGATGTGAGGACACTGGCGAGCGGGAGCGTGAGCCCAAGGGTTTTGGCGCGGCGGGCCTTCAAAGGTCGCCGGGGGCTCGGAAGGCCCTGTCCGTTCTGCCCTGAATGAGGATGGTGCCCCTAGCGGGCTGGGTTGAGGCGGGGTGGCTGGGTGAGTCTGGCGCTGGTGCTCGGGGGTCCCCAAGACCCGGCGTGGCTGCGCCAGGCCACTTGGGAGGGGCCCCTCACGGGGGCCCCTTGTGAGCCGACCAAGGCATAAGGTTACCCCCCAGGAGGCCGGCAGGCCCGATCCGCTGGCTGTGCCGCGTGCGGATGGGCTGGCCGAGGTGAGGGCGCTGGCGAGCGGTAGCGTGGGCCCAAGCGTTTTGGCACGGGGGGACTTCGAATGTCGCCGGGGGCTCGGAGGACCCTGCCCCTTCTCCTGCCCTGAATGACCAGCTGCGCCCCTAGCAGCCAGGGTGGCGGCGGGGCGTCAGGGTGAGTGCGTAGCTGGGGCTCGGGGGTTCCCCAGTCCCCGGCGTGGCGGCGCCAGGCACTTGGGAGTGGTCCCTTGAGGGCAAACCTAGGGTTAGGGTTAGCCTAAAGGAGGCCGGCAGGCCCGATCCACCAGCTGTGCGGCAAGCGGAGGGGCGGGCCAAAGTGAATGCGCTGGTGATCGGGAGCGTGGCCCCAAGCGTTTTGGTGCGGGGGACCTTCGAAGGTCCCCGGGGGCTCGGGGTGCCCAGCAAGTTAACCGCCTTGAATGACCGGCAGCGCCCTTAGTGGCCAGGGTGGGGGCAGGGCGGCAGGGTGAGTCAGAGCTGGGGCTCTCGGGTCCCCAATACCTGGCGTGGCGGCGCCAGGCACCTGGGAGTGGTCCCTCTGGGGCGGACATATGGTTAGGGTTAGCCCTCAGGAGGCTGGCAGGCCAATCCACCTGCTGTGCAGCGAGCGGAGGGGCGGGCCGACGTGAATGCGCTGGCCAGCCGGAGCATTGGCCCAAGGGTTTTGGCACAGGGGCCTTCGATGGTCGCCAGGGGCTCGGAGGGCCCTGCCTGTTCTCCCGCCCTAAAAGACCGGCGGCAGCCCTAGTGGCCTGGGTGGCGGCGGGGCAGCAGGGTGAGCCCAGAGCTGGGGGCCGGGGGTCCTCAATCCCCGGCGTGGCGGCGCCAGGCCCCTTGGGAGGGGCCCCTCATGAGCCGACAAAGAGTTAGGGTTATCCCCCAGGAGGCTGGCAGGCCCGATCCGCCTGCTGTGCGGCAAGTGGTGGGGCGGACCGAGGTGAGTGCGCTGCAAGAGAGAGCGTGGGCCCAAGCGTTTTGGCACGGGGGGGGGGGGGGGCGTCGAAGGTCATCGGTGGCTCGGAGGGCCCTGCCCGTTCTCCCGCCCTTGATGAACGGCGGCGCCCCTAGTGGCCCGGGTGGCAGCGGGGCGGCAGGTGAGTCTGGCGATGGGGCTCGGGGGTCCCCAATCCCCGGCGTGGTGGCACCAGGCACCTTGGGAGGGGCCCCTCAGGGGCCGACCTAGGTTTAGGGTTAGACTCCAGGAGGCCGGCAGGCACGATCCGCCGGTTGTGCGGCGAGTGGAGGGACGGGTCGAGGTGAGGGCGCTGGTGATTGGGAGTGTGGGCCCAAGTATTTTGGGAAGGCCAGCCTTCGATCATCACCAGGGGTTCAGAGGGCCCTGCCAGTTCTCCCACCCTGAATGAGCGGCGGGGCCCCTAGCAGGCCGGGTCACAGTGGGGCGGCAGGGTGCGTCCGGCGGTGGGGCTCGGGGTTCCCCAATCCCCGGAGAGGCGGCACCAGGCACTTGGGAGTGGCCTAGGTGCCGACCTAGGATTAGGGTTAGCCTAAAGGAGGCCGGCAGGCCCGATCCGCCAGCTGTGCAGCGAGTGGAGTGGCGGGCCCAGGTGAGGGCACTGGCAAGTGGGAGTGTGGGCCCAAGGATTTGAGCGTGGCGGGCCTTCAAAGGTTGCCAGGGGCTCGGAGGGCCCTGCCCATTCTCCCGCCCTGAATGAGGACGGCGCCCCTAGCGGCCCGGGTGGTGGTGGGGCAACAGGGTGAGTCCGGCGCTGGTGCTCGGGGTTCCCCGTGCCCCGGCGTGGCGGCGCTAGGCCCCATGAGAGGGGCCCCACGGTGGCTGACGTAGGGTTTGGGTTAGCCCCCAGGAGGCCGGGAGGCCTGATTTGCCGGCTGCGTGGTGTGCGGAGTGGCTGGCTGAGGTGAGGGCGCTGGTGAGCGGGAGTGTGGGCTTAAGCGTTTTGGCGAGGGGGCCTTCGAAGGTCCACGGGGGCTCAGAGGGCCCTGTCCGTTCTCCCACCCTAAATGACCGGCTGCGCCCCTAGCGGCCCGGGTGGCGGTGGGGCAGCAGGGTGAGTCCGGCGCTGGCGCTCGGGCATCCCCAGTCCCTATCGTGGCGACGCAGGCCCCTTGGGAGGGTCCTCTCGGGGACAGACCTAGGGTTAGGGTTAGCCCCCAGGAGGCCGGCAGGCCCGATATGCCGCCTGTGCGGCGAGTGGAGCGGTGAGCCGAGGTGAGTGCGCTGGCGAGTGGGAGCATGGGCCCAAGCGTTTTGGTGTGTGGGCCTTAGAAAGTCGCCGAGGGCTCGGAAGGCCCTGCCCGTTCTCCCGCCCTGAGTGACCGGGGGAGCCCCTAGCGGTCTGGGTGGCGGCAGGGAGGCAGTGTGTGTCTGGCGCTGGGGCTCGGGGGTCCAGAATCGCTGGCCTTGCGGGGCCAGTCCCCTTGGGAGGGCCCTTCGGGGCCCGGCCTAGGCTTAGGGTTAGCCCCCAGGAGGCTGGCAGGCCTGATCCGCCAGGTGTTCGGCGAGCGGAGGGGCAGGCCAAGGTGAGGGCGCTAGCCAGTGGGAGCGTGAGTCCAAGTGTTTAGGCGTGGGGGCCCTTCGAAGGTTGCTGGGGGCTCGGAAGGCCCTGCCCGTTCTCCCGCCCTGAATGACCGGCGGCTCCCCTAGCGACCCGGTTGGCGGCGGAGTGGAAGGCTGAGTCCAGTGCTGGGGCTAGGGTGTCCCCAATCCCCCGCATTGCAGCACCAGGCCCCTTGGGTCATGCCCCTCGGGGTCGACCTAGAGTTAGTGTTAGGCCCAGGTGGCCGGCAGGCCCTATCTGCCAGCTGTGCGGTGAGCCTAGGGGCTGGCTGAGGTGAGTGCGCTGGCCAGCGGGAGCGTGGGCCCAAACGTTTTGGCCAGGGGGGCCTTCGATGTTCGCTGAGGGCTCGGGGGTCCCTGCCCGTTCTTCTGCCCTGAATGACCGGCGGCTCCCCTAGCGACCCAGGTGGCGGCGGGACGGCAGGGTGAGTCCGGCGTTGGGGCTAAGGGGTCCCCAATCCGCGGCATTGTGGTGACAGGCCCCTTAGGGACGTGCCCCTCGGGGTCGACCTAGGGTTAGTGTTAGGCCCCAGGCGGCCGGCAGTCTCTATCTGCCGGCTGTGCGTCAAGCGAAGGGGGTGGCCGAGGTGAGGGCGATTGCGAGCGGGAGCGTGGGCAAAAGCGTTTTGGCGCGGGGGGCCTTCGATTGTCGCCAGGGGCTCGGGTGTCCCTGCTCGTTTTCCCGCCTTGAATGACCGGCGGCACCCCTAGCGGCCCGGGTGGTGGTGGGGCGGCAGGGTGAGTCCGGCGCTAGGGCTCGTGGGTCCCCAACCCCCGGCGTTGTGGCGCCAGGCCCCTTGGGAGGGGCCACTCGGGGGCTGACCTAGGGTTAGGGTTAGTCCCCAGGAGGCCGGCAGGCCCGATCTGCCGGCTGTGCGGCGAGTGGAGGGGTGGGCCGAGGGGAGGGCGCTGGAGAGCGGGAGTATGGGCCCAAGCGTTTTGGCGCGGGGGGCCTTCGAAGGTCGCCGGTAGCTCCGTGGGCCCTGCCTGTTCTCCCGCCGTGAATGACCGGGGGCGCCCCTAGCGGCCCGGGTTGTGGCGGGGCAGCAGTGTGCTTCCAGCACTGGGGCTCGGGGGTCCAGAATCCCCGGCGTTGTGGCGCCAGGCCCCTTGGGTGGGACCCCTCGGGGGAAGACCTAGGGTTAGGTTTAGCCCCCAGGAGGCCGAAACGCCCGATATACCAGCTGTGCGGCGAGCGGAGGGGCAGGCCAAGGTGAGGGCGCTGGCCAGCAGGAGCGTGGGCCCAAGCATTTTGGTGCGGGGGCCCTTCGAAGGTGCTGGGTGCTCGGGGGTCCCTGCCCGTTCTGCCGCCCTGAATGACTGGAGGCTCCCTTAGAGACCCAGATGGCGGCGGGGCGGCAGGGTGAGTCCGGCGCTGGGGCTAGGGGGTCCCCAATCCCCAGCGTTGCGGCGCCAGACCCCTTGGGACGTGCCCCTTGGGGTCGACCTAAGGTTAGTGTTAGGCCCCAGGCAGCCGGCAGGCCCTATCTGCTGGCTGTGGGGCGAGCAGAGGGCCCGGTCGAGGTGAGGGCACTGGTGAGCGGGAGTGTGGGCCTAAGTGTTTTGGCACAGGGGGCCTTCGAATGTCACCAGGGGCCCGGAGGGCCCTGCCCATTTTCCCGCCCTGAATAACCAGCGGCTCCCCTAGCATCCCAGGTGGCGGCAGGGCGGCATGGTGAGTCAGGCGCTGGGGCTAGGGGGTCTCCAGCCCCGGCGTTTGGCGACAGGCCCCTAGGGACGTGCCCCTTGGGGTCGACCTAAGGTTAGTGTTAGGCCCCAGGCGCAGTCAGGCCCTATCTGCCAGCTGTGTAGCGAGCAGAAGGGGTGTCCTAGGTGAGGGCGATTGCGAGCGGGAGCGTGGGCCCAAGCGTTTTGGCGCGGGAGGCCTTCGAAAGTCCCTGGGGGCTCGGGGGGCCCTGCACGTTCTCCTGCCCTGAATGACCGGCAGCGCCAATAACGGCCCGGGTGGCAGTGGGGCAGAGGGTGAGTCTGGCGCTGGGGCTCGGGGGTCCCCAATCCCCGGCGTTGCGGTGCCAGGCCCCTTGGGAGGGGCCCCTCGGGGGCTGACCTAGGGTTAGGATTAGCCCCCAGGAGGCCGGCAGGCAGGATCCACGGGCAGTGTGGTGAGGGGGGGGGAGGGGGCCGAGGGGAGGGCGCTGGACAGCGGAGCGTGGGCCCAAGCATTTTGGCGCGGGGGGCCTTTGAAGGTCGCTGGGGATCGGAGGTCCCTGCCCGTTCTCCCGCCCTGAATGACCTGCAGCTCCTCTAGCGACCCGGGTGGCGGGGCGGGGCGGCAGGGTGAGTCCGGGGCTTGGGCTAGGGGTCCCCAATCCCCGGCGTTGTGGCGACAGGCCCCTTGGGACGTGCCCCTCGGGGTCGACCTAGGGTTAGTGTTAGGCTACAGGTGGCCGGCAGGCCCTGTCTGCTGGCTGTGCGGCGAGCGGAGGGGGTGGCCGAGGTGAGGGCGATGGCAAGCAGGAGCGTGGGCCCAAGCGTTTTGGCGTGGGGGACCTTCGAATTTCACCGGGGCCTTGAGGGCCCTGCCCGTTCCCCGCCCTGAATGACCGGCAGCACCCCTACCTGCCCCGGTTGCGGCGGGGCGGCAATGTGAGCCCAGCGCTGGGGCTCGGGTGTCCCCAATCCCAGGTGTTGCAGCCCAGGCCCCTTGGGAGGGGCCCCTTGGTGGATGACCTAGGGTTAAGTTTAGCCCCCAGGAGGCCTGCTAGCCCGATCTGCTGGATGTGTGGCGAGCGGAGCGCAGGCCGAGGTGTGGGCGCTGGCGAGCGGGAGCGTGGGCCCAAGCGTTTTGGCATGGGGGGGCCTTCGAAAGTCGCCGGGGGCTCGGAGCACCCTGCCCGTTCTCCAGCCCTGAATGACCGGCGGCACCCCTAACATCCCGTGTGGTGGTTGGGCGGCAGGGTGAGTGCAGCACTGGGTCTGGGGGGTCCCTAACCCCCAGCGTTGTGGCGCCAGGCCCCTCGGGCGGGGCCCCTCGGAAGCTGACCTAGGGTTAGGGTTAACCCCAGGGGGCCGCAGGCCCGATCTGCTGGCTGTGCAGCGAGGGGAGGGTTGGACCGAGGTGAGGGAGATGGTGAGTGGGAGCATGGACCCAAGCGTTTTGGCGCGGGGTGCCTTCGAAGGTCGCCGGGGGCTCGGAGCCCCTTGCCCGTTCTCCGGCCCTGAATGACCAGCGGCTCCTCTAGCAGCCTGTGTGGCGGCGGGGCCACATTTTGAGTCTGGCACTGGGGCTTGGGAGTCCCCAGTCCCCGGCGTTGGGGCGGCAGGCCCCTGGGATGGGCCCCTTGGTGGCTGACCTATTGTTAGGGTTAGACCCCAGGAGGCCGGCGGGCCCGATATGCCGGCTGTGCGGCGAGCGGAGCGGCGGGCCGAGGTGAGTACACTGGCGAGCGGGAGCGTGAGCCCAAGCGTTTTGGTGCGGTGGGCCTTCGAAGGTCACCAGGGGCTCGGAGGGCCCTGCTCCTTCTCCCGCAGTGCATGACCGGCAGCGCCCCAAGCGGCCCGAGTTGCAGCGTGGCGACAGGGTGAGTCCGGCGCTGGGGCTTGCAGGACCCCAATCCCCGGCGTTGTGGCGACAGGCCCCTTAGGGACGTGCCCCTCGGGGTCGACCTAGGGTTAGTGTTAGGCCCCAGGCGGCCGGCACTCCCTATCTGCCGGTTGTGCATTGAGCAAAGGGGGTGGCCGAGGTGAGGGCGATTGCGAGCAGGAGCATGGACAAAAGCGTTTTGGTGCAGGGGGCCTTCGAAAGTCGCCGGGGGCTCGGGGGGCTCTGCCGTTCTCCCGCCATGAATAACCGGCGGCACCCCTAGCGGCCCGGGTGGTGGCGGGGCGGCAGTGTGAGAACGGCGCTAGGGCTCGTGGGTCCCCAATCCCCGGCATTGCAGCGCCAGGCCCCTTGGGAGGGGCCACTCAGGGGCCGACCTAGGGTTAGGGTTAGCCCCTAGGAGTCCGGCAGGCCTGATCCGCTGGCTGTGCGGCGAGTGGAGGGGCGGGCCGAGGTGGGCGCTGGTGAGTGGGAGCATGGGCCGAAGTGTTTTGGCGCGGGTTGCCTTCGAATGTCGCCGGGGGCTAGGAGGGCCCTGCCCGTTTTCCAGACCTGAATGACCGGCGACGCCCCTAGCGGCCTGGGTGGCGGCGGGGCGACAAGTTGAGTCCGGCGCTGGGGCTCAGGGGTCCCGAATCCCCAGCGTTGGGGTGCCAGGCCCCATGGGATGTGCCCCTCGGGGGTCGATCTAGAGTTAGGGTTAGCCCCCAGGAGTCCGGCAGGCCCGATCCGCTGGCTGTGCGGTGAGCAGAGGGGCGGGCCGAGGTGAGGGTGCTGGCCAGCGGGAGCGTGGGCCCAAGTGTTTTGGCGCAAGGGACCCTCGAAAGTCGCGGGGGGCTCCGTGGGCCCTGCACATTCTCCCGCCGTGAATGACCGGCGGCTCCCCTAGCAGCCTGGGTGGCGGCGCAGCGGCAGGGTGAATCCAGCGCTGGGCCTCAGGGGTCACCAATCCCCAGCGTTGCAAGCAAGGCCCCTTGGACGAGGCCCCTTGGGGACCGACATAGAGTTTTTAGTTAGCCCCCAGGAGGCCGGCAGGCCTGATCCGCCAGCTGTGCGGTAAGTGGAGGGGCGTGCCGAGGTGAGGGCGCTGGCCAGCAGGAGCGTGGGCCCAAGCATTTTGGCTAGGGGGGGCCTTCGAAGGTCTCTGGGGGCTCGGGGCTCCCTGCCCATTCTCCCGCCCTGAATGACCAGTGGCTCCCCTAGAGACCTGGGTCGTGGCAAGGTGGCAGGGTGAGTCCAGCGCTGGGGCTAGGGGGTCCACAATCCCTGGCGTTGCGGCGCCAGGCCCTTTGGGAGGGGCCACCCGGGGGCCGATCTAGGGTTAGGGTTAGCCCCCAGGAGGCTGGCAGGCCCATCCGCCATCTGTGCAGCGAGTGGAGGGGTGGGCTGAGGTGGGCGATGGTGAGCGGTAGCGTGGGCACAAGCGTTTTGGCGCGGGGGGCCTTCGAATGTTGCCAGGGGCTCGGACGGCCCTGCCTGTTCTCCCGCCTTGAATGACAGGTGGCCCGTAGCGGCCCAGGTGGCGGCGGGCGGCAGGGTGAGTCCGGCGCTGGTGCTTGGGGGTCCCCAATCCCTTGCGTTGCTGCGCAGGCCCCTTTAGAGGGGCCCCTCAGGGGCCTACATGGGTTAGGGTTAGCCTCCAGGAGGCCGGCAGGCCCGATCCGCTAGCTGTGTGGCAATCAGAGGCGGAGCTGAGGTGAAGGCGCTGGCGAGCGGGAGCGTGGGCATAAGCGTTTTGGTGCGGTGGGCCTTCGAAGGTCATCGGGGGCTCGGAGGGCCCTGCTCCTTCTCCCGCACTGCATGACCGGCGGCGCCCATAGCGGCCCGGGTGGCAGGGGGCTGCAGGGTGAGTCCAGCGCTGGGGTTCGGAGCTTCCCAATCCCCAGCGTTGCGGTGCCAGGCCCCTTGGGAGGGGCCCCTCAGGGGCCGACCTAGGGTTAGGATTAGCCCCCAGGAGGCCGGCAGGCAGGATCCATGCAGTGTGGCAAGTGGGGGGGGTGGGAGGGCGGGCCGAGGGGAGGGCGCTGGAGAGCAGGAGCGTGGGCCCAAGTGTTTTGGCGCAGGGGGCCTTCGAAGCTCGCCGGGGGCTCGGAGGGCCCTGCATGTTCTCCCGCCCTGAATGACCATCGGCGCCAATGACGGCCCAGGTGGCGGTGGGGTGGAGGGTGAGTCCACCGCTGGGGCTCGGGGGTCCCCAATTCCCGGGGTTGTGGTGGCAGGCCCCTTGGGAGGGGCCCCTCGGGGGCCGACCTAGGGTTAGAATTAGCCCCCAGGAGGCCAGCAGGCAGGATCCACCAGCGGTGTGGCGAGCGGAGGGGGGGGGCGAGGGGAGGGCGCTGGAGAGCAGGAGCGTGGGCCCAAGTGTTTTGGCGCAGGGGGCCTTCCAAGCTCGCAGGGGGCTCGGAGGGCCCTACCCGTTCTCCCGCCCTGAATGACCGGCGGCCCCAATAACGGCCTGGGTGGCGGTGGGGCGGAGGGTGAGTCCAGCACTGAGGCTCGGGGATCCCCAATTCCCAGGGTTGCGGTGGCAGGCCCCTTGGGATGGGCCCTCGGGGACCCACCTAGGGTATGGCTTAGCCTCCAGGAGGCTGTCAGCCCCAATCCCCTGGCTGTGTGGCACCCATTGGGGCGGGCCGAGGGGAGGGAGCTGGAGATCGAGACCTTGGGCCAACAGGTTTTGGCGCGGGGTCCTTTGAAGGTCTTCAGGGGCTCAAAGGGCCCTGCCCCTTCTCCTGCCTGAATGACCGGCGGCGCCCCTAGCGGCCCAGGTGGCGGGGTGCTGCAGGGTGAGTCCTGCCCAGGGGCTAGGACATCCAGGATCCCCAGCAAGGAGGCGCAAGGCCCCTTGGGAGGGACCCCTCGGGGACCGACCTAGGGTTAGGCTTAGCCCCCAGGAGGCCGGCAGGTCCGATCCACCTGCTGTCTTTCCAGCGGAGGGGCTGGTTGAGGTGAGGGCGCTGACTAGTGGGAACGTGGGCCCAAGCGCTTTTGGGCGGGGGACCATCGAATGTCAGCGGGGGTTCTGAGGGCCCTGCGTGTTCTCCCGCCCTGAATGAGCGGCAGCGCCCCTAGTGGCCCAGGTGGTGGAGGGGCAGCAGTTAGTCCAGCGCTGGGGCTCGGGGGTCCCCAATCCCCATCGTTGCAGCCCCATGCCCCTTGTCAGGGGCCTCTCGGGGACAGACATATGGTTAGGGTAGCAAGCAGGATGCCGGCAGGCCCAAAATGCCGGCTGTGCAGTGAGCAGAGTGACTGGCGCAGTGAGGGCGCTGGCAAGCGGGAGCCTGGGCCCAAACGTTTTGGCGCGGGGGGCCTTCGAAGGTCGCCGGGGGCTCAGAGGGCCTTGCCCGTTCTCCCGCCCTGATTGACCTCTGGCACCACTCGCGACCCGGGTGGCGGCAGGGCAGGAAGGTGCGTCCGGCACTGGGGCTCCAGGGTCTGCAATCCCCGGCGTCCGGCGCCAGTCCCCCTGGGAGTTTCCCATCAGGGGCCAACCTATGGTTAAGGTTAGCCACCAGGAGGCTGGCTTGCCTGATCCACCGGTGGTGCGGTGAGCTGGGGGGTGGGCCGAGGGGAGGGCGCTGGAGAGCGGGAGCTTGGGCCCAAGCGTTTTGCTCAGGGGGCCTTAGAAGTTCACTGGAGCTCGGAGGGCCCTGCCCATTCTCCCGCCATGAATGACCAGCGGACCCCTAGCGGTCCAGGTGCCGAGGGGCTGCAGGTTGAGTCCGGCCCTGGGGTAGGACGTCCACGATCCCCAGCGTGGCAGCGCAAGGCCCCTTGGGAGGCCCGGGTGGCGGGGGGCTGCAGGGCGGTTCCAGCGCTGGGTCTGGGGTTACCAATCCCTGGCGTTGGGGCGCCAGGCCCCTTGGGAGGGGCCCCTCAGGAGCCCACCTAGAGTTAGGGTTAGCCCCCAGGAGGCCGGCAAGCCTGATCTGCTGGATGTGCGGCGTTCGGAGGGGCATGCGGAGCTGAGGGAGCTGAGGAGTGGGACCGTGGGCCCAAGCGTTTTGGCGCGGGGGGCCTTCGAAAGTCGCAAGGGGCTCGGAGTGCCCTGCACGTTCTCCCGCCCTGAATGACCAGCGGCGCCAATAACAGCACGGGTGGCGGTGGGGCGGAGGGTGAGTCCGGCGCTGGGGCTCGGGGGTCCCCAATCCCTGGCGTTGCGGTGCCAGGCCCCTTGGGAAGGGCGCCTCGGGGGCCGACCTAGGGTTAGGATTGCCCCCAGGAGGCAGGCAGGCAGGATCCATCAGTGGTGTGGCGAGCGGGTGGGGGAGGGCGAGGGAAGGGCGCTGTAGAGCGGGAGTGTGGGCCCAAGTGTTTTGGCGCAGGGGGCCTTCGAAGCTCGCTGGGGGCTTGGAGGGCCCTACCCCTTCTCCCGCCCTGAATGTCGGGCGGCTCCCCCTAGCGGCCCGGGTGGTGGGGGGCTGCAGGGTGAGTCCAGCGCTGGGGTTTGGAGGTTCCCAATCAGGGACCTCAGGGACCCACCTAGGGTTTGGGTTAGCCCCCAGGAGGCCGTCAGGTCCAATCCCCTGGCTGTGTGGTGCGCATTGGGGCAGGCCGAGGGGAGGGAGCTGGAGAGTGGGACCTTGGGCCCACAGGTTTTATCTTGGGGGCCTTCCAAGGTCGTCTGGGGCTCGGAGGGCCCTGCCCCTTCTCCCGCCTGAATGACCGGCGGCGCCCCTAGCGGCCCGGGTGGCAGGGGGCTGCAGGGTGAGTCCAGGCCTGGGGCTAGGAAGTCTGCGATCCCAGGCTTGGTGTCACAAGGCCCCTTGGGAGGGGCCCCTCGGGGACCGAACTAGGTTTAGGGTAGCAAGCAGGATGCCGGCAGGCTGAAATGCCAGCTGTGCGGTGAGCGGAGTGGCTGGCGCAGTGAGGGCACTGGCGAGCGGGACCCTGGGCCCAAACGTTTTAGCGCGGGGGGCCTTCGAAGGTCGCCAGGGGCTCAGAGGGCCCTGCCTGTTCTCCCGCCCTGATTGACCTACGGCACCACTCGCGACCCAGGTGGCGGCAGGGCAGGAAGGTGAGTCCGGCGCTGGGGCTCAAGGGTCTGCAATCCCTGGCGTCCAGCGCCAGGCCCCTTGGGAGTTGCCCATCGGGGGCCGACCTAGGGTTAGGTTTAGCCCCCAGGAGGCTGGCAGGCCCGATCCACCAACTGTGCAGGGAGCGGTGGGGCGGGCCGAGGGGAGGGCGCTGGAGAGCGGGAGGGTAGGCCCAAGCGTTTTTGCGCCGGGGGCCATCAAAGGTGGCCTGGGGCTCAGAGGGCCCTGTCCCTTCTCCCGCCTGAATGAACGGCGGCGCCACTAGCGACCCGGGTGGAGGGGGGCTGCAGGGTGAGTCCCGCTCTGGGGCTAGGATGTCCAGGATAACCGGCGTGGCAGCGCAAGTCCACTTGGGAGGGGCCCTTCGGGGACCGACCTAGGGTTAGGGTTAGCCCCCAGGAGTCCGGCAGGTCTGATCCGCCTGCTGTGTTTCGAGCGGAGGGGCAGGTTGAGGTGAGGGCGTTGACTAGTGGGAAAATGGGCCCAAGCGCTTTTGGGTGGGGGCCTTCGAAGGTCCTTGGGGGCTATGAGGGCCCTGCTCCTTCTCCCGCCCTGAATGAGCGGCAGCGCCCCTAGTGGCCCAGGTGGTGGAGGGGCAGCAATGTTAGTCTGGCCCTGGGGCTAGTGGGTCCCCAGTCCCAAGCTTTGCAGCCCCAGGCCCCTTGTAAGGGGCCTCTGGGGGACTGACCTAGGGTTAAGGTTAGCAAGCAGGATGCCGGCAGGCCCGAAATGCCAGCTGTGTGGCGAGTGGAGGGGCGGGCGGAGTGAGGGCACTGGCGAGCGGGAAGGTGGGCCCAAACATTTTGGCGCGGGGGGGCCTTTGAATGTCACCTGGAGCTCAGAGGGCCCTGCCCTTTCTCCCGCACTGAATGACCGGCGAGCCCCCTGGCAACCCAGGTGGTGGGGGGCTGCAGGGTGAGTCCGGCGCTGGGTCTCGGGTCCCCAATCCCCGGCGCTGGGGCGCCAGGCCCCTTGGGAGGGGACCCTCAGGAGCCCACCTAGAGTTACGGTTAGCCACCAGGAGGCCGGCAAGCCCGATCTGCTGGATGTGCGGCGAGCAGAGGGACGGGCCGAGCTGAGGGCGCTGAGAAGTGGTTGCGTGGGCCAAAGCGTTTTGGCGCGGGGGGGCTTCGAAAGTCGCCAGGGGCTCGGAGTGCCCTGCACGTTCTCCCGCCCTGAATGACCGGCGGCGCCAATAACGGCCCAGGTGGCGGTGGGGCTGAGAGAGAGTCCAGCGCTGGGGCTCGGGGGTCCCAATCCCCGGCATTGCGGTGTCAGGCCCCTTGGGAGGGGCCCCTCGGGGGCCGACCTAGGGTTAGGATTAGCCCCCAGGAGGCCGGCAGGCAGGATCCACCGGAGGTGTGGCAAGAGAGGGGGGCGGGGCGGGCCTAGGGGAGGGTGCTGAGGAGCAGGAGCCTGGGCCCAAACATTTTGGCCCAGGGGGGCCTTCGAAGCTCGCCGGGGGCTCGGAGGGCCCTACCAGTTCTCCCGCCCTGAATGACTGGCGGCGCCCCTAGCGGCCCGGGTGCAGGGGGCTGCAGGGTGAGTCCAGCGCTGGTGTTCGGAGCTTCCCAATCCCCAGCGTTGGGGCGCCAAGCCCCTTGGGAGGGGCCCCTCGGGTACCCACCTACGGTTTGGGTTAGCCCCCAGGAGGCTGTCAGGCCCAATCCCCTGGCTATGTGTCGCCTGGTGGGACGGGTCGAGGGGAGGGAGCTGGCGAGTGGGACCGTGGGCCCACAGGTTTTGGCGCAGGGGCCTTTGAAGGTCGCCAGGGACTCAAAGGGCCCTGCCCCTTCTACAGCCCTGAATGACCTGCGGGCCCCCTAGCGGCCCAGGTGGCAGGAGGCTGCAAGGTGAGTCCAGCACTCGGTCTCGGGTCCCCAGTCCCTGGCGTTGGAGCGCCAGGCCCCTTGGGAGGGACCCCTCAGGAGCCCACCTAGAGTTAGGGTTAGCCCCCAGGAGGCCGGCAAGCCCGATCTGCTGGATGTGCGGCGAGCGGAGGGGCAGGCCGAGCTGAGGGCGCTGAGGAGTGGGAGCGTGGGCCCAAGCGTTTTGGCGTGGGGGGCCTTCGATAGTCGCCAGGGACTCCGAGTGCCCTGCATGTTCTGCCGCCCTAAATGACCGGTGGCCGCCTAGCGGCCCAGGTGGCGGTAGGGCGGAGGGTGAGTCCAGCGCTGGGGCTCGGGGGTCCCCAATCCCCGGCGTTGCGATGCCAGGCCTCTTGGGAGGGCCCCCTCGGGGGCCAACCTAGGGTTAGGATTAGCCCCCAGGAGGTCCGCAGGCAGTATCCACCTGAGGTGTGGCGAGGGGGGGGTCAGGCCGAGGGGAGGACGCTGGAGAGCGAGAGCGTGGGCCCAAGTGTTTTGGCACAGGGGGCCTTCGAAGCTCACTGGGGCCTCAGAGGGCCCTACAAGTTCTCCCGCCCTGAATGACCGGCGGCGCCCCTAGCGGCCTGGGTGGCGGGGGGCTGCAAGGTGAGTCCAGTGCTGGGGTTCGGAGCTTCCCAATCCCCGACGTTGGGGCGCCAAGCCCCTTGGGCCGGGCCCCTCAGGGACACACCAAGGTTTGGGTTAGCCCCCAGGAGGCCGTCAGGCCCAATCCCCTGGCTGTGTGGCGCGGGGTGGGGCGGGCCGAGAGGAGGGAGCTGGCGAGCGGGACCGTGGGCCTACAGGTTTTGGCGCGGGGGCCTTCGAAGGACGTTGGGGACTCAGAGGGCCCTGCCCCTTCTCCCGGCGGCGCCCCTGAATGACCGGCGGCGCCCCTGGCGGCCCGGGTCGCGGGGGGCTGCAGGGTGAGTCAGGCACAAGGGCTGGGACATCCAGGATCCCCTGCGTGGCGGCGCAAGGCCCCTTGGGAGGGGCCCCTCGGAGACGGACCTAGGGTTAGAGTTAGCCCTCAGGGGGCCGACAGGTCCGATCCGCCTGCTGTGTTTCGAGCAGAGGGGCGGGTTGAGGTGAGGCCGCTGACTAGTGGGAACGTGGGCCCAAGCGCTTTGGGGCGGGGGGCCATCGAAAGTCTGAAGGGCCTCGGAGGGCCCTGCCCCTTCTCCTGCCCTGAAAGAGCGGCAGCGTCCCTAGTGGCCCAGGCGGTGGAGGGGCAGCAGTGTTAGTCTGGACCTGGGGCTCGGGGGTCCCCAATCCCCAGCTTTGCAGCCCCAGGCCCCTTGTGAGGGTCTTCTAGGGGACTGACCTAGGGTTAGGGTTAGCAAGCAGGATGCTGGGAGGCCCGAAATTCCTGCTGTGCGGAGCCTGGGCCCAAACATTTTGGCCCAGGGGGCCTTCGAACCTCGCCCGGGGCTCGGAGGGCCCTACCTGTTCTCCCGCCCTGAATAACTGGCGGCGCCCCTAGCGGCCCGGGTGGCAGGGGGCTGCAGGGTGAGTCCAGCGCTGGGGTTCGGAGCTTCCCAATCCCTGGCGTTGGGGCGCCAAGCCCCTTGGGAGGGGCCCCTCGGGGACCCACCTAGGGTTTGCGTTAGCCCCCAGGAGGCCGTCAGTCCCAATCCCCTGGCTATGTGGCGCGTGGTGGGGCGGGCCGAGGGCAGGGAGCTGGCGAGTGGGACCCTGGGCCCACAGGTTTTGGCACAGGGGCCTTTAAAGGTCACCAGGGGCTCAATGGGCCCTGCCTCTTCTACAGCCATGAATGACCTGCGGGCCCCCTAGCGACCCAGGTGGTGGGAGGCTGCAGGGTGAGTCCAGCGCTGGGTCCTGGGTCCCCAATCCCTGGCGTTGGGGCGCCAGGCCTCTTGGGAGGGGCCCCTCAGGGGCCGACCTAGGGTTAGGATTAGCCCCCAGGAGGTCCACAGGCAGTATCCACTGGCGGTGTGGCGAGGGGGAGAAGGCCGAGGGGAGGGCGCTGGAGAGCGGGAGCGTGGGCCCAACTGTTTTGGCACAGGGGGCCTTGGAAGCTCGCCAGGGGCTCAGAGGGCCCTACGCCTTCTCCCGCCCTGAATGACCGGGGGCGCCCCTAGCAGCCCGGGTGCCAAGGGGCTGCAGGGTGAGTCCGGCCCTGGGGCTAACACGTCCAGGATCCCTGGCATGGAGGCACAAGACCCCTTGGGAGGGGCCCCTCTGGGACTGCCCTAGGGTTAAGGTTACCCCCAGGTGGCCGGCAGGTCTGATCCGCCTGCTGTCTTTCGAGCGGAGGGGCCAGTTGAGGTGAGGGCGCTGACTACTGGGAACGTGGGCCCAAGCGCTTTGGGGCGGGGGGCCATCAAAGGTCAGAGGGAGCTCAGAGGGCCTTGCCCCTTCTCCAGCCCTGAATGAGCGGCAGCGCCCCTAGTGGTCCAGGTGGTGGAGGGCAGCCGTGTTACTCTTGCCCTGGGGCTCCGGGGTCCCCAATGGCCGGAGTTGCGGTGCCAGGCCCCTTGGGAGGGGCCCCTCGGGGGCCCACCTAGGGTTAGGATTAGCCTCCAGGAGGCCGGCAGGCAGGATCCACCGGCGGTGTGACGAGCAGGGGGGCGGGCTGAGGGGACGGAGCTGGCGAGCTGGACCGTGGGCCCACAGGTTTTTGGCCTGGGGGCCTTCGAAGATCCTCAGGGGCTAGGAGGGCCCTGCCCCTTCTCCGGCCTGAATGACCGGCGGCGCCCCTAGCGGCCCCGGCGGCGGGGGCTGCAGGGTGTGTCCGGCCCTGGGGCTAGGGCGTCCAGAATCCCCAGCGTGGCTGCGCAAGACCCCTTGGGGGGGGCCCCTTGGGGACCGACCTAGGGTTAGGGTTAGCCCCCAGGAGGCCGGCAGATCCGATCCGCCTGCTGTGTTTCGAGCGGAGGGGTAGGTTGAGGTGAGGGCGCTGACTAGTGGGAACATGGGCCCAAGCGCTTTGGGGCAGGGTGCCATATAAGTTCGGCGGGGGCTCAGAGGTCCCTGCCCCTTCTCCCGCCCTGAATGAGCGGCAGCGCCCCTAGTGCCCAGGTGGTGGAGGGGCAGCAGTGTTAGTCTGGCCCTGGGGCTCGGGGGTCCCCAATCCCCAGCGTTGCAGCCCCAGGCCCCTTGTCAGGGGCCTCTCGGGGACTGACCTAGGGTCAGGGTTAGCAAGGAGGATGCCGGCAGGCCCGAAATGCCCGCTGTGCGGCGAGTGGAGGGGCGGGCAGAGTGAGGGCCCTGGCGAGCTGGAGCCTGGGCCCAAACATTTTGGAGCGGGGGGGGGGGGGGGGGGGGGGGCGGGGCGTCGAAGGTTGCCTGGGGCACAGAGGGCCCTGCCCGTTCTCACGCCCTGAATGACCGGCAGGCCCCCTAGCGGCCCAGGTGGTGGAGGGGCAGCAGTGTTAGTCTGGCCCTGGGGCTCGGGGGTCCCCAATCCCCAGTGTTGCAGCCCCAGGCCCCTTGTCAGGGGCCTCTCGGGGACTGACCTAGGGTCAGGGTTAGCAAGCAGGATGCTGGCAGGCCCGAAATGCCCGCTGTGCAGCGAGTGGAGGGGCGGGCAAAATGAGGGGGCTGGCGAGCTGGAGCCTGGGCCCAAACATTTGGCGGGGGGGCCTTCGAAGGTAGCCTGGAGCTCAGAGGGCCCTGCCCGTTCTCCCGCCCTGTTTGACCGGTGGGTCCCCTAGAGGCCCAGGTGGCGGGGGGCTGCAGGGTGAGTCCGGCGCTGGGTCTCGGGTCCCCAATCTCTGACGTTGAGGCGCCAGGCCCCTTGGGGGGGGGCCTCAGGAGCCCACCTAGAGTTAGTGTTAGCCCCCGGGAGGCCGGCAAGCCCGACCTGCTGGATGTGCAGTGAGCAGAGGGGTAGGCCGAGCTGAGGGCGCTGAGGAGTGGGAGCGTGGGCCCAACCGTTTTGGCGCGGGGGCCTTCGAAGTTCATCAGGGGCTAGGAGGGCCCTGCTACTTCTCCCGCCTGAATGACCCGCGGCGCCCCTAGCGGCCAGAGTGGCGGGGGGCTGCAGGGTGATTCCAACGCTGGGGTTCAGTGGTTCCCAATCCCTGGCGTTGGGTCGCCAAGCCCCTTGGGAGGGGCAACTCGGAGACCCACCTAGGGTTCAGGTTAGCCCACAGGAGGCCGGCAGGTCCAATCCGACTGCTGTGTTTCGAGCGGAGGGGCGGGTTGAGGTGAGGGCGCTGACTAGTGGGAACGTGGGCCCAAGCGCTTTGGGGCGGGGTGCCATATAATGTCGGTGGGGGCTCAGAGGTCCCTGCCCCTTCTTCTGCTCTGAATGAGCGGCAGCGCCCCTAGTGCCCAGGTGGTGGAGGGGCATCAGTGTTAGTCTGGCCCTGGGGCTCGGGGGTCCCCAATCCCCAGCTTTGCAGCCCCAGGCCCCTTGTCAGGGGCCTCTCGGGGACTGACCTAGGGTCAGGGTTAGCAAGGAGGATGCCGGCAGGCCCGAAATGCCCGCTGTGCGGCGAGTGGAGGGGCGGGCGGAGTGAGGGCCCTGGCGAGCTGGAGCCTGGGCCCAAACATTTTGGAGCGGGGGGGGGGGGGGCGGGCTTTTGATGGTTGCCTGGGGCACAGAGGGCCCTGTCTGTTCTCACTCCCTGAATGACCGGCGGGCCCCCTAGCGGCACAAGTGGCGGGGGGCTGCAGAGTGAGTCTGGCGCTGGGTCTTGGTCCCCAATCCCCGGCGTTGGGGCACCAGGCCCCTTGGGAGGGGCCCTCAGGAGCCCACCAAGACTTAAGGTTAGCCCCCAGGAGGCCGGCAAGCCCTATCTGCTGGATGTGCGGCGAGCGGAGGGGCAGGCCGAGCTGACGGCGCTGAGGAGTGGGAGCGTGGGCCCAAGCGTTTTGGCGCGGGAGGCCTTCGAAAGTCCTCAGGGGCTCAGAGTGCCCTGCACTTTCTCCTGCTCTGAATGACCGGCGGCGCCAATAACGGCCTGGGTGGCGGTGGGGCGGAGGGTGAGTCCAGCGCTGGGGTTCGGGGGTCCCAATCACCAGCGTTGCAGTGCCAGACCCCTTGGGAGGGGCCCCTTGGGGGCCAAATTAGGGTTAGGATTAGCCCCCAGGAGGCCGGCAGGCAGAATCCACCTGCCCTGTGGCGAGCAGGGGGGCGGGCCGAGGGGAGGGCGCTGGAGAGCGGGAGCGTGGGTCCAACTGTTTTGGCGCAGGGGGCCTTCGAAGCTCGCCGGGGGCTCGGAGGGCCCTACCTGTTCTCCCGCCCTGAATGACCGGCGGCGCCCCAAGCGGCCCGGGTGGCGGGGGGCTGCAGGGTGAGTCCAGCGCTGGGGTTCGGAGGTTCCCAATCCCCGGCGTTGGGGCGCCAAGCCCCTTGGGATGGGCCCCTCGGGGACCCACCTAGGGTTTGCGTTAGCCCCCAGGAGGCCGTCAGGCCCAATCCCCTGGCTGTTTGGCGAGCGGTGGGGCGGGCCGAGGGGACAGAGCTGGCGATCGGGACCGTGGGCCTACAGGTTTTGGCCTGGGGGCCTTCGAAGATCCTCAGGGGCTAGGAGGGCCCTGCCCCTTCTCCCGCCTGAATGACCGGCGGCGCCCCTAGCAGCCCGGGTGCCAGGGGGCTGCAGGGTGAGTCTGGCCCTGGGGCTAGGACGTCCAGGATCCCCAGCATGGCGGTGAAAGAATCCTTGGCAGGGGCCCCTCGGGAACCGCCCTAGGGTTAAGGTTACCCCCAGGTGGCCGGCAGGTCCGATCTGCCTGCTGTCTTTCGAGCGGAGGGGCCAGTTGAGGTGAGCGCGCTGACTAGTGGGAACGTTGGCCCAAGTGCTTTGGGGCGGGGGGCCATCGAAGGTCGGCGGGGGCTCAGAGGCCCTGCCCTTTCTCCAACCCTGAATGAGCGGCAGCGCCCCTAGTGTTCCAGGTGGTGGAGGGGCAGCTGTTTAGTCTTGCCCTGGGGCTCCGGTGTCCCCAATGCCTGGAGTTGGGGTGCCAGGCCCCTTGGGAGGGGCCCCTCGGTGGCTGAACAAGGGTTAGGATTAGCCCCCAGGAGGCCGGCAGGCAGGATCCACTGGCGGTGTGGCGAGCGGGGGGGGGGGGGGGCGCCGGAGGGGAGGGCGCTGGAGAGCAGAGGGTGGCCCAAGTGTTTTGGCGCAGGGGGCCTTCTAAGCTCCCCCGGGGCTTGGAGGGCCCTACCCGTTCTCCCCCCCTGATTGATCGGTGGCGCCCCTAGCGGCCCAGGTGGCGGGGGAGCTGCAGGGTGAGTCCAGCGCTGGGGTTTGGAGGTTCCCAATCTCCAGCTTTGGGGCGCCAAGCCCCTTGGGATGGGCCCCTCGGGGACCCACCTAGGGTTTGGGTTAGCCCCCAGGAGGCCTTCAGGCCCAATACCCTGCTGTGTGGCTCCCAGTGGGGCGGGCCGAGGGGAGGGAGCTGGCGAGCGGGACCGTCGGCCCACAGGTTTTGGCGCGGGGGCCTTCGAAGGAAGTCGGGGCTCCGAGTGCCCTGCCCCTTCTCCCGCCTGAATGACCGGCGGCGCCCCTAGCAGCCCGGGTGCCAGGGGGCTGCAGGGTGAGTCCGGCCCTGGGGCTACGACGTCCAGGATCCCCAGCATGGCGGCACAAGACCCCTTGGGAGGGGCCCCTCGGGGACCGCCCTAGGGTTAAGGTTACCCCCAGGTGGCCGGCAGGTCCGATCCGCCTGCTGTCTTTCGAGCGGAGGGGCCGGTTGAGGTGAGGGCGCTGACTAGTGGGAACGTGGGCCCACGCGCTTTGGGGCGGGGGGCCATATAAGGTCGGCGGGGGCTCAGAGGGCCCTGCCCTTTCTCCAGCACTGAATGAGCGGCATCGCCCCTAGTGGCCCAGGTGGTGGAGGTGCAGCAGAGTTAGTCTTGCCCTGGGGCTGGGGGTCCCCAATGCCCGGAGTTGTGGTGCCAGGCACCTTGGAAGGGGCCCCTCGGGGGCCCACCTAGGGTTAGGATTAGCCCCCAGACGCCGGTAGGCAGGATCCACCGGCAGTGTGGCGAGCGGGGGGGTGGGGTCGAGGGGAGGGCGGTGGAGAGAGGGAGCGTAGGCCCAAGTGTTTTGGCGCACGGGGCCTTCGAAGCTCCCAGGGGGCTCGGAGGGCCCTACCCGTTCTCCCGCCCTGAATGACAGGTGGCGCCCCTACGGCCCAGGTGGCGGTGGGCTGCAGGGTGAGTCCAGTGCTGGGGTTCTGAGGTTCCCAATCCCCGGCGTTAGGGCGCCAGGCCCCTTGGATGGGGCCCCTCAGGAGCCCACCTGGAGTTCGTGTTAGCCTCCAGGAGTCCGGCAAGCCCGATCTGCTGGATGTGCAGCGAGCGGAGGGGCAGGCCGAGCTGAGGGCGCTGAGGAGTGGGAAAGTGGGCCCAAGCGCTTTGGGGTGGGGGGGCCATCGAAGGTCCGCGGGGGCTCTGAGGGCCCTGCCCCTTCTCCAGCCCTGAATGAGAGACAGCGCCCCTAGTGGCCCAGGTGGTGGACGGCAGCAGTGTTAGTCTGGCCCTGGGGCTCCGGGGTCCCCAAACCCCAGTGTTGCAGCCCCAGGCCCCTTGTCAGGGGCATCTGGGGGACTGACCTAGGGTTAGGGTTAGCAAGAAGTATGCCGGCAGGCCCGAAATGCCCGCTGTACGGCAAGTGGAGGGGCGGGCAGAGTGAGGGCACTGGCGAGCTGGAGCCTGGGCCCAAACATTTTGGAGCGGGAGGCCTTCGAAGGTTGCCTGGGGCACAGAGGGCCCTGCCCGTTCTCACGCCCTAAATGACCGGCGGGCCCCCTAGCGGCCCAGGTGGCGGGGGGCTGCAGGGTTAGTCCTGCGCTGGGTCTCGGGTCCCCAATCCCCGGCGTTGGGGCACCAGGCCCCTTGGGAGGGACCCCTGAGGAGCCCACCTAGAGTTAGGGTTAGCCCCCAGGAGGCCGGCAAGCCCTATATGCTGGATGTGCAGCGAGCGGAGGGGCAGGCCGAGCTGAGGGCGCTGAGGAGTGGGAGCGTGGGCCCAAGCGTTTTGGCGCAGGGGGCCTTCGAAAGTCGTCAGGGGCTCTGAGTGCCCTGCACGTTCTCCCGCTCTGAATGACCGGCGGCGCCAATAACGGCCTGGGTGGTGGTGGGGCGGAGGGTGAGTCCAGCGCTGGGGCTCGGGGGTCACAATCGCCAGCGTTGCGGTGCCAGGCCCCTTGGGAGGGGCCCCTTGGGGGCTGAATTATGGTTAGGATTAGCCTCCAGGAGGCCAGCAGGCAGGATCCACCGGCGGTGTGACGAGCAGGGGGGCGGGCTGAGGGGACGGAGTTGGCAAGCTGGACCGTGGGCCCACAGGTTTTGGCGTGGGGGCCTTCGAAGATCCTCAGGGGCTAGGAGGGCCCTGCCCCTTCTCCCGCCCTGAATGAGCGGCAGCGCCCCTAGTGCCCAGGTGGTGGAGGGGCAGCAGTGTTAGTCTGGCCCTGGGGCTCGGGGGTCCCCAATCCCCAGTGTTGCAGCCCCAGGCCCCTTGTCAGGGGCCTCTCGGGGACTGACCTAGGGTCAGGGTTAGTAAGCAGGATGCCGGCAGGCCTGAAATGCCCGCTGTGCAGCGAGTGGAGGGGCGGGCAAAATGAGGGGGCTGGCGAGCTGGAGCCTGGGCCCAAACATTTGGCGGGGGGGCCTTCGAAGGTAGCCTGGAGCTCAGAGGGCCCTGCCCGTTCTCCCGCCTTGTATGACCGGTGGGCCCCCTAGAGGCCCAGATGGCGGGGGGCTGCAGGGTGAGTCCGGCGCTGGGTCTCGGGTCCCCAATCTCTGGCGTTGAGGCGCCAGGCCCCTTGGGGGGGGCCCTCAGGAGCCCACCTAGAGTTAGTGTTAGCCCCTGGGAGGCCGGCAAGCCCGACCTGCTGGATGTGCAGTGAGCAGAGGGGTAGGCCGAGCTGAGGGCGCTCAGGAGTGGGAGCGTGGGCCCAACCGTTTTGGCGCAGGGGCCTTCGAAGGTCATCAGGGGCTAAGAGGGCCTTGCTCCAATCCCGCCTGAATGACTGGCGGCGCCCCTAGCGGCCAGAGTGGCGGGGGGCTGCAGGGTGATTCCACCGCTGGGGTTCAGTGGTTCCCAATCCCGGGCGTTGGGTCGCGAAGCCCCTTGGGAGGGGCCCCTCGGGGACCCACCTAGGGTTCAGGTTAGCCCCCAGGATGCCGGCAGGTCCAATCCGCCTGCTGTGTTTCGAGCGGAGGGGCGGGTTGAGGTGAGGGCGCTGACTAGTGGGAACGTGGGCCCAAGCGCTTTGGGGCGGGGGGGCCATCGAAGGTCGGCGGGGGCTCGGAGAGCCCTGCCCCTTCTCCCGCCTGAATGACCAGCGGCGCCCCTAGCAGCCCGGGTGCCAGGGGGCTGCAGGGTGAGTCCGGCCCTGGGGCTACGACGTCCAGGATCCCCAACATGGCGGCGCAAGACCCCTTGGGAGGGGCCCTTCGGGGACCACCCTAGTGTTAAGGTTACCCCCAGGTGGCCAGCAGGTCCGATCTGCCTGCTGTCTTTCCAGCGGAGGGGCCGGTTGAGGTGCGGGCGCTGACTAGTGGGAACGTGGGCCCAAGCGCTTTGGGGCGGGGCGCCATATAAGGTCGGCGGGGGCTCAGAGGGCCCTGCCCGTTTTCCAGCCCTGAATGAGGGGCAGCGTCCCTAGTGGCCCAGGTGGTGGAGGGGCATCAGTGTTAGTCTTGCCCTGGGGCTCGGGGGTCCCCAATGCCCGGAGTTGCGGTGCCAGGCCCCTTGGGAGGGGTCCCTCGGGGTCCCACCTAGGGTTAGGATTAGCCCCCAGGTCGCCAGCAGGCAGGATCCACCGGCGGTGTGGCGACCGGGGGGGGGGGGGGCGAGGGGAGGGCGCTGGAGAGAGGGAGTGTGGGCCCAAGTGTTTTGGCGCACGGGGCCTTCGAAGCTCGCCGGGGGCTCGGAGGGCCCTACCCGTTCTCCCGCTCTGAATGACCGGTGGCGCCCCTACGGCCCAGGTGGCGGTGGGCTGCAGGGTGAGTCCAGTGCTGGGGTTCGGAGGTTCCCAATCCCCGGCGTTAGGACGCCAGGCCCCTTGGATGGGGCCCCTCAGGAGCCCACCTAGAGTTTGGGTTAGCCCCCAGGAGTCCGGCAAGCCCGATCTGCTGGATGTGCAGCGAGTGGAGGGGCAGGCCGAACTGAGGGCGCTGAGGAGTGGGAACGTGGGCCCAAGCGCTTTGGGGCGGGGGGCCATCGAAGGTCCGCGGGGGCTCTGAGGGCCCTGCCCCTTCTCCAGCCCTGAATGAGAGACAGCGCCCCTAGTGGCCCAGGTGGTGGACGGCAGCAGTGTTAGTCTGGCCCTGGGGCTCGGGGGTCCCCAATCCCCTGCGTTGCAGCCCCAGGCTCCTTGTCAGGGGCCTCTCGGGTACTGACCTAGGGTTACAGTTAGCAAGAAGGATGCCGGCAGGCCCGAAATGCCCGCTGTGCGGCGAGTGGAGGGGCGGGCAGAGTGAGGGCGCTGGCAAGCTGGAGCCTGGGCCCAAACATTTTGGAGCGGGGGGGGGGGGGGGGGGGGTGGCGTCGAAGGTTGCCTGGGGCACAGAGGGCCCTGCCCGTTCTCACGCCCTGAATGACCGGCGGGCCCCCTAGCGGCCCAGGTGGCGGGGGGCTGCAGGGTGAGTCCGGCGCTGGGTCTCGGGTCCCCAGTCTCCGACGTTGAGGCGCCAGGCCCCTTGGGTCCGGCCCCTCAGGAGCCCACCTAGAGTTAGTGTTAGCCCCCGGGAGGCCGGCAAGCCCGACCTGCTGGATGTTCGGCGAGCGGAGGGGCAGGACAAGCTGACAGCGCTGAGGAGTGGGAGCGTGGGCCCAAGCGTTTTGGCGCGGGGGGCCTTCGAAAGTCGTCAGGGGCTTGGAGTGCCCTGCACGTTCTCCCGCTCTGAATGACCGGCGGCGCCAATAACGGCCTGGGTGGCGGTGGGGCAGAGGGTGAGTCCAGCGCTGGGGCTCGGGGGTCCCAATCCCTAGCGTTGCAGTGCCAGGCCCCTTGGGAGGTGCCCCTTGGGGGCCGAACTAGGGTTAGGATTAGCCCCCAGGAGGCCGGCAGGCAGGATCCACCGGCGGTGTGTAGAGCAGGGGGGCGGGCCGAGGGGAGGGTGCTGGAGAGCGGGAGCGTGGGCCCAAGTGTTTTGGCGCAGGGGGCCTTCGAAGCTCGCCGGGGGCTCGGAGGGCCCTACCTGTTCTCCCGCCCTGAATGACCGGCGGCGCCCCAAGCGGCCCGGGTGGCGGGGGGCTGCAGGGTGAGTCCAGCATTGGGGTTTGGAGGTTCCCAATCCCCGGCGTTGGGGCGCCTAGCCCCTTGGGATGGGCCCCTCGGGGACCCACCTAGGGTTTGCGTTAGCCCCCAGGAGGCCGTCAGGCCCAATCCCCTGGCTGTGTGGTTCGAGGTGGGGCGGGCCGAGGGTCGGAGCTGGCGAGCGGGACCTTGGGCCCACAGGTTTTGGCGCGGGGGCCTTCGAAGATCCTCAGGGGCTAGGAGGGCCCTGCTACTTCTCCCGCCTGAATGAGGGGCGGCGTCCCTAGCTGCCCCGGTGGCGGGGGCTGCAGTGTGTGTCCGGCCCTGGGGCTAGGACGTCCAGGATCCCCGGCGTGGCTGCGCAAGGCCCCTTGGGAGGAGCCCCTCCGGGACCGACCTAGGGTTAGGGTTAGCCCCCAGGAGGCCTGCAGGTCCAATCCGCCTGCTGTGTTTCGAGCGGAGGGTCAGGTTGAGGTGAGGGCGCTGACTAGTGGGAACGTGGGCCCAAGCGCTTTGGGGCGGGGGGCCGTCAAGGGCAGCGGGGGCTCAGAGGTCCCTGCCCCTTCTCCCGCCCTGAATGAGTGGCAGCGCCCCTAGTGCCCACGTGGTTGAGGGGCAGCAGTGTTAGTCTGGCCCTGGGGCTCGGGGGTCCCCAATCCCCAGCGTTGCAGCCCCAGGCCCCTTGTCAGGGGCCTCTCGGGGACTGACCTAGGGTTAGGGTTAGCAAGCAGGATGCTGGTAGGCCCGAAATGCCCGCTGTGCAGCGAGTGGAGGGGCGGGCAGAATGAGGGCGCTGGCGAGCGCGAGCCTGGGCCCAAACATTTGGCGGGGGGGGCCTTCGAAGGTAGCCTGGAGCTCAGAGGGCCCTGCCCGTTCTCCAGCCCTGTATGAACGGTGGGCCCCCTAGAGGCCCAGGTGGTGGGGGGCTGCAGGGTGATTCCACCGCTGGGGTCAGTGGTTCCCAATCCCCGGCCTTGGGTCGCCAAGCCCCTTGGGAGGGGCCCCTCGGGGACCCACCTAGTGTTCAGGTTAGACCCCTGGAGGCCGGCAGGTCCAATCTGCCTGCTGTGTTTCGAGCGGAGGGTGGGAGGGTCGGGTTGAGGTGAGGGCGCTGACTAGTGGGAACGTGGGCCCAAGTGCTTTGGGGTGGGGGGCCATCGAAGGTCGGCGGGGGCTTGGTGGGCCCTGCCCCTTCTCCCGCCTGAATGACCGGCGGCGCCCCTAGCAGCCCGGGTGCCAGGGGGCTGCAGGGTGAGTCCGGCCCTGGGGCTATGACGTCCAGGATCCCCTGCATGGTGGCGCCAGACCCCTTGGGAGGGGCCCCTCGGGGACCGCCCTAGGGTTAAGGTTACCCCCAGGTGGCCGGCAGGTCCGATCCGCCTGCTGTCTTTCGAGCGGAGGGGCCGGTTGAGGTGAGGGCGCTGACTAGTGGGAACGTGGGCCCACGCGCTTTGGGGCGGGGGGCCTTCGAAGTTCGGCGGGGGCTCAGAGGGCCCTGCCCGTTCTCCTGCCCTGAATGAGGACAGTGCCCCTAGCGGGCCCGGTCGCGGCAGGGCGGCAGGCTGAGTCTGGCGCTGGTGCTCGGGGGTCCCCAATCCCCAGCATGGCGGCGCCAGGCACTTGGGAGTGGTCCCTCGGGGGCCGACCTAGGGTGAGGGTTAGCCCCCAGGAGGCCGACAGGTCCGATCAGCCGGCTGTGCGGCGAGCGGAGGGTCGGGCCGAGGTGAGGGTGCTGGTGAGCGGGAGCATGAGCCCAAGCATTTTGGCCGGGGGGCCATCGAAGGTCGCCAGGGGCTAGGAGGGCCCTGCCCCTTCTCCCGCCCTGAATGACCGGCGGGATCCCTAGCGTCTTGGGTGGTGGAAGGCGGCAGGTTGTGGCAGCCCTGGGCCTCCCAGGTCCTCATTCCCCGGCCTTGCGACGCCAAGCCCCTTGGGAGGGGCCCCTTGTGGGACGAGTAGGGTTAGGGTTAGCCCCCAGGAGGCCGGTAGGCCCGATCCGCCCACTGTGCTGTGAGCGGAGGGGCGGGCCGAGGTCAGGGCATTGGCGAGCGAGAGCGTGGGCCCAAGTGTTCTGGCGCGGGGGGCTTCGAAGGTCGACGGGGGCTTGGAGGGCCCTGCCCGTTTTCCCGCCCTGAATGACCAGAGGCGCCCCTAACGGCCCATGTGGGGGCGGGGCGGCAGGATGAGTCCGGCTCTGGGTCTAGGGGGTCTCCTATCCCCGGCATTGGGGCTCTAAGACCTTTGGAGGGGCCCCTCGGGGGCCGACCTAGGGTTATGTTTAGCCTCAAGGAGGCGGGCAGGCCAGATACTCTGCCTGTGCGGGGAGCGGAGGGGCGGGCCAAGGAGAGGGCGCTGGTGAGCAGGAGTGTGGGTCCAAGCGTTTTGGCACAGGGGCCTTCGAAGGTCGACGGGGGCTTGGAGGGCTCTGCCTGTTCTCCCGCCCTGAATGACCGGCGGCGCCCTTATAGGCCCGGGTGGCGGCGGGGCGGCAGGTTGAATCCAGTGCTGGGGCTCGGGTGTCCCCAGTTCCCGGCTTTGCGGCACCAGGCCCCTTGGGATGGGCCCCTCGGGGGCCGACCTAGGGTTAGGTTTAGCCCCCAGGAGGCGGCCGGACCCAGTCCGCCGTCTGTGTGGGGAGCGAAGGGGCGGGCCGAGGTGAGGGTGCCGGCGAGCGGGAGCATGGGCCCAAGCGTTTTCGCACGGGGGGCCTTCTAAGGTCACTGGGGGCTCATAGGGCCCTGTCCGTTCTTCCGCCCTGAATGACCGGCGGTGCCCCTAGCGGCCAGGGTGGCGGCGGGGCGTCAAGGCGAGTCCGGAGCTGGGGCTTGGGGTTCCCCAAGCCCCAGCGTGGCGGCGCCAGGCCCCTTGGGAAGGGCTCCTCTGAGGCTGAGGTACGGTTAGGGTTAGCCCCCAGGATGTCGGGAGGCCCGATCCATTGGCTGTGCGGCAAGTGGAGGGGTGGGCCGAGGTGAGGGGGCTGGCGAGTCAGAGTGTGGGCCCGAGCGTTTTGGCGCGGTGGGCATTCGAATATCACCGGGGGCTCAGAGGCCCTTCCCGATCTCCCGCACTGAATGACCGGCGGAGCCACTAGCGGCCCGTGTGGCGTCGGGCGGCAGGGTGAGTCCCGCGCTGGGGCTAGGGGGTCCCCAATCCCCGGCATTGTGGCGCCAGGCCCCTTGGGAGCAGCCCTTCAGAGGCCGACCTAGGGTTAGGGTTAGACTCCAGGAGGCCTGCAGGCCCGGTCCGCCGGCTGTGCGGCGAGCAGAGGGACGGGCCGAGGTGAGGGCGCTGGACAGCAGGAGCGTGGGCCCAAGCATTTTGGCGCGGGGGGCATTCGAATGTCGCCGGGGGCTCAGAGTGCCCTGCGGTTCTCCCGCCCTGAATGACCGGTGGCGCCGCTAGAGGCCTGTGTGGCGGTGGGGCGGCAGGTGAGTCCGTCGCCGGGGCTCGGGGGTCCCCAATCCCCAGCGCTGTGGCTCCAGGCCCCTTGGGAGGTGCCCCTCGGGTGCCGACCTAGGGTTAAGGTTAGCCACCGGGAGGTTGGCAGGGCAGATCCGCGGGCTGTGCGGCGAGCAGAGGGGCGGGCCGAGGTGAGGGTGCTGGCGAGCAGGAGCGTGGGCCCAAGCGTTTTGCCTCCGGGGGCCTTGGAAGTTCGACGGGGACTCGGAGGGCCCTGCCAGTTCTCCCGCCCTGAATGACCGGCGGCGCCCCTAGCGGCAATGGGTTGCTGCGGGGCGGCAGGGTGAATCTGGCGCTGAGGCTCAAGGGTCCCCATCCCTGGCGTTGTGGCGCCAGGTCCCTTAGGAGGGGCCCCTCGGGGCAAACCTAGGGTTAGGGTTAGCCCCCAGGAGGCCGGCAGGCCCGGTCCGCCGGATGTGCGGCGAGCGGGGATCGGGCCGGGGTGAGGGAGCTGGCGATCGGGAGTGTGGGCCCAAGCGTTTTGGCACGGGGGGTCTTCAAAGGTCGGAGGGGGCTCGGAGGGCCCTACATGTTCTCCCGACCTGAATGACCATCCACGCCCCTAGCCGCCCGGGTGGTGGACGGGTGGCAGGGTGAGTCCGGCGCTGGGGATCAGGGGTCCCCAGTCCCCGGCGTTGCAGCGCAAGGCCGCATGGGAGGGGGCCCTCGGGGGGAGACCTAGGTTTAGGGTTAGCTCCCAGGAGGCCGGCAGGCCCGGTCCGCTGGCTGTGCGGCGAGTGGAGTGCCGGGCCAAGGTGAAGGCGCTGGCGAGCAGGAGCACGGGCCAAAGCCTTTTGGCGCTGGGGGGCCTTCAAATGTCGCCAGGGGCTCAGAGGGCCCTGCCCGTTTTCCCGCCCTGAATGCCCCGCAGCGCACCTACTGGCTCGGGTGGCGCCGGGGCAGCAGGGTGAGTCCAACGCTGGGACTCTGGGGTGCTCATGGAAGCTGCAGGATGGACAGAGCCTCAACCGGCGGCTTTGGCACTGGGCATAGCCCCTCCACACCACTCAGGCTCCTCCAGCAGTGACCCCCTACCCCTGCCAGCCCCAATTCTTGATAACCCTCCAGTTCAGTTGTTGTGACAGCAGTGCCTACGCTTCCTGCTGCAGACACAAGTGAGGAGAAGGGAGAGATCCCTCTCCTCGCACGAAGTCCCTTGACGGGGAGTCCACTTGATCAGAAGCTCTCCATCTGGGAGCCCTGCAAAGGACAGGAATGCTGTGACCCTCCGCCTTCCCCAAGGAGCTTTGGTGTGGGGAGCACCGCAGAAGTCTACAGAACTTGGCGCACAACAGCATCACACCTCCACGCCTACAGATGCGGGCGGCCGTTTTTATTCTCACCCTCTCAAGAGGCGGGGAAAGGCCTCTGGGAACGCAAGGCACACAGAGCAACCAGCTGACCCTGAGCCCCACCTGGCCCCCTGGCAAGGGGCAGTGCATCCCCGTCCAGGCAAAAACACCTGAGAATCAGTGCACTGGGCCCCTGCCCCCCGAAAACGAGGTGAAAGAACAAGTGAACAGCAAGTTTACAGACCAAAGAGGACGGCCAAACTCCAGCGTTAGGGGAAAATAGCACCTAGAGCTCGAGGCTTTTTCTCATGATTCATTTCTCTCTCCATTCAAAATTTTCCATTTCGTTTTTTTTCTTTTTTCCCTTTCCAACTACATTTCTTAAATTCTAGCAACTCTTCATTTTTCAATCTTTTCTTAACTTTCATTTTTTACATTGACATTTTATACATATATTCTTCATTTTTGGATTGCTTTCGCTATATTCAATTTGATTTCTGTGTATATATGAGTTTGGCTTTCTTTACAATTTTGGGATTTAGTGACTTCCAACACACAGACCAAAAGACACTCGGGACCATGTGGCTCACTCTGTTTTGTCCACCCTGTGAGATCCTAATCTCTCTCTCCCCCATCCATTCTTCTCTGGGAAAAGTGACTAGAGGGAGGGATTCACAGCAAGAAAAAAACAAAAAAGAGCCAGAGGTAACACTCTCTGCCACTGATCTAATGCATAGGGTTTTAAGTAAGAAGTCACAGCTGGAACTCAGGATGACAATTACAAAGTTGCTAGCTGGCTTGAAAAAAGTATAAATGACACCAGATACTCTCATAGTGCAGAAATGAAATCGAATCAGGCCCAAATTCCAAAGGCTCTAACTGAGATGCAGTCTACATTGGATGTGCATGCTCTAACGGCTAGGGTCAATGAGGAGAAGACAGAGTCAGTGACACCAAAGACAAGCTGATGGAAAGGAAGGAAGCTGAGGAAAAGAGAGAAAGCCAACGAATGGACCATGGGTGGAGGAGTCGAAAAATCAGTGATGCCACAAAAGGAAACAATATTGGAATTACTTCTGGCCCCGAGGGAGAAGACACAGAGGGACAGAAGATCTATCTGTGTAGATCGTAGCTGAGAACTTCCCTAATCTGGGAGGGAAACAGGCATTCAAGTCCAAGAGGTAGAGAGGACTCTTCCCCAAATCCATAAGAATAGAGGAACACCCTAACATATACTAGTGACGTTTGCAATTTCAGACAGAAAGAGAAAATCCTGAAAGCAGCTTGAGACAACAGGGTCTTCACCGACAGGGGTAAGCACGTTAGACTAGCCACATACCTATCCACAGAGACCTGGCACACTAGAAAGGGCTGGCGTGATCGAGTCAGGGTATAAGTGAGAAAAACACGCAGCCAAGAACGCTTTACCCAGCAAGGAGTCATTCCGAATAGGAGCAGAGATAAAGAGCTTCCAGGACAGAAAGAAACTCAAAGGATTTGGCCGCTAAACCACCCTGCAAGAATAGGAAGGGGGATCCTGTAAGGGAAGACAGACTCCAAGAGTAACACAGACCAGAAAGAAACGCAGACCATCTACAGAATTAGGGACGTGACAGGTAATGCAATGGACTCATCTCCATCTGCTTTTTAGGTTTTTTCTTTATCATTGGTCTTAAGCAATTTTATTGGGATGCAGGTTGATAAGGAGGGTTTTTTTCCATGATCCTTATGTTTGGGGCATTTGTTGGCTGGATTCCTGAATTCTTGAAAATATGGGTGTAGAGGGTGCATACAATTCAGATAACAATCAGACATTACTTCTTCAAACAGTTTTTTTTTCTGTACCTCAGCCAATTTCTTATCTACCAGGCCACTTGAAATTGCTACAAAGCTCACACATACTCTAGTGTTTGTGTGCAGAGCATGGTTTGCACCCTTCCTTTTCTCTGCTGTATTCTGGACAACTGCTATGATCATACATTCAAGTTCTCTCTCTCTCTCTGTCTCTCTCTCTCTCTTTTTGCTATTTAGTGTCTAACAGGAAAGAAAGCCCATCTACTACATTTTTCATCTTAGATGTGCCACTGTTCAGCTCCAGAAGTTGGGTTTTCCTTGTTTTCCTATTTTCTATATCTCTGTTTCACTTCATCCTTTGTGTACATTCTTACGTATATAAAACGTCTTTCTAACAGTTGTTTGAATGTCCATGTGCAATACTTCCATCGTCTTTTTCATATCTAGGTAGGTTTCTATTGTTTAATCTTTCTCCTCAGTACGAGGTGAACTCTTCTCCTTCTTTGCATCCTGGTAATCTTTTGTTGGAAGGCAGGTATTGTGAATTTTAATTGTTAGATATTAACTATGGCTTATATTTCTACACATACTCTTGAGGATTGTTCTGATGGTGAGGTAGGTTCCTGGAAGACGATTTTATCCTTCCAGACTAGCTTTCCAAAGGTTTGTTAGGTGGTATCACAGTAGTCTTCAATGTATTTTGCTATTGTTCTGTTGGTATTCTGAGCTCTCTTTGCAATGTCCCACGAATTACGAGGTTTTCCACTCTGCCTGCTGCTGGTAGCAAAGACTTTTCCTGATTGTGTGTGAAGGCTAGTGACATTTTCCTCTCTGCTTCCCCTGGGCTATGATTTTCCCCACACCACATAGGTTCCTCACACACGTGCCCTATTGAGGAATTCTATGAAAACTCAAAAGTGATCCTAGATGGCTTTCTGAGGTCCTCTTTCTCTGTGCAGCTCTCCTCAGTATTCTCTACTGTAAACCACATCCATATGGACTTCTCCAAACTTCCATCTTTCTGTCTCCAACTCATGGAAATGGCTGAGCTTCGCCTGTATTCTTCATCCCTGACCCGTAGACTAGAAACGAAATCTCTTTAGGCAGTAAGTTCTGGAAATGCAGAGTCCCCCATGTTTGTCTTCCTCTTGCACTAGTCACTTCCCTGCATTGCCTGGAAATATATCGAAAGTGTTCTTTTGCCAGGGTGCCTGGGTGGCTCAGTTGCTTAAGCCTCCGACTCGTGATCTGGACTCAGGTCACGAACTCAGGGCCTTGGGATCAAGACCAGCATTGCGCATCACACTCAGCACAGAGTCAGCTTGAGATTCTGTCTCCCCTCTCCCTCTATCCTCCCCACCCCCCACACTCTGTCTCTCAAACCAACACAGAAAATCTTGCAAATGAAATAAAATCAGTTACGTAACAGGCAGCCTCTGCAAGAGGGGAAGACCCCAGCAGGGTCCGTGCCTTGCCCAGAATCACAGACTGGTAAGAAGGCAGAACCAGGCCTGAACCCAGCTCTCCGAGTGTCCTCAACGTTGGGGCCCTGGCTGAACCTAGCTACTCACTGGGAGCTCGGGAAGAGGTTGTGTTTTGGAACTGGCTGTAGACCTGGAGGTGGTATGGGGGTGAGAAGGAGCATCGACATCCCAGGCAGGAGGCTTCCCAGCACGTACCTGTCTGAGGAGGAGCCCAGGCCAGGGTAACCCACTGACAGCACCCCTGCCCGCATGACACCCAGAGGAGAGGAGGGATGGCTCGTGACACACGACTGGCAGTGTCTAGGGGTAAGGGTGGGCTCAGCGCCTCTAAGCCAAGGCTCCAATACCTTCTGCAGGGTTGCCTTGGAAATTAGAAAGCCTAAGACCTGGGAAAGCTATTTCCCATCCACCCCTAGGTGGGACTGTCATCTTCTGGGCCTGCACAATAGGAGTATTGGGGCACACACATGTACACACACAGACACACAGACACAGACACACACACACACACACAACACAATAGGGACTGTGGGTGGGATCGGAGGAGCTACAGACTCAGAGAAGGTGAGAAAGGAAGAAAATGTGGTGGCAGGTACTCCCTACGTGCGACACCACTCCCCCAATTTCTTAGATGGTATCCCACCTATGCCTGTGGACTTCTGCAAGAAGTACATGCTGGAATAATCCCTATCGCACAGGCAAGACACAGACCATCCCTGACAGGCACAACGGCTTCTCCGGGATCCAAAACAGGGAAGTTGGAGACTTGTGTCAGAGCCCGGAGTGTTTCTAAGCTGGGGCCCTGGCTGCACCCAGACCTTCCCTGGGGCCTGTGGAGAGGGGTGTGTTGGTGTCACTGGGTACGCATGTGGCATGGCATGCAGAAAGGGGATGAGCAGTCGGCAGCCCAGAGCACTGTTTGTGTAGGTGCTAGTCCAGGTGTGGACTCAGGGAGGGAATCCCAGGAAGTGAAGTCACTTCCCTGATAACTGACCCCAACAGAACTTGGAACCCCGGTCACCAGGCAACCACATCATAGTGCAGTCCCATATCAGGCTCACTTGGCCGGAGACAGTCGATAGTGAAAGATGTTCTCTTGCTGCGTGCCCATTGTCCGGGGCTCTGGCTTCCAGAAACCCCAGGGTGAGGGACTTTTCACATGCTGCAGACACTGGCTCGACCCGTGCCCCCGACGCCGCAGGGCCTTTGCCAGGAGGGGCCGGAAGGTAATACCGAGCGACCTAGGCCAGGCCAGGCCACCTCTCCGAGCCATCCCTGGGCAGCCCCATTCCCCCAGTTTCAGGGAAAGAGGGGTATGTGGGGGAGGTCCCACCCTGGGCTGGAGGAGGTTGCAGGGCAGTGGATACCCTGGGGATGCCTTCATGTTCACACCGATGCCACAGTGAGTTAGGGTGGAAAGAGGATTCCTGAGGTGCCTCTCACCAGGGCCAGAGTGAATCCAAGGCCCTCGAGCTGGGTCACTTTTCTCTCCATGGTGGAGCTGCGTGCATCCTGGCGTGTGGTGTGTCTGCAAGGGAGTCCCCTGGGTCTGAGGACCAGCAAAGGCAGCCAGACAGACCTCTGAGGCCTCCCGCCTGGCTGCCGGGCACTGTCTTTACAGAGCTCCACACGGGAGACAGGGCAGGAGCTGAACGATGGGATCCCCTGCCCCACCTCCTTGAAGGACAGGAAGGAGTCCCCTACTGCCAACAAAGTCCAGCGCTGTCTCAGGGTGAGTGCAGGTGCCACAGGGACCCAGCACCCAGGGCACCGATGTGGCACAAAGGGACCCAGATCCCAGAAACCAGCCTCTGGGCTCCTCGGGGCTCCCTCCTAGACTCCTGCTCCCATGTGAACCTGGATCCCCATCTCCTCCCCAAACCTGCCCTCAGGGCCCTGCCACGGCCTTGGCCCGATGCACAGTCCCTATCCACATATCTGTATGAATATCAGAAAAGTGACCTTAAACCACCTCTCATCCCTTGCTCGAGATCCTGGTGAGCTGGGAGACTTTTCCCCAAAGGGGCATGGGGCTCATGGTACTATGCCTATTGCTCTGCCCTTTGGTTGTGAAGGAACACATCCCTGGGGCCCCTCCAGGGTCCGGAGCAGGCGCCTCCTTGTGCTGCACAACATTCCAGAAGGCCCATCAGTTACCGCAGCCATTGAGCCCTTCACAGATGCAGGACTTTCATGTGATTCCCTTCTGTTGCCAACCCACAGCGCTGCACGGAACATCCTACGTGCCCTAAAATCCTGAGCACCCCCACCCATGAAACAGTCTCTGTGTTCTCAAGCCTGGGATACATCGTCAGAAATCACAGGGACGATGCCGTTAGTGCAGGGAGCGGCTGTCAATACTCAGCGAACGATCTGACCTGAGATACCAACGTCCATTCACACACACCCCACCTCACATCCTCGTACTGTTGCCATTCTCCTTTTCCCCCAAAAAGATTGCACGAGTTATTTTTTTGAGAGACAGACAGAGATAGAGACCGAGACAGAGACGGGGGTTGGAGACACAGAGGGAGAGACAGGATCCTCAAGCAGACCCTGCCCTACGTGCAAAGCCAGACAACGGACTCGAAATCAGGACGCGCACATCAGGACCTCAGCCGAAACCAAGAGGCGGACCCTGAACCCACGGAACCAGCCAGGCACCTTGCTCCTTTTGTCTACTGTGGGCCCTCCTGTCCCACCTCTTTGCCTACGTCACCGAGAGCCTGGGGGTTTGCTCTGGGCTCCAACCCGCAACCCTCCTGGTGACCGCACTGAAGACCGCATGTCTCCCCTGTCCCACCTCAGGCTAGAAAGGCTTCAACCGTGAAGAGCAATGGGACCTGCGTGGTGCGGCCCCAACGGGCAGAGCTGCTGAAGAAGCGAGTAGAATGCCTGCTGCCCGCCTTCCTAGACAGAGACCTGAGCTACGTCTCCACGTTCCTGGCCACATACAGAGCTTTTGCTACCACTCAGGAGGTGCTGGACCAGCTGTTGACAAGGTGAGCCCCTGTCCCTCCACAGCCCAGTGGGATTTGCCCACCTCCTGCTTGGGAGTCTGGGGAATGCCACCCAACTTCCCGGAGCCTCAGTTGGCTCCTCGGACTGGGGCAGAGTTATTACAGGGACTCAGTGGGGTCCTGGAGGGTAAGGACACCTGGGTGCCTGGCCCTGTGGAAAGGTCCGCTACAGGGGCTGTGGTCGTGCTCGTGGACCATCGTCCCCCTCCCCATGAAGAAGCCTCTGCCTCAGCCCTCACCGTCACCACGGTCTTGAGCTGGGCTCTTTTCCCCTTGGAAAAGGACATCTGACACTCCATCTGGGGTCTGTGTCCTGGGTGAGACCAGAGCAGGCATGCCCGGGGATGAGCAGGGGGCCCCAGGCCCACTCAGCTCTCTGGGATGGGGCTGGTGGGGGCCCTTTTTCATTCACTGAGCATAAAGGATGGATGCTCTTCTAGGTGCAGACCTGCAGACGCTTCCCTGGGCGCTGTGATCCCACGTACACAGCAGACAGCACCCGGGAGCACCCCAGGGCTCCATTCTAGTCGGCAGACAGTGACCCTAGATATGATGAGAGGGAGGGTTCACAGGGCATTTCATGTGATCCCCACCCCCACCCCTCTGGCCTCCTCTAGCTAGGGATGCGTCCTCTCTTCCTGGGACGAGATCGGCGGAGCCCGCGAGCAGCGGGGCATGTGAGTGAGCTTTGGCTAATGCAGAGGGCCCTTCCTTCTTCGAGAGGGCAGCGAGGGGACTGTGTTCTGGGGGCTGCTGGACCCTCATCCCACACATCTGCAATTCCTGTGAGAGGGTCCAGGTCTGAGGGCTGCTTCTGCAGAAGAGGAAAGGGGTCCTGAGGAGCCCTGGGTGGGGTGTGGGCACTGTGGGAGAGCAGATGGGGGCTGGAGGGCAGCCTCAGCCCCTAACAGAGTCATTCCCCATCCCCGCCGCCTCCCAGCCCTGTCTCTACCCCAATCCTGGGACCCAGAACAAAGGGCATGGCTTCCACACATCTGGTGGAACGTCGACACTGGGTGCTCAGCAGGTACTCAGGAGACCCAGGGAGAGCTCGGGGACTGGACGTCCCCCACCCAGTGGGAGATTAGTGTCCACGGAAGGACACCCTCTCCTGGCACCTACTGAACGAGGCAGCACGTAGGCACGGGAGGGGAAGTGGGAGGTATCGGGAGGGTCCTGGGAAGGCCAGGGATGGGACAGAGTCCCTTTGTTCCCTCCTTGGTTGGACAGTCACAGAGCACTAGTGTGCCCTGAGGGCAAAAACCACGGCAGACACGCCACCCCTCCCTGCCCACATGCAGTGGAAGTCACGCGGCAAGTGGGCAGGGAGACTGAGCAGGGCGTCCAGCTTCCGCTTGGAGGACAGAAATGGTCACACCAGGGGTCAAGGGCTCCCACTCACAGAGGCTTTGGGTCAGCCCAAAGGTGGACATGGAGTAGGAATGGGCTCTGACAGCCGGGAGCCGGGGACCCAGGGGCCCAGGTTCCCACAGGGGTTCCCTGGGGCATCCGTGTGGGAGGTGCCCTGTCCTCTGACTCCTCTGCCCATCTGTCTGTCCCCAGGGCCATCTCCTCCATCCTGGGCACCTGGCTGGGCCACTACCCTGAAGATTTCTTCCAGCCCCCAGAATTTCCCTGCCTAAAGACACTACTGGCATACGTAGGGCTCAACGTGCCAGGCTCAGACCTGGAGCAACGTGCCTCGCTCCTCCTCTCTCGGCTGCGACACCTCGAGCCCGCTGAGCCGGAGGCTGGGGGTGAGGAGGACTGGGGATGACTGATGGAGGGCTGTGGAGGGGAGAGAGTGGGCCACACAGAGCAAGCCTCCACAGACTGCAGTGTGGCTGGGAGCAAGGAGTGGTCTCAGATCACTGTCCCCATGGGCTACAGTTTGGGGAGACCACCCAGGGACGGGTTCTTAGACTCAAACAATATTGAGTGGTGGGCAAAGTTGCCTTCATTTGGAAGGGACATGGAAAGACAATCATGATGACCATACTTTCTCTTCTTGGAGCGACAGCAGCAGCCCCAGAGCGAGATCCGGAACCGCGCCGAAAGCTAGTCCCAGCTCCCACTGTGGTGCCTGCTGCAGCTTCAGAGCCTGAGCTGGAAAATCCCAACACTGTTGCTGGAGCTCAGCAACTCAAAAGAGTAGGGACGTCACCTGCCATGTCGGGCCCAGTGCAGCTGGTGGTCAGAGCTCTGATCCACCTTGAGGACGTGCAAGAGTCACCTGCGCCTTTGGAAAGCCAGGAGCTTCAGCAGGCCCCAGCACCAGCCATGGAGGTCCCTGAAGAACCCGTGAAGACACCTCCCATTTCAGAGCCACGGCAGGATATACTCACAGCTCTGACTCCCTGTCGGGAGCTTGAAGACCCCCCTGCACCTTGTGCAGCCCCGGCGCCCGCGCACACTGCAGCACTAGCTATGGAGGTCCCTGAAGGGCCCCTGATGCCACCTGTCCTGTCAGAGCCAACGGAGGTTACACTCACAGCTCTGACGAACGGTCATGAGCTGCAAGAGCCGCTGGCATCTATGGCAGCCTGGGCGCCCGCATACGCTACAGCACTAGCTATGGAGGTCCTTGAAGGGCCTCTGATGCCACCTGCCCTGTCAGAGCCAGCGGAGGATATACACAGAGCTCTCACTCCCTGTCAGCAGCTTCAAGAGCCACCTGCACCTTTGGCAACCCCGGAGTCCAAGCAGGCTACAGCACCAATTATCGGGGTTGCTGGAGGGTGCTGGCAACCATTTCTCTCAGTGGAGCAACTGGCCTCGGCCCCGGAGCAGCAGTTCCTGCTCGCTGAATCCCCAAAGGATGGCTTCCCCTCCCCTGTCATTCCAGTGTTTCTAATTTTTGCGTTGTTCATGCACCTATTTCATAGCTTAATATATTCTGGTCTATAAATAAAGATAAATTGAGTTTTCATGGAATTTTACTCTGATCCTTTTAAATTGTACATCCAGGTGTCATTAGATACAGAGTGTTTCACAACCTTGTCCTTCTACATTATTTCCCTCCAAGAGACTCCCATGCCACTCGTCAGATACTGCTCATTCTCTCAGCACAGTCCCTGCAGCCACAGCTCCCCTCTCTGCCTCTGTGAGTTACTTCTTCTGGGTTTTCATGTGTGTGGGATCAGACAGTGTGGCCTTTTTCTATCTAGCTACGTAACCTATGAGTGATTCATTTATTTTTTTCAGGTTTCTTTCTCTTAACAAACAAACAAACACACGAAAACAAAAACAGAAACAAAAAAAAAAAACATTTTACTACAAAGGAATATTCCTGATACAATACTGCGCAGGTGAAGCCCCAAAATGAAATGTTTTCATGATCTGGGATAGGCTTCCCTTTTGTAAGTGTGACCCAAGAGCCAGAAATATCTGGGTCCATGAGACACCTGCAAAATCTTTCATTTTCCAGGATAGGCCAGGTTTCAATGATTCTAATGTGCGTATTATAAAAATATTGAGACTGCATATTAAATCTTCCTCTTTATTACAAACATATCAGGTAATTAAAAGGTTCTCTAAGGTTTTAGCCAGATTACGTTTTGTTAGTAAAATAGTGATGTAAATATGAAGAAAGGAAGACACATTCCTTCTACCTTCTACCATGATAGCCCATAACACATGGCGTCCCTCTTCCAGTCCTTTCCCTCGGAGTGTATGGGCGAGTGTGTGCGGGGGAGGGGGTTTGCCTGTGTGTGGGACAGGGTGGGGCAGGGAGGGTTTCACAGCTGGGCTCTTGTTCGGCCTGAGGTCCCCACAGTGGACGGGCACTGCTACTCCTCTCCTGTCCCCTTCTGCATTTTCAGGGGCTACACATCATTTACTCAGCAGCACCACCTGCCGAACAATTGAGACCTCTCCAATTCTTTGAGTCTCATCCTTAAAGTGAAGGGTACAATGTGCTGTAAATCTCTTTGGCTTTAGGACTGTTTCCTAAAAGCACAATTTCTGGAACACGCTTTAGTCCCATTGTTGCAGTATTGGCTGCAGGGTCCTCTATCTATACTCTCTTTCTTTCCGTGGAGCCTTGCTCGGGAAAGGAGGGTCCCCGGAGACTAGAGATGAACCCTGAAATCATGAGGAAGACAAGCCAGCAGTGAGGCCATCAGGCTACCTGGGCGGGACCCGTGAAGCAGGGAAGAGCCTGTCCATACCGCCCTCATGGATCCTCCCTCCACAAGCATCCCTGCCCCACCACACACACACACACACACACACACACACACACACACACACACCCCGCCCTGGAACACCCCTCATTCAGACCCCGTCCCAGGACACACCCCAGCCACTCCAGCCCCTCCTGCTCTAGAACTCAGCTTCTAAGTAGAGCAACCAGGTCCTGCTTCCAGGCCAGCAGAGGGGCGTCGGCCGGGCCACACTTGTCTGCTTGCTCCGGGTCCATCCTTTTTGGGCCCTCTCCTCGCAGGAAGGAACCAACCTCTCATGACAGCTCAGGTCAGTGAGTCACAGACATGACCTGAATGTGTTCATCCATATGTCCACTAGGTGGCAACAGCGAGAACTGCTTGAACCTCTGTGAACAGGAGGGACCTTTACTGAGGAGGGAAGAGAAGGCTAGCTGAGGAAAAAGCCGGAACTGACACCCCATACCCACCCCCCACCATGGGTTGTACGTGAGATTCCTCAGGCACTCCTGGCTGCCCTAAAGGACAAAGAAAGAGTTAACCTATAGACACCACAATCCTGCAAGACTTAAGTCTCCCTCAGTTTCCCAATGTCTTAGCTGTTTACAAGAACCAAGCATTTCTATCAATAACTTAGCTTCCTGAAGGGAAAGCAGATACAACGAAATGTCCTTATAATCTGCAGCCTCCAGGAAGTTCCCAACCGTCTTAATGTTCATGCCTTGCTAGAGGGCAAAACCACCTTCCCTAGACAATGGCAAGGCCTCTGTACCTTTGAGTCTTCTTTAACATATGCAAGTATTATCTCAACCTCCCTTTTTCCTTACCTTCCCCCAACCCCATAGTCTATCATCAGCCACCCCTCACAAGCCGGGGCAGCAGCTCTTTCTGCCACCCGTCCTGTCATAAACCACCAATTTTGCACCAAAGGCGTCTCAAGAATTCCTTCCTGGTCGTCGGCTGCGGATTCCACGCCACTGAACCTCACCTATATTCCACAACCTCCTCATTTCCAAAGCACACTGGGTGCTCATGGAAGCTGCAGGATGGACAGAGCCTCAACCGGCGGCTTTGGCACTGGGCATAGCCCCTCCACACCACTCAGGCTCCTCCAGCAGTGACCCCCTACCCCTGCCAGCCCCAATTCTTGATAACCCTCCAGTTCAGTTGTTGTGACAGCAGTGCCTACGCTTCCTGCTGCAGACACAAGTGAGGAGAAGGGAGAGATCCCTCTCCTCGCACGAAGTCCCTTGACGGGGAGTCCACTTGATCAGAAGCTCTCCATCTGGGAGCCCTGCAAAGGACAGGAATGCTGTGACCCTCCGCCTTCCCCAAGGAGCTTTGGTGTGGGGAGCACCGCAGAAGTCTACAGAACTTGGCGCACAACAGCATCACACCTCCACGCCTACAGATGCGGGCGGCCGTTTTTATTCTCACCCTCTCAAGAGGCGGGGAAAGGCCTCTGGGAACGCAAGGCACACAGAGCAACCAGCTGACCCTGAGCCCCACCTGGCCCCCTGGCAAGGGGCAGTGCATCCCCGTCCAGGCAAAAACACCTGAGAATCAGCGCACTGGGCCCCTGCCCCCCGAAAACGAGGTGAAAGAACAAGTGAACAGCAAGTTTACAGACCAAAGAGGACGGCCAAACTCCAGCGCTAGGGGAAAATAGCACCTAGAGCTCGAGGCTTTTTCTCATGATTCATTTCTCTCTCCATTCAAAATTTTCCATTTCGTTTTTTTTTCTTTTTTCCCTTTCCAACTACCTTTTTTAATTTTAGCAACACTTCAATTTTCAATCGTTTCTTAACTTTCATTTTTTACATTGACATTTTATACATATATTCTTCATTTTTGGATTCCTGTCGCTACATTCAATTTGATTTCTGTATATATATGAGTTTGGCTTTCTTTACAATTTTGGGATTTAGTGACTTCCAACACACAGACCAAAAGACACTCGGGACCATGTGGCTCACTCTGTTTTGTCCACCCTGTGAGATCCTAATCTCTCTCTCCCCCATCCATTCTTCTCTGGGAAAAGTGACTAGAGGGAGGGATTCACAGCAAGAAAAAAAGAGCCAGAGGTAACACTCTCTGCCACTGATCTAATGCATAGGGTTTTAAGTAAGAAGTCACAGCTGGAACTCAGGATGACAATTACAAAGTTGCTAGCTGGCTTGAAAAAAGTATAAATGACACCAGATACTCTCATAGTGCAGAAATGAAATCGAATCAGGCCCAATTTCCAAAGGCTCTAACTGAGATGCAGTCTACATTGGATGTGCATGCTCTAACGGCTAGGGTCAATGAGGCAGAAGACAGAGTCAGTGACACCAAAGACAAGCTGATGGAAAGGAAGGAAGCTGAGGAAAAGAGAGAAAGCCAACGAATGGACTATGGGTGGAGGAATCAAAAAATCAGTGATGCCACAAAAGGAAACAATATTGGAATTACTTCTGGCCCCGAGGGAGAAGACACAGAGGGACAGAAGATCTATCTGTGTAGATCGTAGCTGAGAACTTCCCTAATCTGGGAGGGAAACAGGCATTCAAGTCCAAGAGGTAGAGAGGACTCTTCCCCAAATCCATAAGAATAGAGGAACACCCTAACATATACTAGTGACGTTTGCAATTTCAGACAGAAAGAGAAAATCCTGAAAGCAGTTTGATACAAGAGGGTCTTCACCGACAGGGGTAAGCACGTTAGACTAGCCACATACCTATCCACAGAGTCCTGGCACACCAGAAAGGGCTGGTGTGATCGAGTCAGGGTACTAAGTGAGAAAAACATGCAGCCAGAACGCTTTACACAGCAGGGAGTCATTCGGAATAGGAGCAGAGATAAAGAGCTTCCAGGACAGAAAGAAACTCAAAGGATTTGGCCGCTAAACCACCCTGCAAGAATAGGAAGGGGGATCCTGTAAGGGAAGACAGACTCCAAGAGTAACACAGACCAGAAAGAAACAGAGACCATCTACAGAATTAGGGACGTGACAGGTAATGCAATGGACTCATCTCCATCTGCTTTTTAGGTTTTTTCTTTATCATTGGTCTTAAGCAATTTTATTGGGATGCAGGTTGATAAGGAGGGTTTTTTTCCATGATCCTTATGTTTGGGGTTTTTGTTGCCTGGATTCCTGAATTCTTGAAAATATGGGTGTAGAGGGTTCATACAATTCAGATAACAATCAGAATTACTTCTTCAAACAGTTTTTTTTTCTGTACCTCACCAATTTCGTATCTACCAGGCCACTTGAAATTGCTACAAAGCTCACACATACTCTAGTGTTTGTGTGCAGGGCGTGGTTTGCACCCTTCCTTTTCTCTGCTTTATTCTGGACAACTGCTATGATCATACATTCAAGTTCTCTCTCTCTCTCTCTGTCTCTCTCTCTCTCTTTTTGCTATTTAGTGTCTAACAGGAAAGAAAGCCCATTTACTACATTTTTCATCTTAGATGTGCCACTGTTCAGCTCCAGAAGTTGGGTTTTCCTTGTTTTCCTATTTTCTATATCTCTGTTTCACTTCATCCTTTGTGTACATTCTTACGTATATAAAACGTCTTTCTAACAGTTGTTTGAATGTCCATGTGCAATACTTCCATCGTCTTTTTCATATCTGGGTAGGTTTCTATTGTTTAATCTTTCTCCTCAGTACGAGGTGAACTCTTCTCCTTCTTTGCATCCTGGTAATCTTTTGTTGGAAGGCAGGTATTGTGAATTTTAATTGTTAGATATTAACTATGGCTTATATTTCTACACATACTCTTGAGGATTGTTCTGATGGTGAGGTAGGTTCCTGGAAGACAATTTTATCCTTCCAGACTAGCTTTCCAAAGGTTTGTTAGGTGGTATCACAGTAGTCTTCAATGTATTTTGCTATTGTTCTGTTGGTATTCTGAGCTCTCTTTGCAATGTCCCACGAATTACGAGGTTTTCCACTCTGCCTGCTGCTGGTAGCACAGACTTTTCCTGATTGTGTGTGAAGGCTAGTGACATTTTCCTCTCTGCTTCCCCTGGGCTATGATTTTCCCCACACCACATAGGTTCCTCACACACGTGCCCTATTGAGGAAATCTATGAAAACTCAAAAGTGATCCTAGATGGCTTTCTGAGGTCCTCTTTCTCTGTGCAGCTCTCCTCAGTATTCTCTACTGTAAACCACAGCTATATTGACTTCTCCAAACTTCCATCTTTCTGTCTCCAACTCATGGAAATGGCTGAGCTTCGCCTGTATTCTTCATCCCTGACCCGTAGACTAGAAATGAAATCTCTTTAGGCAGTAAGTTAGGGAAATACAGAGTCCCCCATGTTTGTCTTCCCTCTTGCACTAGTCACTTCCCTGCATTGCCTGGAAATATATCGAAAGTGTTCTTTTGCCAGGGCGCCTGGGTGGCTCAGTTGCTTAAGCCTCCGACTCGTGATCTGGACTCAGGTCACGAACTCAGGGCCTTGGGATCAAGACCAGCATTGCGCATCACACTCAGCACAGAGTCAGCTTGAGATTCTGTCTCCCCTCTCCCTCTATCCTCCCCACCCCCCACACTCTGTCTCTCAAACCAACACAGAAAATCTTGCAAATGAAATAAAATCAGTTACGTAACAGGCAGCCTCTGCAACGAGGGAAAGACCCCAGCAGGGTCCGTGACTTGCCCAGAATCACAGACTGGTAAGAAGGCAGAACCAGGCCTGAACCCAGCTCTCCGAGTGTCCTCAACGTTGGGGCCCTGGCTGAACCTAGCTACTCACTGGGAGCTCGGGAAGAGGTTGTGTTTTGGAACTGGCTGTAGACCTGGAGGTGGTATGGGGGTGAGAAGAAACATCGACATCCCAGGCAGGAGGCTTCCCAGCACGTACCTGTCTGAGGAGGAGCCCAGGCCAGGGCAACCCACTGACGGCACCCCTGCCCGCATGACACCCAGAGGAGAGGAGGGATGGCTCGTGACACACAACTGGCAGCGTCTAGGGGTAAGGGTGGGCTCAGCCCCTCTAGGCCAAGGTTCCAATGCCTTCTGCAGGATTGGCCTTGGTAATCAGAAAGCCTAAGACCTGGGAAAGCTATTTCCCATCCACCCCTAGGTGGGACTGTCATCTTCTGGGCCTGCACAATAGGAGTATTGGGGCACACATATGTGCACAGTTACACACACAACACAATAGGGACTGTGGGTGGGATTGGAGGAGCTACAGACTCAGAGAAGGTGAGAAAGGAAGAAAATGTGGTGGCAGTTATTCCCTACGTATGACACCACTCCCCCAATTTCTTAGATGGTATCCCACCTATGCCTGTGGACTTCTGCAAGAAGTACATGCTGGAATAATCCCTATCGCACAGGAAGACACAGACCATCCCTGACAGGCACAACGGCTTCTCCAGGATCCAAAACAGGGAAGATGGAGACTTGCGTCAGAGCCCGGGTTGTTTCTAAGCTGGGGCCCTGGCTGCACCCAGACCTTCCCTGGGGCCTGTGGAGAGGGGTGTGTTGGTGTCACTGGGTACGCATGTGGCATGGCATGCAGAAAGGGGATGAGCAGTCGGCAGCCCAGAGCACTGTTTGTGTAGGTGCTAGTCCAGGTGTGGACTCAGGGAGGGGATCCCAGGAAGTGAAGTCACTTCCCTGATAACTGACCCCCACAGAACTTGGAACCCCGGTCACCAGGCAACCACATCGTAGTGCAGTCCCATATCAGGCTCACTTGGCCGGAGACAGTCGATAGTGAAAGATGTTCTCTTGCTGCGTGCCCATTGTCCGGGGCTCTGGCTTCCAGAAACCCCAGGGTGAGGGACTTTTCACATGCTGCAGACACTGGCTCGACCCGTGCCCCCGACGCCGCAGGGCCTTTGCCAGGAGGGGCCGGAAGGTAATACCGAGCGACCTAGGCCAGGCCAGGCCACCTCTCCGAGCCATCCCTGGGCAGCCCCATTCCCCCAGTTTCAGGGAAAGAGGGGTATGTGGGGGAGGTCCCACCCTGGGCTGGAGGAGGTTGCAGGGCAGTGGATACCCTGGGGATGCCTTCATGTTCACACCGATGCCACAGTGAGTTAGGGTGGAAAGAGGATTCCTGAGGTGCCTCTCACCAGGGCCAGAGTGAATCCAAGGCCCTCGAGCTGGGTCACTTTTCTCTCCATGGTGGAGCTGCGTGCATCCTGGCGTGTGGTGTGTCTGCAAGGGAGTCCCCTGGGTCTGAGGACCAGCAAAGGCAGCCAGACAGACCTCTGAGGCCTCCCGCCTGGCTGCCGGGCACTGTCTTTACAGAGCTCCACACGGGAGACAGGGCAGGAGCTGAACGATGGGATCCCCTGCCCCACCTCCTTGAAGGACAGGAAGGAGTCCCCTACTGCCAACAAAGTCCAGCGCTGTCTCAGGGTGAGTGCAGGTGCCACAGGGACCCAGCACCCAGGGCACCGATGTGGCACAAAGGGACCCAGATCCCAGAAACCAGCCTCTGGGCTCCTCGGGGCTCCCTCCTAGACTCCTGCTCCCATGTGAACCTGGATCCCCATCTCCTCCCCAAACCTGCCCTCAGGGCCCTGCCACGGCCTTGGCCCGATGCACAGTCCCTATCCACATATCTGTATGAATATCAGAAAAGTGACCTTAAACCACCTCTCATCCCTTGCTCGAGATCCTGGTGAGCTGGGAGACTTTTCCCCAAAGGGGCATGGGGCTCATGGTACTATGCCTATTGCTCTGCCCTTTGGTTGTGAAGGAACACATCCCTGGGGCCCCTCCAGGGTCCGGAGCAGGCGCCTCCTTGTGCTGCACAACATTCCAGAAGGCCCATCAGTTACCGCAGCCATTGAGCCCTTCACAGATGCAGGACGTTCATGTGATTCCCTTCTGTTGCCAACTCACAGTGCTGCATGGAACATTATTACAAAGTAATAATAGTAATATGAATAATAAAACCACATATTTTAATTTGAAACAGTACTTTTTCATGAATTAATTTCTATTGAAATTATATGATTTCATAAATACTCAACATTATTATACTAAGATTCAAATACTGGTCTAGCTCTGTATTTTTGTTTGTTTTGGGCTGTTCTACACTGGGAAAATAAGGAAACAGGTTTATAATTGGCTCCAAATTCACAGATTATAAGAAATATAAATTTATCTGTTATTTTTTTAGTAAAATATTTTCAAGTGAAAGAATGTTGTCATCTAAAAATGGTAAGATTTATCATTTTTATTACTTACATATTAACCAAATTAAGTCACATCTGCTTTTTAAATAGAAGTAAGTGATCTAAATATTAATATATCCTTGTTTAATCAAAGTTTGACATCAGATTAAAAATTATGAATGTGAAAGATGACAATTTTTAATGATGCCTTCTCAAAATTTTTTAAGAACATGAAATATAAAGAGAATTGAGTGCTGGAAATATTCTTGAACAGAATAGAGAAATACTGAATGAAAAAAAAAAAAGCCCCCTTCATGATAAAAATCCTCAAGCAAACTAAGTTTAGTGGAAATATATTTCAACATAATAAAGGCTATACATGAAAACCCCACTGCTAATATCATACTCAATGGTGAAAAATGGTGAGAGCTTTCCCCCTAGCTCAGGAACAAGATGAGAATGTCCACTCTCACCATTTTTATTCATTCTAGTATTGGAAGTCTTAGCCACAACAATCAGACAAGAAATAAAAAAACTTCCAGATTGGTAAGGAAGAAGTAAAACTTTCACTATTTGTAGATGGCATGATATTATGTATAGAAAACCTAAGATGCTACCAAAATACTACTAATACTGATAAACAGATTCAGAAAGTTTGCAGGATACAAAAAAAAAAGTACAGAAATCTGTGGCATTTTTCTATACTGATAATGAAGTAGCAGAAAGAGAAATTAAGACAAAAATCCCATTTACACGTGCACCAAAAATAATAAAATACCTAGGAATAAATGTAAACAAAGTGAAAGACCTGTCTGAAAATCATACAATTTTGATGAAAAAAGTCACAGACAACACAAATGGAAAGATACTCCATTCTCATGGACTGGAAGAATAAATATTGTTAAAATGTCCATACTACCCAAAGCAATCTACATATTTAATGCAATCCCCATCAAAATAGCAACAGTATTTCTCACTAGAACAAATAATCCTAAAATTTGTATGGAACCACAAAGGATCCAGAATAACTAAAGAGATCTTGAAAAAGAATGACAACCTAGAGGCATCACAATCCCAGATTTCAAGATCTACAAAGTTGTAGTAATCAAAACAGTATGGTACTGATACAAAAAAAGACATATAGATTAATAGAACAGAATAGACGGCCCAGAAATAAACCCTTGAGGAGCTGAGTTTTCAAAAGGGATGTTCTCCACTTCTCCCAGGACATTCAAATACCCCCTAGACCTCGCTCGTCTAATTAGAGATTTTTCTTTAGGCTCTCAGGACATTGTAATTCTTAGAGAAATTCTTCTCAGGGTCTGGAAGGTAATGTTTTTGCTCATTGTACTTCTTTAATTTGGCTAGATGCCCTTGTATTTGGAAGATATTCTTATAACATCTCCAAGATTATTTTTTAATAGATTTTCTTGTCTGTTTCTTTAAATTACTTTTGCTTACATAAGGGATATCAGAGAAGATATAAATATTTTATTCTTCCAGGAGACTCTGTGTGTGTGTGTGTGTGTGTGTGTGTGTGTGTGTGTGTGTGTGTATTTAGGCCATATATTTAGTTCATTAAGATTTGTACAGATTTCTAGAAGAAAAATAATCACATGATCACATGATTTAGGATTACTTATAATCATAAATAGATTTTTAAATTGGAGAGGAAAACGGATAGCTAGTAAAGCATGAAACCCTGATAGGAAACATACATACTGTGTGCTGGTTAATTGGTTATAGTCACTTCATGTATTATTATGACAGCTTCTGCCTGTGAACTTAGAAGATGCTGAGCTTCTCAATAATCAAAGAAGAGAACAAGTGTTCATTCAAAATGCTGACCCAAGCAGTGCCTGCTTTTCTGTTTTTCTATCTGAAGCCATCATTTAGAATTTGTACTCTTTCAACAGTAGGAAAGTCCATAGACCTCTAAAGCATGAGTAAAATTCAAATAGGGTCAAATTCCTGAGGGCAAAGCATTATTTTTCCTCCCAGCCCTGTTACATTTGGCCATACATGCTTATTTCAACCCATGCAGCAGAGAATAAGGGCTGTGATTTTCATTATGATCACTAATTCCTTAAAAGTGCATCTAGGGCCGTTAAGCCTTCCAGAGTCATGAATTCAGCAGAATAACAGAAGGTAGCATGTCAAAAAACCATATGCAGGCCCTAGGCTATATTTGCAGTACTAGTTCTGCATAATGTTTCCAGGTGGTATGCAATCATGCATGAACTCAAGCTTAAAAAAAACAAAAAGCTAGAATTTTTCATGCAGTGCTGTTACCTTTCAATGCACACCCAATTCAGCAAACTTAAATATTATCAAATATCCTTCCATAGTGATTGCAGTCTCCAGGGCTATCTACTGGTAATGCATAGCTTGGTTTTTAGATAATAAATAATAAAACTCTTCTAACAGGTGAATTTGATAATCAGTGTGCATCCAGAAGCATTGAATGTTTCCCATTAAATGACTGTAATCTTTCAGTTTGGTTTGCACCACCATATGCTATTGGCCTTGCATTTTGTATGTTAACTTTGCAGAGCTCATGCTCACTACAAACACACTCGGGACCTCTAAATACTTGTTTCTTGTGCATACCATGAATTTGTATTCACATTTTTGGAGACAGGAGACAATGCTGATGTTTACTTGTATTTCAGAAAAATCAATCAGGTCAGCCTTGAGAGGTCACAATGACCAATACAGCTGATACACTGAGAGTTCACTAAATATTTTCTGAGACTTTGGTATCATTGTTGCAAGTATTCAGACAATTTTCTGGATCACATGCCCGTGACAGAGGGTTCCCTTACATTCACAATTCTGGAAGAAAACTCTTCATATTGCCATCCCAGAAATCCAAAAATCCTGCCAGGGAGTGAACATTTACTGTAAAATAATCTGTGCCACATTGCTCCTCTTTTTATACAGCACCATGACCCACTAAGGAATAAGAAAAATCCCTGAGCTATCTCTGTATGTTTTTAGCATTATGATTTCATACACATTTAACGGAATTAATTTAAAAAAGACAACCCTAGTTCTAAGATTAAAAAATCTTCATAAAATAGTCAAATGGAGACAATGTGCTAAATATTTTTTTTCTGAGGGACCTTAAATTTCAAAGTCTTATACTTTAAATATGGGCTTAATTTGAGAACAGTCATTTTAAAGTTGGCCTAACTCATTTGTCCAAACTCAATTTAAAAATTCACAATTCCTGAGGAGTTAAGATGGCGGAGGAGTAGGGGACCCCTTTTTCAGCCGGTCCCCTGAGTCGAGCTGCATAGGTAACAGACCAGCCTAAATAACCACGGAATCAGCCTGAGACGCAGGAAGATACATCTGGATCTCTACAAATGAACATCTCCAGCACTGAGTATTGAGGTACCAAGAGGGGTGCCGTAAAACCGCGCAGATATCGGAAGATAAACAGAAGGGGGAGGGAGCCGCCGCGTTTGGGCGCCGGGAAGCAGCAGCCACCTGCACGGGGGAGCGGGCAGACTCAGGGACCGCAACCGCAAGAGAGCAGACTGAGACCGGTGAGCCAGGAACGCGCGCCACAAGGCATCTCCTGGAACACCGGAATCCCGGTGTGCTCACGGGATCCAGACTGAGACCGGGAGCTCCCAGAGCGCGCGCGGGGTGGCTGGCGGCTGGCGGGCCACCTGCACGGGGGAGCGGGCGGACTCGCGGTCGGCACCCGCGAAACAGCAGACTGAGACCCTGAACCGGGTGCGCGCGCCACCAGGCTTCTCACGAAACTCCGGAATCGAGGTGTGCTCACCGGGCATAGACTGAGACCGGGAGACCCGGGAGCGTGCGGGGCGGCCTGTGGCTGGCGGCATTAGAAACACAAAGGACAGAGATGCGCCGGCCCTGGAAGTGAGGGCAGGGATGCCGGGTGTGGGGCGCACATCCCGGGACGCTGCAGGGTTGAGCAGCACCAACAGTAACAGAGTTAAAGTGGCCAGAACATCAGTGGAGAACGGGCTGCAATCCCTCTGTTCTGTGACAATGCAGCCTCTGCTGCTCTGACTCTCAGAAGAGGCATAGCCGACCACCAGGGAAAGCCGCCAGAGAACAAAAGCCTGGAAATACCGGCTCACAGCGTGCCCATCCCTATCCCCCCTCGCGGGGGACACGGAGACTCTACCCAAACAGGGTTGCCTGAGAATCGGTGTGGCAGGCTCCTCCCCCAGAACACAGAAGGCAGGCTGAAAAATCAAGAAGCCCACAACCCGAGGCGCCTGGGTGGCGCAGTCATTGAGTGCCTGTCTCCGGCTTAGGGTGTGATCCCAGCGTTCCGGAAAGGAGTCCCTCATCGGGCTCCTCCGCTGGGAGCCTGCTTCTTCCTCTCCCACTCCCCTGCTTCTGTTCCCGTTCTTGCTGACTGTCTACCTCCCTCTCTCAGATAAATAAATAAATAAATAAAATCTTTAAAGAAGAAGCCCACATCTCTAAGATCCCTATAAAACAAGGGGCACGGCCTGGGACCCAGTCAATAATTTGGGCTCTGGACAACCCCGCAACCTCTCCTCATCAGAATGACAAGAAGAAGAAGCCCTCCCCCAGCAAAGAAAAGACAGTGAGTCTGTGGCCTCTGCCACAGAAATAATGGATATGGATGTAACCAAATTATCAGAAATGGAATTCAGAGTAACGATGGTCAAATTGATGAGCAGAATTGAAAAAAGTATTAACGAAAAGGTTTCTGAGAATATAGAATCCCTAAAGTCAGAAATGAGAGCGAATTTGACAGAAATTAAAAATTCTATGAGCCAAATGCAGGCAAAACTAGAGGCTCTGACGGCCAGGGTCACCGAAGCAGAGGAAAGTGTTAGTGAATTGGAGGATGGGTTAATAGAGAAAAAAATTAAAATAGAAGATGTTTTTAAAAAATCCACGTCCACAGTTGTTGGCTACGGGAGATTACTGACTCAATGAAACGATCCAATGTTAGAATCATCGGCATCCCTGAGGGGGTGGAGAAAAACAGAGGTCTAGAAGAGATATTTGAACAAATCATAGCTGAAAACTACCCTAATCTAGCAAGGGAAACAAACATTCATGTCCAAGAGGCAGAGAGGACCCCTCCCAAGCTCAACCACGACAAACCTACGCCACGTCACGTCATAGTGCATTTCGCAAATATTAGATCCAAGGATACAGTATTGAAAGCGGCCAGGGCAAAGAAATTTCTCACGTACCAAGGCAAAGGCATCAGAATTACGTCAGACCTGTCTACACAGACCTGGAATGAGAGAAAGGGTTGGGGGAGCATTTTTAAAGCTCTTTCAGAGAAAAACATGCAGCCAAGGATCCTTTATCCAGCAAGGCTGTCATTCAGAATTGATGGAGAAATAAAGACATTTCAGAATCGACAGTCACTAACCAATTTTGTAACCACGAAACCAGCCCTACAGGAGATATTACGGGGGGTTCTATAAAAGTAAAAAGGCCCCAAGAGTGATACAGAACAGAAAGTCACAGCCAATACAAACAAAGACTTTACTGACAACATGGCATCATTAAAAGCCTATCTCTCAGTACTCAGTCTTAATATTAATGGCTTACATTCTCCCTTACAATGCCACAGGGTTGCAAATTGGATAAAAAGAAATGACCCATCCATTTGCTGTCTACAAGAGACTCATTTCGAACCCAAAGATGCATTCAGACTGAGAGCAAGGGGATGGAGTACCATCTTTCATGCAAATGGACCTCAAAAGAAAGCTGGGGTAGCAATTCTCATATCAGATAAATTGGATTTTAAACTACAGACTATAGTTAGAGATGCAGAAGGGCACTATATTATTCTTAAAGGAAGTATTCAACAAGTGGATATGACAATTATAAATATATATGCCCCCAACAGGGGAGCAGCAAGATACACAAGCCAACTCTTAACCAGAATAAAGAGACATATAAATAAAAATACATTAATAGTAGGGGACTCAACACTCCACTATCAGAAATAGACAGAACACCCTGGCAAAAACTGAGCAAAGAATCAAAGGCTTTGAATGCCATACTCGACGAGTTGGGCCTCTTAGATATATAGAGAACACTACACCCCAGAACCAAAGAATACTCATTCTATTCTAATGCCCATGGAACATTTTCAAGAATAGACCATGTTCTGGGACACAAAACAGGTCTCAGCCGATACCAAAAGATTGAAATTATCCCCTGCATATTCTCAGACCACAACGCTCTGAAATTGGAACTCAACCACAAGGAAAAATTTGGAAGAAACTCAAACACTTGGAGACTAAGAACCATCCTGCTCAGGAATGACTTGATAAACCAGGATATCAAAAATCAAATTAAACAATTTATGGAGACCAATGAGAATGAAAATACAACAGTCCAAAACCTATGGGATACTGCAAAGGCAGTCCTAATGGGGAAATACATAGCCATCCAAGCCTCACTCAAAAGAATAGAAAAATCTAAAATGCAGTTTTTATATTCTCACCTCAAGAAGCTAGAACAGCAAAAAAGGGACAGGCCTAATCCACGCACAAGGAAGCAGTTGACCAAACTTAGAGCTGAAATCAATCAAGCAGAAATCAGAAGTACAGTAGAGCAGATCAACAGGACTAGAAGCTGGTTCTTGGAGAGGATCAATAAAATTGACAGACCACTGGCAACACTTATCCAAAAGAAAAGAGAAAGGACCCAGATTATTAAAATTATGAATGAAAAAGGAGAGGTCACGATGAACACCATTGAAATTGGAAGGATTATTAGAAATTTTTATTAACAGCTATATGCCAATAAACTAAGCAATCTGGAAGAGATGGAATCCTTCCTGGAAACCTATAAACTACCAAGATTGAAAGAGGAAGAAATTGATTTCTTAAACAGGCCAATTAATGATGAAGAAATTGAGTCAGTGATAAACAACCTTCCAAATAACAAAACTCCAGGCCCGGACGGTTTTCCTGGGGAATTCTACCAAACTTTCAAAGAAGAAATAATACCTATTCTCCTAAAGCTATTTCAAAAAATAGAAACAGAAGGAAAGCTACCAAACTCATTCTATGAGGCCAATATTACCTTGATCCCCAAACCAGGCAAAGACCCCCTCAAAAAGGAGAATTACAGACCGATTTCCCTAATGAATATGGACGCCAAAATCCTCAACAAGATACTTGCTAATAGAATCCAACAGTTCATTAAAAGGATTATCCATCACGATCAAGTGGGATTCATACCTGGGATGCAAGCGTGGTTCAATATTCGCAAATCAATCAGCGTGATACATCATATCAACAAGAAAAGATTCAGGAACCATATGATCCTCTCAATCGATGCCGAAAAAGCATTTGACAAAATACAGCATCCTTTCCTGATTAAAACCCTTCAGAGTGTAGGAATAGAGGGTACATTTCTCAATCTCATAAAAGCCATCTATGAAAAGCCTACTGCAAATATTATTCTCAATGGGGAAAAGCTGGAAGCCTTTCCCTTAAGATCAGGAACACGACAAGGATGCCCACTCTCGCCACTATTATTCAACATAGTACTAGAAGTCCTTGCAACAGCAATCAGACGACAAAAAGGGATCAAAGGTATTCAAATCGGCAAAGAAGAAGTCAAAATGTCTCTCTTCGCAGATGACATGATACTCTATATGGAAAACCCAAAAGAAGCCACTCCCAAACTATTAGAAGTTATAGAGCAATTCAGTAACGTGGCGGGATACAAAATCAATGCTCAGAAATCAGTTGCATTTCTGTACACGAATAGTGAGACCGAAGATAGAGAAATTAGGGAATCCATCCCATTTACAATAGCACCAAAAACCATACGTTACCTTGGAATTAACTTAACCAGAGACGTAAAGGATCTATATTCTAGAAACTATAAATCACTCTTGAAAGACATTGAGGAAGACATAAAAAGATGGAAAGATATTCCATGCTCATGGATCGGAAGAATTAACATAGTTAAAATGTCCATGCTACCCAGAGCAATCTACACTTTCAATGCTATCCCGATCAAAATATCGATTACATTTTTCAAAGAACTGGAACAAATAGTCCTTAAATTTGTATGGAACCAGAAAAGGCCCCAAATCTCCAAGGAATTGTTGAAAAGGAAAAACAAAGCTGGGGGCATCACAATGCTGGATTTCGAGCTGTACTACAAAGCTGTGATCACAAAGACAGCATGGTACTGGCACAAAAACAGACACATAGACCAATGGAACAGAATAGAGAGCCCAGAAATGGACCCTCAGCTCTTTGGGCAACTAATATTTGATAAAGCAGGAAAAAACATCCGGTGGGAAAAAGACAGTCTCTTCAATAAATGGTGCTGGGAAAATTGGACAGCTGCATGCAAAAGAATGAAACTTGACCACTCTCTCACACCATACACACAAATAAACTCCAAATGGATGAAAGACCTCGATGTGTGACAGGAATCCATCAAAATTCTAGAGGAGAACATAGGCAGCAACCTCTACGACATCGGCCAAAGCAACCTTTTTCATGATACATCCCCAAAGGCAAGAGAAACAAAAGATAAAATGAATTTATGGGACTTCATCAAGATTAAAAGTTTCGGCACAGCCAAGGAAACAGTCAGAAAAACTAAGAGGCAGCCCACGGAATGGGAGAATATATTTGCAAATGACACTACAGATAAAGGACTGGTATCCAAGATCTACAAAGAACTTCTCAAACTCAATACACGAGAAACAAATAAACAAATCAAAAAATGGGCAGAAGATATGAACAGACACTTTTCCAATGAAGACATACAAATGGCTAACAGACACATGAAAAAATGTTCAAAATCATTAGCCATCAAGGAAATTCAAATCAAAACCACACTGAGATACCACCTTACGCCAGTTAGAATGGCAAAAATAGACAAGGCAAGAAACAACAATTGTTGGAGAGGATGTGGAGAAAGGGGATCCCTCCTACATTGTTGGTGGGAATGCAAGTTGGTACAGCCACTCTGGAAAACAGTGTGGAGGTCCCTTAGAAAGTTAAAAATTGAGCTACCCTATGATCCAGCCATTGCACTACTGGGTGTTTACCCCAAAGATACAGACGTAGTGAAGAGAAGGGCCATATGCACCCCAATGTTCATAGCAGCAATGTCCACAATAGCTAAATCGTGGAAGGAGCCGAGATGCCCTTCAACAGATGACTGGATTAAGAAGTTGTGGTCCATATATACAATGGAATATTACTCAGCTATCAGAAAGAACGAGTTCTCAACATTTGCTACAACATGGACGGCACTGGAGGAGATAATGCTAAGTGAAATAAGTCAAGCAGAGAAAGACAACTATCATATGATTTCTCTCATCTATGGAACATAAGAACTAGGATGATCAGTAGGGGAAGAAAGGGATAAAGAAAGGGGGGGTAATCAGAAGGGGGAATGAAACATGAGAGACTATGGACTCTGAGAAACAAACTGAGGGCCACAGAGGGGAGGGGGGTGGGGGAATGGGATAGGCCCGTGATGGGTAGTAAGGAGGGCACGTATTGCATGGTGCACTGCGTGTTATACACAACTAATGAATCATCGAGCCTTACATCAAAAACCGGGGATGTACTGTATGGTGACTAACATAATAAAAAATCATTATAAAAAAGAAAAATAATAATAATAAAAAAATTTAAAAAGGTAGTAAGGAGGGCACGTATTGCATGGTGCACTGGGTGTTATATGCAACTAATGAATCATCGAACTTTACATCAGAAACCAGGGATGTACTGTACGGTGACTAACATAATATAATAAAAAACATTAAAAAAATAAAAAAATAAAAATTCACAATTCCTTATCAGTCACCTTTAGGACAATTTCTCATACTCTCTTCTCTCCAAATATATCCATATTTTGACTTAATGCAAAGAAATTTCAACTTACAATTGCTATAACATCTTTAATTTCCAATGTTTTCCTTTTGGATATAATCTATATAAAGGAATGAATTTTTTATCTCTGGCTTAAATCGCTAAAACCCACAAAGCTTTTGACGGAACTTTTTGGCATTCAAGACCATTTCTAGTGCTGTGCAAAGCAGTCAGTGCTTTCTGGGGAGCAACTACTTAAAATTCATATGGACATATTAGATGTAATATGTATATTTGGAATAACCATTGAAATATTTCTCTATTTAATTAGAGTAGTCTATGCTAACTCACAGGGTGGACACTGTCAGCTATTTTCAATCTACCAATTATTTCTTTGGGGGACATGGTAAAATCTCTGCTTCAGTAAATGTTTTCACTTTCTTCATGCACTAGTTTTCCCTTCTTCTTCTTCTAGCTCTGACTCAGTGGGCAGAGAGAGCAAGAAATGCTAGCTATCATAATGCAAGCACGGCAGAAGGGGACACAAAATTTCCCCTTGCAACAAAGCAAGCTTTGATACTCAATTCCAATATTTGCTGAATGGTTATAAATGCACCCATTATCTTTTTTTCTGGTGTCCTATAGAGTATGTGCCCTCAAACAGTCAGGAAATGAAGGCATTACTGACTTTCTGTTCATGGTGCTAGGAATACAGGATTGCACTCTGTGGACAACCACTTATGTCTGCCCCCCTCAGCTCCTAGGAATCTGCAGATTTACCCCTTTCTTGATGCACTCAGTACTTCTACAAAGTCCTGGACAGGATCTTAGATGAAACTCAGACCAGCGCACTATCTCTCTTCCCCTCTCCTCTGCCACATCTTGAGTCAAGATGAAGTGGTGATCACTGGTGAGGACTTCAAAAGCAAATCAAAGAACAAGGGCTATGATCAGAAAGAACGACTACCCAACATTTGCAGCAACATGGACGGAACTGGAGGAGATAATGCTAAGTGCAATAAGTCAAGCAGAGAAAGACAATTATCATATGGTTTCACTCATTTGTAGAACATAAGGAATAGCAGGGAGATCGGTAGGAGAAGGAAGGGAAGAATGAAGGGGGGTTAAACAGAGGGGGAATGAACCACGAGAGACTATGAACTCTGGGAAACAAACTGAGGGCTTTAGAGGGGAGGCGGGTGGGGCATTGGGCTAGGCTGGTGATGGGTATTAAGGAGGGCACATACTGCATGGAGCACCGGGTGTTATACACAAACAATGAATCATGGAACAGTACATCAAAAACTAAAGATGTACTGTATGGTGATTAACATAATAAATTTAAAAAATAAATTAAAAAATTAAAAAAATTAAAAATACCCCCCCAAAAAAAAACAAAAGCAAAAATAAACAAACAAAAAGAACAATGGCTATGGGCTCTAGGGACAGATGTCAGCAAGTTACAGCCAAGGATTAAATGTGACCAGTGGACATCCTCCAGAGTAGGTACTGACTATGCACAAATATTCATGACCTCCCAAAATTCATATGTTGAAGTCTTAATCCACAATACGATGATTTTTGGAGATGGGGACTTTGGGCGATAACTAGGTTTGGATGAGGGTCTAGGAGTGGTACCTCCATGATAGGATTGGTATAAGAGATTTTCATCTCTTAAGAGATGAAAAGACCTCAGTTCTTTTCCCTCTCACTCTACCATGTGAAGATTCAGCAAGAAGGCACTGTCTGTAAACCAGGAAGGATGTCCTCCCCAGACATCAAATCTGCTCACACCTTGATCTCAGATTTCCCAGCTTCTAGTTTGCTGTATAAGCCACCCAGTCTCCAGTACCTTGTTAAAGCAGCTCAAAGAGAACATCCAGGACTCTGGACTAATCCAAGGAGCCACCTACCTCCTGACATAGACGTAGAGTGGATCCATCCTATGTATCTTTGGCCCTCAAAAAATTCCTCAAAGCACAGTAGTGAGACAAGAGCATTCCAACATCTCTTCTTAAAAAAAAAATCCTTTCTAATATTCTCTCCAACATTTTTAAAAGAATAGAGGCAGGTAGTCTTCTAAAGTTCATGAAAATTATGACAAGGTCTGCTTCAGTGAACTCATATCCTCTTTTGCAATGTGGGCATGACTGACCATTACTAGCTTGAGGCCTCAGCCAAAACTGAGAAAAGGGATACTCATGTTAACATACACTACAACTAAGGTATCTGCAGAAAACACAGTTGTTACTCTCTAGCATGGCCATGCTCTGCTTATGAGACCACCTTTCAGCAGGTGGCTAGATTTAGAATTGCCAGTTAATAGAGTTTCTTTCAGTCTGAATTGTCTCCCTTCACTTTAAATATTGAACATTTTAAAAATACAACTCCCTATTAGATTTTAAATGATTACTGTGGAATAACTGACGTTTTTGTTGTTTTTGCTTTCTTAGGTAAAATATTTAATAGTTTGCTTTTTTTCCTCACTTCCCTTTTCTGCCCTAGGAGGGTATCTGTGTCCATGAGGCAAACTCTATGTCCGTGGCAGGAAGCTAGTGGGTCCTGGTATACACCCAGCATCTTTGCCGGGGGGTGGGGGGGGAGGGTGTTTACTCTTGAGTTACTACATTGGTATCATTTAATCTTTTGCTGTGATGTACAGGCATTTGCCCCAGGAGCTCACGGCCATACGTTCTTTTTTTTCCACATACATTTTAAGTTATTGCCAGTAGCATCTCTTCATCTTGACCCCAGGCCTTTGCTGGTTCAACCATGTGCTCATCAGGTCTGTATCCTTCAGGAGGACATCTGCGATTTTTTGAGACATTTAATATTTACCATCTTAACCATTTTTAAATGTGCGATTCAGTAGTGTTAAGTTTATTCACAGTGTTGTGAGGCAGATTGCCAGAACTTTTTCATCTTGTAAAACCAAACCAAACCAAATGAAAAACAAAACCAAAAACAAACCAAACAAAAATGCTCTATACTCCTTAGATAACAACAGTTTCCCCTTTCCTCCCTGACCCCTAGCCTCTGGTAACTACCATTCTACCTTCTGTTTCTAGAACTGGACTACTTCAGATACCCTGGATCAGCGGATCGTCCAGTAACTGTGTCGTTGTGAACAGCCTGTTTCACTCAGCATAATGCCTTCAAGGTGCATCCATGTTGTGCATGTAACAGGCTTTCTTTTTTGAGGCTGAACAATATTCTGGTGTTATGTATACACTACATTTTTAAAATCCATTTATCTGCTGATAGACATTTAGGTTGATTCCACCTCTTGTTTATTGTGACTAGTGCTGCAATGAATGAGGGCATGCAAATCTCTCTTCAAGATCCTGTTTTCACTTTTTGTTTTATTTCTTGGATGAATACCCAGAAGTGGCATTGCTGGATCATACTGTGTTTCTATTTTTTAATTTTCTTGAGGAACCTACGTTGTTTTCATATGCATTATTTTACATTCCCATTAACAGTACACAGAGATTCTAATTTGTCTGCAGCCGTGCTGACACTTGTAATTCCCGGGGGTTTTGTTTTTTCCTTTTTTTTTTTTAATAGTAGCCATTTTATTGGGTGTGAGGTGATATCTCAGTGTGGTTTTGATTTGAATTTCTCTGATGATTAATGATGTTGAGCATTTTTTATATGCTCATTGGTCAAGTGTAAGAATTTTTTCATTGTACGACAGATACCATTGCATTGGCAAAATTCCACACTGTGTGTAATTTCCTCTAAAACCAAACCAAAACAAACTGAAATCTAACTCCAAGTTGTCAGAATTACTGGTTTACATCCCAGTTCTTTATAAATCTCTGGAATTAATTGTGTCCAAGTTTTCTTTTCCTTCAACTTGACCACTCTCCTCACATTGGTAGCCTCTTTCTTCACTTTGTTAGAGGCTAAGGTTTCAACTGAGATATGAAATTATGTCACAGGCTTTCCCTTGGAGTTGAATTCCTTAATTCACAAATAGAAATACGAGCGGGCACCCAAGAGGTGAGAGGAAAGAATTCTATTTCTAGAGCACTAGAATGTGGAATCTGTTAATATATGAATTGGGACAACAAACATCCTGTCAATCTCAGTTGTTGTAATATTTAAAAAAGGAATAATCAAAGTCCTACAATAACAAATAAGAATAACAAATAGCAAATATATCACAAGTTTCTTTAAATCGCTGGTAAAATATGTGGAGTGCCTTCAAAATCTTGTAAAAATCCCACGGTGTTTTATAATTTACAAAGAACCTTCACATGCAGATTGCTCGTATGATTTTTACAATAATGTTTTCAGGTAGGCAGAATGAGAAATTATATTTACAAAGTACCTATGCATATATCAATAGTGGTAACTGATATCCCCATTTTACATTTAAAATTATGACTTCTCCTAGATCTCAGAGTTTGTAAGTGAGCCCATATCATCGTATAAGTGTTTTGCTTTCTTGTCTGGTGTGCCTCACTATTTCCTCGGTCTTTCTATACACTTTTTTAGTTCTTATCATTTGTTATTCAAGTAGAAAGGTACTGCTGGGGTCACAGGGAATATAAAACTTAGTTTCATCTCACTGAAATATATATTTTTTTAAATCTGCTTTAAAATAATCAGCATTATCTGAATTATTTTTGTCTTTTTTCATTTTCCTGTTACCAACTTTTTATTAAACAATAGGTCTGTGGTAGGCAGAATAATGGCCCCAAGGATGCCCACATCTTAATCCCTGGGATGTATGAATACGATACTCTATATGGCAGAAGGAACTTTCAGAGATAATTACAGTTATGGACCTTGAGATAGGAAGATTATCTTGGATTATTTGGGTGAGCCCAATATAACCACATGGGCTCTTAAACGTATAAGGAGGCAGAAGACAGAGTCAGAGGGAAATGTGGCCATTTGAGAATGGCCAGAAAGATACAACATTGGTGGCTTTTAAGATGGAAAAAGAGGGCCAGGAGCCAAGGAATGTTGGTGGCCTCTAGAAACTGGAAAATGCAAGGAAATACTCAACCCTATAGTCTCCAGAAAGGAATACAGCCAAACTAACATGATGATTTTAACCAGTGAGATCCTTGCTGACTTCTAACTTATAGAACTCTAAGATAATAAATTTTTGTTGATTTGAGCCACCAAGTTTGTGGTGATTTGTTATGGTAGCAATAGAAAACTGATAGAAGGACCACTCATGTAAATTTAATTATATACAGGAATACGTAATACATACGGGAATAATTATCTATTTCTCTTTTGCAGTCAAATCTTACTTCTAACTTCTCAGCACATCTTTTTGGTTTTTTTAGGGCTACTATACCAATTCCCATAAACTCATTTTTCCCACCTGTTACCTCTCTCAGGAATCCGGAAAGAATTGTATGTGCTTTGAGACACATACCCTAAATGCACAACCCATAACGTACTAAATACTTTTTATAAAGCTGTCTAGATGAAATATTTTACAGGTAATATGAGCTATATGAAATGCTCTCTGGAAAACACTCTAGCGAGTGGGCACCACCAGGTTAGAAGACGCTCTGGTAATCAAAACTGCTAAATGTTTACCCACCAATAAAGGAAAATATCCTCTTGGGGATTCTAGACTTGTTACCATGGATGTTGTTTGCTAACACTGATTGTTTTCCTACCTGCTTATAGAAACTCCGTGCTGTCACCCATCTGTTCTCTCATCAAAGCAGCTTTGTGGTGGCAGTTATTTTAGACATTTTTTTTATGATTTCAGATGTCTCTGCATTGAACTATACATTCTACTTGAGAACATGATGATCAGAGCTTTAATGCAGGTAGAAACACACAGCTCCTACTTTTCTCCATTTAGTAATAGGAGAGAAAGTTATAATATCTGAATTATTTAAAAATTGTTAGAAACCTTGATTTCCCCTTTGGGATACTCATCACACCAAAGGTTTCTTATTTAAAAATGTTATTCTTCATTATTAATTCCTCAATTTTATAGGTGACCTTTTAATTGCTACTTCCAACTGGCTGACACAATGTCTAGTACACAGTAGTCAGTGAATGTTGCTTGTAAATGTTTTAATGACATGCCTCTTATCACTGTCACTTATTTTAGTTTTAAAACTTAGAAAACATTCTTTTACCCTATACTGCTAAATAGTTAATCCTCGTCCTTGAAGACTATCTCCATTCTTCCACACATCACTGCCAATTGTTCCTCTGGCCTGAGAGAGATTACCATTCTTCCCTTCGTTCTTGGCTCAATCCCAACTCCTCCAAGCTGGATATTACATCCTGCTTCCTTCAGAAACTTGGCTCGTTCATTATATTCTTTCTTCCAAATCTTCTATCTTTCCTTCATTGCTAGATTATCCTACTCAATAAAGAAAGAAGATAATTTTTTAATTATAAAAATTTTGTCTTTCAACTTTTTACCTTACCAATTACAAACAAGCTGAAGAATAACCTGTAATGCCTCGCTTCCTCATTTTTCATTTAATCCAACTTCCAGTCACTTACAGGAAGTCCCCTTTCCAAGGTCACTGATATAACGTCCATCTATTCCAAAGAACATGTGGCAGTTTACATGCTACTCATTACATTTGATACTGTCTGTCACTCTTCTGAATACTCTCATCTTGTTTGACCTCTCAGATCCTTCTTTATGTTCCCTTTCCTTTGCCCATACTTGCAAAGTTTGATGTCCGGAATTTCTCCTCTGCTTATTCTATGCAATTCATCTAAATGGTTTCATCTGTTGCCATGGTTTCAACTACTGCTAACATGTTCATTACTCCCAACTGTCTTTCCATAGCCTCAGAGATTGAGCTGCTTTTTAGGGAATTGCCATCCGGTATCCCAGAGGCACTTCCATCTCAATAGATACAAACGGGATACCTTGTCCTTAGGTTATAATGCTGGCTCCTTCTTGTATATTTTCTAAATCAATAAATGATACCATCTCCTGTTCTGTTGTTGTAGGCAGAGTTGTGGTTGATTAATCTTTTCTTACTCCTCCATGTAAAAAGCACCATCTCTCATTCACCATCCCCCCTACCTACATCATAAATATCTTTCTAATAAATCATTTTGTCTTTTCTACCTGTCATTAACCATATGGTGTCCTACCTACTCTGGGGCACTGAGTAGGACAGGACTAGCTGGAGAGCACATACACGTCATTCAGAAGATAATGCATATGGGGCAAAGCCAAAGCCAGGAACCATGTGCAGCTAGGTCTGGGGAGAGATGCAGCAGCTGCGCATGAGCTAACAGAGAGAGACGGAGCAGGCAGGGTGTGAGGGCAGGGCAAAGCACACTTACTTACAGGTCCAGAAAGCCCACATGCGCTGCTTTCGTGAAGTGCACAGCATGGCTATCATATATATCGAGGGAGTGTGGACACTTAGGTATTTTTCACCCTCCACCTAGCTCCTGGATATCTGATGATGTTTACAACTTTTCTTCCTGCCTTCCTAATTGGTCTTAGCCTTTTGATACCCTCACTGTTCTCTGAATGACATTTCAAATACATTTCACTCACTGCTGGTTTTACAGACTTTTTTTTTTATAATGATTTTTTATTATATTATGTTAGTCACCATACAGTACATCCCCGGTTTTTGATGTAAGGCTCGATGATTCATTAGTTGTGTATAACACGCAGTGCACCATGCAATACGTGCCCTCCTTACTACCCATCACGGGCCTATCCCATTCCCCCACCCCCCTCCCCTCTGTGGCCCTCAGTTTGTTTCTCAGAGTCCATAGTCTCTCATGTTTCATTCCCCCTTCTGATTACCCCCCCTTTCTTTATCCCTTTCTTCCCCTACTGATCATCCTAGTTCTTATGTTCCATAGATGAGAGAAATCATATGATAGTTGTCTTTCTCTGCTTGACTTATTTCACTTAGCGTTATCTCCTCCAGTGCCGTCCATGTTGTAGCAAATGTTGAGAACTCATTCTTTCTGATTGCTGAGTAATATTCCATTGTATATATGGACCACAACTTCTTAATCCAGTCATCTGTTGCAGGGCATCTCGGCACCTTCCACGATTTAGCTATTGTGGACATTGCTGCTATGAACATTGGGGTGCATATGGCCCTTCTCTTCACTACCTCTGTATCTTTGGGGTAAACACCCAGTAGTGCAATGGCTGGATCATAGGGTAGCTCAATTTTTAACTTTCTAAGGGACCTCCACACGGTTTTCCAGAGTGGCTGTACCAACTTGCATTCCCACCAACAATGTAGGAGGGATCCCCTTTCTCCACATCCTCTCCAACAATTGTTGTTTCTTGCCTTGTCTATTTTTGCCATTCTAACTGGCATAAGGTGGTATCTCAGTGTGGTTTTGATTTGAATTTCCTTGATGGCTAATGATTTTGAACATTTTTTCATGTGTCTGTTAGCCAATTTATGTCTTCATTGGAAAAGTGTCTGTTCATATCTTCTGCCCATTTTTTGATTTGTTTATTTGTTTCTCATGTATTGAGTTTGAGAAGTTCTTTGTAGATCTTGGATACCAGTCCTTTATCTGTAGTGTCATTTGCAAATATATTCTCCCATTCCGTGGGCTGCCTCTTAGTTTTTCTGACTGTTTCCTTGGCTGTGCCGAAACTTTTAATCTTGATGAAGTCCCATAAATTCATTTTATCTTTTGTTTCTCTTGCCTTTGGGGATGTATCATGAAAAAGGTTGCTTTGGCCGATGTCGTAGAGGTTGCTGCCTATGTTCTCCTCTAGAATTTTGATGGATTCCTGTCTCACATCGAGGTCTTTCATCCATTTGGAGTTTATTTGTGTGTATGGTGTGAGAGAGTGGTCAAGTTTCATTCTTTTGCATGTAGCTGTCCAATTTTCCCAGCACCATTTATTGAAGAGACTGTCTTTTTCCCACCGGATGTTTTTTCCTGCTTTATCAAATATTAGTTGCCCAAAGAGCTGAGGGTCCATTTCTGGGCTCTCTATTCTGTTCCATTGGTCTATGTGTCTGTTTTTGTGCCAGTACCATGCTGTCTTTGTGATCACAGCTTTGTAGTACAGCTCGAAATCCGGCATTGTGATGCCCCCAGCTTTGTTTTTCCTTTTCAACAGTTCCTTGGAGATTTGGGGTCTTTTCTGGTTCCATACAAATTTAAGGACTATTTGTTCCAGTTCTTTGAAAAATGTCATCGGTATTTTGATTGGGATAGCATTGAAAGTGTAGATTGCTCTGGGTAGCATGGACATTTTAACTTTTTTAATGCCTTCAAAGGCTCTCTAATTAGGTAGAGGTTAAGCCTTAAATCTTTGCAAGTCTTGCAAGGGGGTCCAAGATTGGCCCTTGACTTCATTTCCAACATGCTTTTCTCAAATCATTTTTGGAACTACCCTGAGCAACATTAAACACCTTTCAGTGCCTCTGCTGTACTGTATTTTCTCTACGTTTTTGTAATTTCCACCCTTTCTCTCTGCAATGCTGTTATCATCCTACGAACTTTGCTGGGATCAACTCTTCTAAAAGAAAGCCATACCCCATTCTCCCCGGGTCCCACCCCAACTGGGTTAGGTTCACTTTTCTGAGTTCTCATTCCTCATTCTATAATCTAATCTATTCTCTAGCCATATTGTACATTATTTGAGGACAAAGATTATATTCTGCTACCTATTTATCATCTATTATTATTTGTATTTCTATTGCCTTGTACAGTGTGTAATGCACAAAAGGCACTCAATATATGTTGGTAAATGGTAATTAAATATCCTTAAAATTTTTCTATTTAGTTAGGTCTTCAGGGAATAGCAAGTTAAGTTTTTGGAAGGCAGGGATGGGTCTTCATTGCATTTTTCCTTCTTATAGAACTTAACAGGACTTCATGCGTAAAAATTACTAAATAAATAAAAATATTAAATGTAATGCTAGAATACGACAGCTATTAGAGTATAGGCTTCAGTGGCAGAAATCTGAGTTCAAATCCTTTTCTTCAATCTTTGGAAGATGAATCAGAGCCACAAATCCTCCATATAATAATCTCTATCTCTTTCTTCCATATAGGCTTCATTTTTCTTCTTTACTTCTACTTAGCTAAATGCTTTTTTCTGTTTCACTGCTTTTTGTTTTTGCTTTTGTTTTCATCACTTGTCTCCCCTTTCTCTCTCTTCCTCTGAGTACATGTGCAGATTCACATGTGCACCATGTGTGTTTGGGAGTACGTTAAGTGTGGGTGGTTTGCCAACCACAAGACCCTGTGAGTGTAACAGAAAAGCTATAAGCCAAAACTAAGAGTGAATACAAATGCAGACCAACAATGCAAACATAAATAAAACCATGCAAAGCATAAGAGCTGCACAGAGACAACACTAAGATTGTTATAATTTAACTTTTTCTTCTTTTAACCTTTGCACATTCTTATTGTCCTATTTTATTCTTTGCAGTTTCCTCTGCTCCCCCCCTCTGCTTTTTCACCAAGGAGGAGGAAAAAAAGAAAATGTGAAGAGCAACTTTCTTTAAAGAGGAAATACACTAAAGCCTTTTAACCTTAGAGGGAAATTCATTATTTATTTATTTTTTTTTTTTTTAAAGATTTTATTTATTTATGTGACAGAGAGACAGCCAGCGAGAGAGGGAACACAGCAGGCGAGTGAGAGAGGAAGAAGCAGGCTCCCAGCGGAGGAGCCCGATGTGGGATTCGATCCCGGAACGCCGGGATCACGCCCTGAGCCGAAGGCAGACGCTTTAACGACTGCGCTACCCAGGCGCCCCAAGAAATTCATTATTTAAATTGGGAACTACATGGACTCCCAATACCCTGTCTGCTCTTCAGCCAGTCACCTTATAGGTGAGACCACTATGATTACCCCTGCTCATTTACAGAGAGCGGCTACCATGGTCCTCATTCTGGGAAAGTCCTGTGAGGAAGCCAACCTCTACAGTAGCCAAGGAAACCTCTACCAGTTGCATATACTGTAGATTTTAATCACCTGGTAGTAAATGTGACCAACTGGCCAGGAAACACCAAGTGCTTGAGAAAAACCAGTGGTATTAAAGAAAGAATCAATATTTTAAAAAATGGCACAGCACATAATCACCTAGGCTATTATTTCCTACCTTGAGTTGAAACTGAATAGTTTGATCTAAAAGCAGATTTCACATTCTAGGGAAAAATAACCACAACAGTTCAGTCAATCCCTTTTCTCTTGGGACTCCTCTGATGATTCTGATTATCAACTTAATTCCAACCAAGCCCCCAGACAAGGTGCCAGCTTCCTGGGGCACTTAATTGCATTCATAAGAGTTTATGAGCAAGGGGAATTTTCAGCCTAATGCCAAGTAATTGACAACTAAATTTTTTCCTGGTTTCAACCCAAATATTTATTCTTAACATGGCAAAAGTTTAGGATTTGTAGTATTTCCATAGCTTCCAATTATCTCCATTGCTGCAGGACATGGACCATATATAAGTCTCATGTGGTAATCACTAACATTTATCTTTGTTATTGTCACCTGGTATCTTCCTCAATGTCAAAAGAGTCTTAGAAAATGAAGCTCTGCAGTTTTACTGGCCCAACAACAGAGGTCTTACTGAAGAAACCCTATCTCTGTATGACAGAGAATGGGCAGCAGAAACATCCTGAGAGCTGTTGCATGATGGGGTACGATAGAGGTCATTTCCTGTAAATGTTAGGGGTTTTTAAGAATCCCACAGGCACTGGAGAAATAATTGGACTCAAGCAATCAATCATACTTGAAGCATGTGAAGTATATCTAAGGACCAAAGGTCAGGATTTAATGCCCAAATTCATCCAATTGTCTGGGAAAAAAAAAAAAGATTTAACTTCACAGAAGGTTATATGGAGGAATTTAATTGAAGTTAAATATAAATTAATTAAATATAAATAGATTTTTTTCTTTCTTTGAAAATATTTGTTGATAAGGACTAATATGATAAATTAGAACTAAGTGATCTCCCTGAAACTTTATTATTCAAGTAATTAATAAAAGCATACTGAAGTTTTTAACTGATTTTTCTTAAGAAGTGTTACTTTTGTCATAAACTAAAAGTAATTTAATATATTGGTTTTAATTGACATTAATAATTTTAAGAATGAAATTTAAGAATATAACTATGGTTTAACATCCTAAGATGTTTAGCTGGAAATTTAATTTTAAATCACCTGGTTCTCTTCTAGATTCATATGTTATTAAATGCGGTTTTGCTTAAGCTATGATAGTGTTAGGAAAATAATGAAATTTAAAAACTGTAATCCTGTTCAAGACCTTAAATCTTTTTATTGAGTGTGACAGACTTCTAATTGTCCCTAAATACCCAATTCCCTCTTCTTTCTTTTAATTGCAACTTTTTATTTTGAAATATGTTGCCTTCCTGAAGTTTCAAAATAGTAATGATCATTCTGGTATATTTTAAAGCAGCTTCACCCAATGATCATATCTTCCATAACCACAGTACACGGTCAAAAGCAGGAATCTCACATTGGTACAATACTCTTTTTTTTTTTTTTTTTTTTTTCTTTTCAGAGAGAGTGCACATGCACGAGTTGGGGGAGGGGCAGAGAGAGAGAGGGAGAGAGAGAGAATCTCAAGCAGGCTCCACCCCCAGAGTGGAGCCCAATGCGGGGCTTGATCTTATGACGCTGAGATCACGACCTCAGCCTAAATCAAGAGCGAGACACTTAACCAACTGAGCCACCCGGGTGCCCCAACATTGGCACAATACCCTTAACTTGCAAATATACTTTATATAGATTTTAAATGCACTCTTCTTTTGCTCTCTTTTATGTGTATAGTTCTTTGAAATTTTATACCAAGTGTAGATTTGTTGAAGCATCACCACATGGTACATATTACCATTAGGGTACAGAACGGCTCCATCGGCACAAAGACACTCCCTTATGTTACCCATTAACAGTTCTGTCCTCCTCCCCAACCCTAACCTCCGGCAGCAACTGACTACTTATCACTATGATTTTGTCATTTCAAGAATGTTATAGAAACAGAATCATATCATATCCAATTTTTTCAGATTGGCTTTTGCACTCAGCATAAATCCTTGACATCCTTCTAAATCATTTTTTGTATCATTAGTTTGTTTCTTTGTATTTGTTGTATCACACTTTATTCACCAGTTGAATTTTGGGTGCTTTCCAGCTTTTGGCTACTATAAAGTGACTGTGAACATACTTTAGTTCGCTAGGATAGAAACCCAGGAGGGCTGGGCTGTATCGTGGCTGTTAACTTTAAGAAACAGCTGAGCTGCTTTCCAGAATGGCTATGACATTTTACATTTTCATCAACAATGTTTGAGAAATCCAGTTGCCCTCTATCCTTGTCAACACTTGATACTGTATTTTTTAATTTTTTTGCCGTGTTAATAGGTATGCAATGGTATCTTACTGTAGCTTTAATTTGCATTTCCCTAATGACTAATGATGGTGAACATCTTTTCTCTCATGTGTATTTGCTGAGATTAGAGAATTCTTTATATATTCTGGATAAAAATTATTTCTCAGATATGTGATTTGATAATATGTGTCAATATATCAATGACAAACTTGATACTCTAAATAGACCTTGATCCTCTTAATAGGGATCACACAACAGAGCAAAAGTTTTTAAGTTTGATGGTCTATATTATTTTATTTCTTTTATGGATTGTACCTTTGGTGTCATGTCTAAGAGCTCCTTGTCTAACCTAAGCAAAGGAAAAATTTTTCCTGTGTTTTCTTCTAGAAGTTTTATAGGGTTTTTTTAAATGTCTCATTTAGATCTATGATCCATTTTGAGTTAATTTTTTTTTATAATGATTTTTTATTATATTACGTTAGTCACCATACAGTACATCCCCGGTTTTCGATGTAAGGCTCGATGATTCATTAGTTGTGTATAACACCCAGTGCACCATGCAATATGTGCCCTCCTTACTACCCATCACCGGTCTATCCCATTCCCCCACCCCCCTCCCCTCTGTAGCCCTCAGTTTGTTTCTCATAGTCCATAGTCCCTCATGTTTCATTCCCCCTTCTGATTACCCCCCCTTTCTTTATCCCTTTCTTCCCCTACTGATCATTCTAGTTCTTATGTTCCATAGATGAGAGAAATCATATGATAGTTGTCTTTCTCTGCTTGACTTATTTCACTAAGCATTATCTCTCCAGTGCCATCCATGTTGTGGCAAATGTTGAGAACTCATTCTTTCTGATTGCTGAGTAATATTCCATTGTATATATGGACCACAACTTCTTAATCCAGTCATCTGTTGCAGGGCATCTCGGCTCCTTCCACGATTTAGCTATTGTGGACATTGCTGCTATGAACATTGGGGTGCATATGGCCCTTCTCTTCACTACCTCTGTATCTTTGGGGTAAACACCCAGTAGTGCAATGGCTGGATCATAGGGTAGCTCAATTTTTAACTTTTTAAGGGACCTCCACACGGTTTTCCAGAGTGGCTGTACCAACTTGCATTCCCACCAACAATGTAGGAGGGATCCCCTTTCTCCACATCCTCTCCAACAATTGTTTCTTGCCTTGTCTATTTTTGCCATTCTAACTGGCGTAAGGTGGTATCTCAGTGTGGTTTTGATTTGAATTTCCTTGATGGCTAATGATTTTGAACATTTTTTCATGTGTCTGTTAGCCATTTGTATGTCTTCATTGGAAAAGTGTCTGTTCATATCTTCTGCCCATTTTTTGATTTGTTTATTTGTTTCTCGTGTATTGAGTTTGAGAAGTTCTTTGTAGATCTTGGATACCAGTCCTTTATCTGTAGTGTCATTTGCAAATATATTCTCCCATTCCGTGGGCTGCCTCTTAGTTTTTCTGACTGTTTCCTTGGCTGTGCCGAAACTTTTAATCTTGATGAAGTCCCATAAATTCATTTTATCTTTTGTTTCTCTTGCCTTTGGGGATGTATCATGAAAAAGGTTGCTTTGGCCGATGTCGTAGAGGTTGCTGCCTATGTTCTCCTCTAGAATTTTGATGGATTCCTGTCACACATCGAGGTCTTTCATCCATTTGGAGTTTATTTGTGTGTATGGTGTGAGAGAGTGGTCAAGTTTCATTCTTTTGCATGCAGCTGTCCAATTTTCCCAGCACCATTTATTGAAGAGACTGTCTTTTTCCCACCGGATGTTTTTTCCTGCTTTATCAAATATTAGTTGCCCAAAGAGCTGAGGGTCCATTTCTGGGCTCTCTATTCTGTTCCATTGGTCTATGTGTCTGTTTTTGTGCCAGTACCATGCTGTCTTTGTGATCACAGCTTTGTAGTACAGCTCGAAATCCGGCATTGTGATGGCCCCAGCTTTGTTTTTCCTTTTCAACAGTTCCTTGGAGATTTGGGGTCTTTTCTGGTTCCATACAAATTTAAGGACTATTTGTTCCAGTTCTTTGAAAAACGTTCTCGGTATTTTGATCGGGATAGCATTGAAAGTGTAGATTGCTCTGGGTAGCATGGACATTTTAACTATGTTAATTCTTCCGATCCATGAGCATGGAATATCTTTCCATCTTTTTATGTCTTCCTCAATGTCTTTTAAGAGTGATTTATAGTTTCTAGAATAAAGGTCCTTTACGTCTCTGGTTAAGTTAATTCCAAGGTAACGTATGGTTTTTGGTGCTATTGTAAATGGGATGGATTCCCTAATTTCTCTTTCTTCGTTCTCGTTATTCGTGTACAGAAATGCAACTGATTTCTGAGCATTGATTTTGTATCCCGCCACGTTACTGAATTGCTCTATAACTTCTAATAGTTTGGGAGTGGCTTCTTTTGGGTTTTCCATATAGAGTATCATGTCGTCTGCGAAGAGAGACATTTTGACTTCTTCTTTGCCGATTTGAATACCTTTGATCCCTTTTTGTCGTCTGATTGCTGTTGCAAGGACTTCTAGTACTATGTTGAATAATAGTGGCGAGAGTGGGCATCCTTGTCGTGTTCCTGATCTTAAGGGAAAGGCTTCCAGCTTTTCCCCATTGAGAATAATATTTGCAGTAGGCTTTTCATAGATGGCTTTTATGAGATTGAGAAATGTACCCTCTATTCCTACACTCTGAAGGGTTTTAATCAGGAAAGGATGCTGTATTTTGTCAAATGCTTTTTCGGCATCGATTGAGAGGATCATATGGTTCTTGAGTCTTTTCTTGTTGATATGATGTATCACGCTGATTGATTTGCGAATATTGAACCACGCTTGCATCCCAGGTATGAATCCCACTTGATCGTGGTGGATAATCCTTTTAATGAACTGTTGGATTCTATTAGCAAGTATCTTGTTGACGATTTTGGCGTCCATATTCATTAGGGAAATCGGTCTGTAATTCTCCTTTTTGAGGGGGTCTTTGCCTGGTTTGGGGATCAAGGTAATATTGGCCTCATAGAATGAGTTTGGTAGCTTTCCTTCTGTTTCTATTTTTTGAAATAGCTTTAGGAGAATAGGTATTATTTCTTCTTTGAATGTTTGGTAGAATTCCCCAGGAAAACCGTCCGGGCCTGGAGTTTTGTTATTTGGAAGGTTGTTTATCACTGACTCAATTTCTTCATCATTAATTGGCCTGTTTAAGAAATCAATTTCTTCCTTTTTCAATCTTGGTAGTTTATAGGTTTCCAGGAAGGATTCCATCTCTTCCAGATTGCTTAGTTTATTGGCATATAGCTGTTGATAAAAATTTCTAATAATCCTTCCAATTTCAATGGTGTTCGTCGTGACCTCTCCTTTTTCATTCATAATTTTAATAATCTGGGTCCTTTCTCTTTTCTTTTGGATAAGTCTTGCCAGTGGTCTGTCAATTTTATTGATTCTCTCCAAGAACCAGCTTCTAGTCCTGTTGATCTGCTCTACTGTACTTCTGGTTTCTGCTTGATTGATTTCAGCTTTAATTTTGGTCAACTGCTTCCTTGTGCGTGGATTAGGCCTGTCCCTCTGTTGCTGTTCTAGCTTCTTGAGGTGAGAATATAAAAACTGCATTTTAGATTTTTCTATTCTTTTGAGTGAGGCTTGGATGGCTATGTATTTCCCCATTAGGACTGCCTTTGCAGTATCCCATAGGTTTTGGACTGTTGTATTTTCATTCTCATTGGTCTCCATAAATTGTTTAATTTGATTTTTGATTTCCTGGTTTATCGAGTCATTCCTGAGCAGGATGGTTCTTAGTCTCCAAGTGTTTGAGTTTCTTCCAAATTTTTCCTTGTGGTTGAGTTCCAATTTCAGAGCGTTGTGGTCTGAGAATATGCAGGGGATAATTTCAATCTTTTGGTATCGGCTGAGACCTGTTTTGTGTCCCAGAACATGGTCTATTCTTGAAAATGTTCCATGGGCATTAGAATAGAATGAGTATTCTTTGGTTCTGGGGTGTAGTGTTCTCTATATATCTAAGAGGCCCAACTCGTCGAGTATGGCATTCAAAGCCTTTGATTCTTTGCTTAGTTTTTGCCGGGGTGTTCTGTCTATTTCTGAGAGTGGAGTGTTGAGGTCCCCTACTATTAATGTATTTTTATTTATATGTCTCTTTATTCTGGTTAAGAGTTGGCTTGTGTATCTTGCTGCTCCCCTGTTGGGGGCATATATATTTATAATTGTCATATCCACTTGTTGAATACTTCCTTTAAGAATAATATAGTGCCCTTCTGCATCTCTAACTATAGTCTGTAGTTTAAAATCCAATTTATCTGATATGAGAATTGCTACCCCAGCTTTCTTTTGAGGTCCATTGCGTGAAAGATGGTACTCCATCCCCTTACTCTCAGTCTGAATGCATCTTTGGGTTCGAAATGAGTCTCTTGTAGACAGCAAATGGATGGGTCATTTCTTTTTATCCAATCTGCAACCCTGTGGCGTTAAAGCAAGAATTTAAACCGTTAATGTTAAGGCTGAGTACTGAGAGATAGGCTTTTAATGATGCCATGTTGTCAGTAAAGTCTTTGTTTGTATTGGCTGTGACTTTCTGTTTTGTATCACTCTTGGGGCCTTTTTACTTTTATAGAACCCCCCGTAATACCTCCTGTAGGGCTGGTTTCGTGGTTACGAAATTGGCTAGTGACTGTCGATTCTGAAATGTCTTTATTTCTCCATCAATTCTGAATGACAGCCTTGCTGGATAAAGGATCCTTGGCTGCATGTTTTTCTCTGAAAGAGCTTTAAAAATGCTCCCCCAACCCTTTCTCTCATTCCAGGTCTGTGTAGACAGGTCTGACGTAATTCTGATGCCTTTGCCTTGGTACGTGAGAAATTTCTTTGCCCTGGCCGCTTTCAATACTGTATCCTTGGATCTCATATTTGCGAATTGCGCTATGACGTGACGTGGTGTAGGTCTGTCATGGTTGAGCTTGGGAGGGGTCCTCTCTGCCTCTTGGACACGAATTTTTGTTTCCCTTGCTAGATTAGGGAAGTTTTCAGCTACAATTTGTTCAAATATCTCTTCTAGACCTCTGTTTTTCTCCACCCCCTCGGGGATGCCGATGATTCTAACATTGGATCGTTTCATTGAGTCAGTAATCTCCCGTAGCCAACAACTGTGGACGTGGATTTTTTAAAAACATCTTCTATTTTAATTTTTTTCTCTATTAACCCATCCTCCAATTCACTAACCCTTTCCTCTGCTTCGGTGACCCTGGCCGTCAGAGCCTCTAGTTTTGCCTGCATTTGGCTCATAGAATTTTTAATTTCTGTCAAATTCACTCTCATTTCCGCCCTTAGGGATTCTATATTCTCAGTAATATTTTCCTGAATACTTTTTTCAAGTCTACTCATTATCTTGACCATTGTTACTCTGAATTCCATTTCTGATAATTTGGTTACATCCATATCCGTTACTTCTGTGGCAGAGGTCACTGACTCACTGTCTTTTCTTTGCTGGGGGGGGCTTCTCCTTTTTGTCATTCTGATGAAGAGAGGTTGCGGGGTTTCCAGAGCCCAAAATTATTGACTGGGTCCCAGGCCGTGCCCCTTGTTTTATAGGGATCTTAGAGATGTGGGCTTCTTCTTTAAAGATTTTATTTATTTACTTATCTGAGAGAGGGAGACAGACAGTCAGCAAGAACGAAACAGAAGCAGAGGAAGAAGCAGGCTCCCAGCGGAGGAGCCCGATGAGGGACTCCTTTCCGGAACGCTGGGATCACGCCCTAAGCCAGAGACAGGCACTCAATGACTGCGCCACCCAGGCGCCTCGGGTTGTGGGCTTCTTGATTTTTCATCCTGCCTTCTGTGTTCTGGGGGAGGGGCCTGCCGCGCCTATACTCAGGCAACCCTGTTTGGTTAGAGTCTCCGTGTCCCCTGCGAGGGAGGATGGGGATGGGCACTCTCTGAGCCGGTATTTCCAGGCTTTTGTTCTCTGGCGGCTTTCCCTGGCGGCCGGCTATGCCTCTTCTGAGGGTCAGAGCAGCAGAGGCTGCATTGTCGCAGAACAGAGGGATTGCGGCCCGTTCTCCACTGATGTTCTGGCCACTTTAACTCTATTACTGTTGGTGCTGCTCAACCCTGCAGCATCCCAGGATGTGCGCCCCACACCCGGCATCCCTGCCCTCACTTCCAGGGCCGGCGCGTCTCTGTCCTTTGTGTTTCTAATGCCGCCAGCCACCGGCAGCCCCGTCTCTGTCCTTTGTGTTTCTAATGCCACCAGCCACCGGCCGCCCCGCGCGCTCCCGGGTCTCCCGGTCTCAGTCTATGCCCGGTGAGCACACCTCGATTCCGGAGTTTCGTGAGAAGCCTGGTGGCGCGCGCACCCGGTTCAGGGTCTCAGTCTGCTGTTTCGCGGGTGCCGACCGCGAGTCCGCCCGCTCCCCCGTGCAGGTGGCCCGCCAGCCGCCAGCCGCCCCGTGCGCGCTCCGGGAGTTCCCGGTCTCAGTCTGGATCCCGTGAGCACACCGGGATTCCGGTGTTCCGGGAGATGCCTGGTGGCGCGCGCGTTCACGGCTCACCGGTCTCAGTCCGCTCTCTCGAGGGTGCCCTCTGTGAGTCTGCCCGCTCCCCCGTGCAGGTGGCCGCCGCTTCCCGGAGCCCAAACGCGGTGGCTCCCTCCCCCTTCCGTTTATCTTCCGATATCCGTGCACGGTTTACAGCTCCCCTCTTCGTACCTCAATACTCAGCGCTGGAGATGTTCATTTGTAGAGATCCAGATGCATCATCCTGCGTCTCAGGCTGATTCCGTGGTTATTTAGGCTGGTCTGGTACCTATCCAGCTCGACTCAGGGGACCGGCTGAAAAAGGGGTCCCCTACTCCTCCGCCATCTTAACTCCGACCCCCCATTTTGAGTTAATTTTTATATAAGATGTTAAGTTTAGGTTTGGTTCTAGATAATTCTGTTTGGATATTGATGGGAGAAGGACAAATTTCAGAAGGAAGAATACTGATGAGTGAAAAATGATGTCAGTGTGTACTGAACAAAGTTTCAAGATAGTGACAGAGGAATAAGGAAATTGGACAGTAGTCAAAATCAAACACACTAGAATACAGAAAGAAGAGTGAAGAGAATGACAGAGTTCTGAAAGAAAATGAAAAATTTAAGAGTAGGTTCAAAATATCAAAAAGATTTCTAGTTCTTAGACTTGCCCACAGTTGGACTAGGCTATCTTGGGAGAGTTTATAAAGATGTTCCTATATATATTATCGATAATACTTGAATAATAGCATTCTGGCTATAAAACCTCTTACTTGCTCAAAAGAGTCATCCCGATGGTGAAATTTTAAATCTGTTAAGGAAGTTTATTATAACTTGAAAACAGCATAATAATTTAAGGTGTATTTCTATGCTTCTGAAATTCTTTTGTATGGCTTTTTGTTCAAGTGAGTATAACTCAAAAGCTAAAGAAGGACAACATTTTTCTGATATTCCGAAGATACTTAGTAGCATCAGAAAGGCAAAGGATAGCTTACAAAATAACAACTCTTAAGATTGGGCTAAAAGGCAATCTTAAACAGTGAAATTTAACAGAGAGGCCATGAAGAAGTCACATTTAAGAGGAAGATAAAGCACCACGTAAAACTTGGAATTTGTTAAAATAACAATAGAAAAATGAAGTAAATATTTCATTTCAATTTTAAGATTTCCCAAGACCCATTAGCAACATGGCAAGTGTAAATTGAGAACTGGTTTTTATGGGAAATATGATAAGAATTTCTACTTTCACTATCTTTTCCCTAAGTAGATTTACAATGATGTGTGTATTTCCATGAAGAGTTGCTTAATCCAATAAGCTTTCCATTGACATCCCATGTCAGATAGGAACACCACTGTATCACTTACTGATTTCACTAGTATTAGCTTTTTCCTAGAAACTAAAACCAGATGTTACTGAAATTTACACACATGTACATGCACACAGAGTCTATTAAAAATCAATTATTCATCTTTCTGCCTATAATTTTCAGAAGGAAGAAAAGAAAGATGTGCTCAAAGACAAACTATTATTTATCAGAAAAAGCATAAAGATAACTCTCAACCTGAATATTTCCAGTAAGTGTCTTGCTGAAAATTACTGAGGTGATTCTACAAAAATATCTTAGTTTTTAGAGCACATAGAAAGCCATTTCCACAAATTTGATTTTTTTTAGTTTTATCAAGATAATTGGCATACAGAACCGTATAAATTACATAATGACTTGACCCACATATATTACAAAATGATTAGCACATAAAGCTTAGTTTACATCAGCTCACATAGATACACAAAGAAAAGAAAAAATGTTTTTATCCTTGTGATGGGGTCTTTTAGAATCTAGTCTTTTAGCAGCTTTCAAATATACCGTACAGCAGTATTAGCTATAGTCATCATGTTGTATATGTTACATTCCTAGTATTTATTTATCTTATAGCTGGAAGTTTGTTTCTTTTCATTAACTTCCTCCAATTCTCCTCATTCCAACCTCCCCCCCCCATCCCCAGCTCTGGTAACAGCAAATCTGATCTTTCTCTGTTTTTGTTTTTTGTTGTTTTTTGTTGTTGTTGTTGTTTTAGATTCCACGAGTAAATGACATCATATAGTATTTGTCTTTCTCTGACTTATTTCACTTGGCATAATGCTCTCAATATTCACCTATGTTGCCACAAATGGCAGGATTTTCTTCTTTATGGCTGAATATTCCGTGTGTGTGTGTGTGTGTGTGTGTGTGTGTACATTTTCCAGATTTTGCTCATCCATTCACCTCTGATGGACACTTCCATTATTTCCATGTCTTGGCTGTTACAAACAATGCTGCAATGAACATGAGGCAGATATCGCTTCTACAGTGATGTCATTTCCTTCAGATGTATACCGACAACTGGGATTTCTGGATCACATGGTAGTTCTAGTTTTGATTTTCTGAGGACATCCATACTGTGTTCCAGCGCCTGCACCAGTTTACATTCCCACCAACAGTGCACAGAGGTTGCCTTCTTTCCACATCTTCACCAGCCTTTGTTACTCGTCTTTCTGATGATGGCCATTCTAACAAGTATGAGGAGAAGATAGTTCACTGTGGGTTTGATTTGCTTTTCCCTCATAAGGAGTGATGTTGAGCACCTTTGCATGTGTCTATGGCCATCTGAATGTCTTCTTTGGAAAAAAAAGTCTATGTAGGTCTTTGGCCCTTTTTTAATTGGAGGATTTTTGTTATTATTGAATTGTATGAGTTTTTTTTTTTTTTAAGATTTTTATTTATTTATTTGACAGAGATAGAGACAGCCAGCGAGAGAGGGAACACAAGCAGGGGGAGTGGGAGAGGAAGAAGCAGGCTCATAGCAGAAGAGCCTGATGTGGGGCTCGATCCCAGAACGCTGGGATCACGCCCTGAGCCGAAGGCAGACGCTTAACCGCTATGCCACCCAGGTGCCCTGAATTGTATGAGTTCTTTATATACTTTGGATATAATTTGTAAATATTTTCCCCCATTCTGCAGACCGCCTTTTCATTTTGTTGATCATTTCTTTTGCTGTATGGAAACTTTTCATTTCTATTTATTTATTTTTAAATATTTATTTTAGAGAAAGAGAGAGCATGACCCCGAGTGTGGGAGGGGGTGGAGGGAGAGAGAGAGTCCTCAAGCAGACTCCCCACTGAGCATGGAGCAGATCCCAAGACCCTGAGATCATGACCCAAGCCGAAACTAAGAGCTGGCCGCTTAACCAACTGAGCCACCCAGGCACCCCAGTGTGGAAGCTTTTTAATTTGATGTAGTCCCACTTCCTTATTTTTTATTTTGTTGCTTATGCTTTTGCTACCATATCCAAAAAAAATTATTGCCAAGATCCATGTCCAGGAGCTTTTTTTCCTGTTTTCTTCTAGCAGTTTTACGGTTTCAGATCTTACATTTAAGTCTTTGATACATTTTGAGTTAGTTTGTGTGAGTGGTGTCCACAACTTTTTAATGTTCGTAATAAATTTGAACATACAACATATCATCCAAATTTATTAGACAGCTTGAAGTATAGTAGTCAAATATCTAGCATAGATTAGTTGAAATGGGTAGCTCTCTTAAGACTTTGAAATTTATCCTTCTCATAGATCTGAACTCCTAAATGTGTAAAATGAAGCATTAATTAATGTTAGCAACACTTTTCAAAATACTATTTAAGTTCCAGAACAACCACAATGCTCAGAAATGGTCCCTTTCCAGGTTATTTCATGCTCTCTGTAAGATTTCTGGATTGGGTATGAGTTATGTCAAGTATGAGTTAATATTGATATTATTTCTGTCTTTTTCACAAACCAAGAGCACACTTCTAAAGTTGTCAATAGTATGAAAAAAAATAAGCAAATTTTGGAATAGGTGACTTCCCTACATTAACTCAAGTTGACTTTGTTCTTCTGAATGATGATAAATACTATCTTGGAGTAGAATAACATGGAAATTCTGTAAACATGTTTAGTTGAAAGTATCCCAAAGATACACAATAATTCAATGGAAGATATAAAAGTAGATCTCAGAAACAGATTTTAGGTTCACTTCTATTTAATTATCTTAATTTTTCTAGTATAATTAAGATTCTGCCTTGACTACGTAAGTGGCTTATGAAAGAGTTATAAAAGTAATATGTAGGGACATTTGAAATATTTTCTTTTTGCTCACTTTGAAAAGATTTCCAGTTTGCTTCTAAATGCATATCAAATTTGAAAGGCCAAGTGATTTAAGGCAGGTATATCATTACTTTCCTCTACGGTTTGTTCAAGCAGGTAAAAAGTATGCAAGAATCTGAATGTTCCTTGCAACAGTAGCTTCAATTTTCATCAGCCAACACCCAATTTGTGTCAGAGGGTAAAACTTGCCTGATTAGATCTGTTCAAAAAGCCATTAAACAACTTTCAATGTTCTTGCTCTCTCACATTTAGGACACTAAACTTTTACAGAGACAGGCTGTTTGAAGCCTTCCTAATTATTTCCATTATTATCCAAGAAGGATTACTAATGTTCAGCCTCCATTGGAATTCTCAAAAGTTCTCAGTGCAAATTATATGGCAATCTAAAATGCCTTTCTCTGGCTTTATGGCCTGATTATTATTTAGAGTCTCTCCAGCAGTGAACTTGAAGATCATGCAAATGTGCTCTTTGGGAAAGTCACTGTATAGCTGAATAATTTGTTTTGTAGGAAGCCAGCTCAAGTTTATCATCAACCACGAAAATTCTTTATCAATGCTTTTCTATAAAGTAGGCCTATTATTATACCAGTTCCACTTTAACTCTGACAGAAAGCTGATCGGGAATGCTATTATTAAGTCATAAATGCCTATTTTAAAATATGTTGCCTCATATTATTACACTGTATTGTTTCATTAATTCGTGTAATATTTCCTTTGGTTTTTAGTATCTTCTATGTCATAATCAAAACTAAAATAACTCTAAAAATGTAAAGTCTATAGCATAGATTTAAAGTCAAGAGTCCGTATGCGTCTACAACTTAATATGTATAAATACATATTTAACTAGACAGAAGTGACCATGTTCACTCACTACATGCAATATTTACAATGCTGAATAACAACTGTATTTGCCAAGATATTCACAGTTCATAATATTGCGAGATAAAATGTAACTATAAACATTAATCAATGGCATGTTTATTAAACCTATATTTCTTAGATCATAAGATATACTGATGAACAAATTTCACTGTGTAATAACAAGGAGCCTAGAGCCAAGTGGGAACAAAAATACCTAAGTAATTCTAATTTGTGAGATAAACTATCAGTATAGGGATTTATTCAGGATACCACTGGCACACCTTACACCCATTCAGGAAAGTTGTTAACAAGCGATATTCAAATAGGACCTAATTAGGCATATGAGGTCCTAGAATAGAGAGAGTGTGCCAGTCAGGAGAAGACATGTCTACATGGACAGTAGGAATATGTTACAACAGAGGTTTAAAGTCATATTAAATCAGACTTAAAATGGAGTTTGGTCTTCATCTTGATGTTGAGATAGATCACTGAAGGAGAGTGATATAATCACATTTCAGTTTGGAAAGATCATCCTGGCTCAAGTATAACGAATGTTTTAGAGGGAATAATGGAATTAGGCCAGTTCAGATAAGAAATGATACTGTCTTACCCTGTGGTAGTGATGGAAAAGAAAGAAAAAAAAACATAAAATAAACTTACTTCTCAACTTATTCTGTTATGACTATTGTTTTGTAATAGACTTTACAGATGTTACTTTTAAAATATTCTGTTAGTCTGAGGAGCCATTTATTTATAGATCTCCTTGTATTATTTGTAACAATATTGTATTTATTTTTTTAAAGGTTTTTTATTTTTATTTATTTGACAGAGAGAGAGACAGCCAGCGAGAGAGGGAACACAAGCAGGGGGAGTAGGAGAGGAAGAAGCAGGCTCCCAGCGGAGGAGCCTGATGTGGGGCTTGATCCCAGGACCCCAGGATCATGCCCAGAGCTGAAGGCAGGCGCTCAATGACTGAGCCACCCAGGTGCCCCTGTATTTATCTCTTAAGCACAGATTCTCTACACATCATCTCAAGTTCCCAGATAGTTTTATTAAAACATTTATCTTCAATCATCCAAATGTGACTAAACACTATCTGAAAAGTCCCATAGTATTCCATACCTGTGAACACATTTACATTTTTGTGCTGAAAGATACATGAAAACAAAGGCTTAGATATTTGATCTTACTGATTTGAAGAAATGATAACATGAAAAGAGAGGTAAACGGAGGCTAAGAAAATGTAAAGTGTGTATTGTGGAAACAGACATGTTATGTGAAAAGTGAATTGTCTGAGGGAAATATAGATCTAAGAGGCATGCATGAAAAATGCAAAAGGAAAGAGACGTGATTGCATACAAATCTAAACTATTTTAACTAGGGCCTACTCATAAAAACACCATCATTTGAATCATATTATGGATTTATGATCTTCCGAAACTGAAATGTGATACCGCTCTCCTTCAGTGGTATGTCTCAGCATCACGACGAAGGCCGTATATGTAGATACACACACATACACATTTATATACATACACAGATATATGTAAACTTATGATCTCATCACTGTAACACTATATGTATATGATGAGACTGTTATTCTAGAAAGCAATAGAACACAGACATTTTAGTCAATTAGAAAAGAGAAAATGAGGTTCAGATACCAATTTCCGGGTTTCAGGCAAGACACATAACCTCTTTGGGCATCAATGTCCTTATCTGTAAAATGACAAAACATACCCTACTATGTATCTCTTGTGTAAATGTATAAAAAGGAGATGGTAGTTTTGAAAGTGGTTTTGGAAAACATGTGCAAAGGGTTCGGTAATGATTCACTGTAGGGAGTGACATGTCTGAAGGAGTCAGAAAGATAGGGGTAACAAAATTCATTCAAACTTAATAGGAAAAGTAGTATTTACTAACTGGCAGGCTTTTAAGATTACGGAAAGAACCAATTTTACATGAATACTATATCTATTCCTCTGAAAATGCTACAAAAATATAGGAATCCATAATGTTAGATATTTTCAAGTTTTGTAGTCAAAATAACTTCCTTAATATTTCTTACACATTTCTCATACACATATGCTTCACACATGCTCCCTATTTTTCAGACAAGGTCAATGTTTTCACTACAATTCATTTACATTGTTATTAGAACTATTTTCTAGGTCTGTTGATAAAATTTGGCCTCACACATTAACACATTTTTCTAATTACACTGTAATTTTCACTAGTAATTCTAGCTTTTTTGAATATACAAATCATTTCAACTTATTATATCATTGCTTTAACACTTCATACACATCTTGAGACATTTAGGCCACAAAAGATTATATTTAATATTAAAAGGATCAAATGTAAATAATTCTCACTTATCCAAAGTGAAAACTTGAATAACATGTATAGTCTAAATGTGCAAATAATCAGAAGATACAGATTTTTTACCCTCCTGCTACCGAATGTTTCCCTGAGTTGCTGTCAGAGACAATGTTTACAGTGTTGTGCTTTAATTCCTACTCTCTTGTCAAGACACCAATTGAAAGCAGAATGCTAAGAACTCAGTGAGAACTAAGAGTGATAAATGAAGTGCCAGCATAATTTGGAAATTGGAAAATGTGCCCTTGAAAACATATTAGTTCGCTCAGTTTGTAACGTGTAACAGCAGTATTGGTTTTCTCTCTTCACTGCTAGGTCAAGACACTGATGGAAGCAGGAGTCGGCCGAGCCAGAAACAGATCTTCAGCTGGGGTCCAGTAAAGAGTGTGGGAAGGCTTCCCCGAGGCTGGCAAGTATCTCGCCCCAGTGGCTAACACCCCTTGCTCTGTCATTCTGCCTGAGATTTCACCCAAAATGACATTCGCTTATGTGGTTAAGCTCAAGTATTTCCAGGAAGCTTAAGCAAGGTACGGTAGCCATTCCAACTTCCAGAAAGTCTCCCTCTTTGCTGTGATTGATAAAAAAAAAAAAAAAAGAGGTAATTTTTGGTGGAAAGCAGAAATGAATTTGGAGCACTGGGATATTTTTCAGAGAAGAGAGGCCTGGTAAATTTTAGTAGCCAACAGGAAACATGAAACATAGAAGTCAGGGGAGAATGAAAAAGGTGATACCAGGACATAAATAAACACAGAAATGGGCAGAGTAATAAAATAAATAAATAAATAAATAAATAAATAAATAAATAAATAAATAAAAATTAATAACAACAACAATAAGAACAATTATAATAACAACTCTCATGTCTTAAACTTTGCCCAGAGCAGTCCCAAAATATTCTATGTGGAGAAAGTGTAGGAACATGTCCAATGTGTAACTAAGATCAGTGCTCCCCTTGTGCGATGCCATGATCTTGCCTGGCTCGTGGCCTAAACAACTGGGTGAATCCTGAAATCTGCTCCACTCAGGAGAAAAGCTGGAGTGGCACATCGAATGTGCACATCTTCACAGCCTGGAACCTCAGGGTGGTTCCAGAACACTTTTCTCCTTTGCTTCCACGTTGGTCCAGTTATGTAGTTCTATCAATATGGATAACAGAATGTACTCAGAGAATCAGATGAGCATGGACTCTCCACCAGGAAGGTAAGTCAACGTAACACAAAAACAGATATGGCTGTCAGAGTGGAACACGTGTCTTTTCCTAGCTGGGTATTTTGTCTCTCACAACACAACCTTGCAGACTATCAAGGATATAACAATTTTTGAAAGGGTCATGTTAGGAAAAGAAAATTATACACAGATGCAGCATTTTCCAATCTCTGTGCCATAGATAAGGTAGCTCTGAGAGTAACCAGGAAGGGGCTCGAATAGCGTGAGCCACTGGATCACTGTCACACACACTATAAGAAGCATGTCCTTTTACAGTAGGCTGTCTTACAAAAATGTCCATTTTCTGGGAATGGCATAGTACCAACAAAAGATGTTTTTGTTCTCCATTCCCACACTGTTTAAGAAAAGGCGAAAAAACATGGGTTACTTAAATTATAGCACATCCATAGCACACCATGGAATACAAACAAGGACGAAAACATCCTTGAGGGGGCTTAACTAAAATATGTGTGCCAACAATGCTGCCATGCCTGTACAATAAGCACATAAAAATACCAAAACTAATTTATTAAATTAAAACACACAGAACTGTACACAGTACAGAACTTTTGCCAAAGTTCAAGGGTAACACACGTGAAGAGTTAACACCTTCCAGAGAGTCTTTCAGTAAATCCTGAAAATTCCTATCCTCAAGTCCCCTGCCTTTGAGAGTGCTTACTTCTAACTTCTGCCTTAGAATCTCCAGCCACCATTAGCACAATCTCCTCCTTACTAGCGAGGTTAGACCTTCCCTGACACAAATCCCTCTTGTCTTTAGGATGTAACACTAGGTCTGCATTATCAGTCTAGAAGGACCCTCTGGTGGCAGTTGTGGTGCAGGCTCCTAGTGGGTCATTTTGTGGTTATCTCTGGTCCTTCGCCTACCTCCAAATAATATTAGCCATGAGGCGATGGGTTTGACACTGCTAATTTCACAGAAGCATCTAAGGCATGAAAGGCTTCTCTTTGAGTATAAGGGTAAGTTACAGACCTTTATCTTTTATTTATTGGTAACGGTTGAATCAGATGTACATGCATATATATTTACACACACACACACACACACACACACTCCTCTATGTCCCAAAGATTAACGCTGAGCCTTATCTTATCCTGAAGTCTCCAAACTGCTTACTGAAGTCAGGCAGATGAGATGAGAAGAGATGAGAAGGGGAGGGGAGGGGAAAGAGAGGACAGGAGAGGTGGAAAGGGAGAGAAGAGAAAGAGGAGAGGAGAGAAAGAACACCACAAATCTCAGTGGAACAGGCCATGCGTAAGAAGCAAGCTGTGTGGTGAGAATGAAGAAGTGAGCACTAAAATTCCATCAAGAAACGACTCTTCAGCTCCACTGCCTGCCGCCACATGGGAACGAGGACCAGGTTTCCAGAGCTTCCAGTTCTTACACAGAAGCCAGGAATCCTCATGTACAATTTCTTATATGTTGACTTAAAATAGTTAAGTCTTGTGCAGACCAAACAAAAAATTTCCGTGAGAAGGATTTAGTCAATGAGCAGTGAGCGTGACCCTCAGTCTAAACAAATAAGAAGATAGGGAAACATCTGCCTAACTGCTTGATCACTGGCCGTTATTTCTCAACACCCGAGTTAGTACTTCTGGATTCTAGAGCATTGTTTCTTCCCCTTCTTCAATCAGACACTTTCAAATCATGCTGCCTCCCCTACACACACACCCCAACACACAAAGTAAGACTAAGAAAGGAGTCTACTGCTGAGCCAGGAACATATCTCTAAAAGTTACCCTATCCCAGTTACAAAGAACCCTGGAGGAAACTTCCTCCACCTGACCTGTTCGGACTTTTTATCTTATCCAAGACCCATTTCCCTGCCAGGCTCACTGGGGAAGTAGAAGGAGGATTCCTCTATTAAGTGTGTACTAAAACTATTGTCTCCTCCCTCGATCTACTCTTTCGATATGAGTTCAAGCTCTCATCACTTCTCATCCGGCCCACTTGTCAATTTACATGAAGTTCATCGCCACCCTCTAATCCAAACTTCCCACTGTTGACAATATCCTTGCTTATGCCTTAGACACCATCATAGACACACCAAAGTCACTCTCTGCATTGCCTTGGACTTTCTTATGGTTACCAACTGTGACCACAGGCTCTCATGTACGTTCTGTCCTCCTATTATACTCATCCCCAGACTTAAATCCCCCTTAACACTGATCCTTGAAATTGGTGTTTCAATCAAAATCCATTCAACCACAGTCAGGATTATTTAAATTGAAAATAATGTAATAATGACAATTTAGTGAAACATGTTAGAATCAGAGACTTAATGAAAGACAGAAGGTAAGATTTTTAAAATGAGAGATTACTCAACATTCTTCAAGCCACATTTCTTTATTTTTTATTCTCATTCACATAGGATTGATGTTATACCTAAGATAGTTGTAAAGATTAGAACTTAGAAGGAGGAATATACGCATGTATTCTTTTAGGAGTTATCTTCTGAAACCTTTGACTATCACCAATATTGAAGATAAAGAAATGTTTTGACGGGCTCTTGGATTTCTCATGTTGTATTTCTATCAAGAATTATGCTTAACTGGGGCGCCTGGGTAGCGCAGTCGTTAAAGCGTCTGCCTTCGGCTCAGGGCGTGATCCTGGTGATCCTGGTGATCCGGGATCGAGTCCCACATCAGGCTCTTCCGCTATGAGCCTGCTTCTTCCTCTCCCACTCCCCCTGCTGTGTTCCCTCTCTCGCTGGCTGTCTCTCTGTCACATAAATAAATAAAAAAAATCTTTAAAAAAAAAAAAAAGAATTATGCTTAACTTGTATGCTCATGCTACAAGTTAACTGCCTTTTCAACATTCTTTACAGTCTTCTGCATGACAAAAGATACCATAAAGGAAATTAAAGACAAGCAAATTAATAAGGAAATGACAAAACAGTAAATAAGGTTAAATGGATAAAGATACAAATAGCAAATTCACAGAAAAACCTATACAATGGGACACAAAATTATGAAAAAATCCTTATGAAAACATGTGCAGTCCCATTAATAATCAGGATTGTACCATAAAACAGCAATGGGATTTAAAAAAAAATCAACTAAATATTATTTATTGTTGGATAATTTTAAGTGTAAGTGAGAGTATAAAGAAATGGGCATTCCTAAACTGGGGATGAAAATGCAAATTGGTATACAACCTGTTTGGAAGGAAAATTAATTAGGGAAATTAAATATGCACATACTTTGTGATGCAAGATTCCATTTGCCAGCATGTACACCAGAGAAAAGTGTGTTACATCTTCAAATAGGCAGACACTGAGTGCTCTGCATGGCTGTCTGTAGGAGGATAGTGCATTTAGAAAAAAATGGGGCAGAAACAGATAGGGAGTGATAATTTCAAAAATCCAGATACAAACTATGGGTGATTTGCTGCCATTTATGTCACCAATATTTAGTGGAAGAACAAAGACTTAGGGTCACCTTAGAAACCATGAAATGTATGTAAATATCAATCTTAAAGCTTTGGGAATATTTATCGATCTTTATAATTTATAGGTAATGGGCACTGGATGCTTGATCATCTGATGATGTTAGTTCATCAGATTCTCAAACAGTTCATGACTCAGAAGATGAACAACGTTTTTAGAGTTAATAAAAAAGGATTACTGAATCTATTATATATATTTTGATTTTAGGATTTAAAATGCTTTTTGTACTTCTCACAGTCAACACCGAGGTCTATGATACAAAATACATTGATAATAATATTTACAATATAGGATTGTTATAGGGGTTTCTTGAGGTAATGTATGTAAGTACCCTACGGATATGCGAACCGCAAGGCTGGTCTGTGGGAGGGACTCATTATGTTGGTCACTCATGCTACTATTCCACTGACTCAGCATCTCTCTCTAAAATAACGGTATTTATGAATTCAAGACATACCTTTCATGAATAGCAAGAACTTGCTCTATGACAAAAATAAACATAACAATTTTGTTTCTGTTGAACACCAAGCCAACTCTTTCCTTTCAAACCATGTTTACAAGGGAAATACTCATAAAGCTGAGATGGCTTGTGGTTCTAAGGATCACCTAGAAAATGGATTGTCAGAGATTGATTAGACACTGACTGGAGACACGAAGTAAGACAACAGTAACAAAGTAAGCAAGCTATCTGTGATTCAGAAACTGATAATCAAAAGTGCAGTGATCAGCTACTATTACAGCAACCAAGTGATTTCCTCCAGTTCGGGCTCTATTTCTGATATAGCGTCATATGTTATCAATGAAAAAAATAATAACTAAATCTCCCTTCTCCTAATTTCCAGTTCCCTTCAAGGGAAACAATAATTTTATCGCCCCATTGCTAAAATGAAGTCGCATTAAATACATCTGCTCTCTAAACTTTCTGATGTGGTACTGTAAAAGTAGTTAGGTTTCCACTGTAAGACTGAATGAAATCAGTGGCTGTAATTAGGACCCAACTTACGTCATAACAGTACCTGAAGGGGGGGGAGTATTTATCTCAGTGTTCCTGCTTTTCCATTCTTGGAAGCTGGTTTGGATGGATCCCAATGCCCTATAAGTCCTCCTGCGTTTGACTATTATCGGTCTCCTCCCCAGGAATCATTCTGCCCAAACCAAAACTCCACTCAATAGATAAATGCTACCAATCACGGAAAGGGAAAATTGAAAACTTTTAAGTATTCCCCAATATTAATGTGCCTGAACAATCATATTTAATTGGTTCTCAGGTCTATTATTTGTTCTGTCTACCCAAAGAAAGTTCTATTGTAGTTATTTCAATGATGAACTTGCTTCTTCTCAAAAAGTTTTATTATTCTGAGAAATTGCTTGAAAATAGCAGAAGTTGTAGTGGGGTAGTGAAGGCCTGATAATACATTCTAAAGGTTTTTTTAATAGTGTAATTTATGTTAAAACTTGTCCTAATACATTGCAAGATCACTTAGATATTTTATTTTAAATACTGTATGTAGCTTTCTCACAGCTCTAGTGCCATTTCCAGTAAAATGAGATTTTCATGAAAGACATTAAAAATCATGTTGCACTTAAATGGTGATATTGTTTCAATCTTTCATCAGGCGAGGTCATTTTCGTTCAGAAATTTGACATTCATCTAGAACATTCTGTATCTAAGAAAAATGAAATGCCTACAGTTGCTTCAATTTCCAGACTTAACTACTTTTACATAAGAGTCGAGTTCCTCTTCAGCCCACTAAGGTAATCACACATCTTCCTTTATTCTTTAAGGCCAACCTGTCCTGAAACAGCTCCCCTGGAAATCTGACATAGTTGCAGAAAAGAGCCATAAAATGTCTTATTAACGGATTTAACCTCGCAATCATTAACATGTAGATATGTATTTCACTTGGGTACAGAAATTAACCTACTATGCTTTATTTATTTTTGAATTTTATACATTGATACCCCTTGTACATTAATACCCCTAATCTGGGATTCAGGGGAGCTAATAAACACACATTTCCTCCTGTTCCTTTTCTTCCTCCTCCTCACTCATTAGTTTTCTTCTCTAAGAATACACATTAAGTTAAATGCTAAAAACTGAAATTCAACAGGAGACTTTTGCATGTTTGCAAAGACCTCTGATGTTTCTAGTTAAACACATACCTTATCTCCTTACTCTCACCTAATTTCTTTTTTTTAAAATTTTTTATTATATGTTAGTCACCATACAATACATCATTAGTTTTTGATGTAGTGTTCCATGATTCATTGTTTGCGTGTAACGCCCAGTGCTCCATGCAATACGTGGCCTCCTTAATACTATGCTTTTTTTAATACAAAAGGAGGCAGTCTGGAGAGATTTGAAGGAAACACAAAGGCACAATTAAATTATTAACAGTTCTTGATAGATACAGAAAGAGAAGCAGGTACAGTTAAACTTTCATCTGATACAGGCTGGGATGAGGATATCTGTGCCTAGAGGCAAAAGTAAGGAAATAGGAAAATGTACCGATTTTGCTGATGATGTATCCTAAATACATGCTTTATTTTGGTTTCCTTCTGAAAAAATTTACTTTTCCTATAATTTACACTTGTATTCCTTGTTTGATTACAAAACAATTTTACATAAGTTATGTCTTTGGACTTTTACAGTATTGTATGTTAGAGCAAGTTTTGGCTACTTAACAATGAGGAAATGGAACTTAAGTGACCTCCCATAGGTATATATGTAATAAGTTGAAGAGCAGGGTCATATACCCTATGTCTTGTGTTTCACTAAGTTTTTTAGGCATCATGTTATTGTCTTAGGGGAAAAAAACCCTGCTTTATGAGCCTATAAAGAACATTTTGACACCCTTTGATTTATAAGATTTGTTAGTATGGGCATGCATCAGATTTTCTTTAGTGCACAACAAAATAAATTTAGAAGAGTAAGAATAATTCAAATTCCTAAAGACAACATTGAGTAAATATTTTTAAAAATCAAAATACTATCAAAGTTAACACACACACACACCCACACACATACGCACACAGCACAAATTTCAAGATACACAGCACAAGAATTTAAAGTCTATCTCCCTTCTGTCTCTTGCTGCCAGAAGTACCCCAGCCAAACAATTATATCTCCCAAGCGAAGATATTGAAGCATGATTTCTTTTTGCTTCCCTGCCCTTTATTTTTAACACAATGATTCTGTCCTACAAATTAGTTTCAACTTTTATCACTTAGCTCCATGGACAAGTGTGCTTGCACGCACACACACACACCTGGGGACGCACACACTCTTCGTTCCGTATCAGCACAGGATCTTCCTTATTTTAATGGCTATAGAAATGTGTTATAATTTATTTGACCAGTTGGACATTTAAATTATTTCCAAATAAATCTTGCACAGATGTCATTTAGATAGCATGTATGTCACTGGATAAATTCCTAGAAGGGGAATTATTAAGCAAAATGAATTATACATTTCAATTTTGAGAAATATTGCCAAACTGCCTGTTGTATTGTATTAATCTATATTTCCACCAGCAACGCATGAGAATGCATGCTTTCCTGACACCCCATTGACACATTGTGTCAGTAATTTTTTTTTTTAACTATAGGAATAGGATAGGTATGTTACATAGCTGAGTTTCAATTTGTATAAGTGAGGATGAGATTTTTCCCCACATGCATGTCATCTTCCCAATCCTTCATTGGACATTGGTCTTTTCCCAACTGATTCACATGGATGCTGGACATGTTAAGAATATGAATTCCTTAACTGTTAAAGGAATTATAATTTTTTCCAGTTTTATCTTTTGTTTGTAGAAGTTTATATGCAGTTTTACTTTAATGTAATTAAACACAGCTATTTATATATTTTTGAGCTTTTTGTCATTTTAAAAAAGCTTTCTCCAATCCAACACCATAGCATTTGAGTTGAGCTTTGCCTTGATAAGTTAACTAGTGGTATGTTTTATATAAAATGTATCATGCAGATGAATGAATTATCCTATTGGAAAAAAAATCTCCTATTTAAATTTTGGAGTTTGAGATAGTCAACATTTTGCTTTTTGCATGGTTAATATTCAAATGCACAGGCATTGGAAAACAGGCCTAATTGTTTCTAAAGCTATTTCTGGTTCTAAATGATAAAACCACATCTTTGACACAAACAAAGATACTTTGTTCTCATTTCCAGTAGAAACTGACAGCCTCCAAGTCATCTAGTAGTTACCCTAAAGGATCCAACTATAATTAAGATGTAGGAGATGTAGTTTACATCCCTTTGACCAGAATTAGAATTGTATTTGTCAAAATATTTTTCTTATGTTTATTCTAGCTGAAACTAGAAGCTACTTCTCATGAAGTAGATGGTGTAAAAGCATTTGTGGTTTTGTATCTTTACTGAGATTTTACAGTTTTCTGGTGATATTTCTATCTGTGGACTCAAAGCCTCGTAATTAATCACATATGTTGAAAACGCCTTACGTATGTTCTTCATGACATGAAACTGTATTTTTTGAGTGACTTAAATGGGAGTATCTACACATAAACCTATATGCTCTTTTTATATTGATATATACATTTAGTCCAAAAAGTATACAAGTATACTGTTGGATAACAGTAATATTTTGAAGGGATATTCTATAGATTCATGGCTTTGTTCTTTTGTGAGAAAAGATTTTCCCTTTTTAAAAAAGAAAACTATACTCACATTTCTCGGTAAGGCAATTCTGTGTAGTTAAATCAGAGAAAGAACGTTTTGTAAGGTTTAGAGAACTCTTTCAGGAGAGACTACAACATAGACTTGCAGTTAGTATACGTGAGTTAGTATAAGTGAAGTAATTATTTAAAGTCCAAGGACTTCATGTGAATCTCCAGAGCAAGTCAAAGCATACCAAGAATTCTCAACATAAAAGAGAGGAGTTGGGTTTGTACATGAATAAGATAATCAGATTTTAAAATTCCAATGTAGTTATCTAAACAGTCCTCCCGTACCAATTGTAAATTGTATTCACTTACTTAAAATGTGTAATTCTACCCAAAAGTTCATTTGTCCCTATAATTTACTTAAATGATGTACTTTTAACCAAGATTTCAATTTCATTGATGTCCCTATAATAACGTGGAAAGTAAAATGGAAAATTCGAACATTTATCCCACATGGAGCAATATGGAAGACTCTAAATAAGAGACTTCAAATAAATACCTTTTTATACAATGAATTGCTTTGAATGAACCAAATTTCCAGTGTTAGTGACATATAAATGGAGATGAAGGAAAATCTTGTCTTTTACTTCTATTTTTATTATTACATACAGAGATAAGATTTTAAACAACAGAAGGAATAAAATCAAATATTTCAGAAAAATAGAAAGTTTTGAGGAGTAATTGTATATGGCATTGTTTATCCATAAGTATGATTTGGTAGGTCTTTCAACCCAGGTAGGAAAAGCAGGAGAGCAGCCCTGTGGGTGGGAGTGTGGGGTAGAGTGGGTGGGTGATTGGCACCTACAACTCCCAGACATATCCTGTGCAGGATTTAATACTGTAAGTGTGATGGAACTTCACTTTAACATTCCATAGCAGAGTGTAGCTTTGACATAAAGTGACTCTACCTTCGATCCACAGCAAGATGGTTAATTGCAAGTACAGAAGAACCCTATTAGGCAGTACTTCCTTAGACGATGACTATGGAGTAGTTTACCTGCCTCTTGGCCACAACTTTTGTAAGCGAAAGGCCGCCTAACTCCCTAAAGTTGGCTAGTATCCACTGCTTGCTTCTAAGCCAGTGCATTTCTTCTGCTCAATTTCCCAATTAAATCTGATCTTTCTTTGGGATCAAGTAAGTGAGCTGTAAGTAATAAATAAAAATACTAGCTAGAGAACAGGTGGATAGGTAGTGAAGGTAAGAGTTTGCCTGGAAGGAATAGAAAGAAAATACAAACATATTAAGAGTCTCTAAAAAGTTAATACACATTGAATGTGAATGTAACTACTCATTTTTTTAAAACTGTGACTCTGTCTAAAATAAAAGAGATGCTTTTCTGTGTGACTTTAGGATAATTATCTTTTATTTAAAAAAAATCAAAATCTGTCCATGCGTTCCCAAGAACATGTACTTTGGCAATTAAATGCAGCAGTAGGGCTATCAGAATGGGAAGTATTTTAGCAATTATTAGTTCATAAAATAACCTTGATTTCTTTTTGAGTCAAGTTCATATGTTTTAAGTGGGATATGCATGGAGCACTTTACTGTGGTTTACAAAAAAACTATTTCATATGGGAATCTGATCTCCATCAAAGCATTAAATCCTAGTCAATCACTAAAACCACTAGATCTCAATCACGACATCACCTTTTAGGTTTACAGTTCTTCCTCCTATGTTGGAGGTTCTCAGAATAACAAAGTTTTTCAACTAGATCCAGGAGAACTATGGAGGTCCTCATGTCAGAGAGGTAGGTAGCAGAATTTCAAAAATCACATTTGGACAGTCAGGTGCCTTTCTCAGTTTGCTACATAAATTTGCCACAGCCTAACAAGTCTACCATTTTATGTTGCAACCATGTAAGTTATATACTATTTTCCAAACTGAACTTTTAAGAGTAAAAGGGACACCGATAATAAGGATACCAGGAAAACAAACATAATCTGGGCCTATTTCAGGCTAACTGGAACTTAATGGCCACCTTACCAGGGAAGTGTTAGGTTCCTTTGTCTGCTTCTATTTCAAGAATGCAAATATTGGGATGCCTGGGTGGCGCAGTCGTTAGGTGGCTGCCTTCGGCTCAGGGCGTGATCCTGGCGTTCCGGGATCGAGTCCCACATCGGGCTCCTCCGCTGGGAGCCTGCTTCTTCCTCTCCCACTCCCCCTGCTGTGTTCCCTCTCTCGCTGGCTGTCTCTCTGTCACATAAATAAATAAAATCTTTAAAAAAAAAAAGAATGCAAATATTGACTTTGATATTTATATTGATTAAAGCAGGAAAAACTTTACATCTCAATTTCTTTTGATGAAATGTGGATACACCATTTAGAATGATGGCTCACCCTTTCACATCCTATGATCTACCAATCTCGTTACCACTTTTTAAAGCTGGTTCGTACAGAGAAAACCCAAAACACCACTTGTTTTAATATTGTAAATAAAAGACTTGAAACAGGGCAACAGGATCTCTGAAAAGCCAGGCCTTAAAAGGCATAAAATTGCAAGTCATTGTAATGTTGATCTTTATCCCCAAGATGATTTTGATGATGATAAGGTTTGTTATCATTCCTTGGATGAGTGCTGTATGCCAGGTGTTTTGCTATGTGCTTTTCATATATTAACTTTCCTCGCCTATCCAACATCACTCTCAATCTGTCCAGATTTGCTTTATTCTAAGAACAAGAAAAATCAGTCATAGATAAGTTTGATTGATTTGTTTAAAGAAGCCCAGCTAGTCACCCAATGGAAGCTTCTGTGTTCAAACTGGGATACAATTCCAATCCCCATGCTCTTCTTGAATAAGCTACAATACCTTTATGTCATCTTTCTTAGGAATTTTAGGATTCCTCCTGACATAGTACTGTGGTCAGCCTTGTTCCCACTGCTGACTTTTACATTAAGGAATTAGTGGAGACATTTGAGGCCATCAGGAAACAGAACATGATGTACATTTGCCAATGTGTAAAGAAGGAAAATGTCCACATTACTAGCAAAATAATAAAAGCCATGTGTACCTAATCCACAGCAAATAATATTGACCGGAGACAATAAACCATGGGAACTGACATGGGATTGGAAGATAAGAAATTCTTAGTAACTGCTTTGTCAACGCCAAATTCCCCATGAACTCCTCTTTGCAGCCCAGTAATAAGGGGCTCCTCTACCCTGCCACCTACCAGGCAGTCACATGAGGAGAGATGGGAGGTCTACCCAGTACACATTCCATAGCAGGCACCAGAACACCTACGTGCTGGTAAATATCTGTTAATTGCAAGAAGAACCTAGAATTAACTAAATCAGGGCATTAGTCAAATGGATAGGAGTATTTCCCATCTGCAAGGCCTCTTTTTTCATTAAGTTAGTATTAATATATGACTATTATCATTTCCATCTCTCAAATCAGAAAACCAGGCACAGCAACATTACTAATTAGATCACACCCTAAGTGATATAATCAATTAAAAGATCTGGGTATTTTAATTTGAATAAGACTGTAGGCTTAAGTACTATGCCCCACTCTGCTTTTACTAAATTCTACAAATAAAAATTTAATTTGCGATACTGAAGAAAAATCATTAAAGTAGAGATATGTTCGATTTTTAAAATGAAGTGCTTCTATTATTTCAATCCACATTATTATAAAGCTATATTTAAAAAAAATTATCTTCAAAATGTTAACAAGGTTGCCCAAGGTCTACTCCTTAAATGATCTGAGCTAATCATCCTGCTTGGCCACTCCCTGACATCTCGATTTCAAGAAATAAAAGTTCTAGATGAAAACACATACTGAAAACATGTGCTGAAGTGGTGATTTGAAATCAGGCATATTTCACTTCATCAGCTACACGAAGTATCAGGGATTATGTGATGTTTCTAGTACACCTTGTCCTGATAGAAATAAAGTTGTATTTTTACCTATATTGTGATTTTACGAAAGGATCACTGTCTTCCTCTCTACTCTCAGCTTCATTCTAGCAACTAATACTAATTACAGGAAGGTTGAATTGCCATCACGTGTGATTAACTTCAATGGCGTCCCTTTCTCCTCCACTTCAGACATCCTCTCCTTTCATGGAGTTCTTCTCAAGGCCACTTAGGACATCGGTGACACCTACAGAGCATACTAAAACCAAACTCATTATGAAAAGTAGTAGGGAGAGCCACTGTAGACAGGAGGAGGCATCTGGGGAAACCCAACAATAACAACAAAGGTAGAGCTGGAGCAAATGAAGATTGCAGCTGTGTCCCTACATCCCTTAGCACTATGGGAAAGATGAAGTAGGAAATGCTTAAAAAAAAAAATTACACCGAATTTTAAAAAATTGTTTAACACTGTTTAATCCTGTTTAAAGCATACAGGAGAGTATCATTAAAAACTTCTCAAGAAACAGCTGTGTTTTGATGCTTTGCTACTTAGAAATGTAACAATGGAAGATGTAGGGTTGGAAGGGTTTAGATTTCATGTGAGCATTCAGGGTAAAGAGAGCGGAGCACTGGGATAAGGCACAAAGAGAAGCTGGAGAGAGAGACAGCAAGAAGATGGCGGACTTGGTATGACATGCCAACCTTAGTGGGCTCAGCTACCACCCTGAAGGGCAGCTTCTGAGTCAGACGACAGGAGAAGAATGAGACACAGCTCAGTCCCTACAGATTCAGTGAGGACTTGGTCTCAGTTCTGAGATTCAGAGGTAAAACCGGTACTGCTGTGCTCTCTGTGGGTGGGTTCTGGCACTTGGCTAACAGCAGAAGAACTACTGCATAGGAGAGAGAGACAAGACTTGCCCCGGGGCTGTATATAGCCAAGGTGTACTTGAAAGTAAATCTGTCTTCATAAACCAGTAAGAAAAAACAAACTTCACTCATAGTGGGCAAGTTAAAACTAGACATATATCTTTTTATTTTCACATCTTGCTTTCTTTTATTTTTAAAAGACTATTTGAGAGACAGAGAGAGAGTGAGCAGGAGGGGCAATGGGAGAGGGGGAGAAGCAGACTCCCCACCGAGCATGCAGCCTGATGTGGGGGCTCGATCCCAGGACTCAGAGATTGTGCCCGGAGCCAGTCAGATGCTTAACCAACTGCGGGGTTAGGCGCCCCTCACATTTTGCTTTAACGTCATTTTGTCTTGTAATGGAAATGTATATATGTTTTATCCATATTTGCCTTTATATTTAATAAACAGCTATTTTTATATAGGTAAAACACTTTGAATTTTAGTAAACTATGACCATATAAAGGACGCTTTCTCAGAGCACTGCTTTTGTCTGTCAAGCAGCTACGTCATTTAGTGGAAACTAAGCCAAACTGTAGCCATAAGCACAAGCATGGTACTCCAATATATATGCTCTTTGAATGCATATTAATCACATATTACACTCTCAAATGGCTACTTGGACCAAGCAAGTAATACATGAATGAAACGAGCCAAGATAAGAAAAATCATAATTGTTGAAATCTATGGTAAACTGATGTGTACTTGCCATGGCTAAAAGGACTCGACTCCAAAAGATTTCTTCCCTGTAGAAAGTGAACGCCATGTTGGCAAATCCCACAATTTTCAAAAGCCAGGTTACATGAAATTTCCCGATTTTTAAAAGTTATTCAATTAAAAAATACTACAGAGGTAAAAACAAAACAATACAACTCACAACAGTCATTGCAATAGAAATACATCTGCTGAATGAATTTGGCTTATAGGCTGCCAGTTTATGACTTCTGATCAAATTTTTGAAATTATCTTTGGGAGGGTGGGGAGGGGAAGACTCAATTTGAAAGGAGCCACATGTAGTTTTGCAAGAGAATTTGTAGACGTCAAGTATGCACTCAGAACATTGCCCAAGGGAAAACGAAAACTAAAATAAGACACATTAAGGTTAATACTCAAAGGAAGGAAAAGTCACTCCTTTGCTATCATGCAGACGTACATTCACACATGATTGCTGGCTGTAAGACCAAATCAGTCTGTGAGACTAAACCAGAAAAAGTAAAAAGAATATAAACAAGCAAAAATAAAAGAAATATAAAAATCTTTCAATTTCTCATAGACAAGGACTAGAAATCCAATGTCAATAAAAACAAACAAACAACCCCACCAAACAACTTCCCTAGGTATTGCCTGGCAAACATGGGCATTAATCACAGTTTCACACTAAACTGCAGATTTTATAGCAGTATTTGCTGCAATAAAACTTGCTTAGTCTTAGCGCTAGTTGTAATTTATGTTTTGTTTAGATGAATTCATGAGTTCTCTGTACCTAAATTTAATTAATGAATGAAAATAAATAGTTTAGCTTATGTGCTTGCTTTGAAAAATAGATATAAATAAAAGGTAATAGTACATGGGTGATGGACACTGGGGAGGGTATGTGTTGTAATGAGCACTGGGTATTATGTAAGACTGATGAATCACAGACTGTATCCCTGAAACAAATAATACATTACATGTTAATTAATTGAATTTAAATTAAAAATGTTTTAATAAAAAAATAAAATGTAATAGTACATTTAAAACCACATTTTGCATGGTAAGTATGTCCTATCTACTGGTGAGTTGATTACCAGAAAACATAGCAGGTGCCAATGGGGAATGTAAATATAGTTATTGACCTACTGTGTCAGTGACAAGAGATTAGTCTTTTTTTCCAGGAGGTTGCAATTAGCCTTGCAGAAAATATTCATTCCATACCAAATTAGACTACACATTGTATTTCTGTCACTGAATGTTTTCCTTGATGGTTGTCTGAGTAAAACAAATTGGATGTAGGTTGAAGGTATATCATTCAGGCACCTTCTTTCAAAAGTAATTAGGGTCTTACTCACTTGAAACCAGATAACTACATTTAATGTAATCTTAAAAGGGCCCCTAAGGATTGTTTTCCATTGGTAAATGAATGAGAAGTGGAACAAATTGACTTTCATGATCACTAAAGTTTAGAAGATCTAGGAAAAGAAAATAATGCTGAATCGAAAATTTAGTCTCATAAGACTAATAAAGGTAAAATACTTTTTTCCATTTATTCTCATGTAACCCCCAAGGGATTTTTGTCCAGTGAAAGTGGCACATGGAAGGATGTTCCACAAAGACTCATTCAGTGATCAGCTCAGCATGGTTCCACACTAGACCTCCAACCAAATGAGAGCTAGACACTCATCCCCTTGGCTTCAATTCATTTAGGAAAAAAAGTGTATCTTTGGATAGCTCACTGTACTCCATGCTAGCACACCAGGATGATAAGACTTCATTCCTGACTCAGAATATAGGTGGAGACCCATCACTGTCTGACCTAAACCAGGCCACCTGTAATTAGAAAATAAATTCACTACCAGCCCAAGAACTAGGTTAGTAGATACACAAAGATTTTAGGAGTAACATCATAAAATTAGAACAGAGGAGGTCTTGAAGGGAAAAAAAGGGTTTGGTAATTATTAATGGGCAGAAATGCTAATAATGATTTTAAAAATTCAGCAATTTTCAGAAGAAATCTTTCCCCTATTTCAAGTGTTTCTAGAAAATGAATCTAGATGCAGTTTTGAATAGGTTTGTATACCAGAAAACATAATTATATTTGATTTTTCTTATTTTTCTATGTCCAGTGTAAGAAAAAAATTGTACTAAATCACTGCAGGTACTGTCTAATTAAGTCATATTCAACAATATATTTTAGTCTTCGAATGTACCCTACTAAAAGAAATACAATTTTTGAATCAAATAAAAGCTATTTTAAATTTCACTCTGCCAATTTCTAAAATGTATTCAGAAATTTATATGAAAATTATTTCAATGGCCACCGTGCTTAAATCTCTTATTTTAAAATATACATTTTCTTATTAAATCTATTTATTTGAATTTTAATTAACATTTGAATATGTTAATTTGTAAAGATACTTAAATATGCCAATGCTACTATTTCCTTCCTCTGGGTGGGTATTTGAAACACATTTCTGTAAATTTAAAGGACCCTTTAAACTTTGAAAACGTAGCTATTATTTTGTACTTTCAAAACTTGGTGTTGCCTATGACCCTTTTTAACTGAATGTCTTCTAAGCAGTAAGCCTGCCACACTTCACCCATGTAATGGACACCCTGTGGATAAAATCATGATGCTTCATCTTCCTGACAGCATTCTCTTCTCTCCTGAGGGAACTTCTAATGGGATGACTCCGGTGTCTTGAATGTTTCTTTCAATTTCCTTCATATGATACACAGCCTATTCTTATTATGCTGTTTTGTGTTTTTTTTTTTTTGTAAAAATTCTGATCTAGAATTTGGCCTACTGTAGTGTATTGCTTATAGGACTCTCTTTTCAGCAACTTTGAACAGATTATTGAGGTTTAATTGACATACAATTAACCACACATGTTGAAGGATACAATTTGATAAGTTCTGAGTATGTAAATAAACATATATTGGTCAAATTCTAAAAAGATATGTTGAAATATTTGTTTCTTCAGGATGTGACCTTATTTGGAAATAGGGTAACTGCAGATGTAATTAGTTAATATGAGGTCGTATTGGAATTCCAATATGACTAGTGTTTTATGTTGTTTTTTTTTTTTATGTTAGTCACCATACAGTACACCATTAGTTTTTGATGTACTGTTCCATGATTCATTGTGTATAACACCCGGTGCTCCATGCAATACCTGCCCTCCTTAATACCCATCACCGGGCTAACCCATCCCCCACCCCCCTCCCTTCTGAAACCCTCAGATTGTTTCCCGGAATTCATAGTCTCTCATGGTTCGTCGCCCCTCTGATGCCCCCCCCCCCCCTTCATTTTCCCCTTCCTTTAAGAAGTGGGAACTTTGGAAAAAGACACAGATGCAGGGAAGATGGCCATATGAAGATGGAGGCAGAGACTGCAGGGATGTTGCCCCAAAGCCAGAAACACCCAGGACTATTACAGACTGGAAGAAGCAAGGAAGGATCCTCCCGTAGAGACCTCAGAGGAAGCATGACCCTGGAACACATTGAGTTTGAACTCCTAGTCTCCAGAACTGACGTCATAAAATTCTGTTACTTCAAGCCAACCAGTTTGTGGTAATTTATTACAGTTGCCCTAGGAAACTAATAAAATTTGCAATCAGGAAACTGACAACAAAAATAGCAAACAAATGCATCACTTCAAAGAGTTACATGATCCCCTTGCCATTGACATTTCCCTAACACTCACCCCATCCCCATGAAACCACTGAACATTTTTCTGTCATCCTAGATTGCATTTTCTACAATTTTACATATATTTTACATAAATTTATAAGAATTCTAGAATTATATGAAATATAGACATATGGCATGCACTGGATTCTTTCAGCGTAATTATTCTGAGACTCATTCATGGTGTTGTTCATTCACGTGCACATTCACTTGTTGCTCCTTTGTGTTAACAAACAGTATTCCATTACATGACTTTACCACCATCAGTTCATTCACTCACCTGCTGACATACATTTAGATGGTTTACAAAATCCTGGCTATCCGAAATACACCAGCTATATACATCATAGGAGTGTACAAATATCTGTATGGAGTTACACTTTCACTTCCCTTGGGTAGAGAGACCCCTAACTGTGGAATCACTGGGTCACAAAGCAGGTAAATGTTTACATTGTAAAGCAACTACCAAACTGTCTTCCCAAATGTATGAGAATTCCAGTTCCTCCACACCCTTGTCAACACTCGGTATGTGTATTAATTGTTCTTGGTTATTTTCTGTATATTATGACGTTCTGACCTCTCTTGGGAGCCGTCAGACCCGGGAAGAGACTGCCCTTCCCGGAACTAGAGGATATCTGAAGATAATGACAACTTTCCCACAAGCACGTTTTCACGTACACACCAAGCAGTGCACTGTCCGTGCCCCAACTACGTCTTACCCAGCTCTCCCTCCCACGCCCGTACGGTCGTGTCCCCTTGCTGGGGAGCACACGTGCCAGGACTGCAGCGGTGCCGGAAACCGTGGAGAGTACCGAACCCCGTGGACATGATGCCCTTTCCTATGCCTAAGCCCCTCTGACAAAGCTCAATGCCTACAGGAGGCACCGGAAGAGACACAGCAGTACCCAGTAATAAAATAACATCATTATAGCAATATACGTTCACAAAAGCTCATGAACAAACGTGGTCCCCCTCTCCCCAAATCCCTTATTACAATGCACTCACTCTTGTCTCTGTGACGTGCTACGAAACATCCACAGCAGGACAGGAAGTGGGACGAACGAGACGGGCACGCCATGTGATGCAGCTTCGGCAACCGCCTATTTACGCTCCGACCGGAAGGAGGCGGAGCCACAGCTGCTCCCCAATGCAGGTGCAAGTGCAGAGCTGAAGATGCGGAGTCCGGTGCTTTCTCTGCCCTGAATGGGTTTCAGGCAACTAGAGACCACCTCTGTGGCCCCAGACGCACCAGAGTAATTCAAACCAGCTGAGCCTAAAGTGTTGACTCCTTCTTGCCTTGTCTTTCCTGGGGGAATTCCAAGGCGGCTCTGGCACAACTGCCTTCCTGGTTGGATTTACACTCTATTATTAAAGAAAGTCTTTCGTATTGATTTGTTTTTTCAAAAGACTTCCCTAATTCATCTGTCTGTTCTGCCTCATCATTCCTTTTTGATAGGCATCGAGCATTCTCGCATCTGCAAGGATGAAAATACAGTAGCTATTTATGAGACCGCCATGAAATTGGAAAGGTTGAAAATCAGTTTTTGATACAGATTTCCATAAATAATTTTATTATTATATTCCTAATCTCTAACTGCTGAATGCTAGATGAATCTCTTACTTTGTTTTCTTGAAACAGAACATAATTTAAACTATTTTCGGGTTTTTTTGGTTTTGGGGTTTTTTTTTTTTTTTAAAGATTTTATTTATTCATGTGACAGAGAGACAGCCAGCGAGAGAGGGAACACAGCAGGGGGAGTGGGAGAGGAAGAAGCAGGCTCATAGCGGAAGAGCCTGATGTGGGACTCGATCCCGGAACGCCAGGATCACGCCCTGAGCCGAAGGCAGACGCTTTAACGACTGCGCTACCCAGGCGCCCCATGGTTTTTGGGTTTTTTTTGTTTTTGTTTTTTGTTTTTTTTTTTTTTGTAGCTGGTCTGTGATGTCTTTTAGCTTGAACGAAGTTTTGTTTAGAGAAAACATTTCTTCCTTTATCTGTATAGTCACACAGATTATAGTTTTAAGGGTGGGGGAGGGGCATAGGAAGAGGGAGACCGAGAATCTCAAGCGGACTCCATGCTGAGCACAGACCTGTCACAGAGCTTGATCTCACAAGCTTCAGGTCATGACCTGAGCCCAGATTAAGAGTAGGACGCTTAACTGACCGAGCTACACAGATGCCCCTCTTAGTAGATCTTATTAGGAGTGTATCAAATCTATTAGTCTATAATTTATAGAGAAATCAACTTTTGGCTGTTTAATACTTTTATTGACTATTTAGTGTTCCATAGATTTTAAATTTTAATTTCTGCTCTTTATGTTTTTCTTCCATTTTCTTAGAATTGATATTATCTAGCTCCTTTAGAATAATCATTTTTAGCCTTTCTTTTTTTGTATATATACATTTAATGTAATACCTTCTGTCTAAACAATTTTGCCTGCCTCTGCAGGCAATATTAGATTTTTAAAAAATTGTAATTCAGTTCAAAATATTGTCTGTGGATTATTTAGTAATATATAGCTTTACTGTATAACGCTTGATCTGTGGATTATTTAGTAATATATAGCTTTATTTTCAAATATAAGGCATATTCTAGTCATCTTTTATGACTGAATTCCAGTTTAACTACATTGTGATCAAAGGACTTTCTGAATTATCTAGTACTTTAACATTTGTTGAGATTTTCTTTTTACTCCAGTCTATATAAAATTTTTTTACAATACTCTTTGATAAATGTTCATGTGAATGTCAAGAGAATCTGTGCATTCATCTATTTTGTTCTGCAGCACTTCATATATATCAATTAGGTAAATATCTTAATAACTTCTATAGATCTTCTATGTGCTTATTGAATTTTTTTCCTGCTTGGACTTAGTTATGAGAAATGTGTGTTAAAATCTTCTTCATTGTGGATTTTTGCACTCCACCTTTTACTTTTGCCACTTTGTTCTGTATATATTTGGAACTTATATTGTTGGATGCACACAATTTTAGAATTATTAAATCTTCTTGGCAGATTGACCTTTTTCATTATGAAATGTTTTTCTTCTATTTATTTTTTTGCTCTCTCTTTATTTCTAGTGATACTTCTTGCCTTAAAATATTCCCTATTTGACATTGGCATAACTACATAAGACTTCTTTTGGATACTGCTGAAATAACATGTTTTTCCATTCTTTAGTTTTTTTAGCACTTTTACTCTTTTCTGTATTTATTTCTAGGAGTATTTTCCTTCTTCTTGAAGACTTCCTTTTAGTATCTATCTACTACTAGTGAATTCTCTTCACTATAATTTTGTGGACATGTCTTTATTTCACCTTTACTTTGAAGGATATTCTCAGTGGGCATAGAATTATATATTTTAAATTATTTTGTTTAAAATGATAATTGCCATTTTTAAAAAAAATTTCTATTAAGAATTCCACTGTCAGTCTTATTTTTAGTCTTTTGGGTTGCAGTTAAGAAATACACCCTTCCTATAACACTAACTTGACTACTAAGATAAGGAAAAACTGAAAAGCGGGAAAAGTTCATAGTGAGGAAAAAAAAACAACTATAAGGGGAAGAAACACCATAGAAAATAATTTATTAGACAATTAAGTGACACTTACTTTTGACCAAAGTTTGTAGACTGGCTGGAATTTGATTATTAGCGGTCAGATGAAAACAAGTAATGCTCCACTCTTTCTCAGAATACCTTCCAGAATGTCCTTTAGTAGAACCTGGATGTTACATGAAACTAATTGCCACAAATGAGATTATAGTTTTAGTAAAATCCAGCATGGATGTAAATTTTGACTCGTACTCCAAACCTAAAATGAAAGTAGAACTATGTTAATAACAGTCATATTTGATGAAAATAATTAATTCACTTATTCATTGATCAATATCATATACCAATGAGGTGACAAAAGTTAATTTTCTTTCATTATAATTCACTTGATATATTTTGTTAAAGATATTTATAATATCAGTCAATAAAAATAAATACTGACTTTCAGTGAAGACACGATGCAGACATGGGTATTACATGAGAACATAAACCCTATGAGACTGTGAACTTTGTGTATCTTGTTCTCTGTGGTATCTCTTGCACTGAGATTAAGGTTTATTTCATAGTGCTCAAAAATATGTGTTGAGGGTGCAGGAATGCATTACACAGGTGATGGGGATTAAGACATGCCCTGGGGATAAGCACCAGGTGTTGTATGTAAGTGTTGATTCACTAAATTGTACACCTGAAACTAATATTACACCGTATGTTAACTGGAATTTCAATAAAAATTTAAAAAATATATATGTGTTGAACAAATGGATCAGTTTTTCTCTAAAAGTTGACTTAAAAACATTAAGGGTGATGATAATAAGCAGTATAATCTAGTTGGAGAGGCATCTAACAGAAGTCTGTAAACATCAATCTCTTATTCACTCTAAACACATAGTTCAGATAGTATTTACAAATGAGGCAAATCTTGAATGTCCCCTGAGATTGGCTCCGTCACTATTTTTAGGGGATACTGAAGTTACCACGTAGTGTGATCTGAGATGTCTTCAGGCCTAGTTTGCTCTAAAAATTATTAACACCTTTCAATGGTAAAAACCACCTCTTGAAACCTTGAACTCTTCATCGTTTGCAGCACTTCTGGCGAGGCTACCAAGCTCTGTATATATTCAGTATGTTTTGATGGTAACAATAGTTTGAAAAGAAAAATATGGAAAATAACTACATATATTTGGGTGAGAAAGATAACTCCAAGTTTAGACATATGAGACAGGCCTACGTTTCTCACCAATAGCATTTCATGATTGTCTACAGTTCCTGCCTGGCTTGAAGATCTTTAATGTAAAATACTTATTTGGTTAGATAGTGGTGAGGCTCTTGCCTCCAGACTTATTTAGCAACTACCATAACTTTTACTCTCTTAGCATATTATTAGATTCTATGAGTGGTATAAAAAGTGCATAACGCAGTCTGTTTTTATGACCATCACAATTTTGTTTTCTGCAAGGAAAAAATAGAGATATCTGCATTTGCTTGAACATGTATTAGAAATTCTGAAACCTCATATTAGAAGTCTGAAACTTCATAGTGGGATTATATATTTGAGGTCTAAATCTTGACTTAACTTTCCTAAAGATATCCATGGTTGGCAAAGCTGGGAAGTTGTGTTATGTAAAACCTTCCTGGTCTACTACTTCTGGGTTAAATTGAGAGTGTTATCACCCATCCTTGGAAAGAGAAAAGTTTCCTTCCCCCCCCCCCGGAAAAACCGGATTACTTTAACCTTTACAAATGTAAAATAATGCCACCTGAAGGAGCTCCACTGATACAAAACAGAATTAGCATGCAGAATCTACTTTCATGTGAAAAACAGAGCAAAGAAACTATAGTCTACGTCCTTCACCACTACTTCCCTGGAATAATGGAAAGATCACAGGCTTTTGAATGAGATAAATCTGGATTTGAGTCATGTTTGTGAATTAGCACAGGTTTCTTAGTTTCTCACCTACAAAATGGCCTTAATAATGTCGCCACAGAGCATTCTTGTGAAGATTAGATAAGAGAATGCATGTGAAAGCTCTCAGCAATTAGATTTTCAGTAAAAACGAAGTCTAGTCTTCTGTTGTTCTTATAGTTGTTTCCACAGAGTTTAACAGAAATTGTCTTTCATTTCATACATTAGCTTTGTCTTTCTATTGGGTTAACATATAATTGAGGAAATGGCCAAGAGTTACGTGGAAAAAAATCACTAATCATCAGGGAAATGCAAATCAAAACCACAATGAGATATTACTTCACATCTGTTAGAATGGCTGTCATCAAAAAGAAAAGAGGTAACAAGTGTTGGTGAGGATGTGGAGGAAAGGGAAGCCCCCCCATACACTGTTGGCAGGAATGTAAATCGGTTCAAACACTATGGGAAACAGTTTAGAGTTTCCTCAAAAAACTAGAAATAGAACTACCATATGATCCAGCAATTCCACTTCTGGCATGCAGCCAAAGGAAATGAAATCTCTATCTTTTTTTTTTTTTAAGATTTTATTTATTTATTTGACAGAGATAGAGACAGCCAGCGAGAGAGGGAACACAAGCAGGGGGAGTGGGAGAGGAAGAAGCAGGCTCATAGCAGAGGAGCCTGATGTGGGGCTCGATCTCATAACGCCAGGATCATGCCCTGAGCCGAAGGCAGACGCTTAACCGCTGTGCCACCCAGGTGCCCCATGAAATCTCTATCTTAAAGAGATATTTGCACTCCTGTGTTCATAGCATCCTTATTTACAATAACCAAGATATAGAAACAGCCTAGAGCAATGAGAGATGAATGGATAGAAAAATAGCAAATATACATACATATATTTATATATTCCATATATATTCCATATAAATAGATGAATGGATAGAAAAATAGCAAATATACATATATATGGAATATATATATATTCCATATAAATTGATCAATGTGGAATATTATGCAAACATAGCAAATATACATATATATGGAATATATATATACATATATATGGAATATATATATATTCCATATAAATAGATCAATGTGGAATATTATGCAAACATAAAAAGGAAAGAAATCTGGCCATGTATGACAACCTATATGGACTTTGAGGACATTATGCTAAGTAAAATAAATCAGACAGGGAAAAACAAATACTCATATGTGTAATCTGAAAAAGCCAAATTCAGAATCAGAGAATAGAATGGTGGTTGCCACAGGATGGGAAATGGGAAGAGTTGGTCAAGGAGTACAGACTTCTAGTCATAAGATTAATAAATTCTGGGCATCTAATGATGATTACAGTTAGCAATACTGTGTTATACACTTCAAAGTTGCTAAGAGAGTAGATCTTAAGTGTTCTCACCACAAAAACAAAATGGTAATTATGTGAGATAATGGAGGTGTTAACTAACTTTATTATAGTAGTCATTTCACAAAATATGTGTTCAAATAATCACCTTGTACATCTTAACCTTATACAATGTTATATGTCAATTATATCTCAATACAGTTGGAAAAAATACAATAATAAGGTCTTAGTCTTCTCCTTAGTACCAGTTTTCAGTCAGTTATAACACTGTGGTCTGGAAATACTACTTACCAGTTTGAGAAATAGACTGGTTCTCTCATTGTTTCATTTATGTCTATCTGCCTATCTATCTATCATCTATCTATCTATCCATCCATCCCAGATCTTCTATACCTGATATGGAAACAAGTGAACTTCAATATTTCTGTATTTATTGTTAAATTTGGTATTTTATTCCTTAAATACTTGAACAAAATTATCGTAAGTGCTATATAAATAGTAGATGCCATTATTATAGCTCAATCAGTAAATACTTCATTTTACAATAATTCATTCAAAAAATTATAGGAGAAAATATATAAATTTCTTCTGAAAACATGGTTAAAATCAAAATTCAAGTTCTAAGCTGATAAAATTCTTAGTAGTAACAATAAAGCTGACAATACTTACTCAACCAGAAAAGTAGTTGACTTATCCCAATCTTACTCAAAGATTTCTGTTAGGTGACTTTAAATATCTCTTCTCATATACAAAAATGTGTACCTCATTTAATTGAGATAAAGATGCTTTCAATTTCCATTTATAAAATAATGGCTCTAAAGACTTTAAAACAAATAGTTAACACCAGTATGATTTATGGTGGGGATTTCAACAAAACTCCATCACAGATAAAGGTCAAAGTGATAAACTTATATTCCTAATGACAGAGAGTTCCAGAAACAGAGGTAAATCTAAGGTCTGTATACATAATCATGGAATGATAATGTGCTAGAGAACACCTGCATTATAACTCTGGCAGAAACCCTGCATCCCAAATGGCTAAGCAGGGAGCAGAGAATGAAAAGATGTTGATCACAACATAGTTACCAACACTCCCTTCACTGCCCCCCCCCCACCAAAAAAAGGAGTAATCCAGATTTATCAGGCAGTCATGGACATTTTTTAAAAGGAAGTTTTCTTTGTTTTTTGTTTTTAATTTATTTATATTGCATTTTCTTTTAATTTCTGGAAGGATGAATGCACTTACAATAAGTTTTAGCAAACGTATATGATATTTGTAATTCTGTCTTCTTTGTGTAGACCACTCATTAGACACATTGGCATTGCCCACATGTGTCTTCTTCCCTTGACTACTTGTTTTTCCCATTCTGTGGATTTAACTATCACTTTAGCCATATGTGTGTGTGTGTGTGTGTGTGTGTGTGTGTGTGTGTGTGTATGTCTATACATACAGATATAGAATATATCAGAATCCGGGGCGCCTGGGTAGCGCAGTCGTTAAAGCGTCTGCCTTCGGCTCAGGGCGTGATCCCGGCGTACGGGGATTGAGTCCCACATCGGGCTCCTCCGCTATGAGCCTGCTTCTTCCTCTCCCACTCCCCCTGCTGTGTTCCCTCTCTCGCTGGCTGTCTCTCTGTCACATAAATAAATAAAATCTTTAAAAAAAAAAAAGAATATATCAGAATCCAGTGTCTCTGTAAGGCATCATTCACAATGTTGGATATAATCCCATATTATTAGCTATACAAAGAAACCTTAAAATGTAACTAATACTCAGAATAAAAGGCAATCAATGAACAACTCTATAAATATACTAAAAACCACTAAATTATAGACTTTAAATGATAAATTCTATCATATGAGTAATTTCTCAAACTATTTCAGCAATAACAAGCAATCACTGGGGTTTCTGAGATGATCCATATGTAATTAGCAGACAAGATTTTAAAAGCATTTATAATAACTAGGCTCAGTATGTAAATTAAAATACACACATAATGATTAAACACATAAATCTTAGCAGATAAACTGAAATGTTCGTTGAAGAACCAAATGGAAATTCTAGAAAAAAGTATAGATACATAGATCTTATGTATATGTATACTCCATGTACTTATATCTACATTTATAACTATCTATAGTAAAGTTTTCAACCATAATCATTCTCTACTTGAGACTTCTGTAATAGATACAAGGGTCCAATGGCCATCTTCACTTTGTCTCATATGCACCTTGAAGTCAACACATTTAAAACTGAGCTTAACATCTTGTCTAAAACTCCACCTTCTGTATACCTCCACAGAAACAACAGATTCCACCCATCCCATCCAATATGGAAACTGAGATTTACCTTTGAACTCACATTTTTCTTCTCCACTCACATCTAAACAATCACCCAGTGAACACAGATTTTACTTTCTTAGTTTCCCTTTTCTTTCTTCTGCATCACTACTAGATCTATCATGGGTAATTGGGGGGAAAATCTCCTTTGTTCTCTTCTGCCTCTGGTCTAATTTCTTTAAATCCATTCTCTAAACAAAGCATAGTTACAAACTGAAATATAACTATACTACGGTTATGATCAGGTATTTTCAATGACTCTACATATCCTTTGAATTAACTCCAATCTTCCTATATTATGTGCAAAAGAGAAGATACTTCCACATCCCCTTCTTCAACTGGAAGAAAAAGATGGGAAAGGGAAATTTTAACTTTAAATCAACTAGGAATCTTGACTATTTTATGGGACTGGGCATTTTAATAATTGACTGAAGGAACTGACTGGAAAAATCATGAGGGAAACTCCATCTGAGTTTCAGCTGGAGAAAAGAGAAATGATCAGCCTCATCAAATGAATATAAAGAATAATAAGAGGAGGATCAGGGTCATGTATACTTTCATTCCAAGGAGGATGGATTTGATACACTAGTTATATGTGCAATTTTTTATACTCGATACAAGCTCTGTACTTCATGTTCATTAAAAAAAAGAGAAAGAAAAGCTTTATCCTTAGTTTAGAATGCCCTATCTCCTCCTTCTGCCTTACTTGAATAATTACTCTTCATTCTTTAAAACACAACTGGTGATTTTACTTAGCAATTCCTGATTATTCAAATCTTAGTTTGTATTCTGCATCCTTGTTCCCATCATACCCCTTGATCTACACATGCCATCATCCTTACAGTATTGGATTTTGACCATGTGTTTTGGTTCTGACTATTCCATGAATTCTTTAAAGCCAGAGAATATGGCCCATTCATCTTTGTGTTTTCAAAACTGCAAACTGGACCTGAAATATTAGGTTATTGATAAATAAATGAAATGATGTTGCAGAGAAGGAGAGACAAATGGAACTATCAAAAACAATAGAGAAGTAAGTATGATTATTTTTGAGAGGGGATGAAGAACTCCATCTGGGGAAGTTCATACTGGAATGGCAAAAGGTCGTTTTTAAAAATGGAGCTTCCTACAGACCTAATAAGCACTAGTTGAAGTTAAAACAGCACAAAAAGCTAGTTAGCACAATATCATTGGGATGCTTTGAAATTGCACTCTCTTTAGATACAGGAATCTGAACTGGAAATTCTGGGAGTTACAAAAAAATAGAAGGTATGGTCCCTTCACTCCTTAACATCTCTGTAACCATGCACCACCTTTGGGGAATAATCATCTTCTGAGAAGATCCATCTGATGACTGAGATACAGAGAATACAAGTGATTCTCTCAATTGCTTAATAATGAAACTAAGACAAAACAAAAAACCTGTCTTCTCTAAGGAAAATAACCCAATGCTTTGTGTGAGAGAAAATAGAACTAAGGAATGATTTAGCTATAGAAAACACAAGTATGATGATTATTTCAGTTACTCTCAGAAGAAAGGAATGTCTTATGATACCACATACAGAAAACCCAAAAGACTACCAAAAATCTATTGGACTAATAAAGGAATTCAGTAAGATCACAGGATATAAAAATCAATATACAAAAATCCATTACATTTCTATACACAATAAAGCAGCAGAAAGAGAGATTGAGAAAATAATCCCATTTACAATTGCACCAAAAATAATAAAATATCTAGAACTAGGGACCCCTGGGTGGCTCAGTCAGTTAAGCATCTGTCTTTGGCTCAGGTCATGATCCCAGGGTCCTGGGATGGAGGCCCACATCAGGCTTCTTGCTCAGTGAGGAGCCTGCTTCACCCTCTACCTCTGCTCCTCCCCCTTGTTTCTGCTCTCTCTCTGGCAAATAAATAAGTAAATCTTTAAAAAATATATCTAGGAATAAACTTAACCAAAGTGATGAAAGTCTATACTCTGAAAACTAGAAAACATTGATAAAAGATATCAAAGACAACACAAATGGAAAGATATTCCATGTTCATGAATTGGAAGGACAAATATTGTTTAAATGTCCATACTACCCAAAGAAATCTACACATTAAATGCAAACCCTATAAAAATACCAACAGCATTTTTTACAGAAGTAGAACAAACCAACCTAAAATTTGTATGGAACCACAAAAGACCCTGAATAGCCAAAGCAATCATGAAAAAGAAAAACAAAGAGGAAGTATCACAATCCCAGATTTCAAGTTATACTACAAAATTGTAGTAGTCAAAACAGTATGGTATCAGCATAAAAATAAACACATAGATCAATGGAACAGAATAGAGAGCCCAGAAATAAACCTGTAATTATATGGTCAATTAATCTTTGACAAAGGAGGCAAGAATATGCAAAGGGTAAAAGAGAGTCTCTTCAACAAATGATGTTGGGAAATCTCTATGCGAAAGAATGAAACTGGACCACTTTTTTACTTGGTACACAAAAATAAACTCAAAATGGGTTAAAGACCTAAATGTGAAACCTGAAACATAAAAATTCTAGAAGAAAGCACAAGCAGTGATTTCTCTAACGCTGGCCATAGCAACATTTTCTAGATATTTCTCCTAAGGCAAGGGAAATAAAAGCAAAAATAAACTATTGGAACTACATCAAAATGAAATGCAAAGGAAATGACCAACAAAACTAAAAGACAATCTAATGACTGGGAGAAGATATTTACAAATGACATAATCAACAAAGGGCTAGTATCCAAAATATATAAAGAACTGATACAACTCAACACCAAAAAAACAAATAATCCAATTAAAAATGGGCAGAAGACATGGGAGGTTACTCAAAAAATTAAAAATAGAACTACCATATGATGCAGTAATACAAAACCATCAATTCAGCTAGATATATGTACCCCTATGTTTATTGCAGCATTATTTACAATAGCCAAATATCGTAAAGTGTCCAACACTAGATGAATAGATAAAGAAGTGGGATATATATACAATGGAATATTACTCAGCCATAGAAAAGAATGAAATCTTGCCATTTGCAACATGAATGGATCTAGAGAGTATAATGCTAAGTGCAATAAGTCAGACAGAGAAAGACAAATACCATATGATTTCACCCATATGTGGAATTTAAGAAACAAAACAAAGGAAAAAAGTAACTAACCAAAAACAGACTCTTAACTACAGGGAACAAACTGATGGTTATCAGAAGGGAGTTGGGTGGGGGGATGGGTGAAATAGGTGACAAGGATTAAGAGTACATTTATCACAATGAGCACTGAGTAATGTATGGAATTGTTGAATCACTATATTGTACACCTGAAACTAATATAACACTGTATGTTAACTATATTGAATTAAAATAGAATAAAATAAAAAGTCACTTTCATATTAAAAGAAAGGGGATTTCTTAACATGGGTTTTAACTATTTTTTTTTTTTAAAGATTTTATTTATTTATTTGACAGAGACAGCCAGCGAGAGAGGGAACACAAGCAGGGGGAGTGGGAGAGGAAGAAGCAGGCTCCCAGCAGAGGAGCCTGATGTGGGACTCGATCCCGGAAGGCCGGGATCACGCCCTGAGCCGAAGGCAGACGCTTTAACGACTGCGCTACCCAGGCGCCCCTTAACTATTTTTTTTTACTTTATTTTTATTTTTTTAAAAGATTTTATTTATTTGAGAGAGAGTGAGAGAGAGAGAAAGAGAGAACATGAGCAGCGGGAGTGGGAGAGGGTGAAGCAGACTCCCTGATGAGCAGAGAGACTGATGCAGGGCTCGATCCTGGGACTCCAGGATCATGACCTGAGCTTAAAGCAGATGCTTAACCAACTGAGCCACCCAGGTGCCCCTTAACTATTTCTTTTGAAAAAACTACAAAAAAAAACCCCTATTACCTTTTCACCTAATATAAAAAAGTGAAAAATTACCATATAAATAAAATTAAGTGCATATGTTTCTATTTTCTTTTGAAAATATATCCCAGGGTAGAAAATGTTGCTTTAATAATGTTATGACTATCTATCATCTATCTATCTATCATCTTTGTGTATGTATGCACACACATTATATATCAAGGATTATCCCTTTTTTTAAAAATTTTCTTATGCTACCCTTTAGTTACTTATTTTGAACATTAAGATACTAAATTTTTAAGAACTTCTTTTAATGAAAAGTTTCAAGTTTATTAATTAGATTTTCTCATAAAAATGAAGAAAACAAGGCATTTTACAGAACTGACTATAATCACTGTTATATAGCCAATGGAAGGGAAAGGGGATAAAAAAAAATATCTTATGGAGTTAACAATGGTTAATTAGTATTTCATGTTAAAGTAAAGGCATTCAATTTAAAATAATATTAAATGGCTCAAGTGGCATAAAAATGCTCCCAAGTTTGAGTAACAAAATCTAACAGATTGATTAGAGTTGGTTTGGGTCTTCAGAGTTCAACTCATGAGGCCTTGTCTCTGCCACCTTACTTTTACAATGACATTTTCAGTGCACAGTGATTACTCATTGGATTTTCCTTTCCCTCTGAATGGTTTATGGCAACAGGAGTCATCGGCCATGAAATTGCAGGAGGTCTCTGAATAAATACTATCATTGACTGAAGGGAAACAGCTGCACACATTTGTAAAGATTTCTATAACACTTAATGTAAAACAAGGCATCACACTGGACCTGGCGAGGTGGTTCTCCTCCTTCTTCTTCCCCTCCTCCTCCTTCTTCTGATGGAAATATCCTGATTTAGGCGGGCAAAGGCTGGATATGTTTTCTTAAGTGAAAAGCAATGGAGACATCGTGGAACTGCTGCAAAGATTAAGCCCCATTCATATAAACACCCATTTCCTATTCAGTAAAGTAAAAAAAAAAAAAAGCTATAAATTAACTTACTGAAGAAAACCACAGGCAAGTATATGCATATACATATATGCACATATATCTGCATATTTAATTTACCTATTGGAAATCTTTTCCCCATTTAAATTCAAACAAGTCCCTTAATGAGTCTTCATCTGTCCCTTCATTTGTTCATTTGTCATGAGTCCCCAGAAATGAAAGACTCCATTTTATGAATGAAGATAAAATGTTCCTTGAATAATGAATCTTTCTTTTTTTTTTTTAAAGATTTTATTTTATGTGACAGAGAGACAGCCAGTGAGAGAGGAAACACAGCAAGGGGAGTGGGAGAGGAAGAAGCAGGCTCCCAGCCGAGGAGCCCGATGTGGGACTCGATCCCGGAACGCCGGAATCACGCCCTGAGCCGAAGGCAGACGCTTTAACGACTGCGCTACCCAGGCGCCCCCGTGAATCTTTCTTAATAAAAGGAGAATTCAGGTTAAAGCAAGGGGGATAATCAGTTCTTGAGGGCCTTGGGTTATTTTTTCTAAAGTTTTAATTCATTTATATCTTCACTAAAAAGAAAAATGTAAATTAATCTCTGGGTTACCATTTAGCACACAAGTGAGTTCTAAGATATTATCTGAGGGAATTAAGACAGCCGAAATTATCCTGATATAAGAGAAAATCAATAGTATTCAGTAATGTGTAATTGCATTTTATTTTAGTGAATGTTAGAATAACGACATATACGTGTTAAACCACAAGCATCTTATGGGCTTTAAAATATGTGGTTAGGGGATTTTCCAGCTGCCACATATCCTGCCAGATGCTTCAGGTTTTTGGTCTATTCCACAGATTTGGAATGAAGAAACTTGCTCTGCAGAAGTGCCAGGGCCTGCATTCAGATGCTTTCCTCCAGCCACGGAGCTGCCTGCAGTTCCCGCCCTCAGGATCTCTGCCCATCAACAACTTTGCCTCCAGTTTCAATGTGCTGATCATAATAACAAAGACGAGGAGAGCTACTTTCAGTCACCTGAATTTAGAGCTGAAGAGCTCTAATTTTTTTTTTTTTTTTTGGCGTGGTTATTCAGATGAAATTGTATAACACGGTAATGAAACTTACAAGGTTAAAAATTAAAGGCCAAAATAACATTTATATAGGATGTGAAACACACAGCATAATCATAAAGCGGTAGACTAGTTTCCAAAAGTCACTACAGAACACTAATCTCATAAACTTATAATGAGTACTATGTATATAAAGATATGTGTGCATAATAAAAGCTTAGATATCTTTGACGCAAACATTTGTAATATAAATAACCTTCTCAGCAAACATGTGCACAGGGATATTTTGAAACTCACAACACTTGTCAAGGGGAAATTAATTTCCACTTGAAATAAGGTAATGTGAATGTCAAAAATGCCCTTTGGAAATTTAATCACAAAACAAAAGATCATGCCTAAGGAGTAAATTTACATACAAAAAAATGATCTATCACATGGCCTAAATGTTGCTTGATTGCAACCCAGTTTAGTAAGTAATCTAGCTGTGTGATCTTGGGTGAGTCAGTTTCAGTGTGCGCATATAAATAACTGACTTGTGAGGATACAGTGAGGCATGTATTCAACAATCATAAAAATAACAAAGCAAGTCCATGATACCTTATTTTAAAAATTGTAAGATATCTTTATATCCATACATCTATATGTATAGACAGGAGTTATTTACATAACTAATGATGGCTATACTTTCCTATTTCCAAAGATATCTTTATATCCATACATCTATATGTATAGACAGGAGTTATTTACATAACTAATGATGGCTATACTTTCCTATTTCCATCTTAAACACAAGTATACATGTACTTATAAAAAATTTAATTTTTAGATTTGATAATAGTTTATAATATTATGAAATATTCTTCATATCAAAGGAAGAAAAGTCCTATAGGATCATCTCTTCCAAGAGTAATAACAAGAGGCAGATTTGTACAAAATTTTAAAATGACTGTTGAAAAATGTTGAAAAGCTATCAGAGAATTTTTTTTTAAAGATTTTATTTATTTATTTAACAGAGACAGAGACAGCCAGCGAGAGAGGGAACACAAGCAGGGGGAGTGGGGGAGGAAGAAGCAGGCTCACAGCGGAGGAGCCTGACCTGGGGCTCAATCCCACAACGCCGGGATCACGCCCCGAGCCGAAGGCAGACGCTCAACCGCTATGCCACCCAGGTGCCCCATCAGAGAATTTTTTTTAATGATTTTTTATTATATTATGTTAGTCACCATACAGTACATCCCCGGTTTCCAATGTAAGGCTCGATGATTCATTAGTTGCGTATAACACCCAGTGCACCATGCAATACGTGCCTTCCTTATTACCCATCACCGGTCTATCCCATTCCCCCACCCCCCTCCCCTCTGAGGCCCACAGTTTCTTTCTCGTAGTCCATAGTCTCTCATGTTTCATTCCCCCTTCTGATTACCCCCCCTTTCTTTATCCCTTTCTTCTCCTACCGATTTTCCTAGTTTTTATGTTCCATAGATGAGAGAAATCATATGATAGTTGTCTTTCTCTGCTTGACTTATTTCACTTAGCATTATCTCTTCCAGTGCCATCCATGTTGTAGCAAATGTTGAGAACTCGTTCTTTCTGATAGCTGAGTAATATTCCATTGTATATATGGACCACAACTTCTTAATCCAGTCATCTGTTGCAGGGCATCTCGGCTCCTTCCACGATTTAGCTATTGTGGACATTGCTGCTATGAACATTGGGGTGCATATGGCCCTTCTCTTCACCACGTCTGTATCTTTGGGGTAAACACCCAGTAGTGCAATGGCTGGATCATAGGGAAGCTCAATTTTTAACATTTTAAGGGACCTCCACACTGTTTTCCAGAGTGGCTATACCAACTTGCATTCCCACCAACAATGTAGGAGGGATCCCCTTTCTCCACATCCTCTCCAACAATTGTTGTTTCTTGCCTTGTCTATTTTTGCCATTCTAACTGGCGTAAGGTGTATCTCAGTGAAGTTTTGATTTGAATTTCCTTGATGGCTAATGATTTTGAACATTTTTTCATGTGTCTGTTAGCCATTTGTATGTCTTCATTGAAAAAGTGTCTGTTCATATCTTCTGCCCATTTTTTGATTTATTTGTTTCTCGTGTATTGAGTTTGAGAAGTTCTTTGTAGATCTTGGATACCAGTCCTTTATCTGTAGTGTCATTTGCAAATATATTCTCCCATTCCGTGGGCTGCCTCTTAGTTTTTCTGACTGTTTCCTTGGCTGTGCAGAAACTTTTAATCTTGATGAAGTCCCGTGAATTCATTTTATCCTTTGTTTCTCTTGCCTTTGGGGATGTATCATGAAAAAGGTTGCTTTGGCCGATGTCGTAGAGGTTGCTGCCTATGTTCTCCTCTAGAATTTTGATGGATTCCTGTCTCACATCGAGGTCTTTCATCCATTTGGAGTTTATTTTTGTGTATGGTGTGAGAGAGTGGTCAAGTTTCATTCTTTTGCATGTAGCTGTCCAATTTTCCCAGCACCATTTATTGAAGAGACTGTCTTTTTCCCACCGGATGTTTTTTCCTGCTTTATCAAATATTAGTTGCCCAAAGAGCCGAGGGTCCATTTCTGGGCTCTCTATTCTGTTCCATTGGTCTATGTGTCTGTTTTTGTGCCAGTACCATGCTATCTTTGTGATCACAGCTTTGTAGTACAGCTCGAAATCTGGCATTGTGATGCCCCCCGCTTTGTTTTTCCTTTTCAACAGTTCCTTGGAGATTCGGGGCCTTTTCTGGTTCCATACAAATTTAAGGACTATTTGTTCCAGTTCTTTGAAAAATGTCCTCGGTATTTTGATCGGGATAGCATTGAAAGAGTAGATTGCTCTGGGCAGCATGGACATTTTAACTATGTTAATTCTTCCAATCCATGAGCATGGAATATCTTTCCATCTTTTTATGTCTTCCTCAATGTCTTTCAAGAGTGATTTATAGTTTCTAGAATATAGGTCCTTTACGTCTCTGGTTAATTCCAAGGTAACGTATGGTTTTTGGTGCTATTGTAAATGGGATGGATTCCCTAATTTCTCTTTCTTCGGTCTCGCTATTCGTGTACAGAAATGCAACTGATTTCTGAGCATTGATTTTGTATCCCGCCACGTTTCTGAATTACTCTATAACTTCTAATGGTTTGGGAGCGGCTTCTTTGGGGTTTTCCACATAGAGTAATATGTCATCTGTGAAGAGAGACATTTTGACTTCTTCTTTGCCGATTTGAATACCTTTGATCCCTTTTTGTCGTCTGATTGCTGTTGCAAGGACTTCTAGTACTGTGTTGAATAATAGTGGTGAGAGTGGGCATCCTTGCAGAGTTCCTGATCTTAAGGGGAAGGCTTTCAGCTTTTCCCCATTGAGAATAATATTTGCAGTAGGCTTTTCATAGATGGCTTTTATGAGATTGAGAAATGTACCCTCTATTCCTACACTCTGAAGGGTTTTAATCAGGAAAGGATGCTGTATTTTGTCAAATGCTTTTTCGGCATCGATTGAGAGGATCATATGGTTCCTGAGTCTTTTCTTGTTGATATGATGTATCATGCCGATGGATTTGCGAATATTGAACAACGCTTGCATCCCAGGTATGAATCCCACTTGATCGTGATGGATAATCCTTTGAATGAACTGTTGGATTCTATTAGCAAGTATCTTGTTGAGGATTTTGGCGTCCATATTCATTAGGGAAATCAGTCTGTAATTCTCCTTTTTGAGGGGGTCTTTGCCTGGTTTGGGGATCAAGGTAATATTGGCCTCATAGAATGAGTTTGGTAGCTCTCCTTCTGTTTCTATTTTTTGAAATAGCTTTAGGAGAATAGGTATTATTTCTTCTTTGAAAGTTTGGTAGAATTCCCCAGGAAAACCGTCCGGGCCTGGAGTTTTGTTATTTGGAAGGTTGTTTATCACTGACTCAATTTCTTCATCATTAATTGGCCTGTTTAAGAAATCAATTTCTTCCTCTTTCAATCTTGGTAGTTTATAGGTTTCCAGGAAGGATTCCATCTCTTCCAGATTGCTTAGTTTATTGGTATATAGCTGTTGATAAAAATTTCTAATAATCCTTCCAATTTCAATGGTGTTCGTCGTGACCTCTCCTTTTTCATTCATAATTTTAATAATCTGGGTCCTTTCTCTTTTGTTTTGGATAAGTCTTGCCAGTGGTCTGTCAATTTTATTGATTCTCTCCAAGAACCAGCTTCTAGTCCTGTTGATCTGCTCTACTGTACTTCTGGTTTCTGCTTGATTGATTTCAGCTTTAATTTTGGTCAACTGCTTCCTTGTGCGTGGATTAGGCCTGTCCCTCTGTTGCTGTTCCAGCTTCTTGAGGTGAGAATATAAAAACTGCATTTTAGATTTTTCTATTCTTTTGAGTGAGGCTTGGATGGCTATGTATTTCCCCCTTAGGACTGCCTTTGCAGTATCCCATAGGTTTTGGACTGTTGTATTTTCATTCTCATTGGTCTCCATAAATTGTTTGATTTTTGATTTCCTGGTTTATCGAGTCATTCCTGAGCAGGATGGTTCTTAGTCTCCAAGTGTTTGAGTTTCTTCCAAATTTTTCCTTGTGGTTGAGTTCCAATTTGAGAGCGTTGTGGTCTGAGAATATGCAGGGGATAATTTCAATCTTTTGGTATCAGTTGAGGCCTGTTTTGTGTCCCAGAACATGGTCTATTCTTGAGAATGTTCCATGGGCATTAGAATAGAATGAGTATTCTTTGGTTCTGGGGTGTAGTGTTCTCTATATATCTATGAGGTCCAACTCGTCGAGTATGGCATTCAAAGCCTTTGATTCTTTGCTTAGTTTTTGCCAGGGTGTCCTGTCTATTTCTGATAGTGGAGTGTTGAGGTCCCCTACTATTAATGTATTTTTATTTATATGTCACTTTATTCTGGTTAAGAGTTGCTTCTGTATCTTGCTGCTCCCCTGTTGGGGGCATATATATTTATAATTGTCATATCCCCTTGTTGAATACTTCCTTTAAGAATAATATAGTGCCCTTCTCCGTCTCTAACTATAGTCTGTAGTTTAAAATCCAGTTTATCTGATATGAGAATTGCTACCCCAGCTTTCTTTTGAGGTCCATTTGTGTGAAAGATGGTACTCCATCCCCTTACTCTCAGTCTGAATGCATCTTTGGGTTCGAAATGAGTCTCTTGTAGACAGCAAATGGATGGGTCATTTCTTTTTATCCAATCTGCAACCCTGTGGCGTTGTAAGGGAGAATTTAAGCCATTAACATTAAGACTGAGTACTGAGAGATATGATTTTAATGATGCCATGTTGCCAGTAAAGTCTTTGTTTGTATTGGCTGTGACTTTCTGTTCTGTATCACTCTTGGGGCCTTTTTACTTTTATAGAACCCCCCGTAATATCTCCTGTAGGGCTGGTTTTGTGGTTACAAAATTGGTTAGTGACTGTCGATTCTGAAATGTCTTTATTTCTCCATCAATTCTGAATGACAGCCTTGCTGGATAAAGGATCCTTGGCTGCATGTTTTTCTCTGAAAGAGTTTAAATATGCTCCCCCAACCCTTTCTCTCATTCCAGGTCTGTGTAGACAGGTCTGACGTAATTCTGATGCCTGTGCCTTGGTACATGAGAAATTTCTTTGCCCTGGCCGCTTTCAATACTGTATCCTTGGATCTAACATTTGCGAAATGCACTATGACGTGACGTGGCGTAGGTTTGTCGTGGTTGAGCTTGGGAGGGGTCCTCTCTGCCTCTTGGACACGAATTTTTGTTTCCCTCGCTAGATTAGGGAAGTTTTCAGCTACAATTTGTTCAAATATCTCTTCTAGACCTCTGTTCTTCTCCACCCCCTCGGGGATGCCGATGATTCGAACATTGGATCGTTTCATTGAGTCAGTAATCTCCCATAACCTACATTCGTGGGCTTAGATTTTTTTAAGAGCAGCTTCTATTTTTTTTTTCCTCTATTAACCCATCCTCCAATTCACTAACCCGTTCCTCTGCTTCTGTGACCCTGGCCGTCAGAGCCTCTAGTTTTGCCTGCATTTGGCTCATGGAATTTTTAATTTCTGCCAGATTTGCTCTCATTTCTGTCCTTAGGGATTCTATATTCTCAGTAACCTTTTCGTTAATAGTTTCTTCAATTCTATCATCATTTTGACCATTGTTGCTCTGAATTCCATTTCTGATACTTTGGTTACATCCATATCCATTATTTCTCTGGCAGAGGCCACAGACTCACTGTCTTTTCTTTGCTGGGGGGGGGGCTTCTCCTTCTTGTCATTCCGATGAGGGGAGGTTGCGGGGTTGTCCAGAGCCCAAATTATTGACTGGGTCCCAGGCCGTGCCCGTTGTTTTATAGGGATCTTAGGGATGTGGGCTTCTTCTTTAAAGATTTTATTTATTTATTTATGTGGCAGCCAACCAGCAAGAGAGGGAACAGAAGCAGGGGAGTGGGAGAGGAAGAAGCAGGCTCCCATCTGTCGATTGCTTTGGGTACGATGGACATGTTCACATAATTAACTCTTCCAGTTAAGGAGCATGGCGTATGCTTCCATTTGTTTGTGTTGCCTTCCAAATCTTTGACCCATACATTCTGCCCCCCTCGACACACATGTTTTTCATTTCTTTTCTGCCATGTGTTGAGTGTACTATGTCTTTCTCATTGTTGGTTACTTTTATTCCTAGATTTTTTTTTTGATGCAATTGTAAATGGCATTGCTTTTTTAATTTCTCTTTGCGAAAGTGTGTCATCAGTATACAGAAATGCAAGAAGTTGGGTCATCTGGGTGGCTCCATAGGTGAAGCGTCTGCCTTCTGCTCAGGTCATGATCCCAGAGTTCTGGGATCGAGCCCCGTGTTGGGCTCCCCGCTTAGCGAGGGTCTGCTTCTCCGTCTTTCTGACACTCCCCCGGCTCGTGCTTTTTCTCTTCCTGTCAAATAAATAAATAAAATCTGAAAAAAAATAAAGACAACAGGTCTCTGTATATTGACTTTATATCCTGCAGCTTTCTTGAATTTGTTTATTCTAACAGTTTTTTGTGTGTGTGTGTGTGTGGAATCTTTTGGGATTTCATGTCATTTGCAAATAGTGAGTTTTCCTGTATGGATTTCATATCTTTCTCTTTTTTTAAAATGATGTTAGTCACCCTACAGTACTTCATTTGTTTTTGATGTAGTGTTCCAGGATTCATTGTTTGCATATAACACCTAGTGCTCATTATGACACGTGCCCTCCTTAATACCCATCACCAGGATAACCCATTCCCCTACCCCTCCCTTTCTGCAACCTTCAGTTTGTTTCCCAGTGTCAATAGTCTCTCATGGTTCATCTCCCCCTCTCATTCCCCACCTTCACTTTTCCCTTCCTTCTCCTAATGTCCTTCCATTCCACATAGGAGTGAAACCATATGATAATTGTCTTTCTCTGCTTGACTTACTTTCACTTAGCATAATCCCCTCCTGGTCCATCCACGTTGGTGCAAATGGTGGGTATTCATCCTTTCTGATGACTGAGTAATATTCCATTGTATAGATGAACCACATCTTCTTTGTCCATTCATCTGCTGAAGGACATCTTGGCTCCTTCCACAGTTTGGCTATTAGGGACATTGCTGCTATGAACATTGGGATACAGGTGCCCCTTCTTTTCATTACTCTGTGTCTATGGGGTAAATACCCAGTAGTGCAATTGGTGGGTCGTAGGATAGCTCTGTGTTCAACGTCTTGAGGAATCTCCATATTGTTTTCAAAAGTGGCTGTACCAGCTTGAATTCTCACGAGTAGTGTTAGAGGGCTCCCCTTTCTCCACATCCTCTCTGACTTTTTTTTTATTTCCTGTCTTGTTAATTTCTTTTCAAGATTTTATTTATTTATTCCACAGAGATAGAGACAGCCAGCGAGAGAGGGAACACAAGCAGGGGGAGTGGGAGAGGAAGAAGCAGGCTCATAGCGGAGGAGCCTGATGTGGGGCTCCATCCCATAATGCCGGGATCACGCCCTGAGCCGAAGGCAGACGCTTAACCGCTGTGCCACCCAGGTGCCCCCTGCCTTGTTAATTTTAACCATTCTAACTGGTGTAAGGTGGTATCTCATTGTAGTTTTGATTTGTATTTGCCTGATGGCAAGTGATGTGGAGCATTTTTTCATGTGTCTGTTGGCCATTTGTATGTCTTCTCTGGACAAGTATCTCTTTGTGTCTTCTGCCCATTTTTTGGGTGTCGAGTTTGAGGAGTTCTTTATAGATCTTGGATACCAGCCCTTTATCTGTAATATCATTTGCAGATATCTTCTTCGATTCCATAGGTTGCCTTTTTGTTTTGTTGATCGTTTGCTCTGCCGTGCAGAAACTTTTTATCTTGATGAAGTGCCAATAGTTCATTTTTGCTTTTATTTCCTTTGCCTTTAGAGACGTGGCTTGCAAGAAGTTGTTGTGTCCAAGGTGGAAGAGTTCTTTTGATTTTGATATGAGACAGGAATCCATTATCTTTCTTTCCTGATTGCATTCGAGTCCTCTGTCTTTCTTGGTGCGTCTAGCTAAGTTTGTCAATTTTATCTTTCCAAAGAAGGCAGCTCTTATTTTCATTGTTTTTTTTTTTTTTGTCTTTTTAGTCTCTGTTGGATTTATTTATGCATTCCTTTTTGTTATTTCCTTATTTCTACTAATTTGGGCTTTGTTTTTTTTTTTTTTCTACCTCTTTACCACAGAAATCAGGTTGTTTATTGGAGAGCATTCTCATGGATTGATGAAGACTTGAATTTCTATGAACGTCCCCCCCCCCCCCCCCCGTAGAGCTACTTTTGCTGCATCCCATAAGTTTTTGTAGGTTGTCTTTTTCATCAGTGTCAAGGTACTTCTAAATTTTTTTTGATTTCTTCTTTGACTGTTGGTTGTTCAGTAGCATGTTGTTAAATCTCCACATAGTTTTTTAAGATTATTTAAGTATCTGGCAGAGAGTGAGACAGCGAGAGAGGGAACGCAAGCAGGGGGGTGGGAGAGTGAGGAGCGGGCTTCCCACTGAGCAAGGAGCCTGATTCGGGGCTAGATCCCAGGCTCCTGGGATCACGACCTGAGCTGAAGGCAGATCCTTAATGACTGAGCCACCCAGGCCCCCCAATCTCCACCTGTTTTTGACTGTCCCATTTTTTTCTTGAGACTGATTTCTAGTTTCATATCATTGTGGTTGGACAAGATTTGTAGCAGAAGGTGAAGAGAGCATTCAGATGAAAGGCTTGTTTCCTGGAGGGTTTTCTGAGGGCAGACCATGAGTTCCGTGGGGACGGAGGAAGGTTTTGTGAGACGGGGGGTGGGGTTAACCCTTGTTAGAATTACTGACTACTACCATGCAGGCTGTGTGCTACCATTCACACCGTAGTCCTGATGGGCTTGTACTTCATTAGAAATATTTTCTAGGAGGTGTAGGCATAGGCTTCTCTAAAAGAAAGGTGCCATGTGGGTTCATGGCATGACCCCTGGTCAGCAACCAGGATGTATGGTATTGTGGGGGATCAGAACCAGGCTTTCTGTGGGAAGTGACGGAAATAGGGTATGGTGAGCTCCATGACCTCATAGGTGAGGTCCCGAGTGACCCACTGGGTGTTGGGTTCCGTGGATCTGTTTCATCAGGTGCTGTGGAATTCAGGGACACCCTCCTGTCTGTGGATTTGTGTGGAGACAGGTAGACATCAGTGTCTGGCCAGGCACGAGGGTCGCACTGGACCACCACCAGAGGTGCAGCATGCGGGGGAGCCACTGCTTGGTTTCCACGAAAGCTGACCAGGGTCTGTGACCGTGATTCCTAGCAGCTGCAAGGGGAGAGGAGGCCGGGGGTGGTGCACACTTCCTAGACTTGTGGTCAGGACTAGTCTGGAGCCCACTGAAGTCAGCCACACCTGGCACAGAAGGCCCCCAGTCAGTGTAGCTGTGGGCACTGCTTCCATGGCACTTTCGGGCCGGCTCCATGCTGCCACCTCCTGCTTTTCATCATCATCTTCAAGGTCGTGTGCCTCTGCTCTTGCCCCATGGCCTCCGGGGTATTGTCCGTCCTCCATCTGGCCCTCGTCCCTGGTGCCCTGTGCAGTCCGGTGCCAGGGTAGCCTTCTCGAGGCAAACATCTGGCCCTGATGGAACACTTCCATGGATCTCGTGTGATGCGAGGATGATGTCCTGCCCTGGAAGGGGGCTGCAGGTCCCCAATCAGGAGAGCCATGTCTCCCTTTTCAGCATGGCCTGCCCTCCCCTCAGTCTTCTTCAGGGAAGCTCTCCCCACTTCCTGAGATGACAGCTCTGAACTTAAAAGTGAATGTTATTTTACATATCTCTATGCCTTAGTTCATCCATGGCAGGTCTTTCAACGCCGTTAGTGGGGTTTTTTTTTTTTTTTTTAGCAGTTCTGAAGGGCTGTCTGCTCAAGGAGGGGATGACCTGGGTGGGGCAGCTTTCCCTCTCATCTCCCTCAGCCTGTCTCTGAGCCCTGGGGCCAGCTGTCCCACTGAGGATTGAGGGACCCGAGCCAGCCCATCCTGAGCCCAGGCTGTGTGTCAGCTGTGTAGACTGATGCGTGTCGGAGCGGTGGGCAGCTGGCATAGGCCAGGGGCAGGCAGTGTCTCCCCATTCCTTCCCTCCCTTCCTCCCAGAGGTAGCTCAGAGCAGCCTTCAACCCCTGCATCTCCAGATCCCTTGACCTATGCCTCCTGTGTTCAGCTGGTGACCTTGGAGTTTCGCATGGATTCTACCTCCCATACCCTCTCCTGTAGCAGTTCCTGGATCAGGGGAGGGGTCGGACCCTTGTCTGATTTTGGTCTTCTTCCTGTCCCGCACCAAGCCCACTCACCTTTGCATCTTCCATGTATGTGCTTGGAAGCAAGCCCATCCACAGGGAACCTATTAGCCAAACGGATCCAGGTAATGAACATTGAAGTAGAGATCCAGGATCCATAATAAACCTGCTCTGAAACCTGTCCCAAAGTCTGTGACTCTCTCACACTGAAACAGAAACAATAATAGCTTTCTGGACTGTGAAGTGACATGTGTCTCTACTTCCAATCTTGAATGCATAGGTGCTGAGCCTGGACAGAAAAGGACCATGGCTCCCGTGGGCTGGGATCCACAGTAAGAACTCAGTGAAATCTGAATTCGAGGCATAGAATGAATAATTATTGTAGAGTGAATCCTCCCAAGTAGGGCTTATGCACATTGCAGAGGAAAAGCTTTTTCAAAGAGGTTCCTGAAAGAAAAATCTTTTTAAAAAATTTATTTTAATTCCAGTAGAGCTAACATACAGTGTTACATTCGTTTCAGATGTACAAGAGAGTGATTCAGTAATTCTATATATTACTCAGTGGTCATCAAGAAAAGTGTCCTCTTAATCCGCTTCATCTATTTCACTCATCCCTCTATCCACCTCCTCCTCTCTGGTAACCATCCGTTTGTTCTCTATTGTTAAGAGTTTGTATTTTGCCAGGCCCATACTCAGGCAACCCTGTTTGGGTAGAGTTTCCGTGTCCCCTGCGAGGGGGGATGGGGGTGGGCACGCTGTGAGCCGGTATTTCCAGGCTTTTGTTCCCTGGCGGCTTTCTCTGGCGGTCTGCTGTGCCTCTTCTGAGAGTCAGAGCAGCAGAGGCTGAATTGTCACAGAACAGAGGGATTGCGGCCCATTCTCCACCGATGTTCTGGCCACTTTAACTCCGTTACTGTTGGTGCTGCTCAACCCTGTAGCGTCCCGGGATGTGCGCCCCACACCCGGCGTCCCTGCCCTCACTTCCAGGGCAGGCGCGTCTCTGTCCTTTGTGTTTCTAATGCCGCCAGCCGCCAGCCGCCAGCGGCCAGCCGCCCCCGCGCGCTCCCGGATCTCCCGGTCTCAGTCTGGATCCCGTGAGCACACCAGGATTCCGGAGTTCCGTGAGAAGCCTGGTGGCGCGCGCACCCGGTTCAGGGTCTCAGTCTGCTGTTTCGTGGGTGCCGACCGCGAGTCCGCCCGCTCCCCCGTGCAGGTGGCCCGCCAACCGCCAGCCGCCCTGCGCGCGCTCCAGAAGCTCCTGGTCTCAGTCTGGATCCCGTGAGCACACCGGGATTCAGGAATTCCGTGAGAAGCCTGGTGGCGTGCGCACCTGGTTCAGGGTCTCAGTCTGCTGTTTCGCGGGTGCCGACCGTGAGTCCGCCCGCTCCCCCGTGCAGGTGGCCTGCCAGCTGCCAGCTGCCCCGCATGCGCTCCGGGAGCTCCCGGTCTCAGTCTGGATCCCGTGAGCACACGGGATTCCCGCCCGGGTTCCGCGAGATGCCTGGTGGCGCGCGCTCCCGGCTCACCGGTCTCAGTCCGCTCTCTCGCGGGTGCCCTCTGTGAGTCCGCCCGCTCCCCCCGTGCAGGTGGCTGCCGCTTCCCGGCGCCCGAACGCGGCGGCTCCCTCCCCCTTCCGTTTATCTTCCGATATCTGTGCCCGGTTTCACGGCTCCCCGCTTCGTACCTCAATACTCAGCGCTGGAGATGTTCATTTGTAGAGATCCAGATGTATCTTCCTGCGTCTCAGGCTGATTCCGTGGTTGTTTAGGCTGGTCTGGTACCTATCCAGCTCGACTCAGGGGACCTGTGAAAAAGGGGTCCCCTACTCCTCCGCCATCTTAACTCCTCTCCTGTACCTGAAATAGTATTTAAAAACACTCAGCTCAGCCTCTTCTACAAAGTGAGCCAATGCTTATAAACATGGCTAAAATATTCCCTTACCGACGATGACTTCCCAGCCATCGTAGTGTTTAACTGGTATGACTGTGACTTACATTAGTCAACATTTGCAGAGAAAGAACTTAGTGCATCCAGGGGGCACTTCATGTTGAAATTAGTTTGTGACAACGAGCTACTGTGTTTTATACTGCAGTCCAAGGGAATGGTGCCAGACATCTCTAAGGTGTCTAGCAGTTCTACAATTCTGATTTTAAGTGGTCTGTGTGCTTCAGAGATTTGGGCAGGAGAAGGGCAGGAGTCCAGAGACTGTGAACACTTCTGTTACCTGTGCTGACCATGGAGCAGGTAGCCTTCTGTGGGCATCATTTTGATTTCTTGGTACTCTTGTGAAAGGTGCTTTTGTCTCAAATTCCTCCATTTAGGAGCAATTATAATGATAAAAGTAATGTTTATCTTATATCATCTGTGGGCCCTGATCCTGGGCTCCCAGGGAAGCTATCCTTTAACATTTTACCTGGCTCAAAATGACTGGGCAAAACCTCAAAGCATGGGCCCTATTTCTGCCCCAAGCACATGTTGTACATCTGTTTCGAGAAGAAAACAATAACCAAAAATGCCAACATGAAGATAAGAAAAAAATAAAGAACCTCTTTGGCTCCCATAAGATTAAAGTCATACTGACATGTACATACTGAAAATGCATGAAATCATTGCATGTCCTAAAGCCCAAGCCTTGGAGGGTCTGAGAGCCACTGACCTTGCCCAGAACCAGGCACACCCCAGCAGGGAGGGCTGGTGCAGGAAGGGAAGGGGCAGGACGCTGAGGGTGGTCTGCAGCTGGAGGGGTCCCTGGAAGGGGCCAGGTGTGTGGGGGGAGCCCGGCCCACGACCCCACCCATGCCTGTGCTGGGTGTTGAGTAGAGGAGGCGCCTCTTGGACCCCCTGCACTTTCAGGGTTCCAGGGGCTTGAGGGCGGGTTGCCTGGCATCCAAGGGGCTAGGGCACCACCCTCCCCGACCAATCACCGCTTGGGGGTGGAGCTACGTCTCTGTGGGCGGTCCCAGAGTTGCAGCGGGTTGCAGACCTGGGGCAGAAGAAGGGGCACTGGGAGAGAGAGAGTTGCCCTGCGGAGGTCCGGGCTGGTGAGTGAGCAGCATGCCCCGGGGTGGGGGTCGGGGGGTAGGGTGCGCCCCAGGTGGGAGGCAGGGTTCTGGAAGGGCACGTGGAGAGGGTTCATTGTGGGGACTCAGGTGAGTTTTCTTTTTCCCTTTAAAGTCTCTTCCGCCCCATGTCCTCAACTGGCCTTATTCCCCATACCCGTGAACTCCAGGGCGCCCACTCACCTGAGCTTTTGTGGGATGGGTTGCAGAATTTCAGGGTTCCCCCTGTTCCCCGGGAAGAGTGCGGGTAAGGACCTCACAGAATCCCCACCTTCAGTGGGGTGTCCCCCGGTTCTCTGACACAGTGCAGGTGATGCATCTTGAGCAGTACCCCGAGTTCAGCAGGGTGTGCCCTGGTCCCCCAGGCACAGGTGTGGCAGTAGCAAGCCCCAGAGCCATCCCCCAACTTCAGCATTATGCCCCGTGTGCCCCCGAGTTAGTGGTAATTGGCTGTTAGAATCATGCAGGAAAATCCTCCAGGTGGGGGCCTGGAGGCGGGCGTAAACCAGACCCCACTCTAGTTGCATTGGGAATAGACGAATTGAGGGTTTCTTTAGAAGAGTAAGTCTGCTTTCCAGAAAAGGCAAGGTCATTGGTCTATTGAGAATGAAGATAATTACTGCTAAACAACAAGTATGTGTTGCCCCTTCGTCCAGAAACCGAAGCAGGTGTGCAGGCTTTAGGTCAGAGGTGCCTTCTTCTCCCCAGCTGACAGCACTTCTCTGCTCTGGCTCCATGAGACCCGAGGTTTTGAACGTCAGCATCTGAGTCAGGGAGGCAGCTTGTCACAGGACGCCAGTGTTCAGAGAAAACACAGCTATTTTGGCATAATGTCCTATCTATGTCAGGACTGGAGGTAAAACCTCTCATTATCCCAAAACCTCCTGGGCTTTTCTCTTTTCTCTAGTTGAGCCACAAAGTAAAATTGAAGTAGCTGTCAGCATTCTGGGTTTGGTGCAAGAATTACTTAGTTTCCCTGCAGGTAGAACTTTGCAGGGGATCACAATTTCTCTGTCCATTTATTGCTTACAAATGTATTTTGACTATCTGTTTCCTAGGAACCCTCTTTTATTAGAAAGGGAAGGTGAGATTCACTCTGTGCCTGTTTGTAACATCTAATTTGTTCCTTCATCTAACAATGTTTATTCAATTGGGCCTAAGATATGGTTGAGTGGCCAGCATCTAGAGTTCGATGGCTTTTTTTCATCTGATACAGACTTGGATGATGTCATTTGACAAAGGTGATGTTTCATCATTGATTAGTTTATTCATCAGAAGAGTTAAAATTAGGGTGGAGGGAAAATTCAAAATTATCCAAATGGGCCTGTTCCTGTTTAAAAGTTGAGCTTGACTTTCTAGTTTTACTATTATCTCGATATTTTGAGGTGCCAGATTCTGTCTGTAGTTTCTTTGGTGGTGGAGTCAGAAGGAGAGTCTGGGAATTCTTTTGGATAGTGGCATGCTGGTGGCTTCAAGGGGCTTGGCGTCAGGAGCCTTGGGGTGAATTCTGCAACTGCTTGCCTGACCCTGGGTGCATCTCACAGAGGTTTTGTTTCCTCTTATGAAATTGCCAGCAGATAATGTTCTGCTTAAAGGGGAACCCTCCCATCCTGTTGGTGGGAATGCAGAGTGGTGCAGACAGTCTGGGAAACAGTGTGGGGGTTCCTCAAAAAGTTAAACATTGAACAACCACATGATCCAGCAATTGCTCTCCTAGGTGCTTACCCAAAAGATACAAAAATGCACATTCGAAGGGGGTACATGCACCATGATGTTTATAGCAACAATGTCCACAGTAGCCAAACTATGGAGAGAATCCCAAAGTCCATGCACTGATGATAAAGCAGATGTGGGATACGTATATATATGTATACATGTATGTGTGTGTGTGTGTGTGTGTGTGTGTGTATGTATATATATATATATATATGGAAATATGACCCAGCTTCAAAAAGAATGAAATCTTACCATTTGCAAGGATGTGGATGGATCTAGAGTGTATTAAGCTAAGCAAAATTAGTGAGGAAAGACAAATATCCTATGCTCTCACGCTTGTGGAATTTCAGAAAGAAAACAGATGAACAGAGTTGAGGGGTGATGAGAAAGGCAAACAAGGAAATAGACTCAACCTTGGAGAACAAACTGAGTGTTGCTGCAGGACAGGGGCGTGGGGGGAAGAGTTAAATGGGTGAGGGGTATTAAGGAGGGCGCTTGTGATGAGCACTGGGTACTGTATGCAGGTGAGGAATCACTAAATCCTACCCCTGAAGCGAATATTCCATGGCATGTGAACTAACTGGAATTTAAGTAAAAGAAGAAAGGAAAAAGTGTTCTGCTTCATGAAGAGTGAGGTAAAATTGTAGTGATTTGGGCTGTACTGTTCTATAGATGATAGTTGTAAAACACCCTGTTGTAAGATACACTAGTTTCTTATCACATAAGGAGTCCTCAGAAAGCTGCAATGAAAGATTCAGATCTCAGAGCATGTTCATGTTCCACTGATATGTTACAGTTTGCACAGGTAGGACAGAAGGAGAGAAAGGCAACAGAAGGGGAAAGTAGGTGTGAACCTTTCATTAGTTAGCATTATAGCTTTCTCATGAAAGCCTTGCGCCAGTGTGATTTTGCAAGAAGAGGGGGAATCCGGGAGCTTTGCAGGAGACGGGGGAGTTCCAGGTCTGGGTAAAGCTGACAGGGGTCCCAGAGGAGAGCTGAATGCATTGTGCAGCAGGGTGTGGGCAGGGTGGGCTCCAGGGGTGGCTGTGGGTCTCCTGTGTGAGAGTTGTGACAGGTGAGGGCTGTGTGCAAGTTCCTGGCTGAGGACAAGTGAGACACAGGTGGAGAGCTGGCAGGAAACCTTTTTCTGGGCCACCAGCCTCACCCAACACACACAGCCTCACCTTCTGTCCCTGTCACTCCAATTCAGACTTCTCAGAAGGCGAGTGAGAACACATCAAGAGCATTCTAAACAGAAGGGAAAGCATGTGCAAAGGCTCTGGGGCAGGAGAATTCCAGATATGTCCAGGAGCAGCATGAAGGCCCTGTGGCCACAGGGGACAGCTGAGGACATGACCTCAGGGAGGTGACAGAGGGCGACAGAAAGCCATTCCAGGGCTATAACCCCATGAGACCCTGTTTCACTAGGCCATCGTGGCTACAGTGTTGAGAACAGATGACAGAGGGTTGAAGATGGCAAGGCAGGTCAATGACGAAGCTTTTCCAGGAACTCAGGCACTGTGGACCAGACAGGTGGCCTTGGATGGAGTGGTTAGACCTATTCTGGGTCCATTTTGAAGATGGAGCTCACAGGATTTGCTGATGAGTTAGATATTAGGAGCAGGAGAACGGAGGAATTGGGGTAACTCCCAGCTGTTGTGGGTTGTCCTGATCGAGGGGAAGGAGAGGGTTTCTGGGGTAAGGAGGTAGTCCGTGTTCCGCATGCTGAGGAAGGTGCCTTTCCCGGTGGATCTGCTGAGGTTTGTGTCTGGGAGAACCTTTCACATCTCCTCCCTCAGCAATGCTCAAGTACAAGTATCCCCCAGCTTTTAAACGTTCACAGTAAGACACTTGGCTTTCTTGAAAGAACTACGTTATTACCCAGCTTCAGTGAGAGGAAGAGACCTAAAGAGGATTTCCCTCTTATGAAAAAAGGTGAACAGTGAGAATCGCGTTCAGCATCTGTTTTGGGGAGAAGCACGACAGAGGCGGCGTGCACCCCAACCAGCTCCTTCCGCTGGGAACCGCTCTCCGCATCCAGCCACCAGCACTTTGAATTGTGTCTGTGAGCCTCTGCTGTGCTTTATCTTCATTTATGCTGGGCCTCCGTTAGAAACTTGTGTCCTGAGGCCTAAGAAAAGCCAAAGAGAAGGAATCTTGGAGTCTGAGCACACTGTCTAATTTTTCCGTGTAAATGAATGGTCATTCCTTCTTTACACCATTTCTGCTGTGCAAGGTTTCTCAGAAGCCCTGTACTTTCAAAGAGCAGGGAAACCTATACCCCATGCTGCGGGGTTAGTTTTAGTCTCCATGCTGGACAGAACGTTTCGTGACTGTCGGATTTTCTCACTCAAACATTGAGACTTGGACCACCTTCACCCGTTTCTACCACCCCATCCCCGAATCTGGCACCTACCAATCTGCTCTCAGTATCTATGCGTTCAGTATTGGTTTATTCCACGTGGAATGTACATGAGAGCATCTGGTATTTGTCTTTCTGTGTCTGAGTTACTTGGCATAAGGCCCCCAAGGTCTGTGTTTCCATGTCTGGTTATTGTGAATAATGCTGCAGTGAACGTGGGAGTGCATCTGTCTTTTTGAGGCAGTATTTTTGTGTTCTCCAAATCAATACTCAGTAGAGCCATTACTGGGTCATGTGGTAGTTGTATTTATTTTTTCAGGAACCTCCATACCGTTTGTCACAGTGGCTGCACCAATTTCCATTCCCACCAACAGCGCACAGTGTCTCCTCGTCTGCACACCCTTGACCCCACCTGGTGTCTGTCTCTGGGGCAATTGCTGTTCCAACAGTTGTGAGGGGATAGCCGATTGTGGGTTTGACTGATGTTTCCCTGACGATGATTAGTGATGTCGAACAACTTTTTCTGTCTGTTGGCACCTGTGTGCCATCTTTGGACAGTATCTATTCACATATTCACCCCATTTTTTATACAGTTTTTTTTTTGTTTTGATTTGTATGAGTGTTGTGTGCATTTTGGATATTAGCCTCTTCTCACACATATGATTCGCAGATATTTTTTTCTTGTTGGGTCAGTGGCCTTTTAAGTTTTTGATGGTTTCTTTTGCCGTGTGGAAGATTTCAGTTTGATGTTGTTCCACTTGTTTATTTTTGCTTTTGTTGCCTTTGCATTTGGTGTCCGATCTGAAGACTCTTTGCCAAAACCAATGTCGAGAGACTTAGTACCTGTGTCTTCTTGGAGGTTTATGGATTCGGGTCTTATGTTCAAATCACTCATCCATTAAAAATTTTGTGTGTGGTGTAAGAAAGTGACCCAGTTATATTCTTCTGCATTTAGTGTCCAGTTTGCCTGTTACCGCTCACTGAAGAGACAGTCCTTCCCTCATGGCATATCTTCTGCTGCTGTGTCGTAAGTTAGGATCATCTACGTGTGGGTAAGTTTCTGAGCTTTCTGTTCTGTTCCACTGACCTGGTGTCTGTGTTTCTGCCAGTACCACCCTGTTTTGATGACAACAGCTTTGTAATCTAGCTTGAAATCCAGGAGTGTGTTGACTGCACCTTTCTTTCTCCAGGTTGCTTTGGGTATTTGGGGTCTTTTGTGATTCCATACAAGTTTGAGGACTGTTTTCTATTTCCTCGAATAATGCCACTGGAATTCAGATGGGGATTTCATCACATCTGTCGATTGCTTTGGGTACGATGGACATGTTCACATAATTAACTCTTCCAGTTAAGGAGCATGGCGTATGCTTCCATTTGTTTGTGTTGCCTTCCAAATCTTTGACCCATACATTCTGCCCCCCTCGACACACATGTTTTTCATTTCTTTTCTGCCATGTGTTGAGTGTACTATGTCTTTCTCATTGTTGGTTACTTTTATTCCTAGATTTTTTTTTTGATGCAATTGTAAATGGCATTGCTTTTTTAATTTCTCTTTGCGAAAGTGTGTCATCAGTATACAGAAATGCAAGAAGTTGGGTCATCTGGGTGGCTCCATAGGTGAAGCGTCTGCCTTCTGCTCAGGTCATGATCCCAGAGTTCTGGGATCGAGCCCCGTGTTGGGCTCCCCGCTTAGCGAGGGTCTGCTTCTCCGTCTTTCTGACACTCCCCCGGCTCGTGCTTTTTCTCTTCCTGTCAAATAAATAAATAAAATCTGAAAAAAAATAAAGACAACAGGTCTCTGTATATTGACTTTATATCCTGCAGCTTTCTTGAATTTGTTTATTCTAACAGTTTTTTTTGTGTGTGTGTGTGGAATCTTTTGGGATTTCATGTCATTTGCAAATAGTGACAGTTTTCCTGTATGGATTTCATATCTTTCTCTTTTTTTAAAATGATGTTAGTCACCCTACAGTACTTCATTTGTTTTTGATGTAGTGTTCCAGGATTCATTGTTTGCATATAACACCTAGTGCTCATTATGACACGTGCCCTCCTTAATACCCATCACCAGGATAACCCATTCCCCTACCCCTCCCTTTCTGCAACCTTCAGTTTGTTTCCCAGTGTCAATAGTCTCTCATGGTTCATCTCCCCCTCTCATTCCCCACCTTCACTTTTCCCTTCCTTCTCCTAATGTCCTTCCATTCCACATAGGAGTGAAACCATATGATAATTGTCTTTCTCTGCTTGACTTACTTTCACTTAGCATAATCCCCTCCTGGTCCATCCACGTTGGTGCAAATGGTGGGTATTCATCCTTTCTGATGACTGAGTAATATTCCATTGTATAGATGAACCACATCTTCTTTGTCCATTCATCTGCTGAAGGACATCTTGGCTCCTTCCACAGTTTGGCTATTAGGGACATTGCTGCTATGAACATTGGGATACAGGTGCCCCTTCTTTTCATTACTCTGTGTCTATGGGGTAAATACCCAGTAGTGCAATTGGTGGGTCGTAGGATAGCTCTGTGTTCAACGTCTTGAGGAATCTCCATATTGTTTTCAAAAGTGGCTGTACCAGCTTGAATTCTCACGAGTAGTGTTAGAGGGCTCCCCTTTCTCCACATCTTCTCTGACTTTTTTTTTATTTCCTGTCTTGTTAATTTCTTTTCAAGATTTTATTTATTTATTCCACAGAGATAGAGACAGCCAGCGAGAGAGGGAACACAAGCAGGGGGAGTGGGAGAGGAAGAAGCAGGCTCATAGCGGAGGAGCCTGATGTGGGGCTCCATCCCATAATGCCGGGATCACGCCCTGAGCCGAAGGCAGACGCTTAACCGCTGTGCCACCCAGGTGCCCCCTGCCTTGTTAATTTTAACCATTCTAACTGGTGTAAGGTGGTATCTCATTGTAGTTTTGATTTGTATTTGCCTGATGGCAAGTGATGTGGAGCATTTTTTCATGTGTCTGTTGGCCATTTGTATGTCTTCTCTGGACAAGTATCTCTTTGTGTCTTCTGCCCATTTTTTGGGTGTCGAGTTTGAGGAGTTCTTTATAGATCTTGGATACCAGCCCTTTATCTGTAATATCATTTGCAGATATCTTCTTCGATTCCATAGGTTGCCTTTTTGTTTTGTTGATCGTTTGCTCTGCCGTGCAGAAACTTTTTATCTTGATGAAGTGCCAATAGTTCATTTTTGCTTTTATTTCCTTTGCCTTTAGAGACGTGGCTTGCAAGAAGTTGTTGTGTCCAAGGTGGAAGAGTTCTTTTGATTTTGATATGAGACAGGAATCCATTATCTTTCTTTCCTGATTGCATTCGAGTCCTCTGTCTTTCTTGGTGCGTCTAGCTAAGTTTGTCAATTTTATCTTTCCAAAGAAGGCAGCTCTTATTTTCATTGTTTTTTTTTTTTTGTCTTTTTAGTCTCTGTTGGATTTATTTATGCATTCCTTTTTGTTATTTCCTTATTTCTAGTAATTTGGGCTTTGTTTTTTTTTTTTTTTTTCTACTTCTTTACCACAGAAATCAGGTTGTTTATTGGAGAGCATTCTCATGGATTGATGAAGACTTGAATTTCTATGAACGTCCCCCCCCCGTAGAGCTACTTTTGCTGCATCCCATAAGTTTTTGTAGGTTGTCTTTTTCATCAGTGTCAAGGTACTTCTAAATTTTTTTTGATTTCTTCTTTGACTGTTGGTTGTTCAGTAGCATGTTGTTAAATCTCCACATAGTTTTTTAAGATTATTTAAGTATCTGGCAGAGAGTGAGACAGCGAGAGAGGGAACGCAAGCAGGGGGGTGGGAGAGTGAGGAGCGGGCTTCCCACTGAGCAAGGAGCCTGATTCGGGGCTAGATCCCAGGCTCCTGGGATCACGACCTGAGCTGAAGGCAGATCCTTAATGACTGAGCCACCCAGGCCCCCCAATCTCCACCTGTTTTTGACTGTCCCATTTTTTTCTTGAGACTGATTTCTAGTTTCATATCATTGTGGTTGGACAAGATTTGTAGCAGAAGGTGAAGAGAGCATTCAGATGAAAGGCTTGTTTCCTGGAGGGTTTTCTGAGGGCAGACCATGAGTTCCGTGGGGACGGAGGAAGGTTTTGTGAGACGGGGGGTGGGGTTAACCCTTGTTAGAATTACTGACTACTACCATGCAGGCTGTGTGCTACCATTCACACCGTAGTCCTGATGGGCTTGTACTTCATTAGAAATATTTTCTAGGAGGTGTAGGCATAGGCTTCTCTAAAAGAAAGGTGCCATGTGGGTTCATGGCATGACCCCAGGTCAGCAACCAGGATGTATGGTATTGTGGGGGATCAGAACCAGGCTTTCTGTGGGAAGTGACGGAAATAGGGTATGGTGAGCTCCATGACCTCATAGGTGAGGTCCCGAGTGACCCACTGGGTGTTGGGTTCCGTGGATCTGTTTCATCAGGTGCTGTGGAATTCAGGGACACCCTCCTGTCTGTGGATTTGTGTGGAGACAGGTAGACATCAGTGTCTGGCCAGGCACGAGGGTCGCACTGGACCACCACCAGAGGTGCAGCATGCGGGGGAGCCACTGCTTGGTTTCCACGAAAGCTGACCAGGGTCTGTGACCGTGATTCCTAGCAGCTGCAAGGGGAGAGGAGGCCGGGGGTGGTGCACACTTCCTAGACTTGTGGTCAGGACTAGTCTGGAGCCCACTGAAGTCAGCCACACCTGGCACAGAAGGCCCCCAGTCAGTGTAGCTGTGGGCACTGCTCCCATGGCACTTTCAGGCCGGCTCCATGCTGCCACCTCCTGCTTTTCATCATCATCTTCAAGGTCGTGTGCCTCTGCTCTTGCCCCATGGCCTCCGGGGTATTGTCCGTCCTCCATCTGGCCCTCGTCCCTGGTGCCCTGTGCAGTCCGGTGCCAGGGTAGCCTTCTCGAGGCAAACATCTGGCCCTGATGGAACACTTCCATGGATCTCGTGTGATGCGAGGATGATGTCCTGCCCTGGAAGGGGGCTGCAGGTCCCCAATCAGGAGAGCCATGTCTCCCTTTTCAGCATGGCCTGCCCTCCCCTCAGTCTTCTTCAGGGAAGCTCTCCCCACTTCCTGAGATGACAGCTCTGAACTTAAAAGTGAATGTTATTTTACATATCTCTATGCCTTAGTTCATCCATGGCAGGTCTTTCAACGCCGTTAGTGGGGTTTTTTTTTTTTTTTTTAGCAGTTCTGAAGGGCTGTCTGCTCAAGGAGGGGATGACCTGGGTGGGGCAGCTTTCCCTCTCATCTCCCTCAGCCTGTCTCTGAGCCCTGGGGCCAGCTGTCCCACTGAGGATTGAGGGACCCGAGCCAGCCCATCCTGAGCCCAGGCTGTGTGTGAGCTGTGTAGACTGATGCGTGTCTGAGCGGTGGGCAGCTGGCATAGGCCAGGGGCAGGCAGTGTCTCCCCATTCCTTCCCTCCCTTCCTCCCAGAGGTAGCTCAGAGCAGCCTTCAACCCCTGCATCTCCAGATCCCTTGACCTATGCCTCCTGTGTTCAGCTGGTGACCTTGGAGTTTCGCATGGATTCTACCTCCCATACCCTCTCCTGTAGCAGTTCCTGGATCAGGGGAGGGGTCGGACCCTTGTCTGATTTTGGTCTTCTTCCTGTCCCGCACCAAGCCCACTCACCTTTGCATCTTCCATGTATGTGCTTGGAAGCAAGCCCATCCACAGGGAACCTATTAGCCAAACGGATCCAGGTAATGAACATTGAAGTAGAGATCCAGGATCCATAATAAACCTGCTCTGAAACCTGTCCCAAAGTCTGTGACTCTCTCACACTGAAACAGAAACAATAATAGCTTTCTGGACTGTGAAGTGACATGTGTCTCTACTTCCAATCTTGAATGCATAGGTGCTGAGCCTGGACAGAAAAGGACCATGGCTCCCGTGGGCTGGGATCCACAGTAAGAACTCAGTGAAATCTGAATTCGAGGCATAGAATGAATAATTATTGTAGAGTGAATCCTCCCAAGTAGGGCTTATGCACATTGCAGAGGAAAAGCTTTTTCAAAGAGGTTCCTGAAAGAAAAATCTTTTTAAAAAATTTATTTTAATTCCAGTAGAGCTAACATACAGTGTTACATTCGTTTCAGGTGTACAAGAGAGTGATTCAGTAATTCTATATATTACTCAGTGGTCATCAAGAAAAGTGTCCTCTTAATCCGCTTCATCTATTTCACTCATCCCTCTATCCACCTCCTCCTCTCTGGTAACCATCCGTTTGTTCTCTATTGTTAAGAGTTTGTATTTTGCCAGGCCCATACTCAGGCAACCCTGTTTGGGTAGAGTTTCCGTGTCCCCTGCGAGGGGGGATGGGGGTGGGCACGCTGTGAGCCGGTATTTCCAGGCTTTTGTTCCCTGGCGGCTTTCTCTGGCGGTCTGCTGTGCCTCTTCTGAGAGTCAGAGCAGCAGAGGCTGAATTGTCACAGAACAGAGGGATTGCGGCCCATTCTCCACCGATGTTCTGGCCACTTTAACTCCGTTACTGTTGGTGCTGCTCAACCCTGTAGTGTCCCGGGATGTGCGCCCCACACCCGGCGTCCCTGCCCTCACTTCCAGGGCAGGCGCGTCTCTGTCCTTTGTGTTTCTAATGCCGCCAGCCGCCAGCCGCCAGCCGCCAGCCGCCCCCGCGCGCTCCCGGATCTCCCGGTCTCAGTCTGGATCCCGTGAGCACACCAGGATTCCGGAGTTCCGTGAGAAGCCTGGTGGCGCGCGCACCCGGTTCAGGGTCTCAGTCTGCTGTTTCGTGGGTGCCGACCGCGAGTCCGCCCGCTCCCCCGTGCAGGTGGCCCGCCAACCGCCAGCCGCCCTGCGCGCGCTCCAGAAGCTCCTGGTCTCAGTCTGGATCCCGTGAGCACACCGGGATTCAGGAATTCCGTGAGAAGCCTGGTGGCGTGCGCACCTGGTTCAGGGTCTCAGTCTGCTGTTTCGCGGGTGCCGACCGTGAGTCCGCCCGCTCCCCCGTGCAGGTGGCCTGCCAGCTGCCAGCTGCCCCGCATGCGCTCCGGGAGCTCCCGGTCTCAGTCTGGATCCCGTGAGCACACGGGATTCCCGCCCGGGTTCCGCGAGATGCCTGGTGGCGCGCGCTCCCGGCTCACCGGTCTCAGTCCGCTCTCTCGCGGGTGCCCTCTGTGAGTCCGCCCGCTCCCCCCGTGCAGGTGGCTGCCGCTTCCCGGTGCCCGAACGCGGCGGCTCCCTCCCCCTTCCGTTTATCTTCCGATATCTGTGCCCGGTTTCACGGCTCCCCGCTTCGTACCTCAATACTCAGCGCTGGAGATGTTCATTTGTAGAGATCCAGATGTATCTTCCTGCGTCTCAGGCTGATTCCGTGGTTGTTTAGGCTGGTCTGGTACCTATCCAGCTCGACTCAGGGGACCTGTGAAAAAGGGGTCCCCTACTCCTCCGCCATCTTAACTCCTCTCCTGTACCTGAAATAGTATTTAAAAACACTCAGCTCAGCCTCTTCTACAAAGTGAGCCAATGCTTATAAACATGGCTAAAATATTCCCTTACCGACGATGACTTCCCAGCCATCGTAGTGTTTAACTGGTATGACTGTGACTTACATTAGTCAACATTTGCAGAGAAAGAACTTAGTGCATCCAGGGGGCACTTCATGTTGAAATTAGTTTGTGACAACGAGCTACTGTGTTTTATACTGCAGTCCAAGGGAATGGTGCCAGACATCTCTAAGGTGTCTAGCAGTTCTACAATTCTGATTTTAAGTGGTCTGTGTGCTTCAGAGATTTGGGCAGGAGAAGGGCAGGAGTCCAGAGACTGTGAACACTTCTGTTACCTGTGCTGACCATGGAGCAGGTAGCCTTCTGTGGGCATCATTTTGATTTCTTGGTACTCTTGTGAAAGGTGCTTTTGTCTCAAATTCCTCCATTTAGGAGCAATTATAATGATAAAAGTAATGTTTATCTTATATCATCTGTGGGCCCTGATCCTGGGCTCCCAGGGAAGCTATCCTTTAACATTTTACCTGGCTCAAAATGACTGGGCAAAACCTCAAAGCATGGGCCCTATTTCTGCCCCAAGCACATGTTGTACATCTGTTTCGAGAAGAAAACAATAACCAAAAATGCCAACATGAAGATAAGAAAAAATAAAGAACCTCTTTGGCTCCCATAAGATTAAAGTCATACTGACATGTACATACTGAAAATGCATGAAATCATTGCATGTCCTAAAGCCCAAGCCTTGGAGGGTCTGCGAGCCACTGACCTTGCCCAGAACCAGGCACACCCCAGCAGGGAGGGCTGGTGCAGGAAGGGAAGGGGCAGGACGCTGAGGGTGGTCTGCAGCTGGAGGGGTCCCTGGAAGGGGCCAGGTGTGTGGGGGGAGCCCGGCCCACGACCCCACCCATGCCTGTGCTGGGTGTTGAGTAGAGGAGGCGCCTCTTGGACCCCCTGCACTTTCAGGGTTCCAGGGGCTTGAGGGCGGGTTGCCTGGCATCCAAGGGGCTAGGGCACCACCCTCCCCGACCAATCACCGCTTGGGGGTGGAGCTACGTCTCTGTGGGCGGTCCCAGAGTTGCAGCGGGTTGCAGACCTGGGGCAGAAGAAGGGGCACTGGGAGAGAGAGAGTTGCCCTGCGGAGGTCCGGGCTGGTGAGTGAGCAGCATGCCCCGGGGTGGGGGTCGGGGGGTAGGGTGCGCCCCAGGTGGGAGGCAGGGTTCTGGAAGGGCACGTGGAGAGGGTTCATTGTGGGGACTCAGGTGAGTTTTCTTTTTCCCTTTAAAGTCTCTTCCGCCCCATGTCCTCAACTGGCCTTATTCCCCATACCCGTGAACTCCAGGGCGCCCACTCACCTGAGCTTTTGTGGGATGGGTTGCAGAATTTCAGGGTTCCCCCTGTTCCCCGGGAAGAGTGCGGGTAAGGACCTCACAGAATCCCCACCTTCAGTGGGGTGTCCCCCGGTTCTCTGACACAGTGCAGGTGATGCATCTTGAGCAGTACCCCGAGTTCAGCAGGGTGTGCCCTGGTCCCCCAGGCACAGGTGTGGCAGTAGCAAGCCCCAGAGCCATCCCCCAACTTCAGCATTATGCCCCGTGTGCCCCCGAGTTAGTGGTAATTGGCTGTTAGAATCATGCAGGAAAATCCTCCAGGTGGGGGCCTGGAGGCGGGCGTAAACCAGACCCCACTCTAGTTGCATTGGGAATAGACGAATTGAGGGTTTCTTTAGAAGAGTAAGTCTGCTTTCCAGAAAAGGCAAGGTCATTGGTCTATTGAGAATGAAGATAATTACTGCTAAACAACAAGTATGTGTTGCCCCTTCGTCCAGAAACCGAAGCAGGTGTGCAGGCTTTAGGTCAGAGGTGCCTTCTTCTCCCCAGCTGACAGCACTTCTCTGCTCTGGCTCCATGAGACCCGAGGTTTTGAACGTCAGCATCTGAGTCAGGGAGGCAGCTTGTCACAGGACGCCAGTGTTCAGAGAAAACACAGCTATTTTGGCATAATGTCCTATCTATGTCAGGACTGGAGGTAAAACCTCTCATTATCCCAAAACCTCCTGGGCTTTTCTCTTTTCTCTAGTTGAGCCACAAAGTAAAATTGAAGTAGCTGTCAGCATTCTGGGTTTGGTGCAAGAATTACTTAGTTTCCCTGCAGGTAGAACTTTGCAGGGGATCACAATTTCTCTGTCCATTTATTGCTTACAAATGTATTTTGACTATCTGTTTCCTAGGAACCCTCTTTTATTAGAAAGGGAAGGTGAGATTCACTCTGTGCCTGTTTGTAACATCTAATTTGTTCCTTCATCTAACAATGTTTATTCAATTGGGCCTAAGATATGGTTGAGTGGCCAGCATCTAGAGTTCGATGGCTTTTTTTCATCTGATACAGACTTGGATGATGTCATTTGACAAAGGTGATGTTTCATCATTGATTAGTTTATTCATCAGAAGAGTTAAAATTAGGGTGGAGGGAAAATTCAAAATTATCCAAATGGGCCTGTTCCTGTTTAAAAGTTGAGCTTGACTTTCTAGTTTTACTATTATCTCGATATTTTGAGGTGCCAGATTCTGTCTGTAGTTTCTTTGGTGGTGGAGTCAGAAGGAGAGTCTGGGAATTCTTTTGGATAGTGGCATGCTGGTGGCTTCAAGGGGCTTGGCGTCAGGAGCCTTGGGGTGAATTCTGCAACTGCTTGCCTGACCCTGGGTGCATCTCACAGAGGTTTTGTTTCCTCTTATGAAATTGCCAGCAGATAATGTTCTGCTTAAAGGGGAACCCTCCCATCCTGTTGGTGGGAATGCAGAGTGGTGCAGACAGTCTGGGAAACAGTGTGGGGGTTCCTCAAAAAGTTAAACATTGAACAACCACATGATCCAGCAATTGCTCTCCTAGGTGCTTACCCAAAAGATACAAAAATGCACATTCGAAGGGGGTACATGCACCATGATGTTTATAGCAACAATGTCCACAGTAGCCAAACTATGGAGAGAATCCCAAAGTCCATGCACTGATGATAAAGCAGATGTGGGATACGTATATATATGTATACATGTATGTGTGTGTGTGTGTGTGTGTGTGTGTGTATGTATATATATATATATATGGAAATATGACCCAGCTTCAAAAAGAATGAAATCTTACCATTTGCAAGGATGTGGATGGATCTAGAGTGTATTAAGCTAAGCAAAATTAGTGAGGAAAGACAAATATCCTATGCTCTCACGCTTGTGGAATTTCAGAAAGAAAACAGATGAACAGAGTTGAGGGGTGATGAGAAAGGCAAACAAGGAAATAGACTCAACCTTGGAGAACAAACTGAGTGTTGCTGCAGGACAGGGGCGTGGGGGGAAGAGTTAAATGGGTGAGGGGTATTAAGGAGGGCGCTTGTGATGAGCACTGGGTACTGTATGCAGGTGAGGAATCACTAAATCCTACCCCTGAAGCGAATATTCCATGGCATGTGAACTAACTGGAATTTAAGTAAAAGAAGAAAGGAAAAAGTGTTCTGCTTCATGAAGAGTGAGGTAAAATTGTAGTGATTTGGGCTGTACTGTTCTATAGATGATAGTTGTAAAACACCCTGTTGTAAGATACACTAGTTTCTTATCACATAAGGAGTCCTCAGAAAGCTGCAATGAAAGATTCAGATCTCAGAGCATGTTCATGTTCCACTGATATGTTACAGTTTGCACAGGTAGGACAGAAGGAGAGAAAGGCAACAGAAGGGGAAAGTAGGTGTGAACATTTCATTAGTTAGCATTATAGCTTTCTCATGAAAGCCTTGCGCCAGTGTGATTTTGCAAGAAGAGGGGGAATCCGGGAGCTTTGCAGGAGACGGGGGAGTTCCAGGTCTGGGTAAAGCTGACAGGGGTCCCAGAGGAGAGCTGAATGCATTGTGCAGCAGGGTGTGGGCAGGGTGGGCTCCAGGGGTGGCTGTGGGTCTCCTGTGTGAGAGTTGTGACAGGTGAGGGCTGTGTGCAAGTTCCTGGCTGAGGACAAGTGAGACACAGGTGGAGAGCTGGCAGGAAACCTTTTTCTGGGCCACCAGCCTCACCCAACACACACAGCCTCACCTTCTGTCCCTGTCACTCCAATTCAGACTTCTCAGAAGGCGAGTGAGAACACATCAAGAGCATTCTAAACAGAAGGGAAAGCATGTGCAAAGGCTCTGGGGCAGGAGAATTCCAGATATGTCCAGGAGCAGCATGAAGGCCCTGTGGCCACAGGGGACAGCTGAGGACATGACCTCAGGGAGGTGACAGAGGGCGACAGAAAGCCATTCCAGGGCTATAACCCCATGAGACCCTGTTTCACTAGGCCATCGTGGCTACAGTGTTGAGAACAGATGACAGAGGGTTGAAGATGGCAAGGCAGGTCAATGACGAAGCTTTTCCAGGAACTCAGGCACTGTGGACCAGACAGGTGGCCTTGGATGGAGTGGTTAGACCTATTCTGGGTCCATTTTGAAGATGGAGCTCACAGGATTTGCTGATGAGTTAGATATTAGGAGCAGGAGAACGGAGGAATTGGGGTAACTCCCAGCTGTTGTGGGTTGTCCTGATCGAGGGGAAGGAGAGGGTTTCTGGGGTAAGGAGGTAGTCCGTGTTCCGCATGCTGAGGAAGGTGCCTTTCCCGGTGGATCTGCTGAGGTTTGTGTCTGGGAGAACCTTTCACATCTCCTCCCTCAGCAATGCTCAAGTACAAGTATCCCCCAGCTTTTAAACGTTCACAGTAAGACACTTGGCTTTCTTGAAAGAACTACGTTATTACCCAGCTTCAGTGAGAGGAAGAGACCTAAAGAGGATTTCCCTCTTATGAAAAAAGGTGAACAGTGAGAATCGCGTTCAGCATCTGTTTTGGGGAGAAGCACGACAGAGGCGGCGTGCACCCCAACCAGCTCCTTCCGCTGGGAACCGCTCTCCGCATCCAGCCACCAGCACTTTGAATTGTGTCTGTGAGCCTCTGCTGTGCTTTATCTTCATTTATGCTGGGCCTCCGTTAGAAACTTGTGTCCTGAGGCCTAAGAAAAGCCAAAGAGAAGGAATCTTGGAGTCTGAGCACACTGTCTAATTTTTCCGTGTAAATGAATGGTCATTCCTTCTTTACACCATTTCTGCTGTGCAAGGTTTCTCAGAAGCCCTGTACTTTCAAAGAGCAGGGAAACCTATACCCCATGCTGCGGGGTTAGTTTTAGTCTCCATGCTGGACAGAACGTTTCGTGACTGTCGGATTTTCTCACTCAAACATTGAGACTTGGACCACCTTCACCCGTTTCTACCACCCCATCCCCGAATCTGGCACCTACCAATCTGCTCTCAGTATCTATGCGTTCAGTATTGGTTTATTCCACGTGGAATGTACATGAGAGCATCTGGTATTTGTCTTTCTGTGTCTGAGTTACTTGGCATAAGGCCCCCAAGGTCTGTGTTTCCATGTCTGGTTATTGTGAATAATGCTGCAGTGAACGTGGGAGTGCATCTGTCTTTTTGAGGCAGTATTTTTGTGTTCTCCAAATCAATACTCAGTAGAGCCATTACTGGGTCATGTGGTAGTTGTATTTATTTTTTCAGGAACCTCCATACCGTTTGTCACAGTGGCTGCACCAATTTCCATTCCCACCAACAGCGCACAGTGTCTCCTCGTCTGCACACCCTTGACCCCACCTGGTGTCTGTCTCTGGGGCAATTGCTGTTCCAACAGTTGTGAGGGGATAGCCGATTGTGGGTTTGACTGATGTTTCCCTGACGATGATTAGTGATGTCGAACAACTTTTTCTGTCTGTTGGCACCTGTGTGCCATCTTTGGACAGTATCTATTCACATATTCACCCCATTTTTTATACAGTTTTTTTTTTGTTTTGATTTGTATGAGTGTTGTGTGCATTTTGGATATTAGCCTCTTCTCACACATATGATTCGCAGATATTTTTTTCTTGTTGGGTCAGTGGCCTTTTAAGTTTTTGATGGTTTCTTTTGCCGTGTGGAAGATTTCAGTTTGATGTTGTTCCACTTGTTTATTTTTGCTTTTGTTGCCTTTGCATTTGGTGTCCGATCTGAAGACTCTTTGCCAAAACCAATGTCGAGAGACTTAGTACCTGTGTCTTCTTGGAGGTTTATGGATTCGGGTCTTATGTTCAAATCACTCATCCATTAAAAATTTTGTGTGTGGTGTAAGAAAGTGACCCAGTTATATTCTTCTGCATTTAGTGTCCAGTTTGCCTGTTACCGCTCACTGAAGAGACAGTCCTTCCCTCATGGCATATCTTCTGCTGCTGTGTCGTAAGTTAGGATCATCTACGTGTGGGTAAGTTTCTGAGCTTTCTGTTCTGTTCCACTGACCTGGTGTCTGTGTTTCTGCCAGTACCACCCTGTTTTGATGACAACAGCTTTGTAATCTAGCTTGAAATCCAGGAGTGTGTTGACTGCACCTTTCTTTCTCCAGGTTGCTTTGGGTATTTGGGGTCTTTTGTGATTCCATACAAGTTTGAGGACTGTTTTCTATTTCCTCGAATAATGCCACTGGAATTCAGATGGGGATTTCATCACATCTGTCGATTGCTTTGGGTACGATGGACATGTTCACATAATTAACTCTTCCAGTTAAGGAGCATGGCGTATGCTTCCATTTGTTTGTGTTGCCTTCCAAATCTTTGACCCATACATTCTGCCCCCCTCGACACACATGTTTTTCATTTCTTTTCTGCCATGTGTTGAGTGTACTATGTCTTTCTCATTGTTGGTTACTTTTATTCCTAGATTTTTTTTTTGATGCAATTGTAAATGGCATTGCTTTTTTAATTTCTCTTTGCAAAAGTGTGTCATCAGTATACAGAAATGCAAGAAGTTGGGTCATCTGGGTGGCTCCATAGGTGAAGCATCTGCCTTCTGCTCAGGTCATGATCCCAGAGTTCTGGGATCGAGCCCCGTGTTGGGCTCCCCGCTTAGCGAGGGTCTGCTTCTCCGTCTTTCTGACACTCCCCCGGCTCGTGCTTTTTCTCTTCCTGTCAAATAAATAAATAAAATCTGAAAAAAAATAAAGACAACAGGTCTCTGTATATTGACTTTATATCCTGCAGCTTTCTTGAATTTGTTTATTCTAACAGTTTTTTTTGTGTGTGTGTGTGGAATCTTTTGGGATTTCATGTCATTTGCAAATAGTGACAGTTTTCCTGTATGGATTTCATATCTTTCTCTTTTTTTAAAATGATGTTAGTCACCCTACAGTACTTCATTTGTTTTTGATGTAGTGTTCCAGGATTCATTGTTTGCATATAACACCTAGTGCTCATTATGACACGTGCCCTCCTTAATACCCATCACCAGGATAACCCATTCCCCTACCCCTCCCTTTCTGCAACCTTCAGTTTGTTTCCCAGTGTCAATAGTCTCTCATGGTTCATCTCCCCCTCTCATTCCCCACCTTCACTTTTCCCTTCCTTCTCCTAATGTCCTTCCATTCCACATAGGAGTGAAACCATATGATAATTGTCTTTCTCTGCTTGACTTACTTTCACTTAGCATAATCCCCTCCTGGTCCATCCACGTTGGTGCAAATGGTGGGTATTCATCCTTTCTGATGACTGAGTAATATTCCATTGTATAGATGAACCACATCTTCTTTGTCCATTCATCTGCTGAAGGACATCTTGGCTCCTTCCACAGTTTGGCTATTAGGGACATTGCTGCTATGAACATTGGGATACAGGTGCCCCTTCTTTTCATTACTCTGTGTCTATGGGGTAAATACCCAGTAGTGCAATTGGTGGGTCGTAGGATAGCTCTGTGTTCAACGTCTTGAGGAATCTCCATATTGTTTTCAAAAGTGGCTGTACCAGCTTGAATTCTCACGAGTAGTGTTAGAGGGCTCCCCTTTCTCCACATCCTCTCTGACTTTTTTTTTATTTCCTGTCTTGTTAATTTCTTTTCAAGATTTTATTTATTTATTCCACAGAGATAGAGACAGCCAGCGAGAGAGGGAACACAAGCAGGGGGAGTGGGAGAGGAAGAAGCAGGCTCATAGCGGAGGAGCCTGATGTGGGGCTCCATCCCATAATGCCGGGATCACGCCCTGAGCCGAAGGCAGACGCTTAACCGCTGTGCCACCCAGGTGCCCCCTGCCTTGTTAATTTTAACCATTCTAACTGGTGTAAGGTGGTATCTCATTGTAGTTTTGATTTGTATTTGCCTGATGGCAAGTGATGTGGAGCATTTTTTCATGTGTCTGTTGGCCATTTGTATGTCTTCTCTGGACAAGTATCTCTTTGTGTCTTCTGCCCATTTTTTGGGTGTCGAGTTTGAGGAGTTCTTTATAGATCTTGGATACCAGCCCTTTATCTGTAATATCATTTGCAGATATCTTCTTCGATTCCATAGGTTGCCTTTTTGTTTTGTTGATCGTTTGCTCTGCCGTGCAGAAACTTTTTATCTTGATGAAGTGCCAATAGTTCATTTTTGCTTTTATTTCCTTTGCCTTTAGAGACGTGGCTTGCAAGAAGTTGTTGTGTCCAAGGTGGAAGAGTTCTTTTGATTTTGATATGAGACAGGAATCCATTATCTTTCTTTCCTGATTGCATTCGAGTCCTCTGTCTTTCTTGGTGCGTCTAGCTAAGTTTGTCAATTTTATCTTTCCAAAGAAGGCAGCTCTTATTTTCATTGTTTTTTTTTTTTGTCTTTTTAGTCTCTGTTGGATTTATTTATGCATTCCTTTTTGTTATTTCCTTATTTCTACTAATTTGGGCTTTGTTTTTTTTTTTTTTTTCTACTTCTTTACCACAGAAATCAGGTTGTTTATTGGAGAGCATTCTCATGGATTGATGAAGACTTGAATTTCTATGAACGTCCCCCCCCCGTAGAGCTACTTTTGCTGCATCCCATAAGTTTTTGTAGGTTGTCTTTTTCATCAGTGTCAAGGTACTTCTAAATTTTTTTTGATTTCTTCTTTGACTGTTGGTTGTTCAGTAGCATGTTGTTAAATCTCCACATAGTTTTTTAAGATTATTTAAGTATCTGGCAGAGAGTGAGACAGCGAGAGAGGGAACGCAAGCAGGGGGGTGGGAGAGTGAGGAGCGGGCTTCCCACTGAGCAAGGAGCCTGATTCGGGGCTAGATCCCAGGCTCCTGGGATCACGACCTGAGCTGAAGGCAGATCCTTAATGACTGAGCCACCCAGGCCCCCCAATCTCCACCTGTTTTTGACTGTCCCATTTTTTTCTTGAGACTGATTTCTAGTTTCATATCATTGTGGTTGGACAAGATTTGTAGCAGAAGGTGAAGAGAGCATTCAGATGAAAGGCTTGTTTCCTGGAGGGTTTTCTGAGGGCAGACCATGAGTTCCGTGGGGACGGAGGAAGGTTTTGTGAGACGGGGGGTGGGGTTAACCCTTGTTAGAATTACTGACTACTACCATGCAGGCTGTGTGCTACCATTCACACCGTAGTCCTGATGGGCTTGTACTTCATTAGAAATATTTTCTAGGAGGTGTAGGCATAGGCTTCTCTAAAAGAAAGGTGCCATGTGGGTTCATGGCATGACCCCAGGTCAGCAACCAGGATGTATGGTATTGTGGGGGATCAGAACCAGGCTTTCTGTGGGAAGTGACGGAAATAGGGTATGGTGAGCTCCATGACCTCATAGGTGAGGTCCCGAGTGACCCACTGGGTGTTGGGTTCCGTGGATCTGTTTCATCAGGTGCTGTGGAATTCAGGGACACCCTCCTGTCTGTGGATTTGTGTGGAGACAGGTAGACATCAGTGTCTGGCCAGGCACGAGGGTCGCACTGGACCACCACCAGAGGGGCAGCATGCGGGGGAGCCACTGCTTGGTTTCCACGAAAGCTGACCAGGGTCTGTGACCGTGATTCCTAGCAGCTGCAAGGGGAGAGGAGGCCGGGGGTGGTGCACACTTCCTAGACTTGTGGTCAGGACTAGTCTGGAGCCCACTGAAGTCAGCCACACCTGGCACAGAAGGCCCCCAGTCAGTGTAGCTGTGGGCACTGCTCCCATGGCACTTTCGGGCCGGCTCCATGCTGCCACCTCCTGCTTTTCATCATCATCTTCAAGGTCGTGTGCCTCTGCTCTTGCCCCATGGCCTCCGGGGTATTGTCCGTCCTCCATCTGGCCCTCGTCCCTGGTGCCCTGTGCAGTTCGATGCCAGGGTAGCCTTCTCGAGGCAAACATCTGGCCCTGATGGAACACTTCCATGGATCTCGTGTGATGTGAGGATGATGTCCTGCCCTGGAAGGGGGCTGCAGGTCCCCAATCAGGAGAGCCATGTCTCCCTTTTCAGCATGGCCTGCCCTCCCCTCAGTCTTCTTCAGGGAAGCTCTCCCCACTTCCTGAGATGACAGCTCTGAACTTAAAAGTGAATGTTATTTTACATATCTCTATGCCTTAGTTCATCCATGGCAGGTCTTTCAACGCCGTTAGTGGTTTTTTTTGTTTTTTTTTTTTTTTTTTTTTTTAGCAGTTCTGAAGGGCTGTCTGCTCAAGGAGGGGATGACCTGGGTGGGGCAGCTTTCCCTCTCATCTCCCTCAGCCTGTCTCTGAGCCCTGGGGCCAGCTGTCCCACTGAGGATTGAGGGACCCGAGCCAGCCCATCCTGAGCCCAGGCTGTGTGTCAGCTGTGTAGACTGATGCGTGTCTGAGCGGTGGGCAGCTGGCATAGGCCAGGGGCAGGCAGTGTCTCCCCATTCCTTCCCTCCCTTCCTCCCAGAGGTAGCTCAGAGCAGCCTTCAACCCCTGCATCTCCAGATCCCTTGACCTATGCCTCCTGTGTTCAGCTGGTGACCTTGGAGTTTCGCATGGATTCTACCTCCCATACCCTCTCCTGTAGCAGTTCCTGGATCAGGGGAGGGGTCGGACCCTTGTCTGATTTTGGTCTTCTTCCTGTCCCGCACCAAGCCCACTCACCTTTGCATCTTCCATGTATGTGCTTGGAAGCAAGCCCATCCACAGGGAACCTATTAGCCAAAAGGATCCAGGTAATGAACATTGAAGTAGAGATCCAGGATCCATAATAAACCTGCTCTGAAACCTGTCCCAAAGTCTGTGACTCTCTCACACTGAAACAGAAACAATAATAGCTTTCTGGACTGTGAAGTGACATGTGTCTCTACTTCCAATCTTGAATGCATAGGTGCTGAGCCTGGACAGAAAAGGACCATGGCTCCCGTGGGCTGGGATCCACAGTAAGAACTCAGTGAAATCTGAATTCGAGGCATAGAATGAATAATTATTGTAGAGTGAATCCTCCCAAGTAGGGCTTATGCACATTGCAGAGGAAAAGCTTTTTCAAAGAGGTTCCTGAAAGAAAAATCTTTTTAAAAAATTTATTTTAATTCCAGTAGAGCTAACATACAGTGTTACATTCGTTTCAGGTGTACAAGAGAGTGATTCAGTAATTCTATATATTACTCAGTGGTCATCAAGAAAAGTGTCCTCTTAATCCGCTTCATCTATTTCACTCATCCCTCTATCCACCTCCTCCTCTCTGGTAACCATCCGTTTGTTCTCTATTGTTAAGAGTTTGTATTTTGCCAGGCCCATACTCAGGCAACCCTGTTTGGGTAGAGTTTCCGTGTCCCCTGCGAGGGGGGATGGGGGTGGGCACGCTGTGAGCCGGTATTTCCAGGCTTTTGTTCCCTGGCGGCTTTCTCTGGTGGTCTGCTGTGCCTCTTCTGAGAGTCAGAGCAGCAGAGGCTGAATTGTCACAGAACAGAGGGATTGCGGCCCATTCTCCACCGATGTTCTGGCCACTTTAACTCCGTTACTGTTGGTGCTGCTCAACCCTGTAGCGTCCCGGGATGTGCGCCCCACACCCGGCGTCCCTGCCCTCACTTCCAGGGCAGGCGCGTCTCTGTCCTTTGTGTTTCTAATGCCGCCAGCCGCCAGCCGCCCCCGCGCGCTCCCGGATCTCCCGGTCTCAGTCTGGATCCCGTGAGCACACCAGGATTCCGGAGTTCCGTGAGAAGCCTGGTGGCGCGCGCACCCGGTTCAGGGTCTCAGTCTGCTGTTTCGTGGGTGCCGACCGCGAGTCCGCCCGCTCCCCCGTGCAGGTGGCCCGCCAACCGCCAGCCGCCCTGCGCGCGCTCCAGAAGCTCCTGGTCTCAGTCTGGATCCCGTGAGCACACCGGGATTCAGGAATTCCGTGAGAAGCCTGGTGGCGTGCGCACCTGGTTCAGGGTCTCAGTCTGCTGTTTCGCGGGTGCCGACCGTGAGTCCGCCCGCTCCCCCGTGCAGGTGGCCTGCCAGCTGCCAGCTGCCCCGCATGCGCTCCGGGAGCTCCCGGTCTCAGTCTGGATCCCGTGAGCACACGGGATTCCCGCCCGGGTTCCGCGAGATGCCTGGTGGCGCGCGCTCCCGGCTCACCGGTCTCAGTCCGCTCTCTCGCGGGTGCCCTCTGTGAGTCCGCCCGCTCCCCCCGTGCAGGTGGCTGCCGCTTCCCGGTGCCCGAACGCGGCGGCTCCCTCCCCCTTCCGTTTATCTTCCGATATCTGTGCCCGGTTTCACGGCTCCCCGCTTCGTACCTCAATACTCAGCGCTGGAGATGTTCATTTGTAGAGATCCAGATGTATCTTCCTGCGTCTCAGGCTGATTCCGTGGTTGTTTAGGCTGGTCTGGTACCTATCCAGCTCGACTCAGGGGACCTGTGAAAAAGGGGTCCCCTACTCCTCCGCCATCTTAACTCCTCTCCTGTACCTGAAATAGTATTTAAAAACACTCAGCTCAGCCTCTTCTACAAAGTGAGCCAATGCTTATAAACATGGCTAAAATATTCCCTTACCGACGATGACTTCCCAGCCATCGTAGTGTTTAACTGGTATGACTGTGACTTACATTAGTCAACATTTGCAGAGAAAGAACTTAGTGCATCCAGGGGGCACTTCATGTTGAAATTAGTTTGTGACAACGAGCTACTGTGTTTTATACTGCAGTCCAAGGGAATGGTGCCAGACATCTCTAAGGTGTCTAGCAGTTCTACAATTCTGATTTTAAGTGGTCTGTGTGCTTCAGAGATTTGGGCAGGAGAAGGGCAGGAGTCCAGAGACTGTGAACACTTCTGTTACCTGTGCTGACCATGGAGCAGGTAGCCTTCTGTGGGCATCATTTTGATTTCTTGGTACTCTTGTGAAAGGTGCTTTTGTCTCAAATTCCTCCATTTAGGAGCAATTATAATGATAAAAGTAATGTTTATCTTATATCATCTGTGGGCCCTGATCCTGGGCTCCCAGGGAAGCTATCCTTTAACATTTTACCTGGCTCAAAATGACTGGGCAAAACCTCAAAGCATGGGCCCTATTTCTGCCCCAAGCACATGTTGTACATCTGTTTCGAGAAGAAAACAATAACCAAAAATGCCAACATGAAGATAAGAAAAAAATAAAGAACCTCTTTGGCTCCCATAAGATTAAAGTCATACTGACATGTACATACTGAAAATGCATGAAATCATTGCATGTCCTAAAGCCCAAGCCTTGGAGGGTCTGAGAGCCACTGACCTTGCCCAGAACCAGGCACACCCCAGCAGGGAGGGCTGGTGCAGGAAGGGAAGGGGCAGGACGCTGAGGGTGGTCTGCAGCTGGAGGGGTCCCTGGAAGGGGCCAGGTGTGTGGGGGGAGCCCGGCCCACGACCCCACCCATGCCTGTGCTGGGTGTTGAGTAGAGGAGGCGCCTCTTGGACCCCCTGCACTTTCAGGGTTCCAGGGGCTTGAGGGCGGGTTGCCTGGCATCCAAGGGGCTAGGGCACCACCCTCCCCGACCAATCACCGCTTGGGGGTGGAGCTACGTCTCTGTGGGCGGTCCCAGAGTTGCAGCGGGTTGCAGACCTGGGGCAGAAGAAGGGGCACTGGGAGAGAGAGAGTTGCCCTGCGGAGGTCCGGGCTGGTGAGTGAGCAGCATGCCCCGGGGTGGGGGTCGGGGGGTAGGGTGCGCCCCAGGTGGGAGGCAGGGTTCTGGAAGGGCACGTGGAGAGGGTTCATTGTGGGGACTCAGGTGAGTTTTCTTTTTCCCTTTAAAGTCTCTTCCGCCCCATGTCCTCAACTGGCCTTATTCCCCATACCCGTGAACTCCAGGGCGCCCACTCACCTGAGCTTTTGTGGGATGGGTTGCAGAATTTCAGGGTTCCCCCTGTTCCCCGGGAAGAGTGCGGGTAAGGACCTCACAGAATCCCCACCTTCAGTGGGGTGTCCCCCGGTTCTCTGACACAGTGCAGGTGATGCATCTTGAGCAGTACCCCGAGTTCAGCAGGGTGTGCCCTGGTCCCCCAGGCACAGGTGTGGCAGTAGCAAGCCCCAGAGCCATCCCCCAACTTCAGCATTATGCCCCGTGTGCCCCCGAGTTAGTGGTAATTGGCTGTTAGAATCATGCAGGAAAATCCTCCAGGTGGGGGCCTGGAGGCGGGCGTAAACCAGACCCCACTCTAGTTGCATTGGGAATAGACGAATTGAGGGTTTCTTTAGAAGAGTAAGTCTGCTTTCCAGAAAAGGCAAGGTCATTGGTCTATTGAGAATGAAGATAATTACTGCTAAACAACAAGTATGTGTTGCCCCTTCGTCCAGAAACCGAAGCAGGTGTGCAGGCTTTAGGTCAGAGGTGCCTTCTTCTCCCCAGCTGACAGCACTTCTCTGCTCTGGCTCCATGAGACCCGAGGTTTTGAACGTCAGCATCTGAGTCAGGGAGGCAGCTTGTCACAGGACGCCAGTGTTCAGAGAAAACACAGCTATTTTGGCATAATGTCCTATCTATGTCAGGACTGGAGGTAAAACCTCTCATTATCCCAAAACCTCCTGGGCTTTTCTCTTTTCTCTAGTTGAGCCACAAAGTAAAATTGAAGTAGCTGTCAGCATTCTGGGTTTGGTGCAAGAATTACTTAGTTTCCCTGCAGGTAGAACTTTGCAGGGGATCACAATTTCTCTGTCCATTTATTGCTTACAAATGTATTTTGACTATCTGTTTCCTAGGAACCCTCTTTTATTAGAAAGGGAAGGTGAGATTCACTCTGTGCCTGTTTGTAACATCTAATTTGTTCCTTCATCTAACAATGTTTATTCAATTGGGCCTAAGATATGGTTGAGTGGCCAGCATCTAGAGTTCGATGGCTTTTTTTCATCTGATACAGACTTGGATGATGTCATTTGACAAAGGTGATGTTTCATCATTGATTAGTTTATTCATCAGAAGAGTTAAAATTAGGGTGGAGGGAAAATTCAAAATTATCCAAATGGGCCTGTTCCTGTTTAAAAGTTGAGCTTGACTTTCTAGTTTTACTATTATCTCGATATTTTGAGGTGCCAGATTCTGTCTGTAGTTTCTTTGGTGGTGGAGTCAGAAGGAGAGTCTGGGAATTCTTTTGGATAGTGGCATGCTGGTGGCTTCAAGGGGCTTGGCGTCAGGAGCCTTGGGGTGAATTCTGCAACTGCTTGCCTGACCCTGGGTGCATCTCACAGAGGTTTTGTTTCCTCTTATGAAATTGCCAGCAGATAATGTTCTGCTTAAAGGGGAACCCTCCCATCCTGTTGGTGGGAATGCAGAGTGGTGCAGACAGTCTGGGAAACAGTGTGGGGGTTCCTCAAAAAGTTAAACATTGAACAACCACATGATCCAGCAATTGCTCTCCTAGGTGCTTACCCAAAAGATACAAAAATGCACATTCGAAGGGGGTACATGCACCATGATGTTTATAGCAACAATGTCCACAGTAGCCAAACTAGGGAGAGAATCCCAAAGTCCATGCACTGATGAATGGATAAAGCAGATGTGGGATACGTATATATATGTATACATGTGTGTGTGTGTGTGTGTGTGTGTATATATATATATATATATATGGGAATATGACCCAGCTTCAAAAAGAATGAAATCTTACCATTTGCAAGGATGTGGATGGATCTAGAGTGTATTAAGCTAAGCAAAATTAGTGAGGAAAGACAAATATCCTATGCTCTCACGCTTGTGGAATTTCAGAAAGAAAACAGATGAACAGAGTTGAGGGGTGATGAGAAAGGCAAACAAGGAAATAGACTCAACCTTGGAGAACAAACTGAGTGTTGCTGCAGGACAGGGGCGTGGGGGGAAGAGTTAAATGGGTGAGGGGTATTAAGGAGGGCGCTTGTGATGAGCACTGGGTACTGTATGCAGGTGAGGAATCACTAAATCCTACCCCTGAAGCGAATATTCCATGGCATGTGAACTAACTGGAATTTAAGTAAAAGAAGAAAGGAAAAAGTGTTCTGCTTCATGAAGAGTGAGGTAAAATTGTAGTGATTTGGGCTGTACTGTTCTATAGATGATAGTTGTAAAACACCCTGTTGTAAGATACACTAGTTTCTTATCACATAAGGAGTCCTCAGAAAGCTGCAATGAAAGATTCAGATCTCAGAGCATGTTCATGTTCCACTGATATGTTACAGTTTGCACAGGTAGGACAGAAGGAGAGAAAGGCAACAGAAGGGGAAAGTAGGTGTGAACCTTTCATTAGTTAGCATTATAGCTTTCTCATGAAAGCCTTGCGCCAGTGTGATTTTGCAAGAAGAGGGGGAATCCGGGAGCTTTGCAGGAGACGGGGGAGTTCCAGGTCTGGGTAAAGCTGACAGGGGTCCCAGAGGAGAGCTGAATGCATTGTGCAGCAGGGTGTGGGCAGGGTGGGCTCCAGGGGTGGCTGTGGGTCTCCTGTGTGAGAGTTGTGACAGGTGAGGGCTGTGTGCAAGTTCCTGGCTGAGGACAAGTGAGACACAGGTGGAGAGCTGGCAGGAAACCTTTTTCTGGGCCACCAGCCTCACCCAACACACACAGCCTCACCTTCTGTCCCTGTCACTCCAATTCAGACTTCTCAGAAGGCGAGTGAGAACACATCAAGAGCATTCTAAACAGAAGGGAAAGCATGTGCAAAGGCTCTGGGGCAGGAGAATTCCAGATATGTCCAGGAGCAGCATGAAGGCCCTGTGGCCACAGGGGACAGCTGAGGACATGACCTCAGGGAGGTGACAGAGGGCGACAGAAAGCCATTCCAGGGCTATAACCCCATGAGACCCTGTTTCACTAGGCCATCGTGGCTACAGTGTTGAGAACAGATGACAGAGGGTTGAAGATGGCAAGGCAGGTCAATGACGAAGCTTTTCCAGGAACTCAGGCACTGTGGACCAGACAGGTGGCCTTGGATGGAGTGGTTAGACCTATTCTGGGTCCATTTTGAAGATGGAGCTCACAGGATTTGCTGATGAGTTAGATATTAGGAGCAGGAGAACGGAGGAATTGGGGTAACTCCCAGCTGTTGTGGGTTGTCCTGATCGAGGGGAAGGAGAGGGTTTCTGGGGTAAGGAGGTAGTCCGTGTTCCGCATGCTGAGGAAGGTGCCTTTCCCGGTGGATCTGCTGAGGTTTGTGTCTGGGAGAACCTTTCACATCTCCTCCCTCAGCAATGCTCAAGTACAAGTATCCCCCAGCTTTTAAACGTTCACAGTAAGACACTTGGCTTTCTTGAAAGAACTACGTTATTACCCAGCTTCAGTGAGAGGAAGAGACCTAAAGAGGATTTCCCTCTTATGAAAAAAGGTGAACAGTGAGAATCGCGTTCAGCATCTGTTTTGGGGAGAAGCACGACAGAGGCGGCGTGCACCCCAACCAGCTCCTTCCGCTGGGAACCGCTCTCCGCATCCAGCCACCAGCACTTTGAATTGTGTCTGTGAGCCTCTGCTGTGCTTTATCTTCATTTATGCTGGGCCTCCGTTAGAAACTTGTGTCCTGAGGCCTAAGAAAAGCCAAAGAGAAGGAATCTTGGAGTCTGAGCACACTGTCTAATTTTTCCGTGTAAATGAATGGTCATTCCTTCTTTACACCATTTCTGCTGTGCAAGGTTTCTCAGAAGCCCTGTACTTTCAAAGAGCAGGGAAACCTATACCCCATGCTGCGGGGTTAGTTTTAGTCTCCATGCTGGACAGAACGTTTCGTGACTGTCGGATTTTCTCACTCAAACATTGAGACTTGGACCACCTTCACCCGTTTCTACCACCCCATCCCCGAATCTGGCACCTACCAATCTGCTCTCAGTATCTATGCGTTCAGTATTGGTTTATTCCACGTGGAATGTACATGAGAGCATCTGGTATTTGTCTTTCTGTGTCTGAGTTACTTGGCATAAGGCCCCCAAGGTCTGTGTTTCCATGTCTGGTTATTGTGAATAATGCTGCAGTGAACGTGGGAGTGCATCTGTCTTTTTGAGGCAGTATTTTTGTGTTCTCCAAATCAATACTCAGTAGAGCCATTACTGGGTCATGTGGTAGTTGTATTTATTTTTTCAGGAACCTCCATACCGTTTGTCACAGTGGCTGCACCAATTTCCATTCCCACCAACAGCGCACAGTGTCTCCTCGTCTGCACACCCTTGACCCCACCTGGTGTCTGTCTCTGGGGCAATTGCTGTTCCAACAGTTGTGAGGGGATAGCCGATTGTGGGTTTGACTGATGTTTCCCTGACGATGATTAGTGATGTCGAACAACTTTTTCTGTCTGTTGGCACCTGTGTGCCATCTTTGGACAGTATCTATTCACATATTCACCCCATTTTTTATACAGTTTTTTTTTTGTTTTGATTTGTATGAGTGTTGTGTGCATTTTGGATATTAGCCTCTTCTCACACATATGATTCGCAGATATTTTTTTCTTGTTGGGTCAGTGGCCTTTTAAGTTTTTGATGGTTTCTTTTGCCGTGTGGAAGATTTCAGTTTGATGTTGTTCCACTTGTTTATTTTTGCTTTTGTTGCCTTTGCATTTGGTGTCCGATCTGAAGACTCTTTGCCAAAACCAATGTCGAGAGACTTAGTACCTGTGTCTTCTTGGAGGTTTATGGATTCGGGTCTTATGTTCAAATCACTCATCCATTAAAAATTTTGTGTGTGGTGTAAGAAAGTGACCCAGTTATATTCTTCTGCATTTAGTGTCCAGTTTGCCTGTTACCGCTCACTGAAGAGACAGTCCTTCCCTCATGGCATATCTTCTGCTGCTGTGTCGTAAGTTAGGATCATCTACGTGTGGGTAAGTTTCTGAGCTTTCTGTTCTGTTCCACTGACCTGGTGTCTGTGTTTCTGCCAGTACCACCCTGTTTTGATGACAACAGCTTTGTAATCTAGCTTGAAATCCAGGAGTGTGTTGACTGCACCTTTCTTTCTCCAGGTTGCTTTGGGTATTTGGGGTCTTTTGTGATTCCATACAAGTTTGAGGACTGTTTTCTATTTCCTCGAATAATGCCACTGGAATTCAGATGGGGATTTCATCACATCTGTCGATTGCTTTGGGTACGATGGACATGTTCACATAATTAACTCTTCCAGTTAAGGAGCATGGCGTATGCTTCCATTTGTTTGTGTTGCCTTCCAAATCTTTGACCCATACATTCTGCCCCCCTCGACACACATGTTTTTCATTTCTTTTCTGCCATGTGTTGAGTGTACTATGTCTTTCTCATTGTTGGTTACTTTTATTCCTAGATTTTTTTTTTGATGCAATTGTAAATGGCATTGCTTTTTTAATTTCTCTTTGCAAAAGTGTGTCATCAGTATACAGAAATGCAAGAAGTTGGGTCATCTGGGTGGCTCCATAGGTGAAGCATCTGCCTTCTGCTCAGGTCATGATCCCAGAGTTCTGGGATCGAGCCCCGTGTTGGGCTCCCCGCTTAGCGAGGGTCTGCTTCTCCGTCTTTCTGACACTCCCCCGGCTCGTGCTTTTTCTCTTCCTGTCAAATAAATAAATAAAATCTGAAAAAAAATAAAGACAACAGGTCTCTGTATATTGACTTTATATCCTGCAGCTTTCTTGAATTTGTTTATTCTAACAGTTTTTTTTGTGTGTGTGTGTGGAATCTTTTGGGATTTCATGTCATTTGCAAATAGTGACAGTTTTCCTGTATGGATTTCATATCTTTCTCTTTTTTTAAAATGATGTTAGTCACCCTACAGTACTTCATTTGTTTTTGATGTAGTGTTCCAGGATTCATTGTTTGCATATAACACCTAGTGCTCATTATGACACGTGCCCTCCTTAATACCCATCACCAGGATAACCCATTCCCCTACCCCTCCCTTTCTGCAACCTTCAGTTTGTTTCCCAGTGTCAATAGTCTCTCATGGTTCATCTCCCCCTCTCATTCCCCACCTTCACTTTTCCCTTCCTTCTCCTAATGTCCTTCCATTCCACATAGGAGTGAAACCATATGATAATTGTCTTTCTCTGCTTGACTTACTTTCACTTAGCATAATCCCCTCCTGGTCCATCCACGTTGGTGCAAATGGTGGGTATTCATCCTTTCTGATGACTGAGTAATATTCCATTGTATAGATGAACCACATCTTCTTTGTCCATTCATCTGCTGAAGGACATCTTGGCTCCTTCCACAGTTTGGCTATTAGGGACATTGCTGCTATGAACATTGGGATACAGGTGCCCCTTCTTTTCATTACTCTGTGTCTATGGGGTAAATACCCAGTAGTGCAATTGGTGGGTCGTAGGATAGCTCTGTGTTCAACGTCTTGAGGAATCTCCATATTGTTTTCAAAAGTGGCTGTACCAGCTTGAATTCTCACGAGTAGTGTTAGAGGGCTCCCCTTTCTCCACATCCTCTCTGACTTTTTTTTTATTTCCTGTCTTGTTAATTTCTTTTCAAGATTTTATTTATTTATTCCACAGAGATAGAGACAGCCAGCGAGAGAGGGAACACAAGCAGGGGGAGTGGGAGAGGAAGAAGCAGGCTCATAGCGGAGGAGCCTGATGTGGGGCTCCATCCCATAATGCCGGGATCACGCCCTGAGCCGAAGGCAGACGCTTAACCGCTGTGCCACCCAGGTGCCCCCTGCCTTGTTAATTTTAACCATTCTAACTGGTGTAAGGTGGTATCTCATTGTAGTTTTGATTTGTATTTGCCTGATGGCAAGTGATGTGGAGCATTTTTTCATGTGTCTGTTGGCCATTTGTATGTCTTCTCTGGACAAGTATCTCTTTGTGTCTTCTGCCCATTTTTTGGGTGTCGAGTTTGAGGAGTTCTTTATAGATCTTGGATACCAGCCCTTTATCTGTAATATCATTTGCAGATATCTTCTTCGATTCCATAGGTTGCCTTTTTGTTTTGTTGATCGTTTGCTCTGCCGTGCAGAAACTTTTTATCTTGATGAAGTGCCAATAGTTCATTTTTGCTTTTATTTCCTTTGCCTTTAGAGACGTGGCTTGCAAGAAGTTGTTGTGTCCAAGGTGGAAGAGTTCTTTTGATTTTGATATGAGACAGGAATCCATTATCTTTCTTTCCTGATTGCATTCGAGTCCTCTGTCTTTCTTGGTGCGTCTAGCTAAGTTTGTCAATTTTATCTTTCCAAAGAAGGCAGCTCTTATTTTCATTGTTTTTTTTTTTTGTCTTTTTAGTCTCTGTTGGATTTATTTATGCATTCCTTTTTGTTATTTCCTTATTTCTACTAATTTGGGCTTTGTTTTTTTTTTTTTTTTCTACTTCTTTACCACAGAAATCAGGTTGTTTATTGGAGAGCATTCTCATGGATTGATGAAGACTTGAATTTCTATGAACGTCCCCCCCCCGTAGAGCTACTTTTGCTGCATCCCATAAGTTTTTGTAGGTTGTCTTTTTCATCAGTGTCAAGGTACTTCTAAATTTTTTTTGATTTCTTCTTTGACTGTTGGTTGTTCAGTAGCATGTTGTTAAATCTCCACATAGTTTTTTAAGATTATTTAAGTATCTGGCAGAGAGTGAGACAGCGAGAGAGGGAACGCAAGCAGGGGGGTGGGAGAGTGAGGAGCGGGCTTCCCACTGAGCAAGGAGCCTGATTCGGGGCTAGATCCCAGGCTCCTGGGATCACGACCTGAGCTGAAGGCAGATCCTTAATGACTGAGCCACCCAGGCCCCCCAATCTCCACCTGTTTTTGACTGTCCCATTTTTTTCTTGAGACTGATTTCTAGTTTCATATCATTGTGGTTGGACAAGATTTGTAGCAGAAGGTGAAGAGAGCATTCAGATGAAAGGCTTGTTTCCTGGAGGGTTTTCTGAGGGCAGACCATGAGTTCCGTGGGGACGGAGGAAGGTTTTGTGAGACGGGGGGTGGGGTTAACCCTTGTTAGAATTACTGACTACTACCATGCAGGCTGTGTGCTACCATTCACACCGTAGTCCTGATGGGCTTGTACTTCATTAGAAATATTTTCTAGGAGGTGTAGGCATAGGCTTCTCTAAAAGAAAGGTGCCATGTGGGTTCATGGCATGACCCCAGGTCAGCAACCAGGATGTATGGTATTGTGGGGGATCAGAACCAGGCTTTCTGTGGGAAGTGACGGAAATAGGGTATGGTGAGCTCCATGACCTCATAGGTGAGGTCCCGAGTGACCCACTGGGTGTTGGGTTCCGTGGATCTGTTTCATCAGGTGCTGTGGAATTCAGGGACACCCTCCTGTCTGTGGATTTGTGTGGAGACAGGTAGACATCAGTGTCTGGCCAGGCACGAGGGTCGCACTGGACCACCACCAGAGGGGCAGCATGCGGGGGAGCCACTGCTTGGTTTCCACGAAAGCTGACCAGGGTCTGTGACCGTGATTCCTAGCAGCTGCAAGGGGAGAGGAGGCCGGGGGTGGTGCACACTTCCTAGACTTGTGGTCAGGACTAGTCTGGAGCCCACTGAAGTCAGCCACACCTGGCACAGAAGGCCCCCAGTCAGTGTAGCTGTGGGCACTGCTCCCATGGCACTTTCGGGCCGGCTCCATGCTGCCACCTCCTGCTTTTCATCATCATCTTCAAGGTCGTGTGCCTCTGCTCTTGCCCCATGGCCTCCGGGGTATTGTCCGTCCTCCATCTGGCCCTCGTCCCTGGTGCCCTGTGCAGTTCGATGCCAGGGTAGCCTTCTCGAGGCAAACATCTGGCCCTGATGGAACACTTCCATGGATCTCGTGTGATGTGAGGATGATGTCCTGCCCTGGAAGGGGGCTGCAGGTCCCCAATCAGGAGAGCCATGTCTCCCTTTTCAGCATGGCCTGCCCTCCCCTCAGTCTTCTTCAGGGAAGCTCTCCCCACTTCCTGAGATGACAGCTCTGAACTTAAAAGTGAATGTTATTTTACATATCTCTATGCCTTAGTTCATCCATGGCAGGTCTTTCAACGCCGTTAGTGGTTTTTTTTGTTTTTTTTTTTTGTTTTTTTTTTTTTTTTTTTTTTTTTAGCAGTTCTGAAGGGCTGTCTGCTCAAGGAGGGGATGACCTGGGTGGGGCAGCTTTCCCTCTCATCTCCCTCAGCCTGTCTCTGAGCCCTGGGGCCAGCTGTCCCACTGAGGATTGAGGGACCCGAGCCAGCCCATCCTGAGCCCAGGCTGTGTGTCAGCTGTGTAGACTGATGCGTGTCTGAGCGGTGGGCAGCTGGCATAGGCCAGGGGCAGGCAGTGTCTCCCCATTCCTTCCCTCCCTTCCTCCCAGAGGTAGCTCAGAGCAGCCTTCAACCCCTGCATCTCCAGATCCCTTGACCTATGCCTCCTGTGTTCAGCTGGTGACCTTGGAGTTTCGCATGGATTCTACCTCCCATACCCTCTCCTGTAGCAGTTCCTGGATCAGGGGAGGGGTCGGACCCTTGTCTGATTTTGGTCTTCTTCCTGTCCCGCACCAAGCCCACTCACCTTTGCATCTTCCATGTATGTGCTTGGAAGCAAGCCCATCCACAGGGAACCTATTAGCCAAAAGGATCCAGGTAATGAACATTGAAGTAGAGATCCAGGATCCATAATAAACCTGCTCTGAAACCTGTCCCAAAGTCTGTGACTCTCTCACACTGAAACAGAAACAATAATAGCTTTCTGGACTGTGAAGTGACATGTGTCTCTACTTCCAATCTTGAATGCATAGGTGCTGAGCCTGGACAGAAAAGGACCATGGCTCCCGTGGGCTGGGATCCACAGTAAGAACTCAGTGAAATCTGAATTCGAGGCATAGAATGAATAATTATTGTAGAGTGAATCCTCCCAAGTAGGGCTTATGCACATTGCAGAGGAAAAGCTTTTTCAAAGAGGTTCCTGAAAGAAAAATCTTTTTAAAAAATTTATTTTAATTCCAGTAGAGCTAACATACAGTGTTACATTCGTTTCAGGTGTACAAGAGAGTGATTCAGTAATTCTATATATTACTCAGTGGTCATCAAGAAAAGTGTCCTCTTAATCCGCTTCATCTATTTCACTCATCCCTCTATCCACCTCCTCCTCTCTGGTAACCATCCGTTTGTTCTCTATTGTTAAGAGTTTGTATTTTGCCAGGCCCATACTCAGGCAACCCTGTTTGGGTAGAGTTTCCGTGTCCCCTGCGAGGGGGGATGGGGGTGGGCACGCTGTGAGCCGGTATTTCCAGGCTTTTGTTCCCTGGCGGCTTTCTCTGGTGGTCTGCTGTGCCTCTTCTGAGAGTCAGAGCAGCAGAGGCTGAATTGTCACAGAACAGAGGGATTGCGGCCCATTCTCCACCGATGTTCTGGCCACTTTAACTCCGTTACTGTTGGTGCTGCTCAACCCTGTAGCGTCCCGGGATGTGCGCCCCACACCCGGCGTCCCTGCCCTCACTTCCAGGGCAGGCGCGTCTCTGTCCTTTGTGTTTCTAATGCCGCCAGCCGCCAGCCGCCCCCGCGCGCTCCCGGATCTCCCGGTCTCAGTCTGGATCCCGTGAGCACACCAGGATTCCGGAGTTCCGTGAGAAGCCTGGTGGCGCGCGCACCCGGTTCAGGGTCTCAGTCTGCTGTTTCGTGGGTGCCGACCGCGAGTCCGCCCGCTCCCCCGTGCAGGTGGCCCGCCAACCGCCAGCCGCCCTGCGCGCGCTCCAGAAGCTCCTGGTCTCAGTCTGGATCCCGTGAGCACACCGGGATTCAGGAATTCCGTGAGAAGCCTGGTGGCGTGCGCACCTGGTTCAGGGTCTCAGTCTGCTGTTTCGCGGGTGCCGACCGTGAGTCCGCCCGCTCCCCCGTGCAGGTGGCCTGCCAGCTGCCAGCTGCCCCGCATGCGCTCCGGGAGCTCCCGGTCTCAGTCTGGATCCCGTGAGCACACGGGATTCCCGCCCGGGTTCCGCGAGATGCCTGGTGGCGCGCGCTCCCGGCTCACCGGTCTCAGTCCGCTCTCTCGCGGGTGCCCTCTGTGAGTCCGCCCGCTCCCCCCGTGCAGGTGGCTGCCGCTTCCCGGTGCCCGAACGCGGCGGCTCCCTCCCCCTTCCGTTTATCTTCCGATATCTGTGCCCGGTTTCACGGCTCCCCGCTTCGTACCTCAATACTCAGCGCTGGAGATGTTCATTTGTAGAGATCCAGATGTATCTTCCTGCGTCTCAGGCTGATTCCGTGGTTGTTTAGGCTGGTCTGGTACCTATCCAGCTCGACTCAGGGGACCTGTGAAAAAGGGGTCCCCTACTCCTCCGCCATCTTAACTCCTCTCCTGTACCTGAAATAGTATTTAAAAACACTCAGCTCAGCCTCTTCTACAAAGTGAGCCAATGCTTATAAACATGGCTAAAATATTCCCTTACCGACGATGACTTCCCAGCCATCGTAGTGTTTAACTGGTATGACTGTGACTTACATTAGTCAACATTTGCAGAGAAAGAACTTAGTGCATCCAGGGGGCACTTCATGTTGAAATTAGTTTGTGACAACGAGCTACTGTGTTTTATACTGCAGTCCAAGGGAATGGTGCCAGACATCTCTAAGGTGTCTAGCAGTTCTACAATTCTGATTTTAAGTGGTCTGTGTGCTTCAGAGATTTGGGCAGGAGAAGGGCAGGAGTCCAGAGACTGTGAACACTTCTGTTACCTGTGCTGACCATGGAGCAGGTAGCCTTCTGTGGGCATCATTTTGATTTCTTGGTACTCTTGTGAAAGGTGCTTTTGTCTCAAATTCCTCCATTTAGGAGCAATTATAATGATAAAAGTAATGTTTATCTTATATCATCTGTGGGCCCTGATCCTGGGCTCCCAGGGAAGCTATCCTTTAACATTTTACCTGGCTCAAAATGACTGGGCAAAACCTCAAAGCATGGGCCCTATTTCTGCCCCAAGCACATGTTGTACATCTGTTTCGAGAAGAAAACAATAACCAAAAATGCCAACATGAAGATAAGAAAAAAATAAAGAACCTCTTTGGCTCCCATAAGATTAAAGTCATACTGACATGTACATACTGAAAATGCATGAAATCATTGCATGTCCTAAAGCCCAAGCCTTGGAGGGTCTGAGAGCCACTGACCTTGCCCAGAACCAGGCACACCCCAGCAGGGAGGGCTGGTGCAGGAAGGGAAGGGGCAGGACGCTGAGGGTGGTCTGCAGCTGGAGGGGTCCCTGGAAGGGGCCAGGTGTGTGGGGGGAGCCCGGCCCACGACCCCACCCATGCCTGTGCTGGGTGTTGAGTAGAGGAGGCGCCTCTTGGACCCCCTGCACTTTCAGGGTTCCAGGGGCTTGAGGGCGGGTTGCCTGGCATCCAAGGGGCTAGGGCACCACCCTCCCCGACCAATCACCGCTTGGGGGTGGAGCTACGTCTCTGTGGGCGGTCCCAGAGTTGCAGCGGGTTGCAGACCTGGGGCAGAAGAAGGGGCACTGGGAGAGAGAGAGTTGCCCTGCGGAGGTCCGGGCTGGTGAGTGAGCAGCATGCCCCGGGGTGGGGGTCGGGGGGTAGGGTGCGCCCCAGGTGGGAGGCAGGGTTCTGGAAGGGCACGTGGAGAGGGTTCATTGTGGGGACTCAGGTGAGTTTTCTTTTTCCCTTTAAAGTCTCTTCCGCCCCATGTCCTCAACTGGCCTTATTCCCCATACCCGTGAACTCCAGGGCGCCCACTCACCTGAGCTTTTGTGGGATGGGTTGCAGAATTTCAGGGTTCCCCCTGTTCCCCGGGAAGAGTGCGGGTAAGGACCTCACAGAATCCCCACCTTCAGTGGGGTGTCCCCCGGTTCTCTGACACAGTGCAGGTGATGCATCTTGAGCAGTACCCCGAGTTCAGCAGGGTGTGCCCTGGTCCCCCAGGCACAGGTGTGGCAGTAGCAAGCCCCAGAGCCATCCCCCAACTTCAGCATTATGCCCCGTGTGCCCCCGAGTTAGTGGTAATTGGCTGTTAGAATCATGCAGGAAAATCCTCCAGGTGGGGGCCTGGAGGCGGGCGTAAACCAGACCCCACTCTAGTTGCATTGGGAATAGACGAATTGAGGGTTTCTTTAGAAGAGTAAGTCTGCTTTCCAGAAAAGGCAAGGTCATTGGTCTATTGAGAATGAAGATAATTACTGCTAAACAACAAGTATGTGTTGCCCCTTCGTCCAGAAACCGAAGCAGGTGTGCAGGCTTTAGGTCAGAGGTGCCTTCTTCTCCCCAGCTGACAGCACTTCTCTGCTCTGGCTCCATGAGACCCGAGGTTTTGAACGTCAGCATCTGAGTCAGGGAGGCAGCTTGTCACAGGACGCCAGTGTTCAGAGAAAACACAGCTATTTTGGCATAATGTCCTATCTATGTCAGGACTGGAGGTAAAACCTCTCATTATCCCAAAACCTCCTGGGCTTTTCTCTTTTCTCTAGTTGAGCCACAAAGTAAAATTGAAGTAGCTGTCAGCATTCTGGGTTTGGTGCAAGAATTACTTAGTTTCCCTGCAGGTAGAACTTTGCAGGGGATCACAATTTCTCTGTCCATTTATTGCTTACAAATGTATTTTGACTATCTGTTTCCTAGGAACCCTCTTTTATTAGAAAGGGAAGGTGAGATTCACTCTGTGCCTGTTTGTAACATCTAATTTGTTCCTTCATCTAACAATGTTTATTCAATTGGGCCTAAGATATGGTTGAGTGGCCAGCATCTAGAGTTCGATGGCTTTTTTTCATCTGATACAGACTTGGATGATGTCATTTGACAAAGGTGATGTTTCATCATTGATTAGTTTATTCATCAGAAGAGTTAAAATTAGGGTGGAGGGAAAATTCAAAATTATCCAAATGGGCCTGTTCCTGTTTAAAAGTTGAGCTTGACTTTCTAGTTTTACTATTATCTCGATATTTTGAGGTGCCAGATTCTGTCTGTAGTTTCTTTGGTGGTGGAGTCAGAAGGAGAGTCTGGGAATTCTTTTGGATAGTGGCATGCTGGTGGCTTCAAGGGGCTTGGCGTCAGGAGCCTTGGGGTGAATTCTGCAACTGCTTGCCTGACCCTGGGTGCATCTCACAGAGGTTTTGTTTCCTCTTATGAAATTGCCAGCAGATAATGTTCTGCTTAAAGGGGAACCCTCCCATCCTGTTGGTGGGAATGCAGAGTGGTGCAGACAGTCTGGGAAACAGTGTGGGGGTTCCTCAAAAAGTTAAACATTGAACAACCACATGATCCAGCAATTGCTCTCCTAGGTGCTTACCCAAAAGATACAAAAATGCACATTCGAAGGGGGGTACATGCACCATGATGTTTATAGCAACAATGTCCACAGTAGCCAAACTAGGGAGAGAATCCCAAAGTCCATGCACTGATGAATGGATAAAGCAGATGTGGGATACGTATATATATGTATACATGTGTGTGTGTGTGTGTGTGTGTGTATATATATATATATATATATGGGAATATGACCCAGCTTCAAAAAGAATGAAATCTTACCATTTGCAAGGATGTGGATGGATCTAGAGTGTATTAAGCTAAGCAAAATTAGTGAGGAAAGACAAATATCCTATGCTCTCACGCTTGTGGAATTTCAGAAAGAAAACAGATGAACAGAGTTGAGGGGTGATGAGAAAGGCAAACAAGGAAATAGACTCAACCTTGGAGAACAAACTGAGTGTTGCTGCAGGACAGGGGCGTGGGGGGAAGAGTTAAATGGGTGAGGGGTATTAAGGAGGGCGCTTGTGATGAGCACTGGGTACTGTATGCAGGTGAGGAATCACTAAATCCTACCCCTGAAGCGAATATTCCATGGCATGTGAACTAACTGGAATTTAAGTAAAAGAAGAAAGGAAAAAGTGTTCTGCTTCATGAAGAGTGAGGTAAAATTGTAGTGATTTGGGCTGTACTGTTCTATAGATGATAGTTGTAAAACACCCTGTTGTAAGATACACTAGTTTCTTATCACATAAGGAGTCCTCAGAAAGCTGCAATGAAAGATTCAGATCTCAGAGCATGTTCATGTTCCACTGATATGTTACAGTTTGCACAGGTAGGACAGAAGGAGAGAAAGGCAACAGAAGGGGAAAGTAGGTGTGAACCTTTCATTAGTTAGCATTATAGCTTTCTCATGAAAGCCTTGCGCCAGTGTGATTTTGCAAGAAGAGGGGGAATCCGGGAGCTTTGCAGGAGACGGGGGAGTTCCAGGTCTGGGTAAAGCTGACAGGGGTCCCAGAGGAGAGCTGAATGCATTGTGCAGCAGGGTGTGGGCAGGGTGGGCTCCAGGGGTGGCTGTGGGTCTCCTGTGTGAGAGTTGTGACAGGTGAGGGCTGTGTGCAAGTTCCTGGCTGAGGACAAGTGAGGCACAGGTGGAGAGCTGGCAGAAAACCTTTTTCTGGGCCACCAGCCTCACCCAACACACACAGCCTCACCTTCTGTCCCTGTCACTCCAATTCAGACTTCTCAGAAGGCGAGTGAGAACACATCAAGAGCATTCTAAACAGAAGGGAAAGCATGTGCAAAGGCTCTGGGGCAGGAGAATTCCAGATATGTCCAGGAGCAGCATGAAGGCCCTGTGGCCACAGGGGACAGCTGAGGACATGACCTCAGGGATGTGACAGAGGGCGACAGAAAGCCATTCCAGGGCTATAACCCCATGAGACCCTGTTTCACTAGGCCATCGTGGCTACAGTGTTGAGAACAGATGACAGAGGGTTGAAGATGGCAAGGCAGGTCAATGACGAAGCTTTTCCAGGAACTCAGGCACTGTGGACCAGACAGGTGGCCTTGGATGGAGTGGTTAGACCTATTCTGGGTCCATTTTGAAGATGGAGCTCACAGGATTTGCTGATGAGTTAGATATTAGGAGCAGGAGAACGGAGGAATTGGGGTAACTCCCAGCTGTTGTGGGTTGTCCTGATCGAGGGGAAGGAGAGGGTTTCTGGGGTAAGGAGGTAGTCCGTGTTCCGCATGCTGAGGAAGGTGCCTTTCCCGGTGGATCTGCTGAGGTTTGTGTCTGGGAGAACCTTTCACATCTCCTCCCTCAGCAATGCTCAAGTACAAGTATCCCCCAGCTTTTAAACGTTCACAGTAAGACACTTGGCTTTCTTGAAAGAACTACGTTATTACCCAGCTTCAGTGAGAGGAAGAGACCTAAAGAGGATTTCCCTCTTATGAAAAAAGGTGAACAGTGAGAATCGCGTTCAGCATCTGTTTTGGGGAGAAGCACGACAGAGGCGGCGTGCACCCCAACCAGCTCCTTCCGCTGGGAACCGCTCTCCGCATCCAGCCACCAGCACTTTGAATTGTGTCTGTGAGCCTCTGCTGTGCTTTATCTTCATTTATGCTGGGCCTCCGTTAGAAACTTGTGTCCTGAGGCCTAAGAAAAGCCAAAGAGAAGGAATCTTGGAGTCTGAGCACACTGTCTAATTTTTCCGTGTAAATGAATGGTCATTCCTTCTTTACACCATTTCTGCTGTGCAAGGTTTCTCAGAAGCCCTGTACTTTCAAAGAGCAGGGAAACCTATACCCCATGCTGCGGGGTTAGTTTTAGTCTCCATGCTGGACAGAACGTTTCGTGACTGTCGGATTTTCTCACTCAAACATTGAGACTTGGACCACCTTCACCCGTTTCTACCACCCCATCCCCGAATCTGGCACCTACCAATCTGCTCTCAGTATCTATGCGTTCAGTATTGGTTTATTCCACGTGGAATGTACATGAGAGCATCTGGTATTTGTCTTTCTGTGTCTGAGTTACTTGGCATAAGGCTCCCAAGGTCTGTGTTTCCATGTCTGGTTATTGTGAATAATGCTGCAGTGAACGTGGGAGTGCATCTGTCTTTTTGAGGCAGTATTTTTGTGTTCTCCAAATCAATACTCAGTAGAGCCATTACTGGGTCATGTGGTAGTTGTATTTATTTTTTCAGGAACCTCCATACCGTTTGTCACAGTGGCTGCACCAATTTCCATTCCCACCAACAGCGCACAGTGTCTCCTCGTCTGCACACCCTTGACCCCACCTGGTGTCTGTCTCTGGGGCAATTGCTGTTCCAACAGTTGTGAGGGGATAGCCGATTGTGGGTTTGACTGATGTTTCCCTGACGATGATTAGTGATGTCGAACAACTTTTTCTGTCTGTTGGCACCTGTGTGCCATCTTTGGACAGTATCTATTCACATATTCACCCCATTTTTTATACAGTTTTTTTTTTGTTTTGATTTGTATGAGTGTTGTGTGCATTTTGGATATTAGCCTCTTCTCACACATATGATTCGCAGATATTTTTTTCTTGTTGGGTCAGTGGCCTTTTAAGTTTTTGATGGTTTCTTTTGCCGTGTGGAAGATTTCAGTTTGATGTTGTTCCACTTGTTTATTTTTGCTTTTGTTGCCTTTGCATTTGGTGTCCGATCTGAAGACTCTTTGCCAAAACCAATGTCGAGAGACTTAGTACCTGTGTCTTCTTGGAGGTTTATGGATTCGGGTCTTATGTTCAAATCATTCATCCATTAAAAATTTTGTGTGTCGTGTAAGAAAGTGACCCAGTTATATTCTTCTGCATTTAGTGTCCAGTTTGCCTGTTACCGCTCACTGAAGAGACAGTCCTTCCCTCATGGCATATCTTCTGCTGCTGTGTCGTAAGTTAGGATCATCTACGTGTGGGTAAGTTTCTGAGCTTTCTGTTCTGTTCCACTGACCTGGTGTCTGTGTTTCTGCCAGTACCACTCTGTTTTGATGACAACAGCTTTGTAATCTAGCTTGAAATCCAGGAGTGTGTTGACTGCACCTTTCTTTCTCCAGGTTGCTTTGGGTATTTGGGGTCTTTTGTGATTCCATACAAGTTTGAGGACTGTTTTCTATTTCCTCGAATAATGCCACTGGAATTCAGATGGGGATTTCATCACATCTGTCGATTGCTTTGGGTACGATGGACATGTTCACATAATTAACTCTTCCAGTTAAGGAGCATGGCGTATGCTTCCATTTGTTTGTGTTGCCTTCCAAATCTTTGAGCCATACATTCTGCCCCCCTCGACACACATGTTTTTCATTTCTTTTCTGCCATGTGTTGAGTGTACTATGTCTTTCTCATTGTTGGTTACTTTTATTCCTAGATTTTTTTTTTTGATGCAATTGTAAATGGCATTGCTTTTTTAATTTCTCTTTGCGAAAGTGTGTCATCAGTATACAGAAATGCAAGAAGTTGGGTCATCTGGGTGGCTCCATAGGTGAAGCGTCTGCCTTCTGCTCAGGTCATGATCCCAGAGTTCTGGGATCGAGCCCCGTGTTGGGCTCCCCGCTTAGCGAGGGTCTGCTTCTCCGTCTTTCTGACACTCCCCCGGCTCGTGCTTTTTCTCTTCCTGTCAAATAAATAAATAAAATCTGAAAAAAAATAAAGACAACAGGTCTCTGTATATTGACTTTATATCCTGCAGCTTTCTTGAATTTGTTTATTCTAACAGTTTTTTTTGTGTGTGTGTGTGGAATCTTTTGGGATTTCATGTCATTTGCAAATAGTGACAGTTTTCCTGTATGGATTTCATATCTTTCTCTTTTTTTAAAATGATGTTAGTCACCCTACAGTACTTCATTTGTTTTTGATGTAGTGTTCCAGGATTCATTGTTTGCATATAACACCTAGTGCTCATTATGACACGTGCCCTCCTTAATACCCATCACCAGGATAACCCATTCCCCTACCCCTCCCTTTCTGCAACCTTCAGTTTGTTTCCCAGTGTCAATAGTCTCTCATGGTTCATCTCCCCCTCTCATTCCCCACCTTCACTTTTCCCTTCCTTCTCCTAATGTCCTTCCATTCCACATAGGAGTGAAACCATATGATAATTGTCTTTCTCTGCTTGACTTACTTTCACTTAGCATAATCCCCTCCTGGTCCATCCACGTTGGTGCAAATGGTGGGTATTCATCCTTTCTGATGACTGAGTAATATTCCATTGTATAGATGAACCACATCTTCTTTGTCCATTCATCTGCTGAAGGACATCTTGGCTCCTTCCACAGTTTGGCTATTAGGGACATTGCTGCTATGAACATTGGGATACAGGTGCCCCTTCTTTTCATTACTCTGTGTCTATGGGGTAAATACCCAGTAGTGCAATTGGTGGGTCGTAGGATAGCTCTGTGTTCAACGTCTTGAGGAATCTCCATATTGTTTTCAAAAGTGGCTGTACCAGCTTGAATTCTCACGAGTAGTGTTAGAGGGCTCCCCTTTCTCCACATCCTCTCTGACTTTTTTTTTATTTCCTGTCTTGTTAATTTCTTTTCAAGATTTTATTTATTTATTCCACAGAGATAGAGACAGCCAGCGAGAGAGGGAACACAAGCAGGGGGAGTGGGAGAGGAAGAAGCAGGCTCATAGCGGAGGAGCCTGATGTGGGGCTCCATCCCATAATGCCGGGATCACGCCCTGAGCCGAAGGCAGACGCTTAACCGCTGTGCCACCCAGGTGCCCCCTGCCTTGTTAATTTTAACCATTCTAACTGGTGTAAGGTGGTATCTCATTGTAGTTTTGATTTGTATTTGCCTGATGGCAAGTGATGTGGAGCATTTTTTCATGTGTCTGTTGGCCATTTGTATGTCTTCTCTGGACAAGTATCTCTTTGTGTCTTCTGCCCATTTTTTGGGTGTCGAGTTTGAGGAGTTCTTTATAGATCTTGGATACCAGCCCTTTATCTGTAATATCATTTGCAGATATCTTCTTCGATTCCATAGGTTGCCTTTTTGTTTTGTTGATCGTTTGCTCTGCCGTGCAGAAACTTTTTATCTTGATGAAGTGCCAATAGTTCATTTTTGCTTTTATTTCCTTTGCCTTTAGAGACGTGGCTTGCAAGAAGTTGTTGTGTCCAAGGTGGAAGAGTTCTTTTGATTTTGATATGAGACAGGAATCCATTATCTTTCTTTCCTGATTGCATTCGAGTCCTCTGTCTTTCTTGGTGCGTCTAGCTAAGTTTGTCAATTTTATCTTTCCAAAGAAGGCAGCTCTTATTTTCATTTTTTTTTTTTTTTGTCTTTTTAGTCTCTGTTGGATTTATTTATGCATTCCTTTTTGTTATTTCCTTATTTCTAGTAATTTGGGCTTTGTTTTTTTTTTTTTTTTCTACTTCTTTACCACAGAAATCAGGTTGTTTATTGGAGAGCATTCTCATGGATTGATGAAGACTTGAATTTCTATGAACGTCCCCCCCCCCCCCCCCCCCCGTAGAGCTACTTTTGCTGCATCCCATAAGTTTTTGTAGGTTGTCTTTTTCATCAGTGTCAAGGTACTTCTAAATTTTTTTTGATTTCTTCTTTGACTGTTGGTTGTTCAGTAGCATGTTGTTAAATCTCCACATAGTTTTTTAAGATTATTTAAGTATCTGGCAGAGAGTGAGACAGCGAGAGAGGGAACGCAAGCAGGGGGGTGGGAGAGTGAGGAGCGGGCTTCCCACTGAGCAAGGAGCCTGATTCGGGGCTAGATCCCAGGCTCCTGGGATCACGACCTGAGCTGAAGGCAGATCCTTAATGACTGAGCCACCCAGGCCCCCCAATCTCCACCTGTTTTTGACTGTCCCATTTTTTTCTTGAGACTGATTTCTAGTTTCATATCATTGTGGTTGGACAAGATTTGTAGCAGAAGGTGAAGAGAGCATTCAGATGAAAGGCTTGTTTCCTGGAGGGTTTTCTGAGGGCAGACCATGAGTTCCGTGGGGACGGAGGAAGGTTTTGTGAGACGGGGGGTGGGGTTAACCCTTGTTAGAATTACTGACTACTACCATGCAGGCTGTGTGCTACCATTCACACCGTAGTCCTGATGGGCTTGTACTTCATTAGAAATATTTTCTAGGAGGTGTAGGCATAGGCTTCTCTAAAAGAAAGGTGCCATGTGGGTTCATGGCATGACCCCAGGTCAGCAACCAGGATGTATGGTATTGTGGGGGATCAGAACCAGGCTTTCTGTGGGAAGTGACGGAAATAGGGTATGGTGAGCTCCATGACCTCATAGGTGAGGTCCCGAGTGACCCACTGGGTGTTGGGTTCCGTGGATCTGTTTCATCAGGTGCTGTGGAATTCAGGGACACCCTCCTGTCTGTGGATTTGTGTGGAGACAGGTAGACATCGGTGTCTGGCCAGGCACGAGGGTCGCACTGGACCACCACCAGAGGTGCAGCATGCGGGGGAGCCACTGCTTGGTTTCCACGAAAGCTGACCAGGGTCTGTGACCGTGATTCCTAGCAGCTGCAAGGGGAGAGGAGGCCGGGGGTGGTGCACACTTCCTAGACTTGTGGTCAGGACTAGTCTGGAGCCCACTGAAGTCAGCCACACCTGGCACAGAAGGCCCCCAGTCAGTGTAGCTGTGGGCACTGCTCCCATGGCACTTTCGGGCCGGCTCCATGCTGCCACCTCCTGCTTTTCATCATCATCTTCAAGGTCGTGTGCCTCTGCTCTTGCCCCATGGCCTCCGGGGTATTGTCCGTCCTCCATCTGGCCCTCGTCCCTGGTGCCCTGTGCAGTCCGGTGCCAGGGTAGCCTTCTCGAGGCAAACATCTGGCCCTGATGGAACACTTCCATGGATCTCGTGTGATGCGAGGATGATGTCCTGCCCTGGAAGGGGGCTGCAGGTCCCCAATCAGGAGAGCCATGTCTCCCTTTTCAGCATGGCCTGCCCTCCCCTCAGTCTTCTTCAGGGAAGCTCTCCCCACTTCCTGAGATGACAGCTCTGAACTTAAAAGTGAATGTTATTTTACATATCTCTATGCCTTAGTTCATCCATGGCAGGTCTTTCAACGCCGTTAGTGGGGTTTTTTTTTTTTTTTTAGCAGTTCTGAAGGGCTGTCTGCTCAAGGAGGGGATGACCTGGGTGGGGCAGCTTTCCCTCTCATCTCCCTCAGCCTGTCTCTGAGCCCTGGGGCCAGCTGTCCCACTGAGGATTGAGGGACCCGAGCCAGCCCATCCTGAGCCCAGGCTGTGTGTCAGCTGTGTAGACTGATGCGTGTCTGAGCGGTGGGCAGCTGGCATAGGCCAGGGGCAGGCAGTGTCTCCCCATTCCTTCCCTCCCTTCCTCCCAGAGGTAGCTCAGAGCAGCCTTCAACCCCTGCATCTCCAGATCCCTTGACCTATGCCTCCTGTGTTCAGCTGGTGACCTTGGAGTTTCGCATGGATTCTACCTCCCATACCCTCTCCTGTAGCAGTTCCTGGATCAGGGGAGGGGTCGGACCCTTGTCTGATTTTGGTCTTCTTCCTGTCCCGCACCAAGCCCACTCACCTTTGCATCTTCCATGTATGTGCTTGGAAGCAAGCCCATCCACAGGGAACCTATTAGCCAAACGGATCCAGGTAATGAACATTGAAGTAGAGATCCAGGATCCATAATAAACCTGCTCTGAAACCTGTCCCAAAGTCTGTGACTCTCTCACACTGAAACAGAAACAATAATAGCTTTCTGGACTGTGAAGTGACATGTGTCTCTACTTCCAATCTTGAATGCATAGGTGCTGAGCCTGGACAGAAAAGGACCATGGCTCCCGTGGGCTGGGATCCACAGTAAGAACTCAGTGAAATCTGAATTCGAGGCATAGAATGAATAGTTATTGTAGAGTGAATCCTCCCAAGTAGGGCTTATGCACATTGCAGAGGAAAAGCTTTTTCAAAGAGGTTCCTGAAAGAAAAATCTTTTTAAAAAATTTATTTTAATTCCAGTAGAGCTAACATACAGTGTTACATTCGTTTCAGGTGTACAAGAGAGTGATTCAGTAATTCTATATATTACTCAGTGGTCATCAAGAAAAGTGTCCTCTTAATCCGCTTCATCTATTTCACTCATCCCTCTATCCACCTCCTCCTCTCTGGTAACCATCCGTTTGTTCTCTATTGTTAAGAGTTTGTATTTTGCCAGGCCCATACTCAGGCAACCCTGTTTGGGTAGAGTTTCCGTGTCCCCTGCGAGGGGGGATGGGGGTGGGCACGCTGTGAGCCGGTATTTCCAGGCTTTTGTTCCCTGGCGGCTTTCTCTGGCGGTCTGCTGTGCCTCTTCTGAGAGTCAGAGCAGCAGAGGCTGAATTGTCACAGAACAGAGGGATTGCGGCCCATTCTCCACCGATGTTCTGGCCACTTTAACTCCGTTACTGTTGGTGCTGCTCAACCCTGTAGCGTCCCGGGATGTGCGCCCCACACCCGGCGTCCCTGCCCTCACTTCCAGGGCAGGCGCGTCTCTGTCCTTTGTGTTTCTAATGCCGCCAGCCGCCAGCCGCCAGCCGCCAGCCGCCCCCGCGCGCTCCCGGATCTCCCGGTCTCAGTCTGGATCCCGTGAGCACACCAGGATTCCGGAGTTCCGTGAGAAGCCTGGTGGCGCGCGCACCCGGTTCAGGGTCTCAGTCTGCTGTTTCGTGGGTGCCGACCGCGAGTCCGCCCGCTCCCCCGTGCAGGTGGCCCGCCAACCGCCAGCCGCCCTGCGCGCGCTCCAGAAGCTCCTGGTCTCAGTCTGGATCCCGTGAGCACACCGGGATTCAGGAATTCCGTGAGAAGCCTGGTGGCGTGCGCACCTGGTTCAGGGTCTCAGTCTGCTGTTTCGCGGGTGCCGACCGTGAGTCCGCCCGCTCCCCCGTGCAGGTGGCCTGCCAGCTGCCAGCTGCCCCGCATGCGCTCCGGGAGCTCCCGGTCTCAGTCTGGATCCCGTGAGCACACGGGATTCCCGCCCGGGTTCCGCGAGATGCCTGGTGGCGCGCGCTCCCGGCTCACCGGTCTCAGTCCGCTCTCTCGCGGGTGCCCTCTGTGAGTCCGCCCGCTCCCCCCGTGCAGGTGGCTGCCGCTTCCCGGCGCCCGAACGCGGCGGCTCCCTCCCCCTTCCGTTTATCTTCCGATATCTGTGCCCGGTTTCACGGCTCCCCGCTTCGTACCTCAATACTCAGCGCTGGAGATGTTCATTTGTAGAGATCCAGATGTATCTTCCTGCGTCTCAGGCTGATTCCGTGGTTGTTTAGGCTGGTCTGGTACCTATCCAGCTCGACTCAGGGGACCTGTGAAAAAGGGGTCCCCTACTCCTCCGCCATCTTAACTCCTCTCCTGTACCTGAAATAGTATTTAAAAACACTCAGCTCAGCCTCTTCTACAAAGTGAGCCAATGCTTATAAACATGGCTAAAATATTCCCTTACCGACGATGACTTCCCAGCCATCGTAGTGTTTAACTGGTATGACTGTGACTTACATTAGTCAACATTTGCAGAGAAAGAACTTAGTGCATCCAGGGGGCACTTCATGTTGAAATTAGTTTGTGACAACGAGCTACTGTGTTTTATACTGCAGTCCAAGGGAATGGTGCCAGACATCTCTAAGGTGTCTAGCAGTTCTACAATTCTGATTTTAAGTGGTCTGTGTGCTTCAGAGATTTGGGCAGGAGAAGGGCAGGAGTCCAGAGACTGTGAACACTTCTGTTACCTGTGCTGACCATGGAGCAGGTAGCCTTCTGTGGGCATCATTTTGATTTCTTGGTACTCTTGTGAAAGGTGCTTTTGTCTCAAATTCCTCCATTTAGGAGCAATTATAATGATAAAAGTAATGTTTATCTTATATCATCTGTGGGCCCTGATCCTGGGCTCCCAGGGAAGCTATCCTTTAACATTTTACCTGGCTCAAAATGACTGGGCAAAACCTCAAAGCATGGGCCCTATTTCTGCCCCAAGCACATGTTGTACATGTGTTTCGAGAAGAAAACAATAACCAAAAATGCCAACATGAAGATAAGAAAAAAATAAAGAACCTCTTTGGCTCCCATAAGATTAAAGTCATACTGACATGTACATACTGAAAATGCATGAAATCATTGCATGTCCTAAAGCCCAAGCCTTGGAGGGTCTGAGAGCCACTGACCTTGCCCAGAACCAGGCACACCCCAGCAGGGAGGGCTGGTGCAGGAAGGGAAGGGGCAGGACGCTGAGGGTGGTCTGCAGCTGGAGGGGTCCCTGGAAGGGGCCAGGTGTGTGGGGGGAGCCCGGCCCACGACCCCACCCATGCCTGTGCTGGGTGTTGAGTAGAGGAGGCGCCTCTTGGACCCCCTGCACTTTCAGGGTTCCAGGGGCTTGAGGGCGGGTTGCCTGGCATCCAAGGGGCTAGGGCACCACCCTCCCCGACCAATCACCGCTTGGGGGTGGAGCTACGTCTCTGTGGGCGGTCCCAGAGTTGCAGCGGGTTGCAGACCTGGGGCAGAAGAAGGGGCACTGGGAGAGAGAGAGTTGCCCTGCGGAGGTCCGGGCTGGTGAGTGAGCAGCATGCCCCGGGGTGGGGGTCGGGGGGTAGGGTGCGCCCCAGGTGGGAGGCAGGGTTCTGGAAGGGCACGTGGAGAGGGTTCATTGTGGGGACTCAGGTGAGTTTTCTTTTTCCCTTTAAAGTCTCTTCCGCCCCATGTCCTCAACTGGCCTTATTCCCCATACCCGTGAACTCCAGGGCGCCCACTCACCTGAGCTTTTGTGGGATGGGTTGCAGAATTTCAGGGTTCCCCCTGTTCCCCGGGAAGAGTGCGGGTAAGGACCTCACAGAATCCCCACCTTCAGTGGGGTGTCCCCCGGTTCTCTGACACAGTGCAGGTGATGCATCTTGAGCAGTACCCCGAGTTCAGCAGGGTGTGCCCTGGTCCCCCAGGCACAGGTGTGGCAGTAGCAAGCCCCAGAGCCATCCCCCAACTTCAGCATTATGCCCCGTGTGCCCCCGAGTTAGTGGTAATTGGCTGTTAGAATCATGCAGGAAAATCCTCCAGGTGGGGGCCTGGAGGCGGGCGTAAACCAGACCCCACTCTAGTTGCATTGGGAATAGACGAATTGAGGGTTTCTTTAGAAGAGTAAGTCTGCTTTCCAGAAAAGGCAAGGTCATTGGTCTATTGAGAATGAAGATAATTACTGCTAAACAACAAGTATGTGTTGCCCCTTCGTCCAGAAACCGAAGCAGGTGTGCAGGCTTTAGGTCAGAGGTGCCTTCTTCTCCCCAGCTGACAGCACTTCTCTGCTCTGGCTCCATGAGACCCGAGGTTTTGAACGTCAGCATCTGAGTCAGGGAGGCAGCTTGTCACAGGACGCCAGTGTTCAGAGAAAACACAGCTATTTTGGCATAATGTCCTATCTATGTCAGGACTGGAGGTAAAACCTCTCATTATCCCAAAACCTCCTGGGCTTTTCTCTTTTCTCTAGTTGAGCCACAAAGTAAAATTGAAGTAGCTGTCAGCATTCTGGGTTTGGTGCAAGAATTACTTAGTTTCCCTGCAGGTAGAACTTTGCAGGGGATCACAATTTCTCTGTCCATTTATTGCTTACAAATGTATTTTGACTATCTGTTTCCTAGGAACCCTCTTTTATTAGAAAGGGAAGGTGAGATTCACTCTGTGCCTGTTTGTAACATCTAATTTGTTCCTTCATCTAACAATGTTTATTCAATTGGGCCTAAGATATGGTTGAGTGGCCAGCATCTAGAGTTCGATGGCTTTTTTTCATCTGATACAGACTTGGATGATGTCATTTGACAAAGGTGATGTTTCATCATTGATTAGTTTATTCATCAGAAGAGTTAAAATTAGGGTGGAGGGAAAATTCAAAATTATCCAAATGGGCCTGTTCCTGTTTAAAAGTTGAGCTTGACTTTCTAGTTTTACTATTATCTCGATATTTTGAGGTGCCAGATTCTGTCTGTAGTTTCTTTGGTGGTGGAGTCAGAAGGAGAGTCTGGGAATTCTTTTGGATAGTGGCATGCTGGTGGCTTCAAGGGGCTTGGCGTCAGGAGCCTTGGGGTGAATTCTGCAACTGCTTGCCTGACCCTGGGTGCATCTCACAGAGGTTTTGTTTCCTCTTATGAAATTGCCAGCAGATAATGTTCTGCTTAAAGGGGAACCCTCCCATCCTGTTGGTGGGAATGCAGAGTGGTGCAGACAGTCTGGGAAACAGTGTGGGGGTTCCTCAAAAAGTTAAACATTGAACAACCACATGATCCAGCAATTGCTCTCCTAGGTGCTTACCCAAAAGATACAAAAATGCACATTCGAAGGGGGTACATGCACCATGATGTTTATAGCAACAATGTCCACAGTAGCCAAACTATGGAGAGAATCCCAAAGTCCATGCACTGATGATAAAGCAGATGTGGGATACGTATATATATGTATACATGTATGTGTGTGTGTGTGTGTGTGTGTGTGTGTATGTATATATATATATATATATGGAAATATGACCCAGCTTCAAAAAGAATGAAATCTTACCATTTGCAAGGATGTGGATGGATCTAGAGTGTATTAAGCTAAGCAAAATTAGTGAGGAAAGACAAATATCCTATGCTCTCACGCTTGTGGAATTTCAGAAAGAAAACAGATGAACAGAGTTGAGGGGTGATGAGAAAGGCAAACAAGGAAATAGACTCAACCTTGGAGAACAAACTGAGTGTTGCTGCAGGACAGGGGCGTGGGGGGAAGAGTTAAATGGGTGAGGGGTATTAAGGAGGGCGCTTGTGATGAGCACTGGGTACTGTATGCAGGTGAGGAATCACTAAATCCTACCCCTGAAGCGAATATTCCATGGCATGTGAACTAACTGGAATTTAAGTAAAAGAAGAAAGGAAAAAGTGTTCTGCTTCATGAAGAGTGAGGTAAAATTGTAGTGATTTGGGCTGTACTGTTCTATAGATGATAGTTGTAAAACACCCTGTTGTAAGATACACTAGTTTCTTATCACATAAGGAGTCCTCAGAAAGCTGCAATGAAAGATTCAGATCTCAGAGCATGTTCATGTTCCACTGATATGTTACAGTTTGCACAGGTAGGACAGAAGGAGAGAAAGGCAACAGAAGGGGAAAGTAGGTGTGAACCTTTCATTAGTTAGCATTATAGCTTTCTCATGAAAGCCTTGCGCCAGTGTGATTTTGCAAGAAGAGGGGGAATCCGGGAGCTTTGCAGGAGACGGGGGAGTTCCAGGTCTGGGTAAAGCTGACAGGGGTCCCAGAGGAGAGCTGAATGCATTGTGCAGCAGGGTGTGGGCAGGGTGGGCTCCAGGGGTGGCTGTGGGTCTCCTGTGTGAGAGTTGTGACAGGTGAGGGCTGTGTGCAAGTTCCTGGCTGAGGACAAGTGAGACACAGGTGGAGAGCTGGCAGGAAACCTTTTTCTGGGCCACCAGCCTCACCCAACACACACAGCCTCACCTTCTGTCCCTGTCACTCCAATTCAGACTTCTCAGAAGGCGAGTGAGAACACATCAAGAGCATTCTAAACAGAAGGGAAAGCATGTGCAAAGGCTCTGGGGCAGGAGAATTCCAGATATGTCCAGGAGCAGCATGAAGGCCCTGTGGCCACAGGGGACAGCTGAGGACATGACCTCAGGGAGGTGACAGAGGGCGACAGAAAGCCATTCCAGGGCTATAACCCCATGAGACCCTGTTTCACTAGGCCATCGTGGCTACAGTGTTGAGAACAGATGACAGAGGGTTGAAGATGGCAAGGCAGGTCAATGACGAAGCTTTTCCAGGAACTCAGGCACTGTGGACCAGACAGGTGGCCTTGGATGGAGTGGTTAGACCTATTCTGGGTCCATTTTGAAGATGGAGCTCACAGGATTTGCTGATGAGTTAGATATTAGGAGCAGGAGAACGGAGGAATTGGGGTAACTCCCAGCTGTTGTGGGTTGTCCTGATCGAGGGGAAGGAGAGGGTTTCTGGGGTAAGGAGGTAGTCCGTGTTCCGCATGCTGAGGAAGGTGCCTTTCCCGGTGGATCTGCTGAGGTTTGTGTCTGGGAGAACCTTTCACATCTCCTCCCTCAGCAATGCTCAAGTACAAGTATCCCCCAGCTTTTAAACGTTCACAGTAAGACACTTGGCTTTCTTGAAAGAACTACGTTATTACCCAGCTTCAGTGAGAGGAAGAGACCTAAAGAGGATTTCCCTCTTATGAAAAAAGGTGAACAGTGAGAATCGCGTTCAGCATCTGTTTTGGGGAGAAGCACGACAGAGGCGGCGTGCACCCCAACCAGCTCCTTCCGCTGGGAACCGCTCTCCGCATCCAGCCACCAGCACTTTGAATTCTGTCTGTGAGCCTCTGCTGTGCTTTATCTTCATTTATGCTGGGCCTCCGTTAGAAACTTGTGTCCTGAGGCCTAAGAAAAGCCAAAGAGAAGGAATCTTGGAGTCTGAGCACACTGTCTAATTTTTCCGTGTAAATGAATGGTCATTCCTTCTTTACACCATTTCTGCTGTGCAAGGTTTCTCAGAAGCCCTGTACTTTCAAAGAGCAGGGAAACCTATACCCCATGCTGCGGGGTTAGTTTTAGTCTCCATGCTGGACAGAACGTTTCGTGACTGTCGGATTTTCTCACTCAAACATTGAGACTTGGACCACCTTCACCCGTTTCTACCACCCCATCCCCGAATCTGGCACCTACCAATCTGCTCTCAGTATCTATGCGTTCAGTATTGGTTTATTCCACGTGGAATGTACATGAGAGCATCTGGTATTTGTCTTTCTGTGTCTGAGTTACTTGGCATAAGGCCCCCAAGGTCTGTGTTTCCATGTCTGGTTATTGTGAATAATGCTGCAGTGAACGTGGGAGTGCATCTGTCTTTTTGAGGCAGTATTTTTGTGTTCTCCAAATCAATACTCAGTAGAGCCATTACTGGGTCATGTGGTAGTTGTATTTATTTTTTCAGGAACCTCCATACCGTTTGTCACAGTGGCTGCACCAATTTCCATTCCCACCAACAGCGCACAGTGTCTCCTCGTCTGCACACCCTTGACCCCACCTGGTGTCTGTCTCTGGGGCAATTGCTGTTCCAACAGTTGTGAGGGGATAGCCGATTGTGGGTTTGACTGATGTTTCCCTGACGATGATTAGTGATGTCGAACAACTTTTTCTGTCTGTTGGCACCTGTGTGCCATCTTTGGACAGTATCTATTCACATATTCACCCCATTTTTTATACAGTTTTTTTTTTGTTTTGATTTGTATGAGTGTTGTGTGCATTTTGGATATTAGCCTCTTCTCACACATATGATTCGCAGATATTTTTTTCTTGTTGGGTCAGTGGCCTTTTAAGTTTTTGATGGTTTCTTTTGCCGTGTGGAAGATTTCAGTTTGATGTTGTTCCACTTGTTTATTTTTGCTTTTGTTGCCTTTGCATTTGGTGTCCGATCTGAAGACTCTTTGCCAAAACCAATGTCGAGAGACTTAGTACCTGTGTCTTCTTGGAGGTTTATGGATTCGGGTCTTATGTTCAAATCATTCATCCATTAAAAATTTTGTGTGTCGTGTAAGAAAGTGACCCAGTTATATTCTTCTGCATTTAGTGTCCAGTTTGCCTGTTACCGCTCACTGAAGAGACAGTCCTTCCCTCATGGCATATCTTCTGCTGCTGTGTCGTAAGTTAGGATCATCTACGTGTGGGTAAGTTTCTGAGCTTTCTGTTCTGTTCCACTGACCTGGTGTCTGTGTTTCTGCCAGTACCACCCTGTTTTGATGACAACAGCTTTGTAATCTAGCTTGAAATCCAGGAGTGTGTTGACTGCACCTTTCTTTCTCCAGGTTGCTTTGGGTATTTGGGGTCTTTTGTGATTCCATACAAGTTTGAGGACTGTTTTCTATTTCCTCGAATAATGCCACTGGAATTCAGATGGGGATTTCATCACATCTGTCGATTGCTTTGGGTACGATGGACATGTTCACATAATTAACTCTTCCAGTTAAGGAGCATGGCGTATGCTTCCATTTGTTTGTGTTGCCTTCCAAATCTTTGACCCATACATTCTGCCCCCCTCGACACACATGTTTTTCATTTCTTTTCTGCCATGTGTTGAGTGTACTATGTCTTTCTCATTGTTGGTTACTTTTATTCCTAGATTTTTTTTTTGATGCAATTGTAAATGGCATTGCTTTTTTAATTTCTCTTTGCGAAAGTGTGTCATCAGTATACAGAAATGCAAGAAGTTGGGTCATCTGGGTGGCTCCATAGGTGAAGCATCTGCCTTCTGCTCAGGTCATGATCCCAGAGTTCTGGGATCGAGCCCCGTGTTGGGCTCCCCGCTTAGCGAGGGTCTGCTTCTCCGTCTTTCTGACACTCCCCCGGCTCGTGCTTTTTCTCTTCCTGTCAAATAAATAAATAAAATCTGAAAAAAAATAAAGACAACAGGTCTCTGTATATTGACTTTATATCCTGCAGCTTTCTTGAATTTGTTTATTCTAACAGTTTTTTTTGTGTGTGTGTGTGGAATCTTTTGGGATTTCATGTCATTTGCAAATAGTGACAGTTTTCCTGTATGGATTTCATATCTTTCTCTTTTTTTAAAATGATGTTAGTCACCCTACAGTACTTCATTTGTTTTTGATGTAGTGTTCCAGGATTCATTGTTTGCATATAACACCTAGTGCTCATTATGACACGTGCCCTCCTTAATACCCATCACCAGGATAACCCATTCCCCTACCCCTCCCTTTCTGCAACCTTCAGTTTGTTTCCCAGTGTCAATAGTCTCTCATGGTTCATCTCCCCCTCTCATTCCCCACCTTCACTTTTCCCTTCCTTCTCCTAATGTCCTTCCATTCCACATAGGAGTGAAACCATATGATAATTGTCTTTCTCTGCTTGACTTACTTTCACTTAGCATAATCCCCTCCTGGTCCATCCACGTTGGTGCAAATGGTGGGTATTCATCCTTTCTGATGACTGAGTAATATTCCATTGTATAGATGAACCACATCTTCTTTGTCCATTCATCTGCTGAAGGACATCTTGGCTCCTTCCACAGTTTGGCTATTAGGGACATTGCTGCTATGAACATTGGGATACAGGTGCCCCTTCTTTTCATTACTCTGTGTCTATGGGGTAAATACCCAGTAGTGCAATTGGTGGGTCGTAGGATAGCTCTGTGTTCAACGTCTTGAGGAATCTCCATATTGTTTTCAAAAGTGGCTGTACCAGCTTGAATTCTCACGAGTAGTGTTAGAGGGCTCCCCTTTCTCCACATCCTCTCTGACTTTTTTTTTATTTCCTGTCTTGTTAATTTCTTTTCAAGATTTTATTTATTTATTCCACAGAGATAGAGACAGCCAGCGAGAGAGGGAACACAAGCAGGGGGAGTGGGAGAGGAAGAAGCAGGCTCATAGCGGAGGAGCCTGATGTGGGGCTCCATCCCATAATGCCGGGATCACGCCCTGAGCCGAAGGCAGACGCTTAACCGCTGTGCCACCCAGGTGCCCCCTGCCTTGTTAATTTTAACCATTCTAACTGGTGTAAGGTGGTATCTCATTGTAGTTTTGATTTGTATTTGCCTGATGGCAAGTGATGTGGAGCATTTTTTCATGTGTCTGTTGGCCATTTGTATGTCTTCTCTGGACAAGTATCTCTTTGTGTCTTCTGCCCATTTTTTGGGTGTCGAGTTTGAGGAGTTCTTTATAGATCTTGGATACCAGCCCTTTATCTGTAATATCATTTGCAGATATCTTCTTCGATTCCATAGGTTGCCTTTTTGTTTTGTTGATCGTTTGCTCTGCCGTGCAGAAACTTTTTATCTTGATGAAGTGCCAATAGTTCATTTTTGCTTTTATTTCCTTTGCCTTTAGAGACGTGGCTTGCAAGAAGTTGTTGTGTCCAAGGTGGAAGAGTTCTTTTGATTTTGATATGAGACAGGAATCCATTATCTTTCTTTCCTGATTGCATTCGAGTCCTCTGTCTTTCTTGGTGCGTCTAGCTAAGTTTGTCAATTTTATCTTTCCAAAGAAGGCAGCTCTTATTTTCATTGTTTTTTTTTTTTGTCTTTTTAGTCTCTGTTGGATTTATTTATGCATTCCTTTTTGTTATTTCCTTATTTCTAGTAATTTGGGCTTTGTTTTTTTTTTTTTTTCTACTTCTTTACCACAGAAATCAGGTTGTTTATTGGAGAGCATTCTCATGGATTGATGAAGAGTTGAATTTCTATGAACGTCCCCCCCCCCCCCCCCCCCCGTAGAGCTACTTTTGCTGCATCCCATAAGTTTTTGTAGGTTGTCTTTTTCATCAGTGTCAAGGTACTTCTAAATTTTTTTTGATTTCTTCTTTGACTGTTGGTTGTTCAGTAGCATGTTGTTAAATCTCCACATAGTTTTTTAAGATTATTTAAGTATCTGGCAGAGAGTGAGACAGCGAGAGAGGGAACGCAAGCAGGGGGGTGGGAGAGTGAGGAGCGGGCTTCCCACTGAGCAAGGAGCCTGATTCGGGGCTAGATCCCAGGCTCCTGGGATCACGACCTGAGCTGAAGGCAGATCCTTAATGACTGAGCCACCCAGGCCCCCCAATCTCCACCTGTTTTTGACTGTCCCATTTTTTTCTTGAGACTGATTTCTAGTTTCATATCATTGTGGTTGGACAAGATTTGTAGCAGAAGGTGAAGAGAGCATTCAGATGAAAGGCTTGTTTCCTGGAGGGTTTTCTGAGGGCAGACCATGAGTTCCGTGGGGACGGAGGAAGGTTTTGTGAGACGGGGGGTGGGGTTAACCCTTGTTAGAATTACTGACTACTACCATGCAGGCTGTGTGCTACCATTCACACCGTAGTCCTGATGGGCTTGTACTTCATTAGAAATATTTTCTAGGAGGTGTAGGCATAGGCTTCTCTAAAAGAAAGGTGCCATGTGGGTTCATGGCATGACCCCAGGTCAGCAACCAGGATGTATGGTATTGTGGGGGATCAGAACCAGGCTTTCTGTGGGAAGTGACGGAAATAGGGTATGGTGAGCTCCATGACCTCATAGGTGAGGTCCCGAGTGACCCACTGGGTGTTGGGTTCCGTGGATCTGTTTCATCAGGTGCTGTGGAATTCAGGGACACCCTCCTGTCTGTGGATTTGTGTGGAGACAGGTAGACATCGGTGTCTGGCCAGGCACGAGGGTCGCACTGGACCACCACCAGAGGTGCAGCATGCGGGGGAGCCACTGCTTGGTTTCCACGAAAGCTGACCAGGGTCTGTGACCGTGATTCCTAGCAGCTGCAAGGGGAGAGGAGGCCGGGGGTGGTGCACACTTCCTAGACTTGTGGTCAGGACTAGTCTGGAGCCCACTGAAGTCAGCCACACCTGGCACAGAAGGCCCCCAGTCAGTGTAGCTGTGGGCACTGCTCCCATGGCACTTTCGGGCCGGCTCCATGCTGCCACCTCCTGCTTTTCATCATCATCTTCAAGGTCGTGTGCCTCTGCTCTTGCCCCATGGCCTCCGGGGTATTGTCCGTCCTCCATCTGGCCCTCGTCCCTGGTGCCCTGTGCAGTCCGGTGCCAGGGTAGCCTTCTCGAGGCAAACATCTGGCCCTGATGGAACACTTCCATGGATCTCGTGTGATGCGAGGATGATGTCCTGCCCTGGAAGGGGGCTGCAGGTCCCCAATCAGGAGAGCCATGTCTCCCTTTTCAGCATGGCCTGCCCTCCCCTCAGTCTTCTTCAGGGAAGCTCTCCCCACTTCCTGAGATGACAGCTCTGAACTTAAAAGTGAATGTTATTTTACATATCTCTATGCCTTAGTTCATCCATGGCAGGTCTTTCAACGCCGTTAGTGGGGTTTTTTTTTTTTTTTTTTTAGCAGTTCTGAAGGGCTGTCTGCTCAAGGAGGGGATGACCTGGGTGGGGCAGCTTTCCCTCTCATCTCCCTCAGCCTGTCTCTGAGCCCTGGGGCCAGCTGTCCCACTGAGGATTGAGGGACCCGAGCCAGCCCATCCTGAGCCCAGGCTGTGTGTCAGCTGTGTAGACTGATGCGTGTCGGAGCGGTGGGCAGCTGGCATAGGCCAGGGGCAGGCAGTGTCTCCCCATTCCTTCCCTCCCTTCCTCCCAGAGGTAGCTCAGAGCAGCCTTCAACCCCTGCATCTCCAGATCCCTTGACCTATGCCTCCTGTGTTCAGCTGGTGACCTTGGAGTTTCGCATGGATTCTACCTCCCATACCCTCTCCTGTAGCAGTTCCTGGATCAGGGGAGGGGTCGGACCCTTGTCTGATTTTGGTCTTCTTCCTGTCCCGCACCAAGCCCACTCACCTTTGCATCTTCCATGTATGTGCTTGGAAGCAAGCCCATCCACAGGGAACCTATTAGCCAAACGGATCCAGGTAATGAACATTGAAGTAGAGATCCAGGATCCATAATAAACCTGCTCTGAAACCTGTCCCAAAGTCTGTGACTCTCTCACACTGAAACAGAAACAATAATAGCTTTCTGGACTGTGAAGTGACATGTGTCTCTACTTCCAATCTTGAATGCATAGGTGCTGAGCCTGGACAGAAAAGGACCATGGCTCCCGTGGGCTGGGATCCACAGTAAGAACTCAGTGAAATCTGAATTCGAGGCATAGAATGAATAATTATTGTAGAGTGAATCCTCCCAAGTAGGGCTTATGCACATTGCAGAGGAAAAGCTTTTTCAAAGAGGTTCCTGAAAGAAAAATCTTTTTAAAAAATTTATTTTAATTCCAGTAGAGCTAACATACAGTGTTACATTCGTTTCAGGTGTACAAGAGAGTGATTCAGTAATTCTATATATTACTCAGTGGTCATCAAGAAAAGTGTCCTCTTAATCCGCTTCATCTATTTCACTCATCCCTCTATCCACCTCCTCCTCTCTGGTAACCATCCGTTTGTTCTCTATTGTTAAGAGTTTGTATTTTGCCAGGCCCATACTCAGGCAACCCTGTTTGGGTAGAGTTTCCGTGTCCCCTGCGAGGGGGGATGGGGGTGGGCACGCTGTGAGCCGGTATTTCCAGGCTTTTGTTCCCTGGCGGCTTTCTCTGGCGGTCTGCTGTGCCTCTTCTGAGAGTCAGAGCAGCAGAGGCTGAATTGTCACAGAACAGAGGGATTGCGGCCCATTCTCCACCGATGTTCTGGCCACTTTAACTCCGTTACTGTTGGTGCTGCTCAACCCTGTAGCGTCCCGGGATGTGCGCCCCACACCCGGCGTCCCTGCCCTCACTTCCAGGGCAGGCGCGTCTCTGTCCTTTGTGTTTCTAATGCCGCCAGCCGCCAGCCGCCAGCCGCCCCCGCGCGCTCCCGGATCTCCCGGTCTCAGTCTGGATCCCGTGAGCACACCAGGATTCCGGAGTTCCGTGAGAAGCCTGGTGGCGCGCGCACCCGGTTCAGGGTCTCAGTCTGCTGTTTCGTGGGTGCCGACCGCGAGTCCGCCCGCTCCCCCGTGCAGGTGGCCCGCCAACCGCCAGCCGCCCTGCGCGCGCTCCAGAAGCTCCTGGTCTCAGTCTGGATCCCGTGAGCACACCGGGATTCAGGAATTCCGTGAGAAGCCTGGTGGCGTGCGCACCTGGTTCAGGGTCTCAGTCTGCTGTTTCGCGGGTGCCGACCGTGAGTCCGCCCGCTCCCCCGTGCAGGTGGCCTGCCAGCTGCCAGCTGCCCCGCATGCGCTCCGGGAGCTCCCGGTCTCAGTCTGGATCCCGTGAGCACACGGGATTCCCGCCCGGGTTCCGCGAGATGCCTGGTGGCGCGCGCTCCCGGCTCACCGGTCTCAGTCCGCTCTCTCGCGGGTGCCCTCTGTGAGTCCGCCCGCTCCCCCCGTGCAGGTGGCTGCCGCTTCCCGGCGCCCGAACGCGGCGGCTCCCTCCCCCTTCCGTTTATCTTCCGATATCTGTGCCCGGTTTCACGGCTCCCCGCTTCGTACCTCAATACTCAGCGCTGGAGATGTTCATTTGTAGAGATCCAGATGTATCTTCCTGCGTCTCAGGCTGATTCCGTGGTTGTTTAGGCTGGTCTGGTACCTATCCAGCTCGACTCAGGGGACCTGTGAAAAAGGGGTCCCCTACTCCTCCGCCATCTTAACTCCTCTCCTGTACCTGAAATAGTATTTAAAAACACTCAGCTCAGCCTCTTCTACAAAGTGAGCCAATGCTTATAAACATGGCTAAAATATTCCCTTACCGACGATGACTTCCCAGCCATCGTAGTGTTTAACTGGTATGACTGTGACTTACATTAGTCAACATTTGCAGAGAAAGAACTTAGTGCATCCAGGGGGCACTTCATGTTGAAATTAGTTTGTGACAACGAGCTACTGTGTTTTATACTGCAGTCCAAGGGAATGGTGCCAGACATCTCTAAGGTGTCTAGCAGTTCTACAATTCTGATTTTAAGTGGTCTGTGTGCTTCAGAGATTTGGGCAGGAGAAGGGCAGGAGTCCAGAGACTGTGAACACTTCTGTTACCTGTGCTGACCATGGAGCAGGTAGCCTTCTGTGGGCATCATTTTGATTTCTTGGTACTCTTGTGAAAGGTGCTTTTGTCTCAAATTCCTCCATTTAGGAGCAATTATAATGATAAAAGTAATGTTTATCTTATATCATCTGTGGGCCCTGATCCTGGGCTCCCAGGGAAGCTATCCTTTAACATTTTACCTGGCTCAAAATGACTGGGCAAAACCTCAAAGCATGGGCCCTATTTCTGCCCCAAGCACATGTTGTACATGTGTTTCGAGAAGAAAACAATAACCAAAAATGCCAACATGAAGATAAGAAAAAAATAAAGAACCTCTTTGGCTCCCATAAGATTAAAGTCATACTGACATGTACATACTGAAAATGCATGAAATCATTGCATGTCCTAAAGCCCAAGCCTTGGAGGGTCTGAGAGCCACTGACCTTGCCCAGAACCAGGCACACCCCAGCAGGGAGGGCTGGTGCAGGAAGGGAAGGGGCAGGACGCTGAGGGTGGTCTGCAGCTGGAGGGGTCCCTGGAAGGGGCCAGGTGTGTGGGGGGAGCCCGGCCCACGACCCCACCCATGCCTGTGCTGGGTGTTGAGTAGAGGAGGCGCCTCTTGGACCCCCTGCACTTTCAGGGTTCCAGGGGCTTGAGGGCGGGTTGCCTGGCATCCAAGGGGCTAGGGCACCACCCTCCCCGACCAATCACCGCTTGGGGGTGGAGCTACGTCTCTGTGGGCGGTCCCAGAGTTGCAGCGGGTTGCAGACCTGGGGCAGAAGAAGGGGCACTGGGAGAGAGAGAGTTGCCCTGCGGAGGTCCGGGCTGGTGAGTGAGCAGCATGCCCCGGGGTGGGGGTCGGGGGGTAGGGTGCGCCCCAGGTGGGAGGCAGGGTTCTGGAAGGGCACGTGGAGAGGGTTCATTGTGGGGACTCAGGTGAGTTTTCTTTTTCCCTTTAAAGTCTCTTCCGCCCCATGTCCTCAACTGGCCTTATTCCCCATACCCGTGAACTCCAGGGCGCCCACTCACCTGAGCTTTTGTGGGATGGGTTGCAGAATTTCAGGGTTCCCCCTGTTCCCCGGGAAGAGTGCGGGTAAGGACCTCACAGAATCCCCACCTTCAGTGGGGTGTCCCCCGGTTCTCTGACACAGTGCAGGTGATGCATCTTGAGCAGTACCCCGAGTTCAGCAGGGTGTGCCCTGGTCCCCCAGGCACAGGTGTGGCAGTAGCAAGCCCCAGAGCCATCCCCCAACTTCAGCATTATGCCCCGTGTGCCCCCGAGTTAGTGGTAATTGGCTGTTAGAATCATGCAGGAAAATCCTCCAGGTGGGGGCCTGGAGGCGGGCGTAAACCAGACCCCACTCTAGTTGCATTGGGAATAGACGAATTGAGGGTTTCTTTAGAAGAGTAAGTCTGCTTTCCAGAAAAGGCAAGGTCATTGGTCTATTGAGAATGAAGATAATTACTGCTAAACAACAAGTATGTGTTGCCCCTTCGTCCAGAAACCGAAGCAGGTGTGCAGGCTTTAGGTCAGAGGTGCCTTCTTCTCCCCAGCTGACAGCACTTCTCTGCTCTGGCTCCATGAGACCCGAGGTTTTGAACGTCAGCATCTGAGTCAGGGAGGCAGCTTGTCACAGGACGCCAGTGTTCAGAGAAAACACAGCTATTTTGGCATAATGTCCTATCTATGTCAGGACTGGAGGTAAAACCTCTCATTATCCCAAAACCTCCTGGGCTTTTCTCTTTTCTCTAGTTGAGCCACAAAGTAAAATTGAAGTAGCTGTCAGCATTCTGGGTTTGGTGCAAGAATTACTTAGTTTCCCTGCAGGTAGAACTTTGCAGGGGATCACAATTTCTCTGTCCATTTATTGCTTACAAATGTATTTTGACTATCTGTTTCCTAGGAACCCTCTTTTATTAGAAAGGGAAGGTGAGATTCACTCTGTGCCTGTTTGTAACATCTAATTTGTTCCTTCATCTAACAATGTTTATTCAATTGGGCCTAAGATATGGTTGAGTGGCCAGCATCTAGAGTTCGATGGCTTTTTTTCATCTGATACAGACTTGGATGATGTCATTTGACAAAGGTGATGTTTCATCATTGATTAGTTTATTCATCAGAAGAGTTAAAATTAGGGTGGAGGGAAAATTCAAAATTATCCAAATGGGCCTGTTCCTGTTTAAAAGTTGAGCTTGACTTTCTAGTTTTACTATTATCTCGATATTTTGAGGTGCCAGATTCTGTCTGTAGTTTCTTTGGTGGTGGAGTCAGAAGGAGAGTCTGGGAATTCTTTTGGATAGTGGCATGCTGGTGGCTTCAAGGGGCTTGGCGTCAGGAGCCTTGGGGTGAATTCTGCAACTGCTTGCCTGACCCTGGGTGCATCTCACAGAGGTTTTGTTTCCTCTTATGAAATTGCCAGCAGATAATGTTCTGCTTAAAGGGGAACCCTCCCATCCTGTTGGTGGGAATGCAGAGTGGTGCAGACAGTCTGGGAAACAGTGTGGGGGTTCCTCAAAAAGTTAAACATTGAACAACCACATGATCCAGCAATTGCTCTCCTAGGTGCTTACCCAAAAGATACAAAAATGCACATTCGAAGGGGGTACATGCACCATGATGTTTATAGCAACAATGTCCACAGTAGCCAAACTAGGGAGAGAATCCCAAAGTCCATGCACTGATGATAAAGCAGATGTGGGATACGTATATATATGTATACATGTATGTGTGTGTGTGTGTGTGTGTGTGTGTGTGTGTGTGTATGTATGTATATATATATATATATGGAAATATGACCCAGCTTCAAAAAGAATGAAATCTTACCATTTGCAAGGATGTGGATGGATCTAGAGTGTATTAAGCTAAGCAAAATTAGTGAGGAAAGACAAATATCCTATGCTCTCACGCTTGTGGAATTTCAGAAAGAAAACAGATGAACAGAGTTGAGGGGTGATGAGAAAGGCAAACAAGGAAATAGACTCAACCTTGGAGAACAAACTGAGTGTTGCTGCAGGACAGGGGCGTGGGGGGAAGAGTTAAATGGGTGAGGGGTATTAAGGAGGGCGCTTGTGATGAGCACTGGGTACTGTATGCAGGTGAGGAATCACTAAATCCTACCCCTGAAGCGAATATTCCATGGCATGTGAACTAACTGGAATTTAAGTAAAAGAAGAAAGGAAAAAGTGTTCTGCTTCATGAAGAGTGAGGTAAAATTGTAGTGATTTGGGCTGTACTGTTCTATAGATGATAGTTGTAAAACACCCTGTTGTAAGATACACTAGTTTCTTATCACATAAGGAGTCCTCAGAAAGCTGCAATGAAAGATTCAGATCTCAGAGCATGTTCATGTTCCACTGATATGTTACAGTTTGCACAGGTAGGACAGAAGGAGAGAAAGGCAACAGAAGGGGAAAGTAGGTGTGAACCTTTCATTAGTTAGCATTATAGCTTTCTCATGAAAGCCTTGCGCCAGTGTGATTTTGCAAGAAGAGGGGGAATCCGGGAGCTTTGCAGGAGACGGGGGAGTTCCAGGTCTGGGTAAAGCTGACAGGGGTCCCAGAGGAGAGCTGAATGCATTGTGCAGCAGGGTGTGGGCAGGGTGGGCTCCAGGGGTGGCTGTGGGTCTCCTGTGTGAGAGTTGTGACAGGTGAGGGCTGTGTGCAAGTTCCTGGCTGAGGACAAGTGAGGCACAGGTGGAGAGCTGGCAGGAAACCTTTTTCTGGGCCACCAGCCTCACCCAACACACACAGCCTCACCTTCTGTCCCTGTCACTCCAATTCAGACTTCTCAGAAGGCGAGTGAGAACACATCAAGAGCATTCTAAACAGAAGGGAAAGCATGTGCAAAGGCTCTGGGGCAGGAGAATTCCAGATATGTCCAGGAGCAGCATGAAGGCCCTGTGGCCACAGGGGACAGCTGAGGACATGACCTCAGGGAGGTGACAGAGGGCGACAGAAAGCCATTCCAGGGCTATAACCCCATGAGACCCTGTTTCACTAGGCCATCGTGGCTACAGTGTTGAGAACAGATGACAGAGGGTTGAAGATGGCAAGGCAGGTCAATGACGAAGCTTTTCCAGGAACTCAGGCACTGTGGACCAGACAGGTGGCCTTGGATGGAGTGGTTAGACCTATTCTGGGTCCATTTTGAAGATGGAGCTCACAGGATTTGCTGATGAGTTAGATATTAGGAGCAGGAGAACGGAGGAATTGGGGTAACTCCCAGCTGTTGTGGGTTGTCCTGATCGAGGGGAAGGAGAGGGTTTCTGGGGTAAGGAGGTAGTCCGTGTTCCGCATGCTGAGGAAGGTGCCTTTCCCGGTGGATCTGCTGAGGTTTGTGTCTGGGAGAACCTTTCACATCTCCTCCCTCAGCAATGCTCAAGTACAAGTATCCCCCAGCTTTTAAACGTTCACAGTAAGACACTTGGCTTTCTTGAAAGAACTACGTTATTACCCAGCTTCAGTGAGAGGAAGAGACCTAAAGAGGATTTCCCTCTTATGAAAAAAGGTGAACAGTGAGAATCGCGTTCAGCATCTGTTTTGGGGAGAAGCACGACAGAGGCGGCGTGCACCCCAACCAGCTCCTTCCGCTGGGAACCGCTCTCCGCATCCAGCCACCAGCACTTTGAATTGTGTCTGTGAGCCTCTGCTGTGCTTTATCTTCATTTATGCTGGGCCTCCGTTAGAAACTTGTGTCCTGAGGCCTAAGAAAAGCCAAAGAGAAGGAATCTTGGAGTCTGAGCACACTGTCTAATTTTTCCGTGTAAATGAATGGTCATTCCTTCTTTACACCATTTCTGCTGTGCAAGGTTTCTCAGAAGCCCTGTACTTTCAAAGAGCAGGGAAACCTATACCCCATGCTGCGGGGTTAGTTTTAGTCTCCATGCTGGACAGAACGTTTCGTGACTGTCGGATTTTCTCACTCAAACATTGAGACTTGGACCACCTTCACCCGTTTCTACCACCCCATCCCCGAATCTGGCACCTACCAATCTGCTCTCAGTATCTATGCGTTCAGTATTGGTTTATTCCACGTGGAATGTACATGAGAGCATCTGGTATTTGTCTTTCTGTGTCTGAGTTACTTGGCATAAGGCCCCCAAGGTCTGTGTTTCCATGTCTGGTTATTGTGAATAATGCTGCAGTGAACGTGGGAGTGCATCTGTCTTTTTGAGGCAGTATTTTTGTGTTCTCCAAATCAATACTCAGTAGAGCCATTACTGGGTCATGTGGTAGTTGTATTTATTTTTTCAGGAACCTCCATACCGTTTGTCACAGTGGCTGCACCAATTTCCATTCCCACCAACAGCGCACAGTGTCTCCTCGTCTGCACACCCTTGACCCCACCTGGTGTCTGTCTCTGGGGCAATTGCTGTTCCAACAGTTGTGAGGGGATAGCCGATTGTGGGTTTGACTGATGTTTCCCTGACGATGATTAGTGATGTCGAACAACTTTTTCTGTCTGTTGGCACCTGTGTGCCATCTTTGGACAGTATCTATTCACATATTCACCCCATTTTTTATACAGTTTTTTTTTGTTTTGATTTGTATGAGTGTTGTGTGCATTTTGGATATTAGCCTCTTCTCACACATATGATTCGCAGATATTTTTTTCTTGTTGGGTCAGTGGCCTTTTAAGTTTTTGATGGTTTCTTTTGCCGTGTGGAAGATTTCAGTTTGATGTTGTTCCACTTGTTTATTTTTGCTTTTGTTGCCTTTGCATTTGGTGTCCGATCTGAAGACTCTTTGCCAAAACCAATGTCGAGAGACTTAGTACCTGTGTCTTCTTGGAGGTTTATGGATTCGGGTCTTATGTTCAAATCACTCATCCATTAAAAATTTTGTGTGTGGTGTAAGAAAGTGACCCAGTTATATTCTTCTGCATTTAGTGTCCAGTTTGCCTGTTACCGCTCACTGAAGAGACAGTCCTTCCCTCATGGCATATCTTCTGCTGCTGTGTCGTAAGTTAGGGTCATCTACGTGTGGGTAAGTTTCTGAGCTTTCTGTTCTGTTCCACTGACCTGGTGTCTGTGTTTCTGCCAGTACCACTCTGTTTTGATGACAACAGCTTTGTAATCTAGCTTGAAATCCAGGAGTGTGTTGACTGCACCTTTCTTTCTCCAGGTTGCTTTGGGTATTTGGGGTCTTTTGTGATTCCATACAAGTTTGAGGACTGTTTTCTATTTCCTCGAATAATGCCACTGGAATTCAGATGGGGATTTCATCACATCTGTCGATTGCTTTGGGTACGATGGACATGTTCACATAATTAACTCTTCCAGTTAAGGAGCATGGCGTATGCTTCCATTTGTTTGTGTTGCCTTCCAAATCTTTGACCCATACATTCTGCCCCCCTCGACACACATGTTTTTCATTTCTTTTCTGCCATGTGTTGAGTGTACTATGTCTTTCTCATTGTTGGTTACTTTTATTCCTAGATTTTTTTTTGGATGCAATTGTAAATGGCATTGCTTTTTTAATTTCTCTTTGCGAAAGTGTGTCATCAGTATACAGAAATGCAAGAAGTTGGGTCATCTGGGTGGCTCCATAGGTGAAGCGTCTGCCTTCTGCTCAGGTCATGATCCCAGAGTTCTGGGATCGAGCCCCGTGTTGGGCTCCCCGCTTAGCGAGGGTCTGCTTCTCCGTCTTTCTGACACTCCCCCGGCTCGTGCTTTTTCTCTTCCTGTCAAATAAATAAATAAAATCTGAAAAAAAATAAAGACAACAGGTCTCTGTATATTGACTTTATATCCTGCAGCTTTCTTGAATTTGTTTATTCTAACAGTTTTTTTTGTGTGTGTGTGTGGAATCTTTTGGGATTTCATGTCATTTGCAAATAGTGACAGTTTTCCTGTATGGATTTCATATCTTTCTCTTTTTTTAAAATGATGTTAGTCACCCTACAGTACTTCATTTGTTTTTGATGTAGTGTTCCAGGATTCATTGTTTGCATATAACACCTAGTGCTCATTATGACACGTGCCCTCCTTAATACCCATCACCAGGATAACCCATTCCCCTACCCCTCCCTTTCTGCAACCTTCAGTTTGTTTCCCAGTGTCAATAGTCTCTCATGGTTCATCTCCCCCTCTCATTCCCCACCTTCACTTTTCCCTTCCTTCTCCTAATGTCCTTCCATTCCACATAGGAGTGAAACCATATGATAATTGTCTTTCTCTGCTTGACTTACTTTCACTTAGCATAATCCCCTCCTGGTCCATCCACGTTGGTGCAAATGGTGGGTATTCATCCTTTCTGATGACTGAGTAATATTCCATTGTATAGATGAACCACATCTTCTTTGTCCATTCATCTGCTGAAGGACATCTTGGCTCCTTCCACAGTTTGGCTATTAGGGACATTGCTGCTATGAACATTGGGATACAGGTGCCCCTTCTTTTCATTACTCTGTGTCTATGGGGTAAATACCCAGTAGTGCAATTGGTGGGTCGTAGGATAGCTCTGTGTTCAACGTCTTGAGGAATCTCCATATTGTTTTCAAAAGTGGCTGTACCAGCTTGAATTCTCACGAGTAGTGTTAGAGGGCTCCCCTTTCTCCACATCCTCTCTGACTTTTTTTTTATTTCCTGTCTTGTTAATTTCTTTTCAAGATTTTATTTATTTATTCCACAGAGATAGAGACAGCCAGCGAGAGAGGGAACACAAGCAGGGGGAGTGGGAGAGGAAAAAGCAGGCTCATAGCGGAGGAGCCTGATGTGGGGCTCCATCCCATAATGCCGGGATCACGCCCTGAGCCGAAGGCAGACGCTTAACCGCTGTGCCACCCAGGTGCCCCCTGCCTTGTTAATTTTAACCATTCTAACTGGTGTAAGGTGGTATCTCATTGTAGTTTTGATTTGTATTTGCCTGATGGCAAGTGATGTGGAGCATTTTTTCATGTGTCTGTTGGCCATTTGTATGTCTTCTCTGGACAAGTATCTCTTTGTGTCTTCTGCCCATTTTTTGGGTGTCGAGTTTGAGGAGTTCTTTATAGATCTTGGATACCAGCCCTTTATCTGTAATATCATTTGCAGATATCTTCTTCGATTCCATAGGTTGCCTTTTTGTTTTGTTGATCGTTTGCTCTGCCGTGCAGAAACTTTTTATCTTGATGAAGTGCCAATAGTTCATTTTTGCTTTTATTTCCTTTGCCTTTAGAGACGTGGCTTGCAAGAAGTTGTTGTGTCCAAGGTGGAAGAGTTCTTTTGAGTTTGATATGAGACAGGAATCCATTATCTTTCTTTCCTGATTGCATTCGAGTCCTCTGTCTTTCTTGGTGTGTCTAGCTAAGTTTGTCAATTTTATCTTTCCAAAGAAGGCAGCTCTTATTTTCATTGTTTTTTTTTTTTTTTTGTCTTTTTAGTCTCTGTTGGATTTATTTATGCATTCCTTTTTGTTATTTCCTTATTTCTACTAATTTGGGCTTTGTTGTTTTTTTTTTTTTTCTACTTCTTTACCACAGAAATCAGGTTGTTTATTGGAGAGCATTCTCATGGATTGATGAAGACTTGAATTTCTATGAACGTCCCCCCCCCCCCCCCCCCGTAGAGCTACTTTTGCTGCATCCCATAAGTTTTTGTAGGTTGTCTTTTTCATCAGTGTCAAGGTACTTCTAAATTTTTTTTGATTTCTTCTTTGACTGTTGGTTGTTCAGTAGCATGTTGTTAAATCTCCACATAGTTTTTTAAGATTATTTAAGTATCTGGCAGAGAGTGAGACAGCGAGAGAGGGAACGCAAGCAGGGGGGTGGGAGAGTGAGGAGCGGGCTTCCCACTGAGCAAGGAGCCTGATTCGGGGCTAGATCCCAGGCTCCTGGGATCACGACCTGAGCTGAAGGCAGATCCTTAATGACTGAGCCACCCAGGCCCCCCAATCTCCACCTGTTTTTGACTGTCCCATTTTTTTCTTGAGACTGATTTCTAGTTTCATATCATTGTGGTTGGACAAGATTTGTAGCAGAAGGTGAAGAGAGCATTCAGATGAAAGGCTTGTTTCCTGGAGGGTTTTCTGAGGGCAGACCATGAGTTCCGTGGGGACGGAGGAAGGTTTTGTGAGACGGGGGGTGGGGTTAACCCTTGTTAGAATTACTGACTACTACCATGCAGGCTGTGTGCTACCATTCACACCGTAGTCCTGATGGGCTTGTACTTCATTAGAAATATTTTCTAGGAGGTGTAGGCATAGGCTTCTCTAAAAGAAAGGTGCCATGTGGGTTCATGGCATGACCCCAGGTCAGCAACCAGGATGTATGGTATTGTGGGGGATCAGAACCAGGCTTTCTGTGGGAAGTGACGGAAATAGGGTATGGTGAGCTCCATGACCTCATAGGTGAGGTCCCGAGTGACCCACTGGGTGTTGGGTTCCGTGGATCTGTTTCATCAGGTGCTGTGGAATTCAGGGACACCCTCCTGTCTGTGGATTTGTGTGGAGACAGGTAGACATCGGTGTCTGGCCAGGCACGAGGGTCGCACTGGACCACCACCAGAGGTGCAGCATGCGGGGGAGCCACTGCTTGGTTTCCACGAAAGCTGACCAGGGTCTGTGACCGTGATTCCTAGCAGCTGCAAGGGGAGAGGAGGCCGGGGGTGGTGCACACTTCCTAGACTTGTGGTCAGGACTAGTCTGGAGCCCACTGAAGTCAGCCACACCTGGCACAGAAGGCCCCCAGTCAGTGTAGCTGTGGGCACTGCTCCCATGGCACTTTCGGGCCGGCTCCATGCTGCCACCTCCTGCTTTTCATCATCATCTTCAAGGTCGTGTGCCTCTGCTCTTGCCCCATGGCCTCCGGGGTATTGTCCGTCCTCCATCTGGCCCTCGTCCCTGGTGCCCTGTGCAGTCCGGTGCCAGGGTAGCCTTCTCGAGGCAAACATCTGGCCCTGATGGAACACTTCCATGGATCTCGTGTGATGCGAGGATGATGTCCTGCCCTGGAAGGGGGCTGCAGGTCCCCAATCAGGAGAGCCATGTCTCCCTTTTCAGCATGGCCTGCCCTCCCCTCAGTCTTCTTCAGGGAAGCTCTCCCCACTTCCTGAGATGACAGCTCTGAACTTAAAAGTGAATGTTATTTTACATATCTCTATGCCTTAGTTCATCCATGGCAGGTCTTTCAACGCCGTTAGTGGGGTTTTTTTTTTTTTTTTAGCAGTTCTGAAGGGCTGTCTGCTCAAGGAGAGGATGACCTGGGTGGGGCAGCTTTCCCTCTCATCTCCCTCAGCCTGTCTCTGAGCCCTGGGGCCAGCTGTCCCACTGAGGATTGAGGGACCCGAGCCAGCCCATCCTGAGCCCAGGCTGTGTGTCAGCTGTGTAGACGGATGCGTGTCGGAGCGGTGGGCAGCTGGCATGGGCCAGGGGCAGGCAGTGTCTCCTTCTCATTCCTTCCCTCCCTTCCTCCCAGAGGTAGCTCAGAGTAGCCTTCAACCCCTGCATCTCCAGATCCCTTGACCTGTGCCTCCTCTGTTCAGCTGGTGACCTTGGAGTTTCGCATGGATTCTACCTCCCATACCCTCTCCTATAGCAGTTGCTGGAATAGGGGAGGGGTCCGACCCTTGTCTGTTTTTGGTCTTCTTCCTGTCCCGCACCAAGCCCACCCACCTTTGCATCTTCCATGTATGTGCTTGGAAGCAAGCCCATCCACAGGGAACCTGTTAGCCAAATGGATCCAGGTAATGAACATTGAAGTAGAGATCCAGGATCCATAATAAACCTGCTCTGAAACCTGTCCCAAAGTCTGTGACTCTCTCACACTGAAACAGAAACAATAATAGCTTTCTGGACTGTGAAGTGACATGTGTCTCTACTTCTAATCTTGAATGCATAGGTGCTGAGCCTGGACAGAAAAGGACCATGGCTCCCGTGGGCTGGGATCCACAGTAAGAACTCAGTGAAATCTGAATTCGAGGCATAGAGTGGATAATTATTGTAGAGTGAATCCTCCCAAGTAGGGCTTATGCACATTGCAGAGGAAAAGCTTTTTCAAAGAGGTTCCTGAAAGAAAAATCTTTTTAAAAAAATTATTTTAATTCCAGTAGAGCTAACATACAGTGTTACATTCGTTTCAGGTGTACAAGAGAGTGATTCAGTAATTCTATATATTAGTCAGTGGTCATCAAGAAAAGTGTTCTCTTAATCCGCTTCATCTATTTCACTCATCCCTCTATCCACCTCCTCTCTGGTAACCATCCGTTTGTTCTCTCTTGTTAAGAGTTTGTATTTTGGTGTGTCTCCTTTTTCTCTTTTATTTATTTAGTTTTGTTTGTTTAAGTTCCCTATAAGAGTGACATCATATGGGATTTGTCTTTCTCTGACTGACTGGTTTCAGTTAGGATAATACTCTCTAGCTCCATCCATGTGGCTGCAAATGGCAAGGTTTCATTCGTTTTCAAGCCTAGTAATACTCCATTGTGTGTGTGTGTGTGTGTGAATACACACATCTATCATCTCATTTGTCAACTTTTCTACAGACACTTGGGTTGCTTCCATATTGTGATATTGTAAATAATGGTGCAAGAAACATAGGGGTGCACGTATCCTTTTAAGTTGCTGTTTTTATAGTCTTTGGGCAAATACGAGTAGTGTGATTGTTGGATCGTAGGGTAGTTCTATATTTAATTTTTTGAGGAACCTTCATACTGTTTTCCACGGTGGCCACCATAGTTTGCATTCCCACCCACAGTTCGCGAGGATTCCCCTTTATCCACATCCTCCCAACGCCTGCTCTTTCTTGTGCTTTTGATGTTAGCCATTCTGACAGGTGTGAGGTAATACCTCATTGTCCTTTGGATTTACATTTTCCTGATGATGGGTGATGGTGAACATCTTTTCACGGGACTGTTGGCCATTTGTATTTCTTCTTTGGAGAAATGTCTGTTCATGTCTTCTGCCTATTTTTTAACTGAATTATTTGTTTTTTGGGGGTCGAGTAGTATCAGTTCTATATGTTTTGGACACTATCCTTTTATTGCATATGATCTTTGCAAAGATCTTCTCCCTTTGAGTAGGTTGTCTTATTATTTTTATGTTTTCATTGTTCTTCTGCCGTGTGGAAACTTTTTATTTTGCTCTATTCCCAATAGTTTATTTTTGCTTTCATTTCCTTTGCTTCAGGAGACAGTCTAGAAAAACTTTGGTATGGTCCATGTCAAGAAGTTACTGTCTTCCCTCCTGTAGAATTTTTGTGGATTTAGGTCTCATATTGAGGTCTTGAAACTGTTTTGTGTTTGTCTGTATTGTGTAAGAAAGCAGTCTAATTTCATTCTTTTGTGCGTAGCTGTCTAGTTTTCCCAACACCATTTGTTGTAGAGGCTGTCCTTTTCCCTTTTGATATCATTGCTTGCCTTGTGGAAGATTCATGGACCACATAATTGTGGGTTTCTGTCTGAACTTGTATCCTGTTCCTTTGGTTGCTGTGTCTATTTTTGTGCTGTACTCTCTTGTTAGGATGACTGCAGCTTTGTAGTATAACCTGAAATCTGAAATTGTGAGTCCTCCAGCTTTGTTTTTCTTTTCCACATTGCACTGGCTGTTCAGTATCTTTAGTGGTTCCATACAAATGTTTAGGATTGTTTATTCGAGGTCTTTTATTCTTTAATTTAAATTCAATTAGCCAACTTACAGTACATCATTAGTTTCAGATGTAGTCTTCAATAAATTACTAGTCGTGTGGAACACCCAGTGCTCATTGTATCGTGTGACCTCCTTAATGCCACTCACCCAGTTACCCCCCCCAACTTCTCCTCCAGCAATCATCAGTTTGTTGTGATAGTTAAGAGTCTATCATGGGTTTTCTCCCTCTGATGACTTCCCTTTCTATTTTCCCTCCCTATGGTCTTCTTCCCTGTTTCTGATATTCCACATAGGAGTGAAAGCATATGATCATTGTCTTTCTTTCATTGGCTTATTCCACTCAGCATAAACCCTCCAGCTCCACCCAGGTCGGTGTGATGGTAAGTATTCATCCTTTCTGATGGCTGAGTAATATTCCATTATATATATGATCCACATCTTCTTTATCCATTCATCTGTCCATGGTCATCTGCACTCTTTCCACAGTTTGTCTATTATGGATATTGCTGCTATGAACACTGGGGTGCATGTGTCCCATCTTCACTACCTCTGTCTCTTTGGGGTAAATCCCCAGTAGTGCAATTGCTGGGACATAGGGTAGCTTTATTTATAACGTCTTGAGGAAACTCCGTACCATTTTCCAGAGTGGCTGTACCGGACTGCATTCGCACAGGGGTGTAAGAGGGTTCCCGTTTCTCCACATCCTCTCCAACATGTATAGTTTCATGTCTTCTTATTTTTAGATATTCGGCCTCGTGTGATATGGCATCTATAGGGGTTTAGATTTGCATTTCCCTGAAGCCAAGTGATATGAAGCATTTATGCATGTATCTTTTGGTCACCAGTACATCGTCATCAGTGAAATGACTTCCCATTTTAATCCATCTCAAGACCTAAAGCTGGGTAAGGCACTGAAGCTGGATGATGCCATCGGTTGGAATTGTGGAGAATTTCAAAAGATCTCCATGGAGAGCAAGTTTAAAGGTCAGTGTGAAGCTACTAATTGGATCCGGGGAGATCTCTGAAAGTGGGGGTTCCCTGGGATGGGCTGAGGGGGGCCCTCCGATTTTCCTGCTATGAATCCTTTCTGCAGCCCCAAACGGACAGTTTCCTGCAGTGGGGCAGGCTGAGTCCTCTAGTCGTGCAGAGGTGAGCCCAATGCCTGGTACCTTGGAGGCAGGCAAATGGGGAGGGGACCCTCAGCAGAAGACCCAGGGTTAGGTTAGGCCTCAAGAGACAGCAGGTGCGAACTGCCCAGTGCTCAGAGAACTCCCAGGCCGACTGAGATGAGGGCACAAGGGCGGGTGAGTGTGAGCCTTGGGGTTTGATCCGGAAGGGCTCACAAAGGTCGGGGTTCACCAGCAGGGGCTCTGAGGGGGTGTCCCAGTTCTCTTGCCCTGAATGCTCTATTGTGCCCCAAAACGGTACAGTTTCCTGTGGGCTGCAGGCTGAGTCCTACGGTGGGGCTTGGGTGTCCCCAATCCCCCGGAGTTGGGCGCCAGGATCCTGGGGAGGGGCCCCTCTGTGGCCAAACTAGGGTAAGGGTTAGGGTCCAGGGGCCCGGCAGGGCCAATCTAGCAAGCTGTGCGGCGAGCTCCGTGGAGGGCTGAGATGAGGCCATGGGGGAGGGTGAGCATGGGACTCAGGGGGGGTTGCCAAAGGTGGGGACGGGCTCCGGGGGCCTCCCCAAGTTCTCGTGCCCTATATGCTCTGTAGCGCCCCAAGGGGCACGGTTTCCTGTGGACTGGCAAGCTGAGTCCTGAGGCGGGGCACAGGTATCCCAATTCCCCGGGGCTGCGGTGTAAGGCTCCTGGGGAGGCCGCCAAACCCGCGGCTGACCTAGGGTTAGGGTTAGGCCCCAGGAGCCCTGCAGGCCTGATCTGCTGGCTGTATGGTGAGCTACACGGGCTGAGGTGAGGGTGTGGGGAGGGTGAGCGTGGGCCTCAGGGTTGGGGTGCGGGAGGCCGCCAAAGTTCGCTGGGGGCTCAGGGGGGCCCTCCTGGTTCTCCCGCCCTGAATGCTCTATGGCCTCCCAAGGGGCACGGTTTCCTGCAGGGTGGCAGACTGAGTCCTGCGGTGGGGCTCAGGTGTCCCAAATCCCCGCGGCTGTGGCTCCAGGCTCCTGGGGAGGGGCCCCTCCACAGATGAACTAGGGTTAGGGTTGGGGCCCAGGAACCCCGCAGGCCAGATCTGCCCGCTATGTGGCGAGCTCTGCCATGGGTTGAGGTGAGGGTACGGGGTGGGGTGAGCATGGGCATCAAGGTTGGGGCTTAGGGATCGCTGAAGTTCTCCGGGGGCTCTGGGGGCCCTCCCGGTTCTCCCACCCTGAATGCTCTACAGCCTCCCAAGGGGCACGGTTTCCTGCGGGGTGGCAGGCTTTGTCCTGCAGTGGGGCTCAGGTGTCCCCAGTACCTGGGGCTGCGGCACCGGGCCCTGGGGGAGGGGCCCTCCCTAGCCGACCTAGGGTCAGGACTAGGCCCCAGGAACCGGGCAGGACTGATCTGCCGGCTCTGGGACGAGCTTGGTGGCAGGCTGAAGGGAAGGCGCGGGGCGGGATGAGCGTGGGCCTCAGAGTTGGGGTGTAGGGGGCCGCCGAGGATCGCTGGGGGCTCAGGGGGGCCCTACTAGTTCTCCTGCACAGGATGCTCTGTGGCGCCCCAAGTGGCATGGTTTCCTGAGGGGTGGCAGGCTGAGTCCCGTGGTGGGGCTCAGGTGTACCAAATCCCCGGGGTTAGGGTATGGATTAGGGTACGGGTTAGGGTTAGTGTACGGGTTACGGTTAGTGTTCGGGTGAGGGTAGGGGTTAGGGTTAGGGTAAGGTGAGGTTACGGGTTAGGGTTGGCATTAGGGGTTACAGGTTAGGGGTTATGGGTTAGGGTACGGATTAGGGTTTAGGGTACGGGTTAGGGTTTAGGGTTTGGGTTTAGTGTACGGGTTAGGGTTAGGGTACGGGTTAGGGTATGGGTTAGGGTTAGGGTACAGTTTAGGGTACGCGTTAGGGTACAGTTTAGGGACGGGTTAGGGTGCGGTTTAGGGTGCAGGTTAGGGTTAGGATATGGGTTAAGGTTAGGGTATGGGTTAGGGTTACGGTACGGGTTAGGTTACGGTTTAGGATTAGGATTAGGGTACGGGTTAGGGTTAGGGTATGGATTAGGGTATGGGTTAGGGTTAGGGTATGGGTTATCGTTAGGGTTACGTTTTGTGTTAGGGATAGGGTACGGGTTTGGGTTTGGGTGTGTTTTAGGGTATGGGTTAGGATACGGGTTAGGTTTAGGTTAGGGTTAGGGTTAGGGTATGGTTTAGGGAACGGGTTAGGTTTAGGGTACGGTTTAGGGTTAGGGTATGGGTTAGGGTACAGGTTAAGTTACTAGTTAGGGTTAGGGTTCGGGTTAGGGTATGGGTTAGGGTCTGGGTTAGGGATAGGGTACGGGTTAGGGTAAGGGTTAAGGTACGTGATAGGCTGCGGGTTAGTGTTAAGGCAGGGTACTGGTTAGGGTTAGGGTTTAGGGTTAGGGTTAGTATACGGGTAGTGTTAGGCTACAGGTTAGTGTACGGGTTAGGGTTAGGGTACGGGTTAGGTTCAGGGTTTAGGGTTTAGGGTTAGGGTACGAGTTAGGGTAAGGTTTAGGGATAGTGTTAGGGTATGGGTTTGGGTTAGGGTTAGGGTACGGATTAGGGTACGTGTTAGGGTTAGGGTACAGGATAGGGTATGTGTTAGGGTTAGAATACGGGTTAGGGTACAGGTTAGGGTACGGTTTAGGGTTAAGGTAAGGGTTAGGGTACGGGTTAGGGTTAGGGTACAGGTTATGGGTAGGTTTAGGGGAAGGTGTAGGGTTGAGGGTAGGGTTAGGTTTAGGGGTTAGGGTTAGGGTTAAGGTTAGGGTTTAGGGTTTAGGTTTGGAGTTAGGGTTAGGGTTAGACCCCAGGAGGCCAGCAGGCCTGATCTGCCGGCTCTGCGGTGAGCGGTGGGAAGGGCTGAGGTGAGGGCGCTGGCGATGGGAGCGTGGGTCTCAGCGTTTTGGTGTGGGGGGCCTTCGAAGGTCGTCGGTGGCTCGGAGGGCCCTGCCCGTTCTCCCACCCTGAATGAATGGCGGTACCCCTAGCGGCTCGGGTGCCAGCGGGGCAGCAGGGTGAGTTCGGTGCTGAGGCTTGGGGGTCCCCAATCCCCAGCATTCAGCGCCAGTCCCCTTGAGAGGGGCCCCTCGGGGGCCGAACTAGGATTAGGGATTGCCCCCAGGAGGCTGACAGGCCCGATCCGCCAGCTGTGCAGTGAGCGGAGGGGCGGGCCGAGGTGAGGGCGCTGGCGAGTGGGAGCATGGGCCAAAGCATTTTGACTCAGGAGCATTCAGAGTTTGCCAGGGTCTCGGAGGGCCCTGCCTGTTCCTCCGCCCTGAATGACTGGCGGCGCCCCTAGCAGCCCAGGTGGCAGCAGGGCGGCAGGGTGAGTCTGGTGCTGGGGCGCGGGGGTCGCCAATCCCCGGCTTTGTGGCGCAGGCCCTTTGGGAGGGGCCCCTCGGGGGCTGACCTAGGGTTAGGGTTAGGGTTAGCCCCCAGAAGGCCGGCAGGCCCGATCCGCTGCTGTGCGGGGAGCGGATGGGCGGGCCAAGGTGAGGGCGCTGGCAAGCGGGAGCGTGGGCCCCAGCGTTTTGGCACAGGCTGCTATCGAAAGTCGCCGAGGGCTCAGAGGGCCCTGCCCATTCTCCCGCCCTGAACGATCAGCGGCACCCTAGGGGCCCGGGTGTCGGTGGGGCATAAGAGTGAGTCCAGCGTTGCGACTCGGTGGTCCCCAATCCCCGGCGTTGCGGCGCCAGGCCCCTTGGGAGGGGCCCCTCGTGGGCCGATCTAGGGTTAGGGTTAGCCCCTAGGAGGCTGGCAGGCCCGATCCGCTGCTGTGCGGGGAGCGGAGGGGCGGGCCGCGGTGAGGGCGCTGGCGAGCAGGAGCGTGGGCCCCAGCGTTTTAGCGCGGCTGCTATCGAAGGTCACCGAGGGCTCGGAGGGCCCTGCCCATTTTCCCACCCTGAATGAACGACGGCAGCCCTAGCAGCCTGGGTGGTGGCGGGGCGGCAGGGTAATTCCGGTGCTGAGGCTTGGGGGTCCCCAATCCCCGGCGTTGCGGTGGCAGGCCCCTTCAGATGGGCCCCTCTGGGGCCAACGTAGGGTTAGAGTTACCCCCAGGAGGCCGGTAGGCCGGATCCACCGACTCTGCGGTGAGCGGAGGGGCGGGCCGAGTTGAGGGCGCTGGTGAGCGCGAGCTTGGGACCCAGCGTTTTGGTGCGGATGACCTTCGAAAGTCGCCAGAGTCTAGAGGGCCCTGCCCGTTTACCAACCCTGAATGACCGGCGATGCCCCAGCGGGCCCGGTGTGGGCTTGGCGGCAGGGTGATTCCGGCGCTGCAGCTCGGGGGTCCCCAATCCCCTGAGTTCGGTGCCAGGCCCCTTGGGAGGGGCCCCTCGGGGGCCAACCAAGGGTTAGAGTTAGCTCCCAGGAGGCCATCAGGCCCAATACTCCGGCTAGGCCGCGAGCGGAGGGGCGGGCCGAGGTTAAGGCGCTGGCGAGCGAAAGCGTGGGCCCTGGCGTTTTGGCACAACGGGCCTTTGAAGATCACCGGGGCCTCGGAGGGCCCTGCCTGTTCTCCCGCCCTGAATGAAAGGCAGCACCCCTAGCGGCCTGAGTGGCGGCGGGGCTGCAGGGTGAGTCTGACGCTGGGGCTCAGTCGTCCCCAATCCCCGGCGTTGTGGCGCCAGGTCCCTTGGGAGGGACGCCTCGGGGGCCGACCTAGGGTTAGGGTTAGCCCCCAGGAGGTCGGCAGGCCTGATCTGCCGGCTGTGCAGCAAGCGGAGGGGCGGGCCAAGGTGAGGGCGCTGGCGAGAGGGAGTGTGGGCCTAAGCGTTTTGGCGTGGGAGGCCTTCAAACGTCGCTGGGGGCTCGGTGGGCCCTGCCCCTCCTCCCGCCCTGAATGACTGGAGGCGCCCCTAGCGGCCTGAGTGGTGGCGGGGCAGCAGGGTGAATCTGGCGCTGAGGCTCAGGGGTCCCCAATGCCAGGCGTTGCGGCTCCAGGCCCCTTGGGAGGGGCCCTTCCGGGGCCGACCTAAGGTAAAAGTTAGCCCCTGGAGGCTGGCAGGCACGATCTGCCGTCTGTGGCGAGCGGAGGCGCGGTCGAAGATCAGGGAGCTGATGAGCGGGAGAGTGGGCCCCAGCGTTTTGGCGCTGGGGGCCTTGGAAGGTCACCGGGGCAGGGAGGGCCCTGCCTGTTCTCCCACCCTGAATGATCGGTGGTGCCCTAGCGGCCCGGTGTTGGCGGGGTGGAAGGGTGAGTCCAGCGTTGCGACTCGGGGGTCCCCAATCCCTGGCATTCCGCGGCAGTCCCTTTGGGAGGGGCCCCTCAGGGGCCAACCTAGGGTTAGGGTTAGCCCCCAGGAGGCCGGCAGGCTCAATCCACCGGCTCTGCGGCGAATGGAGGGGTGAGCCAAGATGAGGTCGCTGGCGAGTGGGAGCGTGGGCCCCAACATTTTGGCTTGGGGGGCCTTCGAAGGTCACAGGGGGCTCGGAGGGCCCTGCCCGTTCTCCCGCCATGAAGGACCGGCGACGCCCCTAGCGCCCCGGGTGGTGGTGGGGTGGCAGGGTCAGTCCGACGCTGGGGCTCGGGGGTCCCCAATCCCCAGCGTTGCAGCGCCAGGCCCTTTGGGAGGGGCCCCTCGGGGACTGTCCTAAGGTTAGGTTAGCCCCCAGGAGGCTGGCAGACCCGATCCGCCGGCTGTGTGGTGAGCGGAGGGATGGACCGTGGTAGGGCGCAGTCGAACGGTAGCGTGGTATCCAGCATTTTGGCGTGGGGGGCCTTCGTATTTCACCAGGGGCTCAGAGGGCCCTACCGGTTATCCCGCCCTGAATGACCGGCGGCGCCCCTAGCGGCCCGCGTGGCGGCGGGGCGGCAGGGTGAGCCCGGTGCTGCGGCTTGCGGGTCCCCAATCCCTGGCGTTGTGGCACCAGGCCTCTTGGGAGAGGCCACTCTGGGGCCCACCTAGGGTTAGAGTTATCCCCGAGGAGCCTGGCAGGCTGGATCTGCCGGCTGTGCGGCTAGAGGGGGGGGGGCGGGCCGAGGTGAGGGCGCTGGAGAGAGGGAGCGTGGGCCTCAGCGTTTTGGCACGGGGGACCTACGAACGTCGCCGGGGGCTCGGAGGGCCCTGCCTGTTCCCCCACCCTAAATGACCGGCGGCGCCCCAAGTGGCCTGGGTGGTGGCGGAGCGGCAGGTTGAGTACATTGCTGGGGCTCAGGGGTCCCCATCCCGGGCCTTGCGGGGCCACGCCCCTTGGGAGTGGACCCTCAGGGACTGACCTAGGCTATGTGTTAGCACCCAGGAAGCCAGCAGGCCCGATCTGCCGCTGTGTGGCGAGCGGAGGGGTGGGCTGAGGTGAGAGCGCTGGCGAGTGGGAGTGTAGTACCCAGCGTTTTGGCACGGGGGGGGGGCCTTGGAAGGTCTCCAGGGCCTAGTTGGGCCTTACCTGTTCTCCTGCCCTGAATGACCGGCGGCGCCCCTAGGGGCCCAGGTGGCGGTGGGGCGGCATGGTGAGTCTGGCGCTGTGGCTCCGGAATCCCCAATCCCAGGCGTTGCGGCGCCAGGCCCCTAGGATGGGCCCCTCGGGGGGGAAAACCTAGGGTTAGGGTTACCCTCCAGGAGGCGACAGGCTCAATCCGCCGGCTGTGTGGCGAGTGGAGGGGTGGGCCGAGGTGAGGTCGCTGGAGAGCAGGAGTGTGGGCCCCAGCGTTTTGGCTCCGGGGGCCTTCGAAGGTCACTGGGGGCTCGGAGGGCCCTGCCCGTTCTCCTGACCTGAATGACTGACGGCGCCCCTAGCAGCCCGGGTGGCAGCGGGGCAGCAGGGTGAGTCCGGCGTTATGGTTCGGGGATCCCCAATCCCGAGCGTTGCGGCGCCAGGCCCCTTGGAGGGAACCCTCTGGGGCCGACCTAGGGTTAGAGTTAGCCCCCAGGAGGCCGGAAGTCCCAATCCGCTGGCTGTGCGGTGAGCGGAGAGGCGGGCCGAGTTGAGGGCGCTGTTGAGCGTGAGCATCGGCCCCAGCGTTTTGGCGCGGATGGCATTCAAAAGACGCCGGAGTCTTGAGGGCCCTGCCGGATCTCCCACCGTGAATGACCGGCGACGCCCCAGCAGGCCCGGTGTCGGCTTGGCGGCAGGGTGAGTCCGGCGCTGCAGCTCAGGGGTCCCCAATCCCCTGCGTTTGGCGCCAAGCCACTTGGGAAGGGCCCCTTGGGGGCCGACCTAGGGTCAGGCTTAGCCCCCAGGAGGCCGGCAGGCCCGATCCCTCTGCTGTTCCATGAGCGGAGGGGCAAGCCGATGTGAGGGCGCTGGCAAGGGAAGCGTAGGCCCAAGCGTTTGGCGGGGGGCCTTAGAAGGTCGCCGGGCCTCGGAGGGCCCTGCCAGTTCTCCTGCCATGAATGATCAGCAGCGCCCCTAGCAGCCCGGGTGATGGTGGGGCGGCAGGATGAGTCCGGCGCTGGGGCTCGGGGGTCCCCAATCCCCAGCTTTGCAGCGCCAGGCCCCTTGGGAGGGGCCCCTCAGGGGCCGACCTAGGGTAAAGGTTAGCCCCTGGAGGCCGGCAGGCACGATCCGCCATCTGGGGCGAGCGGAGGTGCGGTCGAAGATCAGGGCTCTGGCGAGCGGGAGAGTGGGCCCCAGCTTTTTGGTGCTGGGGGCCTTCGAAGGTTACTGGGGCAGGGAGGGCCCTGCCTGTTCTCCCGCCCTGAATGATCGGCGGTGCCCTAGTGGCCCGGGTGTCGGCGGGGCGCAAGGGTGAGTCCAGCATTGCGACTCGGGGGTCCCCAATCCCTGGCGTTCGGCGGCAGTCTCTTTGGGAGTGGCCCCTCGGGGGCCGACCTAGGGTTAGGGTTAGCCCCCAGGAGGCCGGCAGCCCCGATTCACCAGCTGTGCAGCGAGCGGCGGGCAGGCCGAAGTGAGGGCGCAGCTTAGCGGGAGCATGGGCCCCATCGTTTTGGCGCGGGGGTCCTCCGAAGGTCGCTGGGGGCTCCTAGGGCCCTGCCCGTTCTCCCGCCCTGAATGACCAGCAGTGCCCCTAGCGGCCCGGGTGGCGGCAGTGCGGCAGGGTGAGTCCGGCGCTGTGGCTCAGAGGTCCACAATCCCCAGCATTACCGTGCCAGACCCCTTGGGAGTGGCCCCTCTTGGGCCGATCTTGGGTTAGGGTTAGCTCCCAGGAGGCCGGCAGGCCCTATACCCCGGCTAGATGGCGAGCGGAGGGATGGGCTGAAGTAAAGGCGCTGGTGAGCGGGAGCGTGGGCCCCCGCGATTTGGCGCGGGGGGCCTTCAAAGTTAACTGGGGGCTCAGAGGGCCCTGCCCCTTCTCCCGCCCTGAATGACCGGCGGCACACCTAGCGGCCCGGGTGGTGGCACGGCGGCAGGGTTAGTCCGGTGTGAGGCTCGAGGGTCCCCAATCCCCAGCGTTGCAGCGCCAGGCTCCTTGGGATGGGTCCCTCTGGGGCCGGCCTAGGGTTAGGGTTAGCCTCCAGGAGGCCAGCAGGCCCGATCCGCGGCTGTGCGGCTCCCGGAGTGTTAGGCCGAGGTGAGGGCGCTGGCGAGCCTGAGCAATAGCCCAAGCTTGTTTGTGCGGGTGCCTTCGAAGGTCGGGGGCGGCTCGGAGGGCCCTGCCCTTTCTCCCGCCCTGAATGACCGGCGGCGCCCCTAGTGGCTTGGGTGGCGGAGGGGCAGCAGGGTGAGTCCCGCGCTGGGGCTCTGGGGTCCCCAATCCCTGGCATTGTGGTGCCAGGCCCCTTGGGAGGGGCCTCTTGGGGGCCAACCTAGGGTCAGGGTTAGCCCCCAGGAGGCTGGCAGGCCCGAACCGCCGGCTGTGCACCGAGTGGAGCACAGGCCCAGGTGAACGCGCTGGCAAACCGGAGCGTGGGCCCCAGCGTTTTGGTGCCGGGGGCCTTTGAAAGTCGCCGTGGGCATGGTGAGCCTTGCCCGTTCTCCCGCCCTGAATGAACGGCGGTACCCCTAGCGGCTCATGTGCCAGCGGTGCGGCAGGGTGAGTCCGGTGCTGTGGCTCGGGGGTCCCCAATCCCTGGCGTTGTGGCAGCAGGCCCCTTCGGAGGGGCCCCTCTGGGGCCGACCTAGGGTTAGACTTAGCCCCCAGGAGGCTGGCAGGCCCGATCCGCCAGCTGTGCGGAGAGCGCAGAGCGGAGGGGCGGGCCGAGGTGAGGGTGCTGGCAAGCTCCAGCGTGGGCCCCAGTGTTTTGGCGCAGATGGCCTTCAAAATTCACCGGAGTCTTGAGGGCTCTGCCCGTTCTCCCACCCTGAATGACCAGCGACGCACCAGCGGGCCCGATGTTGGTGGGGAGGCAGGGTGAGTCCGGCACTCACGTAGACGTGAGTTGAAAGATGGCTTTGATACAATTTTTTTTAAGTTTTTTTTTAATATTATGTTAGTCACCATACAGTACATCCCGGGTTTCCAATGTAAAGTTCGATGATTCATTAGTTGCGTATGACACCCAAGGCACCATGCAATATGTGCCCTCCTTACTACCCATCACCAGTCTATCCCAATCCCCCACCGCAATCCTCTCTGAAGCCCTCAGTTTGTTTCTCAGAGTCCATGGTCTCTCATGCTTCATTCCCCCTTCTGATTACCCCCCTTTCTTTATCCCTTTCTTCCCCTACCGATCTTCCGAGGTCTTATGTTCCATAGATGAGAGAAATCATATGATAATTGTCTTTCTCTGCTTGACTTATTTCACTTAGCATTATCTCCTCCAGTGCCGTCCATGTTGCAGCAAATGTTGAGAACTCGTTCTTTCTGTTACCTGAGTAATATGCCATTGTATATATGGACCACAACTTCTTACTCCAGTCATCTCTTGAAGGGCATGTCGGTTCCTTCCACGATTTAGCTATTGTGGACATTGCTGCTATGAACATTGGGGTGCATATGGCCCTTCTCTTCACCACGTCTGTATCTTTGAGGTAAATACCCAGTAGTGCAATGGCTGGATCATAGGGTAGCTCACTTTTTAACTTTATAAGGGACCTCCACACTGTTTTCCAGAGTGGCTATACCAACTTGCATTCCCACCAACAGTGTGGGAGGGATCCCCTTTCTCCACATCCTCTCCAACAATTGTTGTTTCTTGCCTTGTCAATTTTTGCCATTCTAACTGGCATAAGGTATTATCTCAGTGTGGTTTTGATTTGAATTTCCTTGATGGCTAATGATTTTGAACATTTTTTCATGTGTCTGTTAGCCATTTGTACATCTTCATTGGAAAAGTGTCTGTTCACATCTTCTGCCCATATTATAATTTGCTTATTTTTTTCTTGTGTATTGAGTTTGAGGAGTTCTTTGTAGATCTTGAATACCAGTCTTTTATCTATAGTGTCATTTACAAATAAATTCTCCAATTCCGTGGGCTGGTGCTTAGTTTTTTTTACTGTTTCCTTGGCAGTGCAGAAGCTTTTTGTCTTGATGAAGCCCCACAAATTCGTTTTATCTTCTGTCTCTCTTGCCTTTGGATATGTGTCATGAAAAAGTTTACTTTGGCCGATCTCGTATAGGTTGCTGCCTATGTTCTCCTCTAGGATTTTGATGGATTCCTGTCTCACTTCGAGGTCTTTCATCCATTTGGAGTTTATTTTTGTGTATGGTGTGAGTGAGTGGTCATGTTTCATTCTTTTGCATGTAGCTGTCCAATTTTCCCAGCACCATTTATTGAAGAGACTGTCTTTTTCCCACCGGATGTTTTTTCCTGCTTTATCAAAGATTAGTTGCCCAAAGAGCTGAAGGTCCATTTCTGGGTTCTCTATTCTGTTCCATTGGTCTATGTGTCTGTTCTTGTACATGCTGTCTTTGTGATCACAGCTTTGTAGTACAGCTCGAAATCCGGCATTATGATGCCCTCAGCTTTGTTTTTCCTTATCAACAGTTCCTTGGAGATTTGGGGCCTTTTCTGGTTCCATACAAATTTAAGGACTATTTGTTCCAGTTCTTTGAAAAATGTCATCGGTATTTTGATCAGGATAGCATTGAATGTGTAGATTGCTCTGGATAGCATGGACATTTTAACTATGTTAGTTCTTCTGATCCATGAGCATGGAATATTATTCCATCTTGTCTTCCTCAATGTCTTTCAAGAGTGATTTGTAGTTTTAGAATACAGATCCTTTAAGTCTCGGTTAACTTAATGCAAAGGTAACGTATGGTTTTTGGTGCTCTTGCAAATGGGATGGATTCCCTAATTTCTCTTTCTTCAGTCGCATTATTTGTTTATAGAAATGCAACTGATTTCTGAGCATTGATTTTGTATCCTGCCACATTGTTCTTTCTTAAAGACTGGTTAATGGCCCTTTCCTTATGCTTTCATTCCCACTCGGAAACATGCATCCATCATCGTGACAGACGTTAGGATTCGGAGGACCCTTTCCATACCCTCTTCTTACTGAGAGTTACGTCTATGGCAGTTTAATTAATGTTCAACACACATACTGGGAAACACTGGTGCCTTCACTAATTGATGTTGCTGTCTCTCTGCACAAACTTGGTTCGCTGAATTAAATAATGGCACTTTCTTTTCCTTTTCACAAAACCTTTTCAAACGGCTTTCCTCCTCATGACAGATGTGAGTTGAGAGATGCTTTCTGTGTAGTGTTCTTAAGTAGTTAAATGAAGGGCATTATCTTGATGCTTGCAGACCCCATTTTGCACAATGCTCCCAATCCATGACACCAGATGTGAGGTGCAAGATGCTTTTATATAGAGTGTTCTCTCCTAGCGTAAAGCAGGTGACACCTTACTTATGCATTCATGGACACTTTTGAAAAACTTGCCACCTTCCTAAGAGAAGACTTGACTTGGACAATGGTGTCTATTCGGTGTTCTGACTGAGATTTGTGAAAATTGCCCTTTCCTTAAGGTTCATCACACTTTTTGGAAAACTTGGGTGTGTTCATCGGTCCTGATGTTGGTTTGATGTTGCCTTCTATCAACACTGAGTTGGTTCTCACAACTACTTAGATAGGACCTCTCCTTCTGCTTTCACTTGCACTTCTGCAAGTACTTCTTCTTCATTACAGAAGATGTGAATTGGAAGATCTTTTCCCAAGGGTGTCCTTACCTGAGCATACAGCATGTTCCTTACCTTTTCATACACACTTCTGGAACATACATCCATCCTCATGAACGTAGATATGATTTGGAATGTTGTCTCTAGATGGTGCTCTTTCACATCTGTGGCAGTTCCCTTAAGGTTCAATACATGTAATGGGAAACCCTGCTCTCTTCACTGATCAACGTTGCCGTCTCTCTACCCAAACTTGGTTCTCTGAACTGACTGACGGCACTTTCTTTTCGTGTTCACACAACCTTTTCTAATGGCTTTCCTCCTTTTCTTTGGAAATTTTGTTTGGAAATTTTAATATGCCTTTCTTAATATTTGATAGAGCAGACAAAACTCGGTCACAAATGTGACCTAATTGACGTCTATGGAACATTCGATAATAAGTGCAGAATACATTATTTTCCAGCGGTCATAGACTATTTACCCAAACAGATGATATGTTGGACCATGAATCATGTCTACATTTTAAAATACTGAAAATAACTAGATTCTATTCTTAGGCCTCCAAGGATTAGAGCCCTAGTCCTCATCAAAAGAAGACCAGGCAGTCCCTCTATGTTTAAAAACTCAATGTAACTTTGCTGCTTATCTTAAGGGTCAGAGAGGGGATCGCAGTGGATATTTGCCACCTTTTCTACATCAGGGCTCACACACAATGGCCCTTTGTCTCTGAAGAACACTGACTATCCTAACGTAGACAGGAGTTAAGCCTCCTATCAGAGTTCTGCATGTGCCAGCCACACCTGGCAGCCTTGGCCTGGGCCCACCACCACCTCCCTCCAGCTTTCCTTCTTGGTGGCATTGAGTTAAGGGAGTCAACATAGCCATATGGAGATGGGAGCTCCCCTCTCCTAGTGATGATGGTGCTATTGTCCCCACCAGTCTATCAACATGATTTCTGAGAGAATTACTACACAATAGCAGCTTCTTGACCTTCCTTAAGGTTTAAAAATCATCTTGTGAGTCATCTTTTCAAAAAACGGTTTCACCATGTGTTCTTTTCTCTGGAAAAGAAATAGACCCAATGGTAATTATGGCTCCTGAGCACCTGCTCTTGGGAGATTGCATAGTGGCTCTGTGTAGCATTCTCCCTCTTAAACTTCTCAACTAGGGTGTATACAGAATGAGTCCCATTTCCTAGATGGATAGACAAGGGCTCAGAGATTATATGAATTACAGAGGATTTTAGTGTCAGAAACCTAAGTGGGATCTCCAAACTGACTCCAAAACCCTTGTTCTTCCATACAGGGTACCATTTCGCTCTTACCTCTGGTCTTGTTGATCTGGAAACCTAGGAAGTATTAGGATTTTCTTGTTGTGTGGCCAAATGGAACGAATTCGGCTGCCTTTTCACCTCTGCCCATCATGACCATGAAGATAATTATCTCAGTGGAGGACCTTTGAGTAAGAGACTTAAAGATCCCTTAGAATAGAGATACTATACTATTTTTCTGATATTAAAGTGCCTGAAAGAACTATCCTTTTTTAATTGATGGAAGCTCTTGGTGGAAAGGTCGGAAAGACTATTTGAAAACACTCAGCCTCTTCTACAGAGTGAGACAATGCCTCTAAAGATTGCTAAAATATTCCCTTACCTCTGATTATTTACTTCCCAACTATCGCAGTGTTTCTATGTTAGGATTACGATTTCCATGAGGCAAAAGTTGCAGAGAAAGAACTTAGTGTATCCAGGGGCACTTTCGTATTGTGACAGTGAGCTATTCTGTTGTATTCTGTAGTCCAAGGGAATGGTGCCAGACATCTCTAAGATGTCTAAAATTCTGACTGTAAATGATCTCTATGCTTCAGAGATTTGGGCAGGACAAGGGAGGAGTCCAGAGACCGTGAACGCCTCTGTTACCTGTGTTGACCATGGAGCAGGTAACCTTCTGTAGGGGTCCTTTTGATGTCTCTGAGCTATGGGAAAGGTGCTTTCATCTCAAGCCCCTCCATTTGGTAGTGGTGATAAGAGTAATTTTTATCTCATACCATCTGTGGACCCTGATCTTGACCTCCTAGGGAAACCCTCCTTTATCATTTCACCCAGCTCAAAATGACCGGGCAAACCCTCAAAGCATGGGCCCTATTTCTGCCCCCAGCACATATTGTCCATCTGTTTCAAAAAGAAAAAGAACAAAAAAATACCCTTGCCAACATCAAGGTGAGAACACAAAAGAACCTCTCTGTCCCCCGTAAGATTAAAGTCATACCGACTTGTACATACTGAAAAGATAAGAAAAGTCTGTCACTTTCTGGAATCTTCTGCCTCATCGTGATGGGTAACTGTACCTAACACAAAACAGAACAAATATATAACCCTGCCCTAAATGTTCCTTCCCTGGAGCACTCCCTTCTTTGTGAAGACTGTGTCTCCCAGGCATCTGACTTGACTTGGGTTTGAATAAAACTCTCTTCATTTCTCTCTAAAATGTTTTAAAATGTTCCTTCCTTTAGTGTTGACAGTAACACTATGTTTTCTTTTCAAGTGAAAAATAAATGTTCCTGGTTCACAACCGTGACAGCACAGAAGGCCGGCTGTTCCTCCTGGCCCCTACCCTGCAGAACCAAGCATGTGTATATAGATTCCAGCACAAATGGGCTCATCCTAGAAGGGTGCTTTGAAAGTCTGAGAAGCACTATCCACTCCATGGGTGAGACAAGAAGGCAAAGCTATTCCCACTTGGAGCATTCCTTTTGGGGCTTAAAATTGCCTTGGACATGCATGAAAGCATTGCCATTTCCTAAAGCCCAAAGCTGGAACAGTCTGAGAGCAGCTGACCTAGCCAGAATCCAGGCACACACCTGTAGGAAGGGTTGGTGCAGAAGGGAAGGGGCAGGGCTCTGAGGGTGTTCTGCAGCTAGAGGGGTCCGCGGAAGGGGCAGTGTATATGTGTGTGTGTGTGTGTGTGTGTGTGTGTGTGTGTGTGTGTGTGCGTGCGTGCTTGGGGCCCTGCCCGTGATCACAGTCATGCCTGCGCTGGGCATTGAGCCAAGGAGGCAGGTCTTGGACCCCTTGCACTCCCAGAGTTGTGAGTCATGGGGCCGGTTGCCCCGCATTCAAGGGGCGGGAAACCGCACACTCCCAAACCAATCACCGCATGGGGGTGGAGCTACGTCTCTGTGGGCAAACCCAGAGCAGACCTAGGATGCAGACTGGGAACCAGGGAAGGGGAGCTCAGAGAGATTCAACGTGTGGAGTTCCTGGCTGAGTGAATGCATGCTGTGTGCCTGTGTGGGGCATGGTCTGGGAGTAGGGGCACCCCGGGTGAGAGGTGGGGTTCTGGAAGGGCATGTGGAGGGAGTTCGTTTGGAGACTCAGTTGAGTTTTCTTTTTCCCCTGATAGTCTCTTCTGCCTACTCTCTGTCAACTGGCCTTACATAGCAAACCCATGGACTCCAGGGCACCTGCTCAGCAGAGCTTTTGTGGTATTGGTCGCAGACATTCCAGGGTTTCACTTGTTCCCCAGCAAGAGCGAGAGTAAGGACCGCGCGGTCCCCAACTTCAGTGCGGTGCCCCTGTCCCCCGACACAGTGCAGGTAATGGACCTTGAGCAGTTCCCCAAGTTCAGCAGGGTGTTCCCTGTTCCTTCAGGCACATGTGTGGCACTAGGAAACCCCAGAGCCGTTACCCAACTTCAGCATTGTGCTGCTTGTTCCCTGGGAATGGTGGCAATGGGCTGGAAGATAATTACTACTAAAAGACAAGTCTGTGTTTCCCCTTCTCCCAGAAACTGCAGCAGGCATGCTGGCTTTAGGTCCGAGGAGCCGCCTTCTCCCCACCTAACAACACTTCTCTTCTCTGGCTCCATGAGACCCGAGGTTTTGAACATCTGCATCTGAGTCAGTGAGGCAGCTTGACACAGGACACCAGCATTCAGAGAAAGCAGCAGGTCCATTTGGAGAAATGTCATATCCACGTCAGGACTGGAGGTAACACCTCTCATTAACCCACTATCTCCTGGGCTTTTCTCTTTTCTCTAGTTGAGCCATGAAGTAAAACTTAAGTAATAGTTGTCAGTGTTCTGAATTTGGTGAAGGAGGTACTTAGTTTCTGAGCTTAGAGCACTTTGCAGGGGATCCCGTTTTCTCTGTTCATTGACTGCTTATGAATGTATTTTGAACAGCTGTTTCCTAGAAACACTCTTTCATTAGAAAGGGAAGGTTAGATTTACTCTTTGTGTATTTTTAAGATATACATCTAACAGTGTTTATTCAGTTGGGCCTACGATATGGGTGAGTGGCCACCATTTAGGGTTAGATGGCTTTTTGTCGTCAGATACAGATATGGATGATGTCTTGTCATTTGTCAAAGGTGATGTTTCATTACTGATTAGTCTTTTCATCCCAGGAATTACAATGAGGGTCGAGGGAAAATTCAAAATTATTCAAAGCAGCCTTTTCCTGTTTAAAAGTTAAGCTTGACTATCTAGCTTTACTAGATGTATCAACTCAATATTTTGAGGTGCCATATTCTCTCTGTCATTTCTTTGGTGGTGCAGTCAGAAGGAGAGTCTTTGGGAATTCCTTTGGATAGAGTCATGCTGGTGGCTTCAAGGGGCCTGGTGACGGGAGCCCTGGGCTGAGTTCTGGAACTACTTGCTTGACGCTGGGTGAGTCAGGTTATCCCACAGAGTTTCTGTTTCCTCCTTATGAGATTGCTGGAAGGTGAAATAAGTCAAGCAGAGAAAGGCAATTTTGATACGGATTCACTCATTTATGGAACAGGAGAAATAGCAGGGAGCTCAGTAGGAGACGGAAGGGAAGAATGAAGGGTGGGGTAAACAGAAGGGGGAATGAACCACGACAGACTATGGACTCTGGGAAACAAACTGAGGGCTTCAGAGGGGTTTGGTGGGGGGTTGGGATAGGCCGGTGATGGGTATTAAGGAGGGCACGTATTGCATGGAGCCCTGGGTGTTGTACGCAAACAATGAATCATGGAACACTACATCAAAAACTAAGGATGTAGTGTATGGTGACTAACATAACATAATAAAAAAAATTTAAAATAGAAAATAAAGAAATTGATGGAAGGTCATATCTGTGGAAAGTCTTTACACAGAAACTGTTCTGCCTATTGAAGAGCAACTAAAAACGAGGTGATTTGGGCTCTATTATTCTGTAAATAATAATTTTAAAACTCCCTGTCCTAGGGATATGGTATTTTATTGCATAAGGAGGCCTGAGAAGGCTGCAATGAAAGATTGCGATCTCAGAACACGTTCATGTTCCATGCATACATCACTTAACAGTTTGCACAGGTAGGAAGGTAAGTGGAGATAAATATGAAAGAAAGGGAAAGAAGGTGTGAACCATTCATTAGGTAGCCTTCTCCCTTTCTCAGGAAAGCCTTGGGCCAGTGTAATTTTGGGAAAGGAGTGGGAATCCTGGAGCTTTGCAGCAGATGGGGGTTCCAGGTCTGGGTAGAGGTGACAGGTCCCAGAGGAGAGCTGAGTGCATTCTGCAGCAGGGTATGGGCAGGGCGCGCTCCTGGGGTGGCTGTGGTCTCCCATGTGAACGTTGTGACAGGTGAGGGCTGTGAGCTGGTTCCTGGCTGAGGACAGTTGAGGCACAGGTGGAGAGCTGGCCGAGTCCCTTCTTCAGGGCCACCAGCCTCAGCCAGCACACACAGAATCATCGTTTGTCCCTGTCACTCCAATTCAGGCAGTCAGAGTTGCCAGGCCGAGATGTTTGCTGGAGCTTCTTTCCTTGCATGTGTGTGAAGTTTCAAACCTGAAGTGATGGACATGATGGGTCCTCAGAAAATCCGTAACTCTTTTATTTCCTGCTCTTATATCGACCAGTGAAGTGAATCGGACCGGCTAGTAGAAGGGGCTATCTGTGCGTTTTTATTTCCCAGTTTAATTAAAGAATGGGAAAACAGTCTTGTGAAATATTAAAAGAATCCTTTCTTGGTGTTCTTCCCCCCCCCCCCCCGGGGTGGGGGTGCTTACCTGGAGACCCATCCAGGGCTCTGGAAGCTTGACCCAGTGAGTCACTTGCGACTTGAGCTGGGGAATTAATGAAGAAAACAGAATGAATGCTGGAGTTTGCCTGTATCGTTTGGACTCAGACAAGTCCATGTAGCATCGGAACTCTTCACCCATGAGGCGTGTCGGGATCCCTGAGGTTGTGGGCTTTGCTTTATGGGCTGAGGTTTTGCCTTCATCCTTATCTGGACAAGAGCCATGACATCTGGCAATGGAGATCCAAATCCTTAGGTGACCATATCATCATCATCATTATCATGATTATTAATTATTAATTATTATTATTTTAAGAAGCAAGAGAGACATTGACTTTGAAATAAAATTATCAAAAGAAAGAACACAAGGTCAAATATATATGTGATGATTGAACTTGTATCTCTCATTGGTGTGGGTCTTGTAGGGCTGCCCGAATGAGAAAGACCAAGGAATTCTATGTGGATAAAAGTGTGCTGTACACAGGGAGTGTTTTATTCCATCATTTGACCTCTCTCTCTGAAGGGAAAATAGAGTGGTGACTGAAGCTTGGTTCTGATTGGAAGGCCTGGGAGGTCAGTGAATTGAAAGAGCAGTGTTCATGCTTACATGGTTCTCAGTGCCCAGTGAGCGAAGTTTGGACACTTGGACTCGGAAGCATTGGTGTTCAGGGAGGATGTCCGAGTTTGCAGCACATCAAATCACTTGGCTGGTCTGCCTAATTGGGCCAGTTTCTGCCTTTCTAAGGGCAGCTTGAAAGTGGCTTGTAAACCTAGGACATTTGTGGAGTGTTCTGCATGGGACCACTGTGTGGGCCAGTGTAGACACAACACAGGGAATTCCAGAGCTAATGATGAGCATGTTTGTGAGGCTGGAGTTTGCTTCTCTGTGAGAAGGATTGAGCTGGAGTGGAAAGAAGTCTCTGGGTCTTAGGACTCACTGAGCCGATCCAAGCCTGGCAGGATGCTGAGATCAGATGTCTGTTTCCCAGGATTTTGGCCAGAGGGATATTTGGGCTCTGGGCAGCATCTCTGCTCAGGTTTCTTGGATGAGCACCTCAGGGAAGAGGAGTGAATGTGTGTGCTCACCTGTCATCGAGGAAGGTTTCTGGTTTCAGGTTTCGTGTACAGGTGAATTCCTCATATGGCTCCCTTACCTGATGGTGTTCAGGGTGCAGGAGGTGGATGGACCCCCTCGTCCCGGGCATCCTGGCTGTGTAAGAGTCCTGGGGCACATTTTCCCCTGGACTTTGGACCAGGAAATTGGGAGCAGTAGGTGATGAAGCCATCAGTTGATGCCTCAGTTTCTTCCCTGCCAAGATGAACTGGAGATTATAATAAGTGCTATGGAAATATAAAGGAGGAGACAGGACTGGGGGTGCTGAAGGGAAGGTGGGGGTGGTGTTTGGTATTCACATAGGGGTCAGGTGGTACTTCACTAGGAGGGTGATGCTTGAGTCAAGATCTAGGGAAGGTCAGTGATATCACATGAAGAGCATTCTAAACAGAATGGAAAGCATGTGCAAAGGCCCCAGGGAAGGAGCATACCAGGTGCATCCATGAGCTACAAGATGGCCCTGTGACCACAGGCGACAGCTTAGGACTTGCATCATCAAGGTGACAGAGTGTGACAGAAAGCCATAGCAGGGCTGTGACCCCATGGGACCCTGTTTCACTGGGTCATCCTGGTTGCAGGGTTGAGAACAGATGACAGAGGGTTGAGGTTGGGCAAGGGAGGTCAATGATGACTCTTTTCCAGGAACTCAGGCAAGAGATGGGCTCCAGTGTGGTCCAGACAGGCGGCCTTGAAAGGAGTGATGAGTCCTACGGTGGGTACGTCTTGAAGATGGAGCTCACAGAATTTGCCGACAGCTTAGATATTGAGGATGGGAGAGAGGAGGAACTGGGGTAACTCCCAGCTGTTGTGGGTTGTCCTGAGCGAGGGGAAGGAGAAGGTATCTCGGGGTAGGAGGTAGTCCGCGTTCGGCATGCTGAGGAAGGTGCCTTTCTGGGTGGATCTGCTGAGGTTTGTTTCCAGGAGAAGCTTTCACATCTCCTCCCTCAGCAACGGTGAAGTATAAGTATTCCCCATTTTTTAAAAGTTCATGGGAAGACACTTGGCTTTTTGGAAAGATCTCCGTTATCACCTGGTTTCACTAATGGGAAGAAACCTGAAGAGGATGTTGCTTATGAAAAGAGTTGAACGGTGAGCTTTGCATTCAGCATCTGTTTGGGGAGAAGCATGACAGATGCAGTGTGCACCGTAACCAGCTCCTTCCTGTAAACCGCTCTCCGTGTCCAGCCACCAGCGCTTTGAATTCTGTTTGTGAGCATCTGCTGTGCTTTCTCTCCATTTATTTTCGGCATCCATTAGGAATTGTGTCCTGGGTCCTGAGAAATGCCAACAATAAGTAAATTTAGGAGTCTGAGCATGGTCACTAATTTTTCCATATTAATTAATGGTCATTCCTTCTTTACACCCTTTCTGCTCTGAAAGGTTTCCTAGGAGTACTGTACTTTCAAAGAGCTGGGGAACCTGTACCCCATCCTGCGGGGTTCACTTTAGTCTCCATGTTGCACAGAACATTCCATGGCTGTTGGATTTTAACACACAAACCTGTATCTTTGACCACCTTCACCCTTCCCATCCTCCTCTGAATCAGGCACCCACAAATCTATTCTCCGTATCTATGCGTTCAGTAATTTCTTTCCCCATGTTGTATGTACATGTGAGCATCTGTAATTGTCTTTCTGTGTCTGAGTTCTTCAGGAGGGAGCCCCATCAGTCATCTGATAGAACACTTTCATGGATCCCCTGTGAGGCAAGGATGATGCCCGGCCTTGGAGGGGGGCCACAGGTCCGCCCTCAGGATCCATGTCTCCCACTCCAGCCTTTTCAGAATGGACCTCTCACACCAAATCTAGGGTTAGGGGTAAGGCATAGGAGAATGAGAGTTCCAATAGGGTGGATGTGTCCAGAATTTCCACGGTGGGGGCGGGGATTGATGGCATGGGTTGGGGTGAGTGTGAAGCAGTGGGTTTGTGCCCATGAGCCAGTGAATGCAGGGGATCGAGGGAATCAAGTACAGAAGTAATTAGGATTTCTCCCCCTCGACCTCCTTTCTGGAGTCCCAAATAAAACGGTTTCGCTTTGGGTGGCATACTGAGGCCTTAGGTATGACTCAGGCTTCTTCATCTCCGTATCTTTGGAGGCAGACCTCTGGGAGTGGACTACTCAGAATCCAACCTGTGATTACTGTCATGGAGGGGAGGATGGAAAGCCCGATTGACCGGCTCTAAACAAACTGACCTGGGGGCTGAGGAGAGTGCCAGTGTCATGGATGAGGGCCTAGAGTTCCACTGAAAGTGGAGATTCGCTGGGCTTAGGTCAGGTGTTCACTTAGGTTTCTTCTCGCAAAACTTTCTGGAGTCCCAAATGGCATATTTTAGTTCTGTGTGGCAGGCTACTGCCTAACATTGCTCAGTGGTACCTGATCCCTGTGCTTTGGAGTCAGGCGTATGGGAATAAACCTAACAGACCCCAAACTAGAATTAAGGCGTGGGTCTAGGGGCATGGCCCTAAAGATCAGCCAGCAGATGCGACCTTCCAGGGGCCAAGAGTAGGGCGTGATTTGGGTTGCATCTGAAACACAGCAGTTGCAGGCAGGGGGGCTTTGAATGTGGGGTTCATTGGGTTTGGAACAGCTGGGAATTCACAACTTCTGCTCTGCATTCCTTCTGCGGGTCCAAATGGCACAGTTTCCATCTGCATGGCATGCTGATTTGCAGGTATGACTCAGGTTTCCCCAGTCGCTGTGTGTTTGCCTCCTGGAAAGACCTCTTGGAAGCCAATGGAACATTTGGCTTAGGGCTCAGGAGCCTGGGAGGGACCATCTCCTGGTTTTGAGCTCACCATTGCTGTGTCCTGATTTGAGTAGGTGGGTTGTGGAGAAGGGAAGGCTCAGGGTTTTGGTCCAAGGGGACCCTGAATGCGGGAGCCAGCTAGAATTGATTCAGTGGGATATGCAGATTTTTCAGCCCCCGAATACCTCTGCATCCCAGATGGTACGTTTTCTTTCTGTGTGGCATGCTGAGGCCTCAGATAGGGCTCAGGTTTCCCAAATCCCTATATCTTTGTGCCATCTCTCTAGGAGTGGACCCCTGAATACCCAAGCTATGGTGAGTGTCACGCCCTAGGAGGCTGCAAAGCCCAATCGACTGGCTCTGCCACCCTGTTGAGGCTCAGGAGAGTGGGCTGGAGAGACTGTCAGAACAGTGTTTAGGGGTCAGGAATCCACTGGAAGTGATTTTCTCTTTGCTTTGGTCAGGTGTTCCCTGAGGTTTCTCCTTCTCAGAGTGCTTTCTGGAGTCCCAGATGACAACCTTTCCTTCTGTGTGGCAGGCTTTGTGTCCTGACATTGCTCAGCAGTCCCCATTCCCTGGTCCTTGGAGCTAGATGTCTCGGAATGGACCTCACACTACTCAACGTGTAGTAAGGGCACGGGTCTAGGTGTATGGCTGTTCAGATGAGCCATCCGATGTGAGATTCCAGGGGCCTAAGAGGAGGGTGTGCTTTGGGTTGAATGTCAGACACAGGAGTTGCCCACAGGGGGTCTGTGGAAGTGGTGTCTCGCTGGGATTGGATCAGGTAGGCATTCTTATTTCTCTTCCTCTGCAGGTCCAAATGGTACGGTTTCCCTCTCTGTGGCATGCTGATTCACCAATGTGGCTCAGGTTTCCCCAGTCCCTGTGTGTTTGGTGCTTGGCTCCTGGAATGGTCTCTGGGAACCCAACGGAGCATTTGACTTAGGGCTCAGGAGCATGGGAAAGACCATATCTTGGTTTTGAACTCAGCATTGCCGTGTCCTGATTTGAGTAGGTGGGTTGTGGAGAAAGGAAGGCTCAGGGTTTTCATCCAAGGGTCTCCTGAATGCGGGAGCTGGACGGGATTGACTGTGTGGGATATGCAGATTTCTCCTGCTCCTAATAGCCTCTAGAGTCCCAGATGGCACTCTTTCTTTCTGTGTGGCATGCTTTGGCCCCAATCGGGCTCAGGCTTCCCCAATACCTATATCTTTGTGCTGTGTCTCTAGGAGTGAAGCCCTGAGAACCCAACCTAATGTTAATGTCAGGCCCTAGGAGGATGGAAATCTCAATCGGCTGGCTCTGCGACCCTATCGGGGCTGAGGAGAGTGGGTTGGGGAGACTGTCGGCACAGTGTTTAGGGGCCAGGAATCTGCTGGAATTGGTTTCGTCTGGGCTTGGGTCAGGTGTTCCCTGAGGTTTCTCCATCTCAGAGTGCTTTCTGGAGTCCCAAATGGCAGCCATGTATAGTGTTGTGTCTTTCCTTGTATAGTGTTGTGTCTCAGAGATAAGTGTTTTTCATTTTCATCAGGCGTCCGTGACCAATTTGATGAATGCTTCCATATTCATGAATGATGAAATTATGGGTAAGTGGGTTCCTGTACAATGTTCTTTCTTACCTATAAGTTTATGGCACTTTGGTTAGGTTGCTGCAATCACTTACGATAGGGGGAGTCCACATTAACCAAAGATATTGTATGTTGTAAGATGGTTCCTGTACACTGTTGTTTCTCAGTTATATGTTCGGAGGACTTACCCAATGGAACCATAACCACCTTGATTCATGCTTCCATCTTCAGAAGGCTGATGTGATTTGAAGGGCATTATCCTCACACCATTGTTTCTTAGCTATAAGTATGGGAAAATTTCCCTAGGCCTACACACACAATGTTGAATAGGCATCAGTATTGATTAGGCTGATGTTAGTTGAAGGTGTTTTCCTGTACACGGTGGTTCATTACCAATAAGGATGGGGAATAGTCCTCAAGATTCAAGAAACTATTCATTAATGCTTCCATATTCATGAAAGATGCTGTTAATTGTTAATGCTATTCTGTAAAGTGGTATTGTCAAGGGATAGGTATGTGGTCCTTTTCTTCTGATTCTACCTCCTCCTTGGTTCATGTTTCCATATTCGTGAATGGTGATGTTCATTGTAAGGGGTTCTATCCTCTACACGGTTTTTTCTTAGATATATGTATGCGGTTTGGTGATTCATACACCCCCTATTTTATGAAGGATTGTATAATCATGAGGGTGATTTTAGCTGAGGGCAGTCCCTATACACTGTTGTTTCTTACAGATATGTACTTAGACCTTTCCTAAAGCTTCGACAACCACTTTGAGTCATGCTTCCCTATTTCTAATCAGTGATATTATTGGTAGACATTATCCTGACACTGTTGTTTCCTAGAGAGAAGGGTGTGGTAATTTCCCTAGGACTGCAACACAATTTTGCGAAGGGATCCCTATGCAGGAGGTTGCTTTAATTGGAGGACGGTTCAAAGACACTGCTGTCTATTACGTACAAGAATGGGGCACAAATTTCATGTTTCAAGACCACTATGGTAAAATCTTCCTTACTCTTGAAAGATGATGTTCATTGGTCTTTCCTTGTATAGTGTTGCGTCTCAGAGATAAGTTTTTGGCACTCTTGTCAGGCTTCCACAACCATTTTGGTTAATGCTTCCATATTCATGAATTTTGATATTAGGGCTAAGTGGGTTCCCGTACACTGTTGTTTCTTACAGATAAGTTTATGGCCTTTTCATTACATTGCCACAACCATTTACGATAAGGATGCCACATTAACCAAAGATATTGTACGTTGTAAGATGGCTCCTGTACACTGTTGTTTCTCAGCTTTATGTTCGTAGGCCTTACCAGAGGGTACCCTAGCGACCTTGACTGATGCTTCCGTCTTTAGGAAGGCTGATGTGACTTGAAAGGCATTATCCTGACACTGTTGTTTCTTAGCTATAATTATGTGGACCTTTCCCTAGGCGTACACACCCAATCTTGAATAGGGATCAGTGTTGAGGAGGCTGATATTAGTTGAAGGTGTTTTCCTGTATACGGTGGTATATTACCAATAAGGTTGGGGCACGGTCCTCAAGATTTACAAACTTTTCATTAGGGGCGCCTGGGTAGCACAGCGGTTAAGCGTCTGCCTTTGGCTCTGGGCGTGATCCTGGCGTTATGGGATCGAGCCCCACATCAGGCTCCTCTGCTATGAGCCTGCTTCTTCCTCTCCCACTCCCCCTACTTGTGTTCCCTCTCTCGCTGGTTGTCTCTATCTCTGTCAAATAAATAAATAAAATCTTTAAAAAATAAAAATAAAAAATAAAAACTTTTCATTAGTGTTTCCATATTCGTGAAAGATGATGTTAATTGTTAATGCTATTCTCTAAAGTGGTATTGTCTTGGGATATGTATGTGGTCCTTTCCCTCTAATTCCACCTCCACCTTGGATCATATTTCCATATGCGTGAATGCTGATATCCATTGTAAGGGGTTCTTTCCTGTACACTGTTGTTTCTTAGATATATGTATGCGTGCCTTTGGTGATTCATAACCCCCTATTTTCTTTTTTTTAGTGTTTTTTTTTATTATTTTATGTTAGTCACCATACAGTATATCCCTTGTTTTTGATGTAAATTTCAATGATTCATTAGTTGCGTATAACACCCAGTGCACCATACAATACGTACCGTCCTTAATGCCCATCACCAGCCTCTCCCATTCCCTCACCCCTCACCCCTCTGAAACAATCAGTTTCTATCTCAGAGTCCATTATCTGCCATGCTTTATTCCCCCTTCTCATTACCCCCCCTTTTTATCCCTTTCTTCTCTTACCGATCTTCCTAGTTCTTATGTTCCATAATTGAGAGAAAAAATATGATAATTGTCTTTCTCTGCTTGACTTATTTCACTTAGCATTACCTCCTCCAGTACCGTCCATGTTGCAGCAAATGTTGAGAAATCATTGGTCTTTCCTTGTATACTGTTGTGTCTCAGAGATAAGTTTTTGGCACTTTCCTAAGGCTCCACAACCACGTTGGTGAATGCTTCCATACTCATTATTAATGATGTCAGGGCTAAGTGGGTTCCCGTACACTGTTGTTTCTTACAGATAAATTTTTGGCATTGTAGTTATGTTGCCAGAACCACTTACAAAAAATTGTACGTTGTAATATATTTCCTGTACACTGTGGTTTCTCAGGTATATTTCAGTAGGCTTTTCCTAATGGTACTATAACCACCTAGATTCCTGCTTCCATCTTCAGGAAGGCTGATGTAACTTGAAGGGCATTATCCTGACACCGTTGTTTCTTAGCTATAAGTATGTGGACCTTTACCTAGGCCTACAGAGCCAAAATTGAATCGGGATCAGTGTTGAGGAGGCTGATGTGAGTTGAAGGTGTCTTCCTGTACACAGTGGTTCATTAGCAATAAGGATTGGGCAGAGTCCCCGAGATTCCAGAACCTTTTCATTAATTCTTCCTTACTTGTGAAGGATTATGTTCATTGGTCTTTCCTTGTATAGTGTTGTGTCTCAGAGATAAGTGTTTGGCACTTTAGTCAGGCTTCCACGTCCAATTTGGTTACTGCTTCCATATTCACGAAGGATGATGTTAGGGCTAAGCGGGTTCCTGTACACTGTTGTTTCATATAAAAAAGCTTAAGGATTTTCTTTACGATGCCACAACCACTTACGATAGAGATTCCACATTAACCAAAGATACTGTATGTTGTAAGAGGGTTCCTGTACACTGTTTTTTCTCAGCTTTATATTCATAGGCCTTTCCTAACGGTACCATAACCACCTTGATTCCTCCTTCCATCTTCAGGAAGTCTGATGTGACTTGAAGGGAATTATCCTGACACCGTTGTTTCTTATCTCTAAGTATGTGGACATTTCCCTAGGACAACACACCCAGTGTTGAGTTGGGATCACTATTGAGGAGGTTGATATGAGTTGAAGGTGTTTTCCTGTACACGGTGGTTTATTACCTAAAGGATGGGGCAAAGTCTTGGTAATTCCAGAACCTTTTCATTCATGCTTCCATAATCATGAAAGATGGTGTTCATTGGTCTTTCCTTGTATAGTGTTGTCTCTCAGAGATACGTGTTTTGCACTTTCGTAGGCTTCCACGACCATTTTCGTTAATGCTTCCATGTTCACGAATGATGGTGTTAGGGCTAATTTGTTCTTGTACATGGTTGTTTCTTACAGATTAGTTTATGGCATGTTCTTTATGTTGCCACAACCACTTACGATAGGGATTCTACACTGAGCAAAGATACTGTACGTTATTTGTTATTTTTTTACTTTAATTTCTGCCAGATTTGGTCTCATTTCTGCCCTTAGAGATTCTATATTCTCATCAATATTTTCGTTAATACTTTTTCAAGTCTACACACCATCTTCGCCTTTGTTACTCTGAATTCCATTTCTGATAATTTGCTTATGTCCATATCCATTAGTTCTGTGGCAGAAGCCACAGACTCATTTTCTTTTCTTTGCTGGGGCGGATTTCTCCTTCTAGACATTCTAATGAGAAGTTGTGGGTTTGTCCAGAGCCCAAATTATTGACTGGGACCCAGGCCATGAGCCCTTGTTTTATGGGGATCTTAGGGATGTGGGCTTCTTGATTTTTCAGCCTGCCTTCTGGGGGAGGGGCCTGCCAAGCCGATATTAAGGTTAACCCTGTTTGGGTATAGTCTCCGTATCCCCTGCAAGGGGGGATGGGGATGGGCACAGAGTGATTCGGTATTTCCAGGCTTTTGTTCTCTGGCGGCTTTTCCTGGTGTTTTGCTGTGCCTCTTCTGAGAGCCAGAGCAGCAGTGGCCAAATTTCATCCTCTGTCTCAGAGGGATTGCGGACAGTTCTCCACTGATGTTCTGGCCACTTTAACTCTGTTTCTGTTGGTGCTGCTCAACCCTGCACTGTCTGGGATGTGAGCCCCACACCTGGCATCCCAGCTCTCACCTACAGGGCCAGTGTGTCTCTGTCCTTTGTGTTTCTAACACCGCCAGCCACCAGCGGCCCCTGAATGCTCCAGGAGCATTATGTGTCTCTTTCTTACACACTTTTGCACATGCTTCCGTTTTCATGACAGAGGACTGTGAGATGCCAGATGGTTTCTCTACGGTGTTCCTTCAATGATTCAGTATATGGCACTTTCCTTATGTTTTCTTAGGCACCTGTACAAATGGTTTCATCTTCACCACCGAAGACGTGACTTCAAAGATGGCTTTGGTACAATGTTCTTTCCTAAGATTGGTTCACGTCCCTTTCCTTATGCTTTTATTCCCAATCAGACACATGCTTCCATCATCATGACAGTTTATGGGACTTGGAAAACCCTTTCCATACCCTCTTCTTCCTGAGATTACGTCTATGGCTGTTTCCTTAAGGTTCAACACACGTATTGGTAAACCCTGGTGTTTTCACTGATCAACGTTGCCTTGTCTCTACAAAAACATGGTTCGCTGAATTGACTGATGGCACTTTCCTTTCGTTTTCACACAACCTTTTTGAAGGGCTTTCCTCCTCATGACTGATGTGAGTTGAGAGATGCTTTCTGTGTAGTGTTCTTACGTCGTTAAATGAAGGGCATTATCTTGATGCTTGCAGACACCGTTTGGCAAAATGCTCCCACTTCATGACACCAGATGTGAGGTGCAAGATGCTTTCACATAGAGTGTTCTCTCCTTGAGTAAAGTAGGTGACCCTTTCCCTATGCATTCGTAGACACTTTTTTTTTATAATGATTTTTTATTATATTATGTTAGTCACCATACAGTACATCCCCTCTTTTCGATGTAAGGCTCGATGATTCATTAGTTGTGTATAACACCCAGTGCACCATGCAATATGTGCCCTCCTTACTACCCATCACCGGCCTATCCCATTCCCCCACACCCTCCCCTCTGAAGCCCTCAGTTTGTTTCTCATAGTCCATAGTCTCTCATGTTTCATTCCCCCTTCTGATTACCCCCCCTTTCTTTATCCCTTTCTTCCCCTACTGATCATTCTAGTTCTTATGTTCCATAGATGAGAGAAATCATATGATAGTTGTCTTTCTCTGCTTGACTTATTTCACTTAGCATTATCTCCTCCAGTGCCGTCCATGTTGTAGCAAATGTTGAGAACTCGTTCTTTCTGATTGCTGAGTAATATTCCATTGTATATATGGACCACAACTTCTTAATCCAGTCATCTGTTGAAGGGCATCTCGGCTCCTTCCACGATTTAGCTATTGTGGACACTGCTGCTATGAACATTGGGGTGCATATGGCCCTTCTCTTCACTACGTCTGTATCTTTGGGGTAAACACCCAGTAGTGCAATGGCTGGATCATAGGGAAGCTCAATTTTTAACTTTTTAAGGGACCTCCACACTGTTTTCCAGAGTGGCTGTACCAACTTGCATTCCCACCAACAATGTAGGAGAGATCCCCTTTCTCCACATCCTCTCCAACAATTGTTGTTTCTTGCCTTGTCTATTTTTGCCATTCTAACTGTCGTAAGGTGGTATCTCAGTGAAGTATTGATTTGAATTTCCTTGATGGCTAATGATTTTGAACATTTTTTCATGTGTCTGTTAGCCATTTGTATGTCTTCATTGAAAAAGTGTCTGTTCATATCTTCTGCCCATTTTTTGATTTATTTGTTTCTCGTGTATTGAGTTTGAGAAGTTCTTTGTAGATCTTGGATACCAGTCCTTTATCTGTAGTGTCATTTGCAAATATATTCTCCCATTCCGTGGGCTGCCTCTTAGTTTTTTTGACTGTTTCCTTGGCTGTGCCGAAACTTTTAATCTTGATGAAGTCCCATAAATTCATTTTATCTTTTGTTTCTCTTGCCTTTGGGGATGTATCATGAAAAAGGTTGCTTTGGCCGATGTCGTAGATGTTGCTGCCTATGTTCTCCTCTAGGATTTTGATGGATTCCTGTCTCACATCGAGGTCTTTCATCCATTTGGAGTTTATTTGTGTGTATGGTGTGAGAGAGTGGTAAAGCTTCATTCTTTTGCATGTGGCTGTCCAATTTTCCCAGCACCATTTATTGAAGAGACTGTCTTTTTCCCACTGGATGTTTTTTCCTGCTTTATCAAATATTAGTTGCCCAAAGAGCTGAGGGTCCATTTCTGGGCTCTCTATTCTGTTCCATTGGTCTATGTGTCTGTTTTTGTGCCAGTACCATGCTGTCTTTGTGATCACAGCTTTGTAGTACAGATCGAAATCCAGCATTGTGATGCCCCCAGCTTTGTTTTTCCTTTTCAACAGTTCCTTGGAGATTCGGGGTCTTTTCTGGTTCCATACAAATTTAAGGACTATTTGTTCCAGTTCTTTGAAAAATGTCCTCGGTATTTTGATCGGGATAGCATTGAAAGTGTAGATTGCTCTGGGTAGCATGGACATTTTAACTATGTTAATTCTTCCGATCCATGAGCATGGAATATCTTTCCATCTTTTTATGTCTTCCTCAATGTCTTTTAAGAATGATTTATAGTTTCTAGAATAAATGTCCTTTATGTCTCTGGTTAAGTTAATTCCAAGGTAACGTATGGTTTTTGGTGCTATTGTAAATGGGATGGATTGCCTAATTTCTCTTTCTTCGTTCTCGTTATTTGTGTACAGAAATGCAACTGATTTCTGAGCATTGATTTTGTATCCCGCCACGTTACTGAATTGCTCTATAACTTCTAATAGTTTGGGAGTGGCTTCTTTTGGGTTTTCCATATAGAGTATCATGTCATCTGCGAAGAGAGACATTTTGACTTCTTCTTTGCCGATTTGAATACCTTTGATCCCCTTTTGTCGTCTGATTGCTGTTGCAAGGACTTCTAGTACTACGTTGAATAATAGTGGCGAGAGTGGGCATCCTTGTCGTGTTCCTGATCTTAAGGGAAAGGCTTCCAGCTTTTCCCCATTGAGAATAATATTTGCAGTAGGCTTTTCATAGATGGCTTTTATGAGATTGAGAAATGTACCTTCTATTCCTACACTCTGAAGGGTTTTAATCAGGAAAGGATGCTGTATTTTGTCAAATGCTTTTTCGGCATCGATTGAGAGGATCATATGGTTCCTGAGTCTTTTCTTGTTGATATGATGTATCATGCTGATACACCATATCGATCAATCACGCTGATTGATTTGCGAATATTGAACCACGCTTGCATCCCAGGTATGAATCCCACTTGATCGTGGTGGATAATCCTTTTAATGAACTGTTGGATTCTATTAGCAAGTATCTTGTTGAGGATTTTGGCGTCCATATTCATTAGGGAAATCGGTCTGTAATTCTCCTTTTTGAGGGGGTCTTTGCCTGGTTTGGGGATCAAGGTAATATTGGCCTCATAGAATGAGTTTGGTAGCTTTCCTTCTGTTTCTATTTTTGAAATAGCTTTAGGAGAGTAGGTATTATTTCTTCTTTGAATGTTTGGTAGAATTCTCCAGGAAAACCGTCCGGGCCTGGAGTTTTGTTATTTGGAAGGTTGTTTATCACTGACTCAATTTCTTCATCATTAATTGGCCTGTTTAAGAAATCAATTTCTTCCTGTTTCAATCTTGGTAGTTTATAGGTTTCCAGGAAGGATTCCATCTCTTCCGGATTGCTTAGTTTATTGGCATATAGCTGTTGATAAAAATTTCTAATAATCCTTCCAATTTCAATGGTGTTCATCGTGACCTCTCCTTTTTCATTCATAATTTTAATAATCTGGGTCCTTTCTCTTTTCTTTTGGATAAGTCTTGCCAGTGGTCTGTCAATTTTATTGATTCTCTCAAAGCTTCTAGTCCTGTTGATCTGCTCTACTGTACTTCTGGTTTCTGCTTGATTGATTTCAGCTCTAATTTTGGTCAACTGCTTCCTCGTGCGTGGATTAGGCCTGTCCCTCTGTTGCTGTTTCAGCTTCTTGAGGTGAGAATATAAAAACTGCATTTTAGATTTTTCTATTCTTTTGAGTGAGGCTTGGATGGCTATGTATTTCCCCCTTAGGACTGCCTTTGTAGTATCCCATAGGTTTTGGACTGTTGTATTTTCATTCTCATTGGTCTCCATAAATAGTTTAATTTGATTTTTGATTTCCTGGTTTATCGAGTCATTCCTGAGCAGGATGGTTCTTAGTCTCCAAGTGTTTGAGTTTCTTCCAAATTTTTCCTTGTGGTTGAGTTCCAATTTCAGAGCGTTGTGGTCTGAGAATATGCAGGGGATAATTTCAATCTTTTGGTATCGGCTGAGACCTGTTCTGTGTCCCAGAACATGGTCTATTCTTGAGAATGTTCCATGGGCATTAGAATAGAATGAGTATTCTTTGGTTCTGGGGTGTAGTGTTCTCTATATATCTAAGAGGTCCAACTCGTCAAGTATGGCATTCAAAGCCTTTGATTCTTTGCTTCGTTTTTCCCAGGGTGTTCTGTCTATTTCTGATAGTGGAGTGTTGAGGTCCCCTACTATTAATGTATTTTATTTATATGTCTCTTTATTCTGGTTAAGAGTTGGCTTGTGTATCTTGCTGCTCCCCTGTTGGGGGCATATATATTTATAATTGTCATATCCACTTGTTGAATACTTCCTTTAAGAATAATATAGTGCCCTTCTGCGTCTCTAACAATAGTCTGTAGCTTAAAATCCAGTTTATCTGATATGAGAATTGCTCCCCCGGCTTTCTTTTGAGGTCCATTTGCGAGAAAGATGGTACGCCATCCCCTTACTCTCAGTCTGAATGCATTTTGGGTTCGAAATGAGTCTCTTGTAGACAGCAAATGGATGGGTCATTTCTTTTTATCCAATCTGCAACCCTGTGGCGTTTTAAGGAAGAATTTAAACCATTAATATTAAGACTGAGTACTGAGAGATATGCTTTTAATGCTGCCATGTTGTCAGTAAAGTCTTTGTATTGGCTGTGACTTTCTGTTTTGTATCACTCTTGGGGCCTTTTTACTTTTATAGAACCCCCCGTAATATCTCCTGTAGGGCTGGTTTCGTGGTTACGAAATTGGTTAGTGACTGTCGATTCTGAAATGTCTTTATTTCTCCATCAATTCTGAATGACAGCCTTGCTTGATAAAGGATCCTTGGCTGCATATTTTTCTCTGAAAGAGCTTTAAAAATGCTCCCCCAACCCTTTCTCTCATTCCAGGTCTGTGTAGACAGGTCTGACGTAATTCTGATGCCTTTGCCTTGGTACGTGAGAAATTTCTTTGCCCTGGCCGCTTTCAATACTGTATCCTTGGATCTAATATTTGCGAAATGCACTATGACGTGACGTGGCGTAGGTTTGTCGAGGTTGAGCTTAGGAGGGGTCCTCTCTGCCTCTTGGACACGAATGTTTGTTTCCCTTGCTAGATTAGGGAAGTTTTCAGCTACAATTTGTTTAAATATCTCTTCTAGACCTCTGTTTTTCTCCACCCCCTCGGGGATGCCGATGATTCTAACATTGGATCGTTTCGTTGAGTCAGTAATCTCCCGTAGCCAACATTCGTGGGCGTGGATTTTTTTAAGACCATCTTCTATTTTCATTTTTTCCTCTATTAACCCATCCTCCAATTCACTAACCCTTTCCTCTGCTTTGGTGACCCTGGCCGTCAGAGCCTCTAGTTTTGCCTGCATTTGGCTCATAGAATTTTTATTTTTATTTTTTTTATTTTTTATTTTATTTTATTTTTTTTTTTATGATTTTTTATTATATTATGTTAGTCACCATACAGTACATCCCCGGATTCTGATGTAAAGCTCCATGATTCATTAGTTGCGTATAACACCCAGTGCACCATGCAATATGTGCCCTCCTTACTACCCATCACTGGTTTATCCCATCCCCCCACCCCCCTCCCCTCTGAAGCCCTCAGTTTGTTTCTCAGAGTCCATAGTCTCTCATGTTTCATTCCCCCTTCTGATTACCCCCCCTTTCTTTATCCCTTTCTTTCCCTACCGATCATCCTAGTTCTTATGTTCCATAGATGAGAGAAATCATATGATAGTTGTCTTTCTCTGCTTGACTTATTTCACTTAACATTATCTCCTCCAGTGCCGTCCATGTTGCAGCAAATGTTGAGAACTCGTTCTTTCTGATAGCGGAGTAATATTCCATTGTATATATGGACCACAACTTCTTAATCCAGTCATCTGTTGAAGGGCATCTCGGCTCCTTCCACGATTTACCTATTGTAGACATTGCTGCTATGAACATTGGGGTGCATATGGCCCTTCTCTTCACTACGTCTGTATCTTTGGGGTAAACACCCAGTACCTTCTCACCACTTCTGTTTAACAATATCATGGAGATTCTGGTTTGGGTAATTAGGTAAGGAAAAAAAAACAACAACAACAACAACAAATGGCATTCAGATTGCAATGAAAGAAATAAAACTCCTTACAGATGACATCTCTATTCTAAAATATCCAAAGGAATCCACTAAAAACAATGATTAGTACAGGAATTCAGTGAGACTGCACAAGATACAAAATCAATATACAAAACCAATTATATTTCTAGACACTGGCAATTAACATTGTGAAATGTAATTAGGAAAACAATTCTCTTTACAATAGCCCCGGAAAAGTAAAATACTTAGTATAAATATAACAAAAGAAGTGCAAGACTTATAAATTGAAAACTAGAAAACATTGTTGAAGGAAGATAAAGGAAGATCTTAATAAATGTACAGCATACCATATTCATAGATTGGAAGACTCAATACTGACCTATAGATTCAACAGAATGTCTAGCAATATCCCAAGATTTTTGTTTGTGGTGTTGTTGTTGTTGTTGTTGTTGTTGTTGCAGAAATTGACAAGCTGATCTTGAAAATTTATTTGCAAAGACATGGGGCCCAGGATAATCAAAATAATCTAGAAAAATATCAAAGTTGGAGGACTCACACTTCTTGTTTCAAAGCTATTACCAAGATAGTAATTAAGGCAGTGTGGTACTGTCATATGGATAGACGTTGGTCAGTGGAATAGAATTAAGGGTCCAGAAATAAATCCTTGCATTTAGGGTTTGATTTTTGACATTGGTGCCAAAACATTTCAAGGGCAAAGGAAATCTTTTCAACAAATGGTGCTGATACAACTGGATATTCATATAAAAAAATGAAGTTGATCCTCTACCTCATACCATGAAAAAAAGTTAACTCAAAATGGATCATAGACTAAGTGTAAGAGCTACAATAAACAAAGAAAAATCAGAAGAAAACATAGGAGTAAGTCTCATGACATTGGCTCATAGAATTTTTAATTTCTGTCAAATTCGCTCTCATTTCCGCCCTTAGGGATTCTATATTCTCAGGAACATTTTCCTTAATACTTTTTTCAAGTCTACTCATCATCTTGACCATTGTTACTCTGAATTCCATTTCTGATACTTTGGTTACATCCATACCCGTTACTTCTGTGGCAGAGGCCACAGACTCACTGTCTTTTCTTTGCTGGGGGGGGGGGGGGGCTTCTCATTCTTGTCATTCTGATGAGGAGAGGTTGCGGGGTTGTCCAGAGCCCAAATTATTGACTGGGTCCCAGGCCGTGCCCCTTGTTTTATAGGGATCTTAGAGATGTGGGCTTCTTCTTTAAAGATTTTATTTATTTACTTATCTGAGAGAGGGAGACAGACAGCAAGAACGGAACAGAAGCAGGGGAGTGAGAGAGGAAGAAGCAGGCTCCCAGCAGAAGAGCCCGATGAGGGACTCCTTTCCGGAACGCTGGGATCACGCCCTAAGCTGGAGACAGGCGCTCAATGACTGCGCCACCCAGGCGCCTCGGGTTGTGGGCTTCTTGATTTTTCAGCCTGCCTTCTGTGTTCTGGGGGAGGGGCCTGCCACAATGATACTCAGGCAACCCTGTTTGGTTAGAGTCTCCGTGTCCCCCGCGAGGGGGGATGGGGATGGGCACTCTCTGAGCTGGTATTTCCAGGCTTTTGTTCTCTGGCAGCTTTCCCTGGTGGTCAGCTATGCCTCTTCTGAGAGTCAGAGCAGCAGAGGCTGCATTGTCACAGAACAGAGGGATTGCGGCCCGTTCTCCACTGATGTTCTGGCCACTTTAACTCTGTTACTGTTGGTGCTGCTCAACCCTGCAGCGTCCCGGGATGTGCGCACCAACCCGGCATCCCTGCCCTCACTTCCAGGGCCGGCGCGTCTCTGTCCTTTGTGTTTCTAATGCCGCCAGCCACCAGCTGCCCCTGGCGCTCCCGGGTCTCCTGGTCTCAGTCTATGCCCGGTGAGCACACCAGGATTCCGGAGTTTCGTGAGAAGCCTGGTGGCGCGCGCACCCGGTTCAGGGTCTCAGTCTGCTGTTTCGCGGGTGCTGACTGCGAGTCCGCCTGCTCCCCCGGGCAGGTGGCCCGCCAGCCACCAGCCGCCCCGCGTGCGCTCCGGAAGCTCCCGGTCTCAGTCTGGATCCCGTGAGCACACCGGGATTCCGGTGTTCCGGGAGATGCCTGGTGGAGCGCGTTCACGGTTCACCGGTCTCAGTCCACTCTCTCGCGGGTGCCCTCCGTGAGTCCGCCGGCTCCCCCGTGCAGGTGGCTGCCGCTTCCCGGCGCCCAAACGCGGCGGCTCCCTCCCCCTTCCGTTTATCTTCCGATATCTGTGCACGGTTTACAGCTCCCCTCTTGGTACCTCAATACTCAGCGCTGGAGATGTTCATTTGTAGAGATCCAGATGTATCTTCCTGCGTCTCAGGCTGATTCTGTGGTTATTTAGGCAGGTCTGTTACCTATCCAGCTAGACTCAGGGGACCGGCTGAAAAAGGGGTCCCCTACTCCTCCGCCATCTTAACCCCTCCTGCCTGGACCACAACTTCTTAATCCAGTCATCTGTTGAAGGGCATCTTGGCTCCTTCCACGATATAGCTATCGTGAACAGCCCTGCTATGAACATTGGGGTGCATATGGCCCTTCTCCTCACTACGTCTGTATCTTTGGTTTAAATACCCAGTAGTGCAATGGCTGGACACAGGGTAGCTCTATTTTTAATCTTTTAATGGACCTCCAAACTTTTTCAAAGTGGCTGTACCAACTTGCATTCCCACCAACAATGTAGGAGGGATCCCCTTTCTCCACATCCTCTCTAACAATTGTTTCTTGCGTTGTCAATTTTTGCCATTCTAACTGGCTTAAGTTGGTATCTCCGTGTGATTTTGATATGAATTTCCCTGATGGCTAATGATTTTGAACATTTTTTAAAGTGTCTGTTAGCCATTTCTATGTCTTCACTGGAAAAGTGTCAGTTCATATCTTCTGCCCATTTTATGATGTTTATTTGTTTCTCACGTATTGAGTTTGAGAACTTCTTTGTAGATCTTGGATACCTGTCTTTTCTCTGTAGTATCATTTGCAAATGTATTCTCCCATTCCGTGGGCTGCCTCTTTGTTTTTCTGTTTCCTTGGCTGTGCAACAGTTTTTATATTGATGAAATCCCACAAGTTCATTTTATCTTTTGTCTCTCTTGCCTTTGGAGATGTGTCATAAAAAAGGTTGCTGTGGCTGATGTCATAGAGGTTGCTGCCTATGCTCTTCTCTCGGATTTTGATGGATTTCTGTCTCACATTGAGGTCTTTCATCCATTTAGAGTTTATCTTTGTGTATGGTGTTAGGGAGTGGTCACGTTTCATTCTTTTGCATGTAGCTGTCCAATTTCCCCAGCACCATGTATTGAAGAGACTGTCTTTTTTCCACTGGATGTTGTTTCCTGCTTTGTCAAAAATCAGTTGCCCAGAGTCGAGGGCCCATTTCTGGGCTCTCTATTCTGTTCCATTGGTCTATGTGTCTGCTTTTGTGCCAGTACCATGCTGTCTTTGTGATCACAGCTTTGTAGTACAGCTTGAAATCTGGCATTGTGATGCCCCCAGCTTTGTTTTTCCTTTTCAACAATTCCTTGGCGATTCGGGGCCTTTTCTGGTTCCATACAAATTTAAGGGCTGTTTTTTCGAGTTCTTTGTAAAATCTCATCGGTATTTTGATCGGGATAGCATTGAAAGTGTAGATTGCTCTGGGTAGCATGGACATTTTAACTATGTTAATTCTTCCGATCCATGAGCATGGAGTATTTTTCCATCTCTTTGTGTCTTCCTCTATGTCTTTCAAAAGTGATTTATAGTTTCTAGAATATAGGTCCTTTACGTCTCTGGTTAATTCCTAGGTAACATATGGTTTTTGGTGCTATTGTAAATGGGCTGGATTCCCTAATTTCTCTTTCTTCAGTCTCATTATTCGTGTATAGAAATGCAACTGATTTCTGAGCATTGATTTTCTATCCCACCCCATTACTGAATTGCTCTATAACTTCTCATATTTTGCGCGTGTATTCTATTGGGTTTTCCATATAGAGTATCATGTCATCTGTGAAGAGAGACATTTTGACTTCTTTGCTGATTTGGATACCTTTTATCCCTTTTTGTTGTCTGCTGTTGCAAGGACTTCTAGTACTATGTTGAATAATAGTGGCGAGAGTGGGCATCCTTGTTGAGTTCCTGATCTTAAGGGAAAGGCTTCCAGCTTTTCCCCATTGAGAATATTTTCTGTATCCTTTCCATAGATGGCTTTTATGAGATTGAGAAATGAACCCTCTATTCCTACACTCTGAAGGGTTTTAATCAGGAAAGGATGCTGTATTTTGTCAAATGTTTTTTCTGGATCAGTTGAGGGGATCATATGGTTCCTGAGTCTTTTCTTGTTGATATGATGTATCACGCTGATCGATTTGCGAATATTGAACCACGCTTTCATCCCAGGGATGAATCCCACTTGTTCATGATGGATAATCGTTTTAATGTACTGTTGGATTCTATTAGCCAGAATCTGGTTGAGGATTTTGGCATCTATATTCATTAGGGAAATTGGTCTGTAATTCTTCTTTTTGAGGGGGTCTTTGTCTGTTTTGCGGATCAAGGTAATATTGGCCTCATAGAATGAGTTTGGTAGCTTTCCTTCTGTTTCTATTTTTTGAAATAGCTTTAGGAGAATAGGTATTATTTCTTCTTTGAATGATTGGTAGAATTCCCCAGGAAAACCGTCCGGGCCTGGAGTTTTGTTATTTGGAAGGTTGTTTATCACTGGCTCAATCTATTCATAATTAATTGGCCTGTTTAAAAAGTCAATTTCTTCCTGTTTCAGTCTTGGTAGTATATAGGTTTCTAGGAAGGCCTCCATCTCTTCCAGATTGCTTAATTTATTGGCATATAGCTGTTTGTAAAAGTTTCTAATATTCATTCCAATTTCATTGGTGTTGGTCATGACCTCTCCTTTTTCATTCATAATTTTATTAATTTAGGTCCTTTCTCTATTCATTTGTATAAGTCTTGCCAGTGTTTTGTAAATTTTATTGATTCTCTCAAAGAACCAGCTTCTAGTCCTGTTGATCTGCTCTACTGTACTTCTGGTTTCTAGTTCATTGATTTCTGCTCTAGTTTTGGTCAACTGCTTTCTCGTGAGTGGATTAGGCATGTCCCTCTGTTGCTGTTTCAGCTTCTTGAGGTGAGAATATAAAAACTGCAGTTTAGATTTTTCTATTCTTTTGAGTGAGGCTTGGATGGCTATGTATTTCCCCCTTAGGACTGCCTTTGCAGTATCCCATAGGTTTTGGACCGTTGTGTTTTCATTCCCGTTGGTCTCCATAAATTGTTTAAATATATTTTTGATTTCCTGGTTCATTGAGTCATTCCTGAGCAGGATGGTTCTTAGTTTCCAAGTGTTTGAGTTTTTTTCCAAAATCTTCCTTGTTTTTGAGTTCCAATTTCAGAGTGTTGTGCTCTGAGAATATGAGGGGATAATTTCAGTTTTTCGTATCAGTTGAGACCTGATTTTTGTCCCAGAACATGGTCTATTCTTGAGAATGTTCCATGGGCATTAGAATAGAATGAGTATTCTTTGGTTCTGGGGTACAGTGTTCTATATATATCTATGAGGTCTAACTCGTCTAGCATGGCATTCAAAGCTCTTGTTTCTATCTTGGTTTTCTGCTCCGGTGCTCTGTCTGTTGCTGATAGTGGAGTGTTGAGGTTCCTACTATTAATGTATTTTTATCTATATATCTCTTTATTCCGGTTAAGAGTTGGCTTGTGTATCTTGCTGCTCCCCTGTTGGGGGCATATATATTTATAATTGTCATATCTACTTGTTGGATACATCCTTTAAGAATAATATAGTACCCTTATGTGTCTCTAACTATAGTCTTTAGTTTCAAATCCAATCTGTCTGACATGAGAATTGCTACCCCAGCTTTCTTTTCAGGTCCATTGGCGTGAAAGATGGTATTCCATCCTTTTAGTCTGAATGTATCTTTAGGTTCAAAATGAGTGTTTGTAGACAGCAAATGAATGGGTCATGTCTTTTTATCCAATCAGCAACCCTGTGGTGTTTTATGGGAGCATTTAGGCCATTTACATTGAGACGGATTCTTGAGAGATGTGATTTTAATGATGCCATATTGCCAGTAAAGTCTTTGTTTCCATAGATTGTGACTTTATGTTCTGTATCACTCTTGGGGCCTTTTTACTTTTATAGAACCCCCCCCTTAATATCTCCTGTAGGGCTGGTTTTGTGGGTTAAAAAAATTGGTCAATGACCACGATTCTGGAAGGTCTTTATTTCTCCATGAATTCTGAATGACAGCCTTGCTGGATAAAGGATCCTTGGCTCCATGTTTTTCTCTGAAAGAGATTTAATAATGCCCCCCAACCCTTTATCTCATTCCAGGTCCGTGTAGAGAGGTCAGACGTAATTCTGATATCTTTGCCTTGGTACGTGAGAAATTTCTTTGCCCTGGCCGCTTTCAATACTGTATCCTTGGATCTAATATTTGCGAAATGCACTATGACGTGACGTGGCGTGGGTTTGTCGTGGTTGAGCTTGGAAGGGGTCCTCTCTGCCTCTTGGACACGAATGTTTGTTTCCCTTGCTAAATTAGGGAAGTTTTCAGCTACAATTTGTTCAAATATCTCTTCTAGACCTCTGTTTTTCTCTACGTCCTCAGGAATGCCGATGATTCTGACACTGGAACGTTTTATTGAGTCAGTCATTTCCCGTAACCTACATTCCTGTGTGTGGATTTTTTTGAGTCCAGATTCTCTTTTAGCTTTTTCCTCTACTAACCCATCTTCCAATTCGCTGATACGTCCTTCTGCCTCATTCACCCTGGCCAACAGAGCCTCTAGTTTTGACTGCATTTGGCTCCTAGAATTTTTAATTTCTGCCAGATTCACTCACATTTCTGCCCTTAGAGATTCTATGTTCTCATTAACAATTTTGTCAATATTTTTTTCAAGTCTACAAATCATCTTGACCATTGTTACTCTGAATTCCATTTCTGATAATTTGGTTATATCCATATCCATAAGTTCTGTGGCAGAGGCCACAAACTCATTGTCTTTTCTTTGCTGGGGGGGGGGGGGGACACTTCTCCTCATCATTCAGATGAGGACAGGTTGTGGTGTTGTCCAGAGCCCAAATTATTGACCACGACCCAGGCCGTGTGCCCTTGTTTTATAGGGATCTTAGGTATGGGGGCTTCTTGATTTTTCAGCCTGCCTTCTGAGGTAGGGGCCTGCCGTGCCGATACTTGGGCAACCCTGTTTGGGTAGAGTCTCTGTGTACCCTGCGAAGGGGGATGGGGGTGGGCACACTGTGAGCCGGTCTTTCCAGGCTTCTTTTCTCTGGCGGCTTTCCCTGGTGGTTTGCTGTGCTTCCTCTGAGAGTCAGAGCAGCAGTGGCCGAATCTCAGCCTCTGTCTCAGAACAGATGGATTGCGGACCATTCTCCACTGATGTTCTGGCCACTTTAACTCTGTTTCTGTTGGTGCTGCTCAACCCTGCACTCTCCAGGATGTGAGCCCCACACCTGGCTTCCCAGCTCTCACCTACAGGGCCAGTGTCTCTCTGTCTGTGTTTCTAACACCGCCAGCCGCCCCTGCATGCTCCAGGAGCTTTATGTGTCTCTTTCTTACACACATTTGCACAAGCTTCCGTTTTCATGACAGAGGACTGTGAGATGCCAGATGGTTTCTCTACGGTGTTCCTTCGTAGATTCAGTACATGGCACTTTCCTTATGTTTTCTTAGGCACTTGTACAAACGGTTTCATCTTCAAGACTGAAGACGTGACTTCAAAGATGGCTTCGGTACAATGTTCTTTCCTAAAGTTGGTTCACCTCCCTTTCCTTATGCTTTTATTCCCAATCAGACACATGCTTCCATCATCGTGACAGATTATGGGACTTGGAAAACCCTTTCCATACCCTCTTCTTCCTGAGATTACGTCTATGGCTGTTTCCTTAAGGTTCAACACACGTATTGGTAAACCCTGGTGTTTTCACTGATCAATGTTGCCTTGTCTCTACAAAAACATGGTTCGCTGAATTGACTGATGGCACTTTCCTTTCATTTTCACACAACTTTTGAAGGGCTTTCCTCCTCATGACTGATGTGAGTTGAGAGATGCTTTCCTTGTAGTGTTCTTACATGGTTCAACAAAAGGCATTATCTTGATGCTTGCAGGCACAGTTTTGTACAATGCTCCCAATTCATGACACCAGATGTGAGGTGCAAGACGCTTTTATATAGAGTGTTCTCTCCTTGAGTAAAGTAGGTGTCCCTTTCCCTATGCATTTGTAGACACTTTCGAAAATCTTGACATCTTCCTAACAGAAGATGTGACTTGGATGAGGGTGTCCATTCGGTGTTCTGACTGAGATTTGGGTATATTGTTCTTTCCTTAAGGTTCAACGCACGTATTGGACAATGCATATATATTCCTGGGTCACCATGTTACTTCGATGTTGCCTATCAACACTGACCTGGTACTCACAACTACTTAGGACCTCTCCTCATGCTTTCACTCACACTTCTGCATGTACTTCCATCTTCATTACAGAAGATGTGAGTTGGGAGATCTTTTCCAAGGGTGTTCTTACCTGAGCATACAGCATGTTCCTTAGGTTTTCATACAGTTTTGGAACATACATCCATCTTCATGAAGGTAGTTGTGATTTGGAAGGTTGTCTCTAGACGGTGCTCTTTCTTAGTGTTAAGCATATGGCACTTCTCTTACAGTTCAACAGAGATATTTGAAAATCTCTCTTCATACATCAGAATGTTTGAAATCTCTTCCTCTATACAGAACATTGGTGCTCAGAGTCGAGTAAATGGCATTTCTTTACACATTCCCTCACCCTTTAGCCAATGCTTCCAGGGTCATGTGAAAAGATGTTTCAGAGGGTATTCTATGGAGTTCTCTTGTAAAGTTAAGCATACGATAATTCCCTTAAGCTGAGAAACAGTCTCTTGTATATGCTTCCAGCTTCATGAAAGAACACGTGCCTTGAAAGATGGATTAGGTACTGTCCTTTTTTGGAGCCATGTCTCTGCCACTTTCCTTATGTTTTCACCACTACGTTGCAAACATTTTCGTCTTCATGACAGAAGTCGTGGTTTGTAAGATGCTATCTACCCAGTGCTCTCACCTACTAAGTTTATGGCACTTTCCTTAAGTTTCAACACATAGGGAAGAAAACCCTGGTTGATCCATTAGTCAGGAGGTGGGTTCGATATCGTTTTCTATCTAGACAGATTTGGTTCTCAGAATTAAGTAGACAGCCCTTTCTCTACGTGCTTGCACACACTCTTGCCAAGGCTTCCATCTTCACAACAGAAGTTGTGAGTTGAGACATGATGTCTATACAGTGTTCTTCTATAGAGTGAGGCAACGCACTTTATGCATCTCTTTTTGTACACACTTTTTCACATGCTTCCTTTTTCATGCCAGAAGACAGTGAGATGCAGGGCGCCTGGGTGGAACAGCAGTTAAGCGTCTGCCTTCAGCCAGGGCATGATACCGGCATTGTGGGATCAAGCCCCACATCAGGCTCCTCCGCTGTGAGCCTGCTTCTTCCTCTCCTACTCCCCCTGCTTGTGTTCCCTCTCTCACTGGCTGTTTTGCTGTCAAATTAATAAATGAAATCTTAAAACAAAAGAAAAAGAAGGGTTGCAGATTGGATAAAAAGAAATGACCCATCCATTTGCTGTCTACAAGAGACTCATTTCGAACCCAAAGATGCATTCAGACTGAGAGTAAGGGGATGGAGTACCATCTTTCACGCAAATGGACTTCAAAAGCAAGCTGGGGTAGCAATTCTCATATCAGATAAATTGGATTTTAAACTACAGACTATTGTTAGAGATGCAGAAGGGCACTATATTATTCTTAAAGGAAGTACTCAACAAGTGGATATGACAATTATAAATATATATGCGCCCAACAGGGGAGCAGCAAGATACACAAGCCAACTCTTAACCAGAATAAAGAGACATATAAATAAAAATACATTAATAGTAGGGGACCTCAACACTCCACTCTCAGAAATAGACAGAACACCCCGGCAAAAACTAAGCAAAGAATCAAAGGCTTTGAATGCCATACTCGACAAGTTGGACCTCATAGATATATATAGAACACTACACCCCAGAACCAAAGAATACTCATTCTATTCTAATGCCCATGGAACATTCTCAAGAATAGACCATGTTCTGGGACTGAAAACAGGTCTCAACCGATACCAAAAGATTGAAATTATCCCCTGCATATTCTCAGACCACAACGCTCTGAAATTGAAACTCAACCACAAGGAAAAATTTGGAAGAAACTCAGACACCTGGAGACTAAGAACCATCCTGCTCAGGAATGACTCGATAAACCAGGAAATCAAAAATCAAATTAAACAATTTATGGAGACCAATGGGAATGAAAATACAACAGTCCAAAAACCTATGGGATACTGCAAAGGCAGTCCTAAGGGGGAAATACATAGCCATCCAAGCCTCACTCAAAAGAATAGAAAAATCTAAAATGCAGTTTTTATATTCTCACCTCAAGAAGCTGGAACAGCAACAGAGGGACAGGCCTAATCCACGCACAAGGAAGCAGTTGAGCAAAATTAGAGCTGAAATCAATCAAGCAGAAACCAGAAGTACAGTAGAGCAGATCAACAGGACTAGAAGGTGGTTCTTTGAGAGAATCAATAAAATTGACAGACCACTGGCAACGCTCATCCAAAAGAAAAGAGAAAGGACCCGAATATTAATATTATGAATGAAAAAGGAGAGGTCACGATGAACACCATTGAAATTGGAAGGATTATTAGACATTTTTATCAACAGCTATATGCCAATAAACTAAGCAATCCGGAAGAGATGGAATCCTTCCTGGAAACCTATAAACTACCAAGATTGAAACAGGAAGAAATTGATTTCTTAAACAGGCCAATTAATGATGAAGAAATTGAGTCAGTGATAAACAACCTTCCAAATAACAAAACTCCAGGCCCGGACGGTTTTCCTGGAGAATTCTACCAAACATTCAAAGAAGAAATAATACCTACTCTCCTAAAGCTATTTCAAAAATAGAAACAGAAGGAAAGCTACCAAACTCATTCTATGAGGCCAATATTACCTTGATCCCCAAACCAGGCAAAGACCCCCTCAAAAAGGAGAATTACAGACCGATTTCCCTAATGAATATGGACGCCAAAATCCTCAACAAGATACTTGCTAATAAAATCCAACAGTACATTAAAAGAATTACCCATCATGATCAAGTGGGATTCATACCTGGGATGCAAGCGTGGTGCAATATTCGCAAATCCATCAGCGTGATATATCATATCAACAAGAAAAGACTCAGGAACCATATGATCCCCTCAATTGATGCCGAAAAAGCATTTGACAAAATACAGCATCCTTTCCTGATTAAAACCCTTCAGAGTGTAGGAATAGAGGGTACATTTCTCAATCTCATAAAAGCCATCTATGAAAAGCTTACTGCAAATATTATTCTCAATGGGGAAAAGCTGGAAGCCTTTCCCTTAAGATCAGGAACTCGACAAGGATGCCCACTCTCGCCACTATTATTCAACATCGTACTGGAAGTCTTTGCAACAGCAATCAGACGACAAAAAGGGATCAAAGGTATTCAAATCGGCAAAGAAGAAGTCAAAATGTCTCTCTTCGCAGATGACATGATACTCTATATGGAAAACCCAAAAGAAGCCACTCCCAAACTATTAGAAGTTATAGAGCAATTCAGTAATGTGGTGGGATACAAAATTAATGCTCAGAAATCAGTTGCATTTCTGTACACGAATAACGAGACCGAAGAAAGAGAAATTAGGGAATCCATCCCATTTACAATAGCACCAAAAACCGTACGTTACCTTAGAATTAACCAGAGATGTAAAGGACCTATATTCTAGAAACTATAAATCACTCTTGAAAGACATTAAGGAAGACATAAAAAGATGGAAAGGTATTCCATGCTCAAGGATCAGAAGAATTAACATAGTTAAAATGCCAATGCTACCCAGAGCCTTCTACACTTTCAATGCTATCCCGATCAAAATACTGAGGACATTTTTCAAAGAACTGGAACAAATAGTCCTTAAATTTGCATGGAAACAGAAAAAGCCATGAATCTCCAAGGAACTGTTGAAAAGGAAAAATAAAGCTGGGGGCATCACAATGCCAGATTTCGAGCTGTACTACAAAGCTGTGATCACAAAGACAGCATGCTACTGGCACAAAAGCAGACACATAGACCAATGGAACAGAATAGAGAACAGAGAAATGGACCCTCGGCTCTTTGTGCAGCTAATATTTGAGCAAGGAGGAAAAAACATCCGGTGGGAAAAAAGTCTCTTCAATAAATGGTGCTGGGAAAATTGGACAGCTACATGCAAAAGAATGAAACTTGACCACTATCTCACACCATACACAAAAATAAACTCCAAATGGATGAAAGACCTCGATGGGAATCCATCAAAATTCTAGAGGAGAACATAGGCAGCAACCTCCACGACATCGGCCAAAACAACCTTTTTCATGATACATCCCCAAAGGCAAGAGAAACAAAAGATACAATGAATTTATGGGACTTCATCAAGATTAAAAGTTTCGGCACAGTCAAGGAAACAGAAAATCAAAGAGGCAGCCCACGGAATGGGAGAATATATTTGCAAATGACACTACAGATAAAGGACTGGTATCCAAGATCTACAAAGAACTTCTCAAACTCAATACACGAGAAACAAACAAATCAAAAAATGGGCAGAAGATATGAACAGACACTTTTCCAATGGAGACATACAAATGGCTAACAGACACATGAAAAAATGTTCAAAATCATTAGCCATCAAAGAAATTCAAATCAAAACCACACTGAGATACCACCTTACGCCAGTTAGAATGGCAAAAATAGACAAGGCAAGAAACAATTGTTGGAGAGGATGTGGAGAAAGGGGATCCCTCCTACATTGTTGGTGGGAATGCAAGTTGGTACAGCCACTCTGGAAAACAGTGTGGAGGTCCCATAAAAAGTTAAAAATTGAGCTACCTTATGATCCAGCCATTGCACTACTGGGTGTTTACCCCAAAGATACAGACGTAGTGAAGAGAAGGGCCATATGCACCCCAATGTTCACAGCAGCAATGTCCACAATAGCTAAATCGTGGAGGGAGCCGAGATGCCCTTCAACAGATGACTGGATTAAGAAGTTGTGGTCCATATATACAATGGAATATTACTCAGCTATCAGAAAGAACGAGTTCTCAACATTTGCTACAACATGGATGGCACTGGAGGAGCTAATGCTAAGTGAAATAAGTCAAGCAGAGAAAGACAACTATCATATGATTTCTCTCATCTATGGAACAAAAGAACTAGGAAGATCGGTAGGAGAAGAAAGGGATAAAGAAAGGGGGGGTAATCAGAAGGGGGAATGAAACATGAGAGACTATGGACTATGAGAAACAAACTGAGGGCCTCAGAGGGGAGGGGGGTGGGGGAATGGGATAGACCGGTGATGGGTGGTAAGGAGGGCACGTATTGCATGGTGCACTAGGTGTTATACACAACTAATGAATCATCGAGCCTTACATCGGAAACCGGGGATGCACTGTATGTTGACAAAGATAATAAAACATTAAAAAAAGAAAAAAAAAACTGTGAGATGCAAGATGCTTTCTCTATGGTGTTCTTTCAGAGAGTTCAGTATATGGCACTTTCCTAATGTTTTCTTAGACGCCTGTTGAAATGCTTTCATCTTCATGATCGAATACGTGAGGTGAAAGATGGCTTCGATACAATATTCTGTCTTAGATATTCGTTATTGGCCCTTTCCCTATGCTTTCATTCCCACTCTGAAATATTCTTCCATCATCATGACAGACGACGGGAGTTGGAAGACTGTTTCCATGCACTCCTATTACTGAGAGTTACATCTGGGGCTGTTTCCTTAAGTGAACCTTAAGGAAACACATATAGGGAAGCCCTAGTGTCTTCACTGATTAAAGTTGCCGTCTCTCTACACAAACTCTTTAGCTAATTGACTGATTGCACTTTCTTTTTGTTTTCACACAACCTTTTCGAACGGCTTTCATCCTCATGAAAGAAGTGAGTTGAGTGATGCTTTCTGTGTAGTATTATTACAGTTTTAAACGAAGTGCATTATCTTGATGCTCGCAGGCACTGTTTTGCACAATGCTCCCACTTCATGAGAAAAGATGTGAGGTGCAAGACGCTTTTAGATAGAGTATTCTCTCCTAGTGTAAAGTAGGTGACACCTTCCTTATGCATTCGTAGACACTTGAAAAACTTGTGATCATCCTCACAGAAGCTGTGACTTGGAAGATGGTGTCCATTCAGTGTTCTGACTGAGATTTGTATATAGTGCCCTTTTCCTTAAGGTTCAAGGCACGTGCTGGACAACGGGTGTATATTCATGGGTCACCATGTTACTTCGATGTTGCCTTCTATCAACACGGAGTTGTTTCTCACAACTACTTAGATAGGACCTCTCCTTATGCTTTCACTTGCACTTCTGCAAGTACTCCCATCTTCATTACAGAAGATGTGAGTTGAAAGATTTTTTCCAAGGGTGTTCTTACCTGAGCATACAGAATGTTCCTTAGGTTTCATGCAGATTTTGGAACATACATCCACCCTCATGAACTTGATTTGGAAAGTTGTCTCCAGATGGTGCTCTTTAATAGTGCTAAGCGTATGGCACTTCTTTTACCATTCAACACAGATATTTGAAAAAGCTTCTCTCTTCATGCATCAGGATGTTTGAAGTTTCATTCTCTATACAGAACCTTGGTGCTCAGAGTGGAGTAAACGTCATTTCTTTACAAGTTCCTTTACCCTTGAGCCAATGCCTTCAGCCTCATGAGAAAAGATCTGAGTTTCAGACAGTGTCCTACGGATTTCCCTCATAAAGTTAAGCATACGATAATTCCCTTATGCTGAGAAACACTTCTGAGAATGCTTCCAACTTCGTAAAAGAAGACATGCCTTGAAGGATGGATTCGGTACGGTCGTTTCTTGAAGCTAAGTCTCTGCCACTTTCCTTATGCTTTCAGGGCAATGATGCAAACGTTTCCATCTTCATGACAGAATTTGTTGGTTGAAAGATGCTATCTACCCAGTGCTCTCACCTACTATTAAGTTTATGGCACTTTCGTTAAGGTTCAACACACAGGAAAGAAACCCCGGTTGATCCATTTGTCAGGAGGTTGGTTTGATATTGTTTTCTATCTACACAGATTTGGTTCTTAGAATTAAGTAGACGGCACTTCTTTATGAGCTCGCACACATTCTTACCAAGGCTTCCATCTTCACTACAGAAGTTGTGAGTTGAGACATGGTGTCAATACAGTGTTCCTGTATTGAGTGAAACAACGCGCTTTATGCGTCTGTTTTCACAGAGAGTTTTGCACATACTTCCGTTTTTATGACAGAAGACTGTGAGATGCAAGATGCTTTCTCTATGGTGTTCTTTCGTGGACTTCAGTATATGGCACTTTCCCTATGTTTTCTTAGACACCTGTACCAATAGCTTCATCTTCACGACCGAAGATGTCAGGTGAATGATGGCTTTGATACAATGTTCTTCCTTGAAGATTGGTTAGTGGCCCTTATGCTTTCATTCCCACTCTGCAACATGCTTCCATCATCATGACAGAGGATGGGCGTTGGAAGACCCTTACCATGCTCTTCTTACTGAGAGTTACGTCTATGGCAGTTTCCTTAAGGTTCAACACACATATTGGAAAACCCTGGTGTCTTCAGTGATCAACGTTACCGTCTCTCTGCACAAACCTGATTCACTGAATGGAGTGATGGCACTTTCTTTTCGTTTTCACACAACATTTTTGATCGGCATCCTCTTTTTTTGGAAATTTTGTTTGGAAATTTTAATATGCCTTTCTCAATATCTGATGGAAAAAGCAGACAAAACATTGGTAACAAATGTGACCTAATTGACGTCTATGTAATATTGCATAATACGTGCAGAATACATTATTTCCAGTGGTCATAGACTATTTACCCAAACAGATGATATGTTGTTCCATGAATCATGTCTACATTTTAACATCCTGAAACTAACTAGATTCTATTCTTAGGCCACCAAGGAATAGAGCCCGAGTCCTCATGAAAAGAAGACCAGGAAATCCCTCCATGTTTAAAAATTCAATGTAACTTTGCTGTATATCCTAAGGGTCAGAGAGGGAATCGCAATGGACATTTTCCACCTTTTCTACATCAGGGCTCACACACAATGGCCCTTTGTCTCTGAAGAGCACTGACTATCCTAACATAGACAGGACTCAAGCCTCCTATCAGAGTTCTGCATGTCCCAGGCACACCTGGCAGCCTTGGCCTGTGCCCACACACACCTCCCTCCAGCTTTCCTTTCTGGTGGCATTGTGTTAAGGTAGTCAACATAGCCATATGGAGATGAGAAGCTCCCCACTCCTAGTGATGATGTTGCTATTGTCCCCACCAGGCTAATAACATGATTTCTGAGAGAATTACAACAAAATAGCAGTTTCTTGACCTTCATGAAAGTGTGAAAATCATCTTGTGAGTCATCTTTTCGAAACACGGTTTCACCATGTGTTCTTTTCTCTGGAAAAGATATAGACCCAATGGTAATTAAGGCTCCTGAGCACCTGCTCTTCGGAGAATCCATACTGGCTCTGAGTAGCATTGTCCCTCGTAAACTTCTCAACTGGGGTGTAGATAGAATGAGTCCCATTTTTAGATGGATAGACAAAGGCTCAGAAATGATATGAATTACAGAGGATTTTAGTGTCAGAAACCTAAGTGTGATCTCCAAACTGACTCCAAATCCCTTGTTCTTCCATACAAGGTACCATTTCGCTCTACCCCTGGTCTTCTCAATCTGGAAACCTAGGAAGTATTAGGATTTTCTTGTTGTGTGGCCAAATGGAATGAATTCGGCTGCCTTTTCACCTCTGCCCATCATGATCATGAAGATAATTCTCTCAGTGGAGGACCTTTGAGTCAGAGACTTAAAGATCCCTAGGAATAGAGATACTATACTATTTTTCTGATATTAAAGTGACTGAAAGAACTATGCTTTTTTAATTGATGGAGGCTCTGGTCTGTAGAGTGTCCTGTAAGGTCGGAAATAGTATTTAAAGCAGTTAGCCTCTTCTATAGAGTGAGACAATGCTTCTAAAGATTTCCTAAATATTCCCTTACCTGTGATTATTTATTCCCAACCATCGTAGTGTTTCTATGTTACGATTATGATTTCATTAAGGCCAACATTGCGGAGAAAGAACTTAGTGTATCCAGGGGCACTTTCGTGTTGTGACAGTGAGCTATTCTGTTGTATTCTGTAGTCCAAGGGAATGGTGCCAGACATCTCTAAGATGTGTAAAATTCTGACTGTAAATGATCTCTCTGTTTCAGAGATTTGGGCAGGACAAGGGGAGGAGTCCAGAGACCATGAACGCCTCTGTTACCTGTGTTGACCATGGAGCAGGTAACCTTCTGTAGGGGTCCTTTGATGTCTCTTTACTATTGGAAAGGTGCTTTCATCTCACGTTCCACCATTTGGTAGTGATGATAAGGATAAGAGTAATTTTTATGTCATACCATCTGTGAGGCCTGATCTTGGCCTCCCAGGAAAGCTCTCCTTTAACATTTTACCCAGCTCAAAATGACTGGGCAAACCCTCAAAGCATGGGCCCTATTTCTGCCCCCAGCACTTATTGTCCATATGCATCAAAAAGAAAAAGAGAACCAAAAAATGCCTTTGCCAACATCAAGGTGAGAACACAAAAGAACCTTTCTTGCTCCCATAAGATTAAAGTCATACTGATTTGTACATACTGAAAACATAAGAAAAAGTCTGTCACTTTCTGGAACCTTCTTCCTCATCGTGATGTATAACTGTACGTAGCACAACTCAGAACAAATATATGACCCTGCCCTAAATGTTCCTTCCCTGGAGCACTCCCTTCTTTGTGAAGATTGTGTCTCCCAGGCAGCTGTCCTTGACTTGGGTTTGAATAAAACTCTCTTCCTTCCTCTCTAAAATGTTTTAAAAGGTTCCTTCATTTAGTGTCGACAATAACACTCTGTTTTCAAGTGAAAAATAAATGTTCCTGGTTCACAACCGTGACAGAACAGAAGGCCGGCTTTTCCTTCCTTCCCTGTAGAACTAAGCATGTGTATATAGATTGCAGCACAAATGGGCTCACCCTAGAAGGATGTTTTGAAGGTCTGAGAAGCACTATCCACTCCATGGGTGAGACAAGAAGGCAAAGCTATTCCCGCTTGGAGCATTCCTTTTGGTGCTTAAAATTGCCTTGGATATGCATAAAAGCATTGCATTTCCTAAAGCCCAAGGCTGGAACAGTCTGAGAGCAGCTGACCTTGCCAGGAACCAGGCACACCCTTGCAGGAAGGGTTGGTGCAGAAGGGAAGGGGCAGGGCTCTGAGGGTGGTCTGCAGCTAGAGGGGTCCGCGAAAGGGGCCGTGTGTGTGTGTGTGTGTGTGTGTGTGTGTGTGTGATTGCAGCCCTGCCCATGATCCCCGTCATGCCTGCTCAGGGCGTTTAGCCAAGGAGGTGCCTCCTGGACCTCTGCACTCCCAGAGTTGTGAGTCATGGGGCCGGTTGCCTGGCATTCAAGGAGTTGGAAGCATCATACTCCCCAAGCAATCACCCCATGGGGGTGGAGCTACGTCTCTGTGTGCAGATCCGGAGCAGCCCAAGGACGCAGACCAGGAGCCAAGGAAGTGGAGTTTTGAGAGAGTGGACCTGTGGAGTTCCTGGCTGGGTGAGTGCATGCTGTGTGGCCATAGGTGGGCTTTCTGGGAGTAGGGGCACCCCGGGTAAGAGGCGGGGTTCTGGAAGAGCATGTTGAGAGAGTTCATCATGGAGACTCAGGTTTCTTTCCTTTTTCCCTTGAAAGTCTCTTCTGCCTAGTCTCCGTCAACTGGCCATACACCCCAGACCCAGGAACTCCAGGGCACCCGCTCAGCAAAGCTTTTGTGGGATGGTTCGCAGACATTCCAGGGTTTCCCGTGTTCCCCAGGAGAGCGAGAGAAAGGACCGCACAGTCCCCAACTTCAGTGAGGTGCCCCTGTCCCCCGACACAGTGCAGGTAATGGACCTTGAGCAGTTCCCCGAGTTCAGCAGGGTATTCCCTGTTCCCTCAGGCACAGGTGTGGCGCTAGGAAGGCCCAGAGCCGTTACCCAACTTCAGCATTGTGCTAGCTGTTTCCTGGGAATGGTGGCAATGGGCTGGAAGATAATTACTACTAAAAGACAAGTCTATGTTTCCCCTTCTCCCAGAAACCACAGCAGGTGTGCAGGCTTTATGTCTGAGGAGCTGCTTCTCCCCATCTGACAACACTTCTCTGCTCTGGCTTCGCGAGACCCGACGTTCTGAACGTCTGCATCTGAGTCAGTGAGGCAGCTTGACATGGGATCCAGCATTCAGAGAAAGCGGCAGGTCCATTTGGAGAAATGTCATATCCACATCAGGACTGGAAGTAAAACCTCTCATTAACCCACCATCTCCTGGGTTTTTCTCTTTTCTCTAGTTGAGCCATGAAGTAAAACTTAAGTAATAGTTGTCAGCCTTCTGAATTTGGTGAAGGAGGTACTTAGTTTCTGAGCTTGGAGCACTTTGCAGGGGATCCCATTTTCTCTGTTCATTGACTGCTTATGAATGTATTTTGAACAGCTGTTTCCTAGAAACACTCTTTCATTAGAAAGGGAAGTTGAGGTTTACTCTTTGTCTATTTTTAAGATATACGTTTGACAGTGTTTATACAGTTGGGCCTAAGATATGGGTGAGTGGCCACCATTTAGTGTTAGATGGCCTTTTGTCGTCACATACAAATATGGATGATGTCTTTCCAATTGTCAAAGGTGATGTTTCATCACTGATTAGTCTTTTCATCCCAAGAGTTACACTGGGGGTCGAGGGAAAATTCAAAATTATTCAGAGCAGCATTTTCCTGTTTAAAATATAGGCTGGTGATGGGTAGTAAGGAGGGCACATATTGCATGGTGCACTGGGTGTTATATGCAACTAATGTATCATCGAAATTTACTGTACTGTATGGAGACTATAACATTATGTAATAAAAAACAATAAAAAAATAAAGGTAAACCTTGTGTATCTAACTATACTAGATGTATCATCTCGATATTTTGAAGTGCCATATTCAATCTGCTGTTTCTTTGGTGGTGGATTCAGAGGAGAGTCTTTGGGAATTCCTTTCGATAGAGGCATGGTGGTGGCTTCAATTGGGTAGGCAACAGGGGCTTGGGCTGAGTTCTGGAACAGCTTTCCTGATGCTGGGTGAGTCAGGTTATGCCAAAGAGTTTCTGTTTCTTCCCTATGAGATTGACAAAAACCGGCTTCCAACGGAAAAATCTTTCGTAACGTGCAAACATGCTCACAAGTGCCTGTGACAAGGTGAAGTAAATGCCATACACTGAACTGTAAGAGACCACAGTGCCCAGGCACAGTCTGAGCCCTTCCCTCATCCCGGCGGTTTTGCTAGCAGGAGTTAAACCCGAACGAACACAGCACGGGACACTTGGGGCAGAAACAGCTTCCGCAGAAAAATATGTTCTTGATGTGGAAAACCTATCCAAAGTGGTTGTACCAAGGTAAACATAATGCCACACACTTATGTGTAAGAAACAACATTCCCCAGGCATGGTCTAAGCCCTGACATCGTCACTGTGTTTTTGGTAGCATGAGGGAAACCCGAGCCCCAGAGTCCTGACCCATTTGGCAAAAAGCCGACTTCCAATGGAAACAGTTTCCCTAAGGTGCACACCCTATCACATTGGTTGTGGCAAGGTAAAGCAAATGCCCTCCGCTTCTCTGGAAAAAACCACAGTGCCCAGCCATGTTCTAAGCCCTAACATCATCACTGGGCTTCTGGCAGCATGAGTGAAAACAGAGGAGCACAGCACGGAGACCCATTTGAGAAAAACCGGCTTCCACAGAAAAATCTTTCATAACGTGCAAACATGCTCACAAGTGCGTGTGGCAAGGTGAAATAAATGCCATACACTGATCTGTAAGAGACCACAGTGCCTAGGAACACTCTGAGCCCTTACCTCATCCCGGCGGTTTTCCTAGCATGAGTTCAACCCGAACGAACACAGCCCGGATACCCCTGGGACAAAAACGGCTTCCGACGAACAATAGGTGCTTGCTGTGGAAAACCTATCCCAAGTGCGGGTAGCCAGGTAAACAAAATGCCACACACCCAGGTGTAAGAAACAACATTGCCCAGGCATGGTCTAAGCCCCTCACCTCGTCCCTGTGCTTTGGGGAGCCGGAGGGACACCCGAGGCCCATGGCCCTGAGATCCCTTTGCAAAAAGCCGGCTTCCCACGGAAACAGTTTTCCTGAGGTGCAGACCCTCTCACAAGTGGTTGTGGCAAGGTAAAGCAAATGCCCTCCACTTCTCTGGAAGAAACCACAGTGCCCAGCCATGTTCTAAGCCCTCCCATCCTCCCTGGGCTTCTGGCAGCAGGAGTGAAAAGAGAGGAGCAGAGCACTGGGACCCGTTTGACAAAAACCGGCTTCCCACGGGAAAGTCTTTCTCCACGTGCAGACATGCTCCCAGGTGCCTGTGGCAAGGGGAAGGAAATGCCATACACTGACCTGGAAGAGACCACAGGGCCCAGGCACAGTCTGAACCCTTCCCTCATTCCGGCAGTTTTGCTAGCAGGAGTTAAACCCCAACGAACACAGCCCGGAGACCCCTGGGGCAAAAACGGCTTCGGACGAACAATAGGTGCTTGCTGTGGAAAACCTATCCCAAGTGGGGGTAGCCAGGTAAACAAAATGCCACACACCCAGGTGTAAGAAACAACATTGCCCAGGCATGGTCTAAGCCCCTCACCTCGTCCCTGTGCTTTGGGGAGCCGGAGGGACACCCGAGGCCCACGGCCCTGAGACCCCTTTGCAAAAAGCCGGCTTCCCACGGAAAAAGTTTTCCTGAGGTGCAGACCCTCTCACAAGTGGTTGTGGCAAGGTAAAGCAAATGCCCTCCACTTCTCTGAGGAAACCACAGTGCCCAGCCATGTTCTAAGCCCTCCCATCCTCCCTGGGCTTCTGGCAGCAGGAGTGAAAAGAGAGGAGCAGAGCACTGGGACCCGTTTGACAAAAACCGGCTTCCCACGGGAAAGTCTTTCTCCACGTGCAGACATGCTCCCAGGTGCCTGTGGCAAGGGGAAGGAAATGCCATACACTGACCTGGAAGAGACCACAGGGCCCAGGCACAGTCTGAACCCTTCCCTCATCCAGGCGGTTTTGCTAGCAGGAGTTCAACCCCAACGAACACAGCCCAGAGACGCCTGGGGCAAAAACGGCTTCCGACGAACAATAGGTGCTTGCGGTGGAAAAACTATCCCAAGTGGGGGTAGCCAGGTAAACAAAATGCAACACACCCAGGTGTAAGAAACAACATTGCCCAGGCATGGTCTAAGCCCCTCACCTCGTCCCTGTGTTTTGGGGAGCCGGAGGGACACCCCAGGCCCATGGCCCTGAGACCCCTTTGCAAAAAGCCGGCTTCCCACGGAAACAGTTTTCCTGAGGTGCAGACCCTCTCACAAGTGGTTGTGGCAAGGTAAAGCAAATGCCCTCCACTTCTCTGAAGAAACCACAGTACCCAGCCATGTTCTAAGCCCTCCCATCCTCCCTGGGCTTCTGGCAGCAGGAGTGAAAAGAGAGGAGCAGAGCACTGGGACCCGTTTGACAAAAACCGGCTTCCCACGGGAAAGTCTTTCTCCACGTGCAGACATGCTCCCAGGTGCCTGTGGCAAGGGGAAGGAAATGCCATACACGGACCTGGAAGAGACCACAGGGCCCATGCACAATCTGAACCCTTCCCTCATCCCGGCGGTTTTGCTAGCAGGAGTTCAACACCAACGAACACAGCCCGGAGACCCCTGGGGCAAAAACGGCTTCGGACGAACAATAGGGGCTTGCTGTGGAAAACCTATCCCAAGTGGGGGTAGCCAGGTAAACAAAATGCCACACACCCAGGTGTAAGAAACAACATTGCCCAGGCATGGTCTAAGCCCCTCACCTCGTCCCTGTGCTTTGGGGAGCCGGAGGGACAGCCGAGGCCCATGGCCCTGAGACCACGTTGCAAAAAGCCGGCTTCCCACGGAAAAAGTTTTCCTGAGGTGCAGACCCTCTCACAAGTGGTTGTGGCAAGGTAAAGCAAATGCCCTCCACTTCTCTGAAGAAACCACAGTGCCCAGCCATGTTCTAAGCCCTCCCATCCTCCCTGGGCTTCTTGCAGCAGGAGTGAAAAGAGAGGAGCAGAGCACTGGGACCCGTTTGACAAAAACCGGCTTCCCACGGGAAAGTCTTTCTCCACGTACAGACATGCTCCCAGGTGCCTGTGGCAAGGGGAAGGAAATGCCATACACTGACCTGGAAGAGACCACAGGGCCCAGGCACAGTCTGAACCCTTACTTCATCCCGGCGGTTTTGCTAGCAGGAGTTCAACCCCAACGAACACAGCCCGGAGACCCCTGGGGCAAAAACGGCTTCCGACGAATAATAGGTGCTTGCTGTGGAAAACCTATCCCAAGTGGGGGTAGCCAGGTAAACAAAATGCCACACACCCAGGTATAAGAAACAACATTGCCCAGGCATGGTCTAAGCCCCTCACCTCGTCCCTGTGCTTTGGGGAGCCGGAGGGACACCCGAGGCCCACGGCCCTGAGACCCCTTTGCAAAAAGCCGGCTTCCCACGGAAACAGTTTTCCTGAGGTGCAGACCCTCTCACAAGTGGTTGTGGCAATGTAAAGCAAATGCCCTCCACTTCTCTGGAAGAAACCACAGTGCCCAGCCATGTTCTAAGCCCACCCATCCTCCCTGGGCTTCTGGCAGCAGGAGTGAAAAGAGAGGAGCAGAGCACTGGGACCCGTTTGACAAAAACCGGCTTCCCACCGGAAAGTCTTTCTCCACGTGCAGACATGCTCCCAGGTGCCTGTGGCAAGGGGAAGGAAATGCCATACACTGACCTGGAAGAGACCACAGGGCCCAGGCACAGTCTGAACCCTTCCTTCATCCCGGCGGTTTTGCTAGCAGTAGTTCAACCCCAACGAACACAGCCCGGAGACCCCTGGGGCAAAAACGGCTTCCGAGGAACAATAGGTGCTTGCGGTGGAAAAACTATCCCAAGTGGGGGTAGCCAGGTAAACAAAATGCCACACACCCAGGTGTAAGAAACAACATTGCTCAGGCATGGTCTAAGCCCCTCCCCTCGTCCCTGTGATTTGGGGGGCCGGAGGGACAGCCGAGGCCCACGGCCGTGAGACCCCTTTGCGAAAAGCAGGCTTCCCACGGAAACAGTTTTCCTGAGGTGCAGACCCTCTCACAAGTGGTTGTGGCAAGGTAAAGCAAATGCCCTCCACTTCTCTGAAAGAAACCACAGTGCCCAGCCATGTTCTATGCCCTTCCATCCTCCCTGGGCTTCTGGCAGCAGGAGTGAAAAGAGAGGAGCAGAGCACTGGGACCCGTTTGACAAAAACCGGCTTCCCACGGGAAAGTCTTTCTCCACGTGCAGACATGCTCCCAGGTGCCTGTGGCAAGGGGAAGGAAATGCCATACACTGACCTGGAAGAGAACACAGGGCCCAGGCACAGTCTGAACCCTTCCCTTATCCCGGCGGTTTTGCTAGCAGGAGTTCAACCCCAAGGAACACAGCCCGGAGACCCCTGGGGCAAAAACGGCTTCCGACGAACAATAGGTGCTTGCTGTGGAAAACCTATCCCAAGTGCGGGTAGCCAGGTAAACAAAATGCCACACACCCAGGTGTAAGAAACAACATTGCCCAGGCATGGTCTAAGCCCCTCACCTCGTCCCTGTGCTTTGGGGAGCCGGAGGGATACCCGAGGCCCACGGCCCTGAGACCATTTTGCGAAAAGCAGGCTTCCCACGGAAACAGTTTTCCTGAGGTGCAGACCCTCTCACAAGTGGTTGTGGCAACGTAAAGCAAATGCGCTCCACTTCTCTGGAAGAAACCACAGTGCCCAGCCATGTTCTAAGCCCTCCCATCCTCCCTGGGCTTCTGGCAGCAGGAGTGAAAAGAGAGGAGCAGAGCACTGGGACCCGTTTGACAAAAACCGGCTTCCCACGGGAAAGTCTTTCTCCTCGTGCAGACATGCTCCCAGGTACCTGTGGCAAGGGGAAGGAAATGCCATACACTGACCTGGAAGAGACCACAGGGCCCAGGCACAATCTGAACCCTTCCCTCATCCCGGCGGTTTTGCTAGCAGGAGTTCAACCCCAACGAACACAGCCCGGAGACCCCTGGGGCAAAAACGGCTTCCGACGAACAATACGTGCTTGCAGTTGAAAAACCTATCCCAAGTGGGGGTAGCCAGGTAAACAAAATGCCACACACCCAGGTGTAAGAAACAACATTGCCCAGGAATGGTGTAAGCCCCTCACCTCGTCCCTGTGCTTTGGGGAACCGGAGGGACAGCCGAGGCCCACGGCCCTGAGACACTTTGCAAAAAGCCGGCTTCCCACGGAAACAGTTTTCCTGAGTTGCAGACCCTCTCACAAGTGGTTGCGGCAAGGTAAAGCAAATGCCATCTACTTCTCTGGAAGAAACCACATGCCCAGCCATGTTCTAAGCCCTCCCACACTCCCTGGGTTTCTGGCAGCAGGAGTGAAAAGGGAGGAGCAGAGCACTGGGACCCGTTTGACAAAAACCGGCTTCCCACGGGAAAGTCTTTCTCCACGTGCAGACATGCTCCCAGGTGCCTGTGGCAAGGGGAAGAAAATGCCATACACTGACCTGGAAGAGACCACAGGGCCCATGCACTATCTGAACCCTTCCCTCATCCCCGGTGGTTTTGCTAGCAGGAGTTCAACCCCAAGGAACACAGCCCGGAGACCCCTGGGGCAAAAACGGCTTAGGAGGAACAATAGGTGCTTGCTGTGGAAAACCTATCCCAAGTGCGGGTAGCCAGGTAAACAAAATGCCACACACCCAGGTGTAAGAAACAACACTGCTCAGACATGGTCTAAGCCCCTCACCTCGTCCCTGTGATTTGGGGAGCCGGAGGGACAGCCGAGGCCCATGGCCCTGAGACCCCTTTGCAAAAAGCCGGCTTCCCACGGAAACAGTTTTCCTGAGGTGCAGACCCTCTCACAAGTGGTTGTGGCAAGGTAAAGCAAATGCCCTCCACTTCTCTGAAGAAACCACAGTGCCCAGCCATGTTCTAAGCCCTCCCATCCTCCCTGGGCTTCTGGCAGCAGGAGTGAAAAGAGAGGAGCAGAGCACTGGGACCCGTTTGACTAAAACCGGCTTCCCACGGGAAAGTCTTTCTCCACGTGCAGACATGCTCCCAGGTGCCTGTGGCAAGGGGAAGGAAATGCCATACACTGACCTGGAAGAGACCACAGGGCCCAGGCACAGTCTGAACCCTTCCCTCATCCCAGCGGTTTTGCTAGCAGGAGTTCAACCCCAACGAACACAGCCCGGAGACCCCTGGGGCAAAAACGGCTTCCAACGAACAATAGGTGCTTGCTGTGGAAAACCTATCCCAAGTGGGGGTAGCCAGGTAAACAAAATGCCACACACCCAGGTATAAGAAACAACATTGCCCAGGCATGGTCTAAGCCCCTCACCTCGTCCCTGTGCTTTGGGGAGCCGGAGGGACACCCGAGGCCCACGGCCCTGAGACCCCTTTGCAAAAAGCCGGCTTCCCACGGAAACAGTTTTCCTGAGGTGCAGACCCTCTCACAAGTGGTTGTGGCAATGTAAAGCAAATGCCCTCCACTTCTCTGGAAGAAACCACAGTGCCCAGCCATGTTCTAAGCCCACCCATCCTCCCTGGGCTTCTGGCAGCAGGAGTGAAAAGAGAGGAGCAGAGCACTGGGACCCGTTTGACAAAAACCGGCTTCCCACGGGAAAGTCTTTCTCCACGTGCAGACATGCTCCCAGGTGCCTGTGGCAAGGGGAAGGAAATGCCATACACTGACCTGGAAGAGACCACAGGGCCCAGGCACAGTCTGAACCCTTCCTTCATCCCGGCGGTTTTGCTAGCAGGAGTTCAACCCCAAGGAACACAGCCCGGAGACCCCTGGGGCAAAAACGGCTTCCGACGAACAATAGGTGCTTGAGGTGGAAAAACTATCCCAAGTGGGGGTAGCCAGGTAAACAAAATGCCACACACCCAGGTGTAAGAAACAACATTGCTCAGGCATGGTCTAAGCCCCTCCCCTCGTCCCTGTGATTTGGGGGGCCAGAGGGACAGCCGAGGCCCACGGCCGTGAGACCCCTTTGCGAAAAGCAGGCTTCCCACGGAAACAGTTTTCCTGAGGTGCAGACCCTCTCACAAGTGGTTGTGGCAAGGTAAAGCAAATGCCCTCCACTTCTCTGAAAGAAACCACAGTGCCCAGCCATGTTCTATGCCCTTCCATCCTCCCTGGGCTTCTGGCAGCAGGAGTGAAAAGAGAGGAGCAGAGCACTGGGACCCGTTTGACAAAAACCGGCTTCCCACGGGAAAGTCTTTCTCCACGTGCAGACATGCTCCCAGGTGCCTGTGGCAAGGGGAAGGAAATGCCATACACTGACCTGGAAGAGAACACAGGGCCCAGGCACAGTCTGAACCCTTCCCTCATCCCGGCGGTTTTGCTAGCAGGAGTTCAACCCCAAGGAACACAGCCCGGAGACCCCTGGGGCAAAAACGGCTTCCGACGAATAATAGGTGCTTGCTGTGGAAAACCTATCCCAAGTGCGGGTAGCCAGGTAAACAAAATGCCACACACCCAGGTGTAAGAAACAACATTGCCCAGGCATGGTCTAAGCCCCTCACCTCGTCCCTGTGCTTTGGGGAGCCGGAGGGATACCCGAGGCCCACGGCCCTGAGACCATTTTGCGAAAAGCAGGCTTCCCACGGAAACAGTTTTCCTGAGGTGCAGACCCTCTCACAAGTGGTTGCGGCAAGGTAAAGCAAATGCCATCTACTTCTCTGGAAGAAACCACAGTGCCCAGCCATGTTCTAAGCCCTCCCATCCTCCCTGGGCTTCTGGCAGCAGGAGTGAAAAGAAAGGAGCAGAGCACTGGGACCCTTTTGACAAAAACCGGCTTCCCACGGGAAAGTCTTTCTCCACGTGCAGACATCCCCCCTGGTGCCTGTGGCAAGGGGAAGGAAATGCCATACACTGACCTGGAAGAGACCACAGGGCCCAGGCACAGTCTGAACCCTTCCCTCATCCCGGAGGTTTTGCTAGCAGGAATTCAACCCCAAGGAACAAAGCCCGGAGACCCCGGGGCCAAAAACTGCATCCGAGGAACAATAGGTGCTTGCAGTTGAAAAACCTATCCCAAGTGGGGGTAGCCAGGTAAACAAAATGCCACACACCCAGGTGTAAGAATCAACATTGCCCAGGCATGGTCTAAGCCCCTCACCTCGTCCCTGTGATTTGGGGAGCCGGAGGGACACCCCAGGCCCACGGCCCTGAGACCATTTTGCGAAAAGCAGGCTTCCCACGGAAACAGTTTTCCTGAGGTGCAGACCCTCTCACAAGTGGTTGTGGCAAGGTAAAGCAAATGCCCTCCACTTCTCTGAAAGAAACCACAGTGCCCAGCCATGTTCTAAGCCCTCCCATACTCCCTGGGCTTCTGGCAGCAGGAGTGAAAAGGGAGGAGCAGAGCACTGGGACCAGTTTGACAAAAACCGGCTTCCCATGGGAAAGTCTTTCTCCACGTGCAGACATGCTCCCAGGTGCCTGTGGCAAGGGGAAGGAAATGCCATACACTGACATGGAAGAGACCACAGGGCCCATGCACTATCTGAACCCTTCCCTCATCCCGGCGGTTTTGCTAGCAGGAGTTCAACCCCAAGGAACACAGCCTTGAGACTCCTGGGGCAAAAACGGCATCCGAGGAACAATAGGTGCTTGCAGTTGAAAAACCTATCCCAAGTGCGGGTAGCCAGGTAAACAAAATGCCACACACCCAGGTGTAAGAAACAACATTGCCCAGGCATGGTCTAAGCCCCTCACCTCGTCCCTGTGATTTGGTGACCCGGAGGGACACCCGAGGCCCACGGCCCTGAGAACCCTTTGCAAAAAGCCGGCTTCCCATGGAAACAGGTTTCCTGAGGTGCAGACCCTCTCACAAGTGGTTGTGGCAATGTAAAGCAAATGCCCTCCACTTCTCTGGAAGTAACCACAGTGCCCAGCCATGTTCTAAGCCCTCCCATCCTCCCTGGGCTTCTGGCAGCAGGAGTGAAAGAGGAGCAGAGCACTGGGACCCGTTTGACAAAACCCGGCTTCCCACGGGAAAGTCTTTCTCCACGTGCAGACATGCTCCCAGGTGCCTGTGGCAAGGGGAAGGAAATGCCATACACTGACCTGGAAGAGAACACAGGGCCCAGGCACAGTCTGAACCCTTCCCTCATCCCGGCGGTTTTGCTAGCAGGAGTTCAACCCCAAGGAACACAGCCCGGAGACCCCTAGGGCAAAAACCGCTTCTGACGAACAATAGGTGCTTGCTGTGGAAAACCTATCCCAAGTGGGGGTAGCCAGGTAAACAAAATGCCACACACCCAGGTGTAAGAAACAACATTGCCCAGGCATGGTCTAAGCCCCTCACCTCGTCCCTGTGATTTGGTGAGCCGGAGGGACACCCGAGGCCCACGGCCCTGAGAACCCTTTGCAAAGAGCCGGCTTCCCATGGAAACAGGTTTCCTGAGGTGCAGACCCTCTCACAAGTGGTTGTGGCAATGTAAGGCAAATGCCCTCCACTTCTCTGGAAGAAACCACAGTGCCCAGCCATGTTCTAAGCCCTCCCATCCTCCCTGGGCTTCTGGCAGCAGGAGTGAAAAGAGAGGAGCAGAGCACTGGGACCCGTTTGACAAAAACCGGCTTCCCACGGGAAAGTCTTTCTCCACGTGCAGACATGCTCCCAGGTGCCTGTGGCAAGGGGAAGGAAATGCCATACACTGACCTGGAAGAGACCACAGGGCCCAGGCACAGTCTGAACCCTTCCCTCATCCCGGCGGTTTTGCTAGGTGGAGTTCAACCCCAACGAACACAGCCCGGAGACCCCTGGGGCAAAAACGGCTTCCGAGGAACAATAGGTGCTTGCGGTGGAAAAACTATCCCAAGGGGGGTAGCCAGGGAAACAAAATGCCACACACCCAGGTGTAAGAAACAACATTGCCCAGGCATGGTCTAAGCCCCTCCCCTCGTCCCTGTGCTTTGGGGGGCCTGAGGGACAGCCGAGGCCCACGGCCCTGAGACCCCTTTCCAAAAATCCGGCTTCCCACGGAAACAGTTTTCCTGAGGTGCAGACCCTCTCACAAGTGGTTGTGGCCAGGTAAAGCAAATGCCATCTACTTCTCTGGAAGAAACCACAGTGCCCAGCCATGTTCTAAGCCCTCCCATCCTCCCTGGGCTTCTGGCAGCAGGAGTGAAAAGAGAGGAGCAGAGCACTGGGACCCGTTTGACAAAAACCGGCTTCCCACGGGAAAGTCTTTCTCCACGTGCAGACATGCCCCCTGGTACCTGTGGCAAGGGGAAGGAAATGCCATACACTGACCTGGAAGAGACCACAGGGCCCAGGCACAGTCTGAACCCTTCCCTCATCCCGGAGGTTTTGCTAGCAGGAGTTCAACCCCAAGGAACACAGCCCGGAGACCACTGGGGCAAAAACGGCATCCGAGGAACAATAGGTGCTTGCAGTTGAAAAACCTATCCCAAGTGGGGGTAGCCAGGTAAACAAAATGCCACACACCCAGGTGTAAGAATCAACATTGCCCAGGCATGGTCTAAGCCCCTCACCTCGTCACTGTGATTTGGGGAGCCGGAGGGACACCCGAGGCCCACGGCCCTGAGACCATTTTGCGAAAAGCAGGCTTCCCACGGAAACAGTTTTCCTGAGGTGCAGACCCTCTCACAAGTGGTTGTGGCAACGTAAAGCAAATGCCCTCCACTTCTCTGGAAGAAACCACAGTGCCCAGCCATGTTCTAAGCCCTCCCATCCTCCCTGGGCTTCTGGCAGCAGGAGTGAAAAGAGAGGAGCAGAGCACTGGGACCCGTTTGACAAAAACCGGCTTCCCACGGGAAAGTCTTTCTCCACGTGCAGACATGCTCCCAGGTACCTGTGGCAATGGGAAGGAAATGCCATACACTGACCTGGAAGAGACCACAGGGCCCATGCACAATCTGAACCCTTCCCTCATCCCGGCGGTTTTGCTAGCAGGAGTTCAACCCCAAGGAACACAGCCCGGAGACCCCTGGGGCAAACACGGCTTCCGAGGAACAATAGGTGCTTACAGTTGAAAAACCTATCCCAAGTGGGGGTAGCCAGGTAAACAAAATGCCACACACCCAGGTGTAAGAAACAACATTGCCCAGGCATGGTCTAAGCCCCTCACCTCGTCCCTGTGCTTTGGGGAGCCAGAGGGACAGCCGAGGCCCATGGCCCTGAGACCCCTTTGCAAAAAGCCGGCTTCCCACGGAAACAGTTTTCCTGAGGTGCAGACCCTCTCACAAGTGGTTGTGGAAGGTAAAGCAAATGCCCTCCACTTCTCTGAAGAAACCACAGTGCCCAGCCATGTTCTAAGCCCTCCCATCCTCCCTGGGCTTCTGGAAGCAGGAGTGAAAAGAGAGGAGCAGAACACTGGGACCCGTTTGACAAAAACCGGCTTCCCACGGGAAAGTCTTTCTCCACGTGCAGACATGCTCCCAGGTGCCTGTGGCAAGGGGAAGGAAATGCCATTCACTGACCTGGAAGAGACCACAGGGCCCATGCACAATTTGAACCCTTCCCTCATCCCGGCGGATTTGCTAGCAGGAGTTCAACCCCAAGGAACACAGCCCGGAGACCCCTGGGGCAAAAACGGCTTCCGACGAACAATAGGTGCTTGCTGTGGAAAACCTATCCCAAGTGCGGGTAGCCAGGTAAACAAAATGCCACACACCCAGGTGTAAGAAACAACATTTCCCAGGCATGGTCTAAGCCCCTCACCTCGTCCCTGTGATTTGGGGAGCCGGAGGGACAGCCGAGGCCCATGGCCCTGAGACCCCTTTGCAAAAAGCCGGCTTCCCACGGAAACAGTTTTCCTGAGGTGCAGACCCTCTCACAAGTCGTTGTGGAAAGGTAAAGCAAATGCCCTCCACTTCTCTGAAGAAACCACAGTGCCCAGCCATGTTCTAAGCCCTCCCATCCTCCCTGGGCTTCTGGCAGCAGGAGTGAAAAGAGAGGAGCAGAGCACTGGGACCCGTTTGACAAAAACCGGCTTCCCACGGGAAAGTCTTTCTCCACGTGCAGACATGCTCCCAGGTACCTGTGGCAAGGGGAAGGAAATGCCATACACTGACCTGGAAGAGACCACAGGGCCCAGGCACAATCTGAACACTTCCCTCCTCCCGGCGGTTTTGCTAGCAGGAGTTCAATCCCAACGAACACAGCCCGGAGACCCCTGGGGCAAAAACGGCTTCCGATGAACAATATTTGCTTGCAGTTGAAAAACCTATCCCAAGTGGGGGTAGCCATGTAAACAAAATGCAACACACCCAGGTGTAAGAAACAACATTGCCCAGGCATGGTCTAAGCCCCTCACCTCGTCCCTGTGCTTTGGGGAGCCGGAGGGACAGCCGAGGCCCACGGCCCTGAGACCCCTTTGCAAAAAGCCGGCTTCCCACGGAGACAGTTTTCCTGAGGTGCAGACCCTCTCACAAGTGGTTGTGGCAAGGTAAAGCAAATGCCCTCCACTTCTCTGGAAGAAACCACAGTGCCCAGCCATGTTCTAAGCCCTCCCATCCTCCCTGGGCTTCTGGCAGCAGGAGTGAAAAGAGAGGAGCAGAGCACTGGGACCCGTTTGACAAAAACCGGCTTCCCACGGGAAAGTCTTTCTCCACGTGCAGACATGCTCCCAGGTGCCTGTGGCAAGGGGAAGGAAATGCCATACACTGACCTGGAAGAGACCACAGGGCCCAGGCACAGCCTGAACCCTTCCCTCATCCCGGCGATTTTGCTAGCAGCAGTTCAACCGCAATGAACACAGCCCGGAGCCCCCTGGGGCAAAAACGGCTTCCGACGAACAATAGGTGCTTGCGGTGGAAAAACTATCCCAAGTGGGGGTAGCCAGGTAAACAAAATGCCACACACCCAGGTGTAAGAAACAACATTGCTCAGGCATGGTCTAAGCCCCTCCCCTCGTCCCTGTGATTTGGGGGGCCAGAGGGACAGCCGAGGCCCACGGCCCTGAGACCCCTTTGCGAAAAGCAGGCTTCCCACGGAAACAGTTTTCCTGAGGTGCAGACCCTCTCACAAGTGGTTGTGGCAAGGTAAAGCAAATGCCCTCCACTTCTCTGAAAGAAACCACAGTGCCCAGCCATGTTCTATGACCTCCCATCCTCCCTGGGCTTCTGGCAGCAGGAGTGAAAAGAGAGGAGCAGAGCACTGGGACCCGTTTGACAAAAACCGGCTTCCCACGGGAAAGTCTTTCTCCACGTGCAGACATGCTCCCAGGTGCCTGTGGCAAGGGGAAGGAAATGCCATACACTGACCTGGAAGAGACCACAGGGCCCAGGCACAGTCTGAACCCTTCCCTCATCCCGGCGCTTTTGCTAGCAGGAGTTCAACCCCAAGGAACACAGCCCGGAGACCCCTGGGGCAAAAACGGCTTCCGACGAAAAATAGGTGCTTCCTGTGGAAAACCTATCCCAAGTGGGGGTAGCCAGGTAAACAAAATACCACACACCCAGGTGTAAGAAACAGCATTGCCCAGGCATGGTCTAAGCCCCTCACCTCGTCCCTGTGCTTTGGAGAGCCGGAGGGACAGCCAAGGCCCACGGCCCTGAGACCCCTTTGCAAAAAGCCGGCTTCCCAAAGAAACAGTTTTCCTGAGGTACAGACCCTCTCACAAGTGGTTGTGGCAAGGTAAAGCAAATGCCCTCCACTTCTCTGGAAGAAACCACAGTGCCCAGCCATGTTCTAAGCCCTCCCATCCTCCCTGGGCTTCTGGCAGCAGGAGTGAAAAGAGAGGAGCAGAGCACTGGGACCCGTTTGACAAAAACCGGCTTCCCACGGGAAAGTCTTTCTCCACGTGCAGACATGCTCCCAGGTGCCTGTGGCAAGGGGAAGGAAATGCCATACACTGACCTGGAAGAGACCACAGGGCCCAGGCACAGTCTGAACCCTTCCCTCATCCCGGCGGTTTTGCTAGCAGGAGTTCAACCCCGAGGAACACAGCCCGGAGACCCCTGGGGCAAAAACGGCTTCCGACGAACAATAGGTGCTTGCTGTGGAAAACCTATCCCAAGTGGGGGTAGCCAGGTAAACAAAATGCCACACACCCAGGTGTAAGAAACAACATTTCCCAGGCATGGTCTAAGCCCCTCACCTCGTCCCTGTGCTTTGGGGGGGCGGAGGGACAGCCGAGGCCCACGGCCCTGAGACCCCTTTGCAAAAAGCCGGCTCCCCACGGAAACAGTATTCCTGAGGTGCAGACCCTCTCACAAGTGGTTGTGGCCAGGTAAAGCCAATGCCATCTACTTCTCTGGAAGAAACCACAGTGCCCAGCCAAGTTCTAAGCCCTCCCATCCTCCCTGGGCTTCTGGCAGCAGGAGTGAAAAGAGAGGAGCAGAGCACTGGGACCCGTTTGACAAAAACCGGCTTCCCACGGGAAAGTCTTTCTCCACGTGCAGACATGCTCCCAGGTGCCTGTGGCGAGGGGAAGGAAATGCCATACACTGACCTGGAAGAGACCACAGGGCCCAGGCACAGTCTGAACCCTTCCCTCATCCCGGCGGTTTTGCTAGCAGGAGTTCAACCCCAAGGAACACAGCCTTGAGACCCCTGGGGCAAAAACGGCTTCCGACGAACAATAGGTGCTTGCTGTGCAAAACCTATCCCAAGTGCGGGTAGCCAGGTAAACAAAATGCCACACACCCAGGTGTAAGAAACAACATTGCCCAGGCATGGTCTAAGCCCCTCACCTCGTCCCTGTCCTTTGGGGAGCCGGAGGGACAGCTGAGGCCCATGGCCTTGAGACCCCTTTACAAAAAGCCGGCTTCTCACGGAAACAGTTTTCCTGAGGTGCAGACCCTCTCACAAGTGGTTGTGGCAAGGTAAAGCAAATGCCCTCCACTTCTCTGAAGAAACCACAGTGCCCAGCCATGTTGTAAGCCCTCCCATCCTCCCTGGGCTTCTGGCAGCAGGAGTGAAAAGAGAGGAGCAGAGCACTGGGACCCGTTTGACAAAAACCGGCTTCCCACGGGAAAGTCTTTCTCCACGTGCAGACGTGCTCCCAGGTGCCTGTGGCAAGGGGAAGGAAATGCCATACACTGACCTGGAAGAGACCACAGGGCCCAGGCACAGTCTGAACCCTTCCCTCATCCCGGCGGTTTTGCTAGCAGGAGTTCAACCCGAGGAACACAGCCCGGAGACCCCTGGGGCAAAAACAGCTTCCGACGAACAATAGGTGCTTGCAGTTGAAAAACCGATCCCAAGTGGGGGTAGCCAGGTAAACAAAATCCCACACACCCAGGTGTAAGAAACAACATTGCCCAGGCATGGTCTAAGCCCCTCACCTCGTCCCTGTGCTTTGGGGAGCCGGAGGGACACCCGAGGCCCACGGCCCTGAGACCCCTTTACAAAAAGCCGGCTTCCCACGATAACAGTTTTCCTGAGGTGCAGACCCTCTCACAAGTGGTTGTGGCAATGTAAAGCAAATGCCCTCAACTTCTCTGGAAGAAACGACAGTGCCCAGCCATGTTCTAAGCCCTCCCATCCTCCCTGGGATTCTGGCAGCAGGAGTGAAAAGAGTGGAACAGAGCACTGGGACCCGTTTGACAAAAACCGGCTTCCCACGGGAAAGTCTTTCTCCACGTGCAGACATGCCCCCAGGTGCCTGTGGCAAGGGGAAGGAAATGCCATACACTGACCTGGAAGAGACCACAGGGCCCAGGCACAGTCTGAACCCTTCCCTCATCCCAGCGGTTTTGCTAGCAGGAGTTCAAACCCAACGAACACAGCCCAGAGACCCCTGGGGCAAACACGGCTTCCGAGGAACAATAGGTGCTTGCTGTGGAAAACCTATCCCAAGTGGGGTTAGCCAGGTAAACAAAATACCACACACCCAGGTGTAAGAAACAGCATGCCCAGGCATGGTCTAAGCCCTTCACCTCGTCCCTGTGCTTTGGGGTGCCGGAGGGAGAGCCGAGGAACACGGCCCTGAGACCCCTTTGCAAAAAGCCGGCTTCCCACGGAAACAGTTTTCCTGAGGTGCAGACCCTCTCACAAGAGGTTGTGGCAAGGTAAAGCAAATGCCCTCCACTTCTCTGGAAGAAACCACAGTGCCCAGCCATGTTCTAAGCCCTCCCATCCCACCTGGGCTTCTGGCAGCAGGAGTGAAAAGAGAGGAGCAGAACACTGGGATCCGTTTGACAAAAACCGGCTTCCCACGGGAAAGTCTTTCTCCACGTGCAGACATGCTCCCAGGTGCCTGTGGCAAGGGGAAGGAAATGCCATACACTGACCTGGAAGAGACCACAGGGCCCAGGCACAGTCTGAACCCTTCCCTCATCCCGGCGGTTTTGCTAGCAGGAGTTCAACCCCAAGGAACACAGCCCGGAGACCCCTGGGGCAAAAACGGCTTCTGACGAACAATAGGTGCTTGTAGTTGAAAAACCTATCCTAAGTGGGGGTAGCCAGGTAAACAAAATGCCACACACCCAGGTGTAAGAAACAACATTGCCCAGGCATGGTCTAAGCCCCTCACCTCGTCCCTGTGATTTGGGGAGCCGGAGGGACACCCGAGGCCCACGTCCCTGAGACCCCTTTGCGAAAAGCAGGCTTCCCACGGAAACAGTTTTCCTGAGGTGCAGACCATCTCACACGTGGTTGTGGCAAGGTAAAGCAAATGCCCTCCACTTCTCTGGAAGAAACCACGGTGCCCAGCCATGTTCTAAGCCCTCCCATCCTCCCTGGGCTTCTGGCAGCAGGGGTGAAAAGAGAGGAGCAGAGCACTGGGACCCGTTTGACAAAAACCGGCTTCCCACGGGAAAGTCTTTCTCCACGTGCAGACATGCTCCCAGGTGCCTGTGGCAAGGGGAAGGAAATGCCATACACTGACCTGGAAGAGACCACAGGGCCCATGCACAATCTGAACCCTTCCCTCATCCCGGCGGTTTTGCTAGCAGGAGTTCAACCCCAACGAACACAGCCCGGAGACCCCTGGGGCAAAAACGGCTTCCGACGAACAATAGGTGCTTGCTGTGGAAAACCTATCCCAAGTGCGGGTAGCCAGGTAAACAAAATGCCACACACCCAGGTGTAAAAAACAACATTGCCCAGGCATGGTCTAAGCCCCTCACCTCGTCCCTGTGCTTTGGGGAGCCGGAGGGACAGCCGAGGCCCATGGCCCTGAGACCGCTTTGCAAAAAGCAGGCTTCCCACGGAAACAGTTTTCCTGAGGTGCAGACCCTCTCACAAGTGGTTGTGGCAAGGTAAAGCAAATGCCCTCCACTTCTCTGAAGAAACCACAGTGCCCAGCCATGTTCTAAGCCCTCCCATCCTCCCTGGGCTTCTGGCAGCAGGAGTGAAAAGAGAGGAGCAGAGCACTGGGACCCGTTTGACAAAAATCGGCTTCCCACGGGAAAGTCTTTCTCCACGTACAGACATGCTCCCAGGTGCCTGTGGCAAGGGGAAGGAAATGCCATACACTGACCTGGAAGAGACCACAGGGCCCAGGCACAGTCTGAACCCTTCCCTCATCCCGGCGGTTTTGCTAGCAGGAGTTCAACCCCAAGGAACACAGCCCGGAGACCCCTGGGGCATAAACGGCTTCCGACGAACAATAGGTGCTTGCTGTGGAAAACCTATCCCAAGTGGGGGTAGCCAGGTAAACAAAATGCCACACACCCAGGTGTAAGAAACAACATTGCCCAGGCAAGGTCTAAGCCCCTCACCTCGTCCCTGTGCTTTGGGGAGCCGGAGGGACGCCGGAGGCCCACGGCCCTGAGACCATTTTGCGAAAAGCAGGCTTCCCACGGAAACACTTTTCCTGAGGGGAAGACCCTCTCACAAGTGGTTGTGGCAAGGTAAAGCAAATGCCCTCCACTTCTCTGGAAGAAACCACAGTGCCCAGCCATGTTCTAAGCCCTCCCATCCTCCCTGGGCTTCTGGCAGCAGGAGTGAAAAGAGAGGAGCAGAGCACTGGGACTCGTTTGACAAAAACCGGCTTCCCACGGGAAAGTCTTTCTCCACGTGCAGACATGCTCCCAGGTGCCTGTGGCAAGGGGAAGGAAATGCCATACACTGACCTGGAAGAGACCACAGGGCCCAGGCACAGTCTGAACCCTTCCCTCATCCCGGCGGTTTTGCTAGCAGGAGTTTAACCCCAATGAACACAGCCCGGAGACCCCTGGGGCAAAAACGGCTTCCAACGAACAATAGGTGCTTGCTGTGGAAAACCTATCCCAAGTGGGGGTAGCCAGGTAAACAAAATGCCACACACCCAGGTGTAAGAAACAACATTGCCCAGGCATGGTCTAAGCCCCTCACCTCGTCCCTGTGCTTTGGGGGGCCGGAGGGACAGCCGAGGCCCACGGCCCTGAGACCCCTTTGCAAAAAGTCGGCTTCCCACGGAAACAGTTTTCCTGAGGTGCAGACGCTCTCACAAGTGGTTGTGGCAATGTAAAGCAAATGCCCTCCGCTTCTCTGGAAGAAACCACAGTGCCCAGCCATGTTCTAAGCCCTCCCATCCTCCCTGGGCTTCTGGCAGCAGGAGTGAAAAGAGAGGAGCAGAGCACTGGGACCCGTTTGACAAAAACCGGCTTCCCACGGGAAAGTCTTTCTCCACGTGCAGACATGCTCCCAGGTGCCTGTGGCAAGGGGAAGGAAATGCCATACACTGACCTGGAAGAGACCAGAGGGCCCAGGCACAGTCTGAACCCTTCCCTCATCCCGGCGGTTTTACTAGCAGGAGTTCAACCCCAACGAACACAGCCCGGAGACCCCTGGGGCAAAAACGGCTTCCGACGAACAATAGGTGCTTGCAGTGGAAAAACTATCCCAAGTGGGGGTAGCCAGGTAAACAAAATGCCACACACCCAGGTGTAAGAAAGAACATTGCTCAGGCATGGTCTAAGCCCCTCCCCTCGTCCCTGTGATTTGGGGGGCGGGAGGGACAGCCGAGGCCCACGGCCCTGAGACCCCTTTGCGAAAAGCAGGCTTCCCACCGAAACAGTTTTCCTGAGGTGCAGACCCTCTCACAAGTGGTTGTGGCAAGGTAAAGCAAATGCCCTCCACTTCTCTGAAAGAAACCACAGTGCCCAGCCATGTTCTATGCCCTCCCATCCTCCCTGGGCTTCTGGCAGCAGGAGTGAAAAGAGAGGAGCAGAGCACTGGGACCCGTTTGACAAAAACCGGCTTCCCACGGGAAAGTCTTTCTCCACGTGCAGACATGCTCCCAGGTGCCTGTGGCAAGGGGAAGGAAATGCCATACACTGACCTGGAAGAGACCACAGGGCCCAGGCACAGTCTGAACCCTTCCCTCATCCCGGCGGTTTTGCTAGCAGGAGTTCAACCCCAACGAACACAGCCCGGAGACCCCTGGGGCAAAAACGGCTTCCGACGAACAATAGGTGCTTGCTGTGGAAAACCTATCCCAAGTGGGGGTAGCCAGGTAAACAAAATGCCACACACCCAGGTGTAAGAAACAACATTGCCCAGGCATGGTCTAAGCCCCTCACCTCGTCCCTGTGCTTTGGGGTGCCGGAGGGACAGCCGAGGCCCACGGCCCTGAGACCCCTTTGCAAAAAGCCGGCTTCCCACGGAAACAGGATTCCTGAGGTGCAGACCCTCTCACAAATGGTTGTGGCCAGGTAAAGCCAATGCCATCTACTTCTCTGGAAGAAACCACAGTGCCCAGCCAAGTTCTAAGCCCTCCCATCCTCCCTGGGCTTCTGGCAGCAGGAGTGAAAAGAGAGGAGCAGAGCACTGGGACCCGTTTGACAAAAACCGGCTTCCCACGGGAAAGTCTTTCTCCACGTGCAGACATGCTCCCAGGTGCCTGTGGCAAGGGGAAGGAAATGCCATACACTGACCTGGAAGAGACCACAGGGCCCAGGCACAGTCTGAACCCTTCCCTCATCCCGGCGGTTTTGCTAGCAGGAGTTCAACCCCAAGGAACACAGCCCGGAGACCCCTGGGGCAAAAACGGCTTCCGACGAACAATAGGTGCTTGCTGTGGAAAACCTATCCCAAGTGGGGGTAGCCAGGTAAACAAAATACCACACACCCAGGTGTAAGAAACAGCATTGCCCAGGGATGGTCTAAGCCCCTCACCTCGTCCCTGTGCTTTGGGGAGCCGGAGGGACAGCCAAGGCCCACGGCCCTGAGACCCCTTTGCAAAAAGTCGGCTTCCCAAAGAAACAGTTTTCCTGAGGTGCAGACCCTCTCACAAGTGGTTGTGGCAAGGTAAAGCAAATGCCCTCCACTTCTCTGGAAGAAACCACAGTGCCCAGCCATGATCTAAGCCCTCCCATCCTCCCTGGCCTTCTGGCAGCAGGAGTGCAAAGAGAGGAGCAGAGCACTGGGACCCGTTTGACAAAAACCGGCTTCCCACGGGAAAGTCTTTCTCCACGTGCAGACATGCTCCCAGGTGCCTGTGGCAAGGGGAAGGAAATGCCATACACTGACCTGGAAGAGACCACAGGGCCCAGGCACAGTCTGAACCCTTCCCTCATCCCGGCGGTTTTGCTAGCAGGAGTTCAACCCCAAGGAACACAGCCCGGAGACCCCTGGGGCAAAAATGGCATCCGAGGAACAATAGGTGCTTGTAGTTGAAAAACCTATCCCAAGTGCGGGTAGCCAGGTAAACAAAATGCCACACACCCAGGTGTAAGAACCAACATTGCCCAGGCATGGTCTAAGCCCCTCACCTCGTCCCTGTGATTTGGGGAGCCGGAGGGACGCCCGAGGCCCACGGCCCTGAGACCATTTTGCGAAAAGCAGGCTTCCCACGGAAACAGTTTTCCTGAGGTGCAGACCCTCTCACAAGTGGTTGTGGCAAGGTAAAGCAAATGCCCTCCACTTCTCTGGAAGAAACCACAGTGCCCAGCCATGTTCTAAGCCCTCCCATCCTCCCTGGGCTTCTGGCAGCAGGAGTGAAAAGAGAGGAGCAGAGCACTGGGACCCGTTTGACAAAAACCGGCTTCCCACGGGAAAGTCTTTCTCCACGTGCAGACATGCTCCCAGGTGCTTGTGGCAAGGGGAAGGAAAAGCCATACACTGACCTGGAAGAGACCACAGGGCCCATGCACAATCTGAACCCTTCTCTCATCCCGGCGGTTTTGCTAGCAGGAGCTCAACCCCAAGGAACACAGCCCGGAGACCCCTGGGGCAAAAACGGCTTCCGATGAACAATAGGTGCTTGCTGTGGAAAACCTATCCCAAGTGGGGGTAGCCAGGTAAACAAAATGCCACACACCCAGGTGTAAGAAACAACATTGCCCAGGCATGGTCTAAGCCCCTCACCTCGTCCCTGTGCTTTGGGGAGCCGGAGGGACGCCGGAGGCCCACGGCCCTGAGACCACTTTGCAAAAAGCCAGCTTCCCACGGAAACAGTTTTCCTGAGGTGCAGACCCTCTCACAAGTGGTTGTGGCAAGGTAAAGCAAATGCCCTCCACTTCTCTGAAGAAACCACAGTGCCCAGCCATGTTCTAAGCCCTCCCATCCTCCCTGGGCTTCTGGCAGCAGGAGTGAAAAGAGAGGAGCAGAGCACTGGGACCCGTTTGACAAAAACCGGCTTCCCACGGGAAAGTCTTTCTCCACGTGCAGACATGCTCCCAGGTGCCTGTGGCAAGGGGAAGGAAATGCCATACACTGACCTGGAAGAGACCACAGGGCCCAGGCACAGTCTGAACACTTCCCTCATCCCGGCGGTTTTGCTAGCAGGAGTTCAACCCCAAGGAACACAGCTCGGAGACCCCTGGGGCAAAAACAGCTTCCGACGAACAATAGGTGCTTGCAGTTGAAAAACCTATCCCAAGTGCGGGTAGCCAGGTAAACAAAATGCCACACACCCAGGTGTAAGAAACAACATTGCCCAGGCATGGTCTAAGCCCCTCACCTCGTCCCTGTGCTTTGGGGAGCTGAGGGACGCCGGAGGCCCACGGCCCTGAGACCATTTTGCGAAAAGCAGGCTTCCCACGGAAACACTTTTCCTGAGGGGAAGACCCTCTCACAAGTGGTTGTGGCAAGGTAAAGCAAATGCCCTCCACTTCTCTGAAAGAAACCACAGTGCCCAGCCATGTTCTATGCCCTCCCATCCTCCCTGGGCTTCTGGCAGCAGGAGTGAAAAGAGAGGAGCAGAGCACTGGGACCCGTTTGACAAAAACCGGCTTCCCACGGGAAAGTCTTTCTCCACGTGCAGACATGCTCCCAGGTGCCTGTGGCAAGGGGAAGGAAATGCCATACACTGACCTGGAAGAGACCACAGGGCCCAGGCACAGTCTGAACCCTTCCCTCATCCCGGCGGTTTTGCTAGCAGGAGTTCAACCCCAACGAACACAGCCCGGAGACCCCTGGGGCAAAAACGGCTTCCGACGAACAATAGGTGCTTGCTGTGGAAAACCTATCCCAAGTGGGGGTAGCCAGGTAAACAAAATGCCACACACCCAGGTGTAAGAAACAACATTGCCCAGGCATGGTCTAAGCCCCTCACCTCGTCCCTGTGCTTTGGGGTGCCGGAGGGACAGCCGAGGCCCACGGCCCTGAGACCCCTTTGCAAAAAGCCGGCTTCCCACGGAAACAGTATTCCTGAGGTGCAGACCCTCTCACAAGTGGTTGTGGCCAGGTAAAGCCAATGCCTTCTACTTCTCTGGAAGAAACCACAGTGCCCAGCCAAGTTCTAAGCCCTCCCATCCTCCCTGGGCTTCTGGCAGCAGGAGTGAAAAGAGAGGAGCAGAGCACTGGGACCCGTTTGACAAAAACCGGCTTCCCACGGGAAAGTCTTTCTCCACGTGCAGACATGCTCCCAGGTGCCTGTGGCAAGGGGAAGGAAATGCCATACACTGACCTGGAAGAGACCACAGGGCCCAGGCACAGTCTGAACCCTTCCCTCATCCCGGCGCTTTTGGTAGCAGGAGTTCAACCCCAAGGAACACAGCCCGGAGACCCCTGGGGCAAAAACGGCTTCCGACGAACAATAGGTGCTTGCTGTGGAAAACCTATCCCAAGTGGGGGTAGCCAGGTAAACAAAATACCACACACCCAGGTGTAAGAAACAGCATTGCCCAGGCATGGTCTAAGCCCCTCACCTCGTCCCTGTGCTTTGGGGAGCCGGAGGGACAGCCAAGGCCCACGGCCCTGAGACCCCTTTGCAAAAAGTCGGCTTCCCAAAGAAACAGTTTTCCTGAGGTGCAGATCCTCTCACAAGTGGTTGTGGCAAGGTAAAGCAAATGCCCTCCACTTCTCTGGAAGAAACCACAGTGCCCAGCCATGTTCTAAGCCCTCCCATCCTCCCTGGCCTTCTGGCAGCAGGAGTGCAAAGAGAGGAGCAGAGCACTGGGACCCGTTTGACAAAAACCGGCTTCCCACGGGAAAGTCTTTCTCCACGTGCAGACATGCTCCCAGGTGCCTGTGGCAAGGGGAAGGAAATGCCATACACTGACCTGGAAGAGACCACAGGGCCCATGCACAATCTGAACCCTTCCCTCATCCCGGCGGTTTTGCTAGCAGGAGTTCAACCCCAACGAACACAGCCCGGAGACCCCTGGGGCAAAAACGGCTTCCGACGAACAATAGGTGCTTGCTGTGGAAAACCTATCCCAAGCCGGGTAGCCAGGTAAACAAAATGCCACACACCCAGGTGTAAGAATCAACATTGCCCAGGCATAGTCTAAGCCCCTCACCTTGTCCCTGTGATTTGGGGAGCCGGAGGGACACCCGAGGCCCACGGCCCTGAGACCATTTTGCGAAAAGCAGGCTTCCAACGGAAACAGTTTTCCTGAGGTGCAGACCCTCTCACAAGTGGTTGTGGCAAGGTAAAGCAAATGCCCTCCACTTCTCTGGAAGAAACCACAGTGCCCAGCCATGTTCTAAGCCCTCCCATCCTCCCTGGGCTTCTGGCAGCAGGAGTGAAAAGAGAGGAGCAGAGCACTGGGACCCGTTTGACAAAAACCGGCTTCCCACGGGAAAGTCTTTCTCCACGTGCAGACATGCTCCCAGGTGCCTGTGGCAAGGGGAAGGAAATGCCATACACTGACCTGGAAGAGAGCACAGGGCCCAGGCACAGTCTGAACCCTTCCCTCATCCCGGCGGTTTTGCTAGCAGGAGTTCAACCCCAACGAACACAGCCCGGAGACCCCTGGGGCAAAAACGGCTTCCGACGAACAATAGGTGCTTGCTGTGGAAAACCTATCCCAAGTGGGGGTAGCCAGGTAAACAAAATGCCACACACCCAGGTGTAAGAAACAACATTGCCCAGGCATGGTCTAAGCCCCTCACCTCGTCCCTGTGCTTTGGGGGGCCGGAGGGACAGCCGAGGCCCACGGCCCTGAGACCCCTTTGCAAAAAGCCGGCTTCCCACGGAAACAGTATTCCTGAGGTGCAGACCATCTCACAAGTGGTTGTGGCAAGGTAAAGCAAATGCCCTCCACTTCTCTGAAGAAACCACAGTGCCCAGCCATGTTCTAAGCCCTCCCATCCTCCCTGGGCTTCTGGCAGCAGGAGTGAAAAGAGAGGAGCAGAGCACTGGGACCCGTTTGACAAAAACCGGCTTCCCACGGGAAAGTCTTTCTCCACGTGCAGACATGCTCCCAGGTGCCTGTGGCAAGGGGAAGGAAATGCCATACACTGACCTGGAAGAGACCACAGGGCCCAGGCACAGTCTGAACCCTTCCCTCCTCCAGGCGGTTTTGCTAGCAGGAGTTCAACCCCAAGGAACACAGCCCGGAGACCCCTGGGGCAAAAACGGCTTCCGAGGAACAATAGGTGCTTGCAGTTGAAAAACCTATCCCAAGTGGGGGTAGCCAGGTAAACAAAATGCCACACACCCAGGTGTAAGAAACAACATTGCCCAGGCATGGTCTAAGCCCCTCACCTCGTCCCTGTGCTTTGGGGGGCCGGAGGGACAGCCGAGGCCCACGGCCCTGAGACCCCTTTGCAAAAAGCCGGCTTCCCACGGAAACAGTATTCCTGAGGTGCAGACCCTCTCACAAGTGGTTGTGGCCAGGTAAAGCCAATGCCATCTACTTCTCTGGAAGAAACCACAGTGCCCAGCCAAGTTCTAAGCCCTCCCATCCTCCCTGGGCTTCTGGCAGCAGGAGTGAAAAGAGAGGAGCAGAGCACTGGGACCCGTTTGACAAAAACCGGCTTCCCACGGGAAAGTCTTTCTCCAAGTGCAGACATGCTCCCAGGTACCTGTGCTAAGGGGAAGGAAATGCCATACACTGACCTGGAAGAGACAACAGGGCCCAGGCTCAATGTGAACCCTTCCCTCATCCCGGCGGTTTTGCTAGCAGGAGTTCAACCCCAACGAACTCGGCCCGGAGACCCCTGGGGCAAAAACGGCTTCCGACGAACAATAGGTGCTTGCAGTTGAAAAACCTATCCCAAGTGGGGGTAGCCAGGTAAACAAAATGCCACACACCCAGGTGTAAGAAACAACATTGCCCAGGCATGGTCTAGGCCCCTCACCTCGTCCCTGTGCTTTCGGGAGCCGGAGGGACAGCCGAGGCCCACGGCCCTGAGACCCTTTGCAAAAAGCCGGCTTCCCACGGAAACAGTTTTCCTGAGTTGCAGACCCTCTCACAAGTGGTTGCGGCAAGGTAAAGCAAATGCCATCTACTTCTCTGGAAGAAACCACAGTGCCCAGCCATGTTCTAAGCCCTCCCATCCTCCCTGGGCTTCTGGCAGCAGGAGTGAAAAGAGAGGAACAGAGCACTGGGACCCGTTTGACAAAAACCGGCTTCCCACGGGAAAGTCTTTCTCCACGTGCAGACATGCCCCCAGGTGCCTGTGGCAAGGGGAAGGAAATGCCATACACTGACCTGGAAGAGACCACAGGGCCCAGACACAGTCTGAACCCTTCCCTCATCCCGGCGGTTTTGCTAGCAGGAGTTCAACCCCAAAGAACACAGCCCAGAGACCCCTGGGGCAAAAACGGCTTCCGACGAACAACAGGTGCTTGCTGTGGAAAACCTATCCAAGTGGGGTTAGCCAGGTAAACAAAATACCACACACCCAGGTGTACGAAACAACATTGCCCAGGCATGGTCTAAGCCCCTCACCTCGTCCCTGTGCTTTGGGGAGCCGGAGGGACAGCCGAGGCCCATGGCCCTGAGACCCCTTTGCAAAAAGCCGGCTTCCCACGGAAACAGTTTTCCTGAGGTGCAGACCCTCTCACAAGTGGTTGTGGCAAGGTAAAGCAAATGCCCTCCACTTCTCTGAAGAAACCACAGTGCCCAGCCATGTTCTAAGCCCTCCCATCCTCCCTGGGCTTCTGGCAGCAGGAGTGAAAAGAGAGGAGCAGAGCACTGGGACCCGTTTGACAAAAACCGGCTTCCCACGGGAAAGTCTTTCTCCACGTGCAGACATGCTCCCAGGTGCCTGTGGCAAGGGGAAGGAAATGCCATACACTGACCTGGAAGAGACCACAGGGCCCAGGCACAGTCTGAACCCTTCCCTCCTCCAGGCGGTTTTGCTAGCAGGAGTTCAACCCCAAGGAACACAGCCCGGAGACCCCTGGGGCAAAAACGGCTTCCGAGGAACAATAGGTGCTTGCAGTTGAAAAACCTATCCCAAGTGGGGGTAGCCAGGTAAACAAAATGCCACACACCCAGGTGTAAGAAACAACATTGCCCAGGCATGGTCTAAGCCCCTCACCTCGTCCCTGTGCTTTGGGGGGCCGGAGGGACAGCCGAGGCCCACGGCCCTGAGACCCATTTGCAAAAAGCCGGCTTCCCACGGAAACAGTATTCCTGAGGTGCAGACCCTCTCACAAGTGGTTGTGGCCAGGTAAAGCCAATGCCATCTACTTCTCTGGAAGAAACCACAGTGCCCAGCCAAGTTCTAAGCCCTCCAATCCTCCCTGGGCTTCTGGCAGCAGGAGTGAAAAGAGAGGAGCAGAGCACTGGGACCCGTTTGACAAAAACCGGCTTCCCACGGGAAAGTCTTTCTCCACGTGCAGACATGCTCCCAGGTGCCTGTGGCAAGGGGAAGGAAATGCCATACACTGACCTGGAAGAGACCACAGGGCCCAGGCACAGTCTGAACCCTTCCCTCATCCGAGCGGTTTTGCTAGCAGGAGTTCAACCACAAGGAACACAGCCCGGAGACCCCTGGGGCAAAAACGGCTTCCGACGAACAATAGGTGCTTGCTGTGGAAAACCTATGCCAAGTGCGGGTAGCCAGGTAAACAAAATGCCACACACCCAGGTGTAAGAAACAACATTGCGCAGGCATGGTCTAAGCCCCTCACCTCGTCCCTGTGCTTTGGGGAGCCGGAGGGACACCCGAGGCCCATGGCCCTGAGACCCCTTTGCAAAAAGCCGGCTTCCCACGGAAACAGTTTTCCTGAGGTGCAGACCCTCTCACAAGTGGTTGTGGCAAGGTAAAGCAAATGCCCTCCACTTCTCTGAAGAAACCACAGTGCCCAGCCATGTTCTAAGCCCTCCCATCCTCCCTGGGCTTCTGGCAGCAGGAGTGAAAAGAGAGGAGCAGAGCACTGGGACCCGTTTGACAAAAACCGGCTTCCCACGGGAAAGTCTTTCTCCACGTGCAGACATGCTCCCAGGTGCCTGTGGCAAGGGGAAGGAAATGCCAACACTGACCTGGAAGAGACCACAGGGCCCAGGCACAGTCTGAACCCTTCTCTCATCCCGGCGGTTTTGCTAGCAGGAGTTCAACCCCAACGAACACAGCCCGGAGACCCCTGGGGCAAAAACCGCTTCCGACGAACAATAGGTGCTTGCTGTGGAAAACCTATCCCAAGTGGGGGTAGCCAGGTAAACAAAATGCCACACACCCAGGTGTAAGAAACAACATTGCCCAGCCATGGTCTAAGCCCCTCACCTCGTCCCTGTGCTTTGGGGAGCCAGAGGGACACCCGAGGCCCACGGCCCTGAGACCCCTTTACAAAAAGCCGGCTTCCCACGGAAACAGTTTTCCTGAGGTGCAGACCCTCTCACAAGTGGTTGTGGCAATGTAAAGAAAATGCCGTCCACTTCTCTGGAAGAAACCACAGTGCCCAGCCATGTTCTAAGCCCTCCCATCCTCCCTGGGCTTCTGGCAGTAGGAGTGAAAAGAGAGGATCAGAGCACTGGGACCCGTTTGACAAAAACCGGCTTCCCACGGGAAAGTCTTTCTCCACGTGCAGACATGCTCCCAGGTGCCTGTGGCAAGGGGAAGGAAATGCCAACACTGACCTGGAAGAGACCACAGGGCCCAGGCACAGTCTGAACCCTTCCCTCATCCCGGCGGTTTTGCTAGCAGGAGTTCAACCCCAGGAACACAGCCCTGAGACCCCTGGGGCAAAAACGGCTTCCGACGAACAATAGGTGCTTGCAGTTGAAAAACCTATCCCAAGTGGGGGTAGCCAGGTAAACAAAATGCCACACACCCAGGTGTAAGAAACAACATTGCCCAGGCATGGTCTGAGCCCCTCACCTCGTCCCTGTGATTTGGGGAGCCGGAGGGACACCCGAGGCCCACGGCCCTGAGAACCCTTTGCAAAAAGCCGGCTTCCCATGGAAACAGGTTTCCTGAGGTGCAGACCCTCTCACAAGTGGTTGTGGCAACGTAAAGCAAATGCCCTCCACTTCTCTGGAAGAAACCACAGTGCCCAGCCATGTTCTATGCCCTCCCATCATCCCTGGGCTTCTGGCAGCAGGAGTGAAAAGAGAGGAGCAGAGCACTGGGACCCGTTTGACAAAAACCGGCTTCCCACGGGAAAGTCTTTCTCCACGTGCAGACATGCTCCCAGGTGCCTGTGGCAAGGGGAAGGAAATGCCATACACTGACCTGGAAGAGACCACAGGGCCCAGGCACAGTCTGAACCCTTCCCTCATCCCGGAGGTTTTGCTAGCAGGAGTTCAACCCCAAGGAACACAGCCCGGAGACCCCTGGGGCAAAAACGGCATCCGAGGAACAATAGGTGCTTGTAGTTGAAAAACCTATCCCAAGGGGGGTAGCCAGGTAAACAAAATGCCACACACCCAGGTGTAAGAATCAACATTGCCCAGGCAAGGTCTAAGCCCCTCACCTCGTCCCTGTGCTTTGGGGAACCGGAGGGACACCCGAGGCCCACGGCCCTGAGACCCCTTTGCAAAAAACCGGCTTCCCACGGAAACAGTTTTCCTGAGGTACAGACCCTCTCACTAGTGGTTGTGGCAAGGTAAAGCAAATGCCCTCCACTTCTCTGGAAGAAACCACAGTGCCCAGCCATGTTCTAAGCCCTCCCATCCTCCCTGGGCTTCTGGCAGCAGGAGTGAAAAGAGAGGAGCAGAGCACTGGGACCCGTTTGACAAAAACCGGCTTCCCACGGGAAAGTCTTTCTCCAAGTGCAGACATGCTCCCAGGTACCTGTGGCAAGGGGAAGGAAATGCCATACACTGACCTGGAAGAGACAACAGGGCCCAGGCTCAATGTGAACCCTTCCCTCATCCCGGCGGTTTTGCTAGCAGGAGTTCAACCCCAACGAACTCGGCCCGGAGACCCCTGGGGCAAAAACGGCTTCCGACGAACAATAGGTGCTTGCAGTTGAAAAACCTATCCCAAGTGGGGGTAGCCAGGTAAACAAAATGCCACACACCCAGGTGTAAGAAACAACATTGCCCAGGCATGGTCTAGGCCCCTCACCTCGTCCCTGTGCTTTCGGGAGCCGGAGGGACAGCCGAGGCCCACGGCCCTGAGACCCTTTGCAAAAAGCCGGCTTCCCACGGAAACAGTTTTCCTGAGTTGCAGACCCTCTCACAAGTGGTTGCGGCAAGGTAAAGCAAATGCCATCTACTTCTCTGGAAGAAACCACAGTGCCCAGCCATGTTCTAAGCCCTCCCATCCTCCCTGGGCTTCTGGCAGCAGGAGTGAAAAGAGAGGAACAGAGCACTGGGACCCGTTTGACAAAAACCGGCTTCCCACGGGAAAGTCTTTCTCCACGTGCAGACATGCCCCCAGGTGCCTGTGGCAAGGGGAAGGAAATGCCATACACTGACCTGGAAGAGACCACAGGGCCCAGACACAGTCTGAACCCTTCCCTCATCCCGGCGGTTTTGCTAGCAGGAGTTCAACCCCAAAGAACACAGCCCAGAGACCCCTGGGGCAAAAACGGCTTCCGACGAACAACAGGTGCTTGCTGTGGAAAACCTATCCAAGTGGGGTTAGCCAGGTAAACAAAATACCACACACCCAGGTGTACGAAACAACATTGCCCAGGCATGGTCTAAGCCCCTCACCTCGTCCCTGTGCTTTGGGGAGCCGGAGGGACAGCCGAGGCCCACAGCCCTGAGACCCCTTTGCGAAAAGCAGGCTTCCCACGGAAACAGTTTTCCTGAGGTGCAGACCCTCTCACAAGTGGTTGTGGCAAGGTAAAGCAAATGCCCTCCACTTCTCTGGAAGAAACCACAGTGCCCAGCCATGTTCTAAGCCCTCCCATCCTCCCTGGGCTTCTGGCAGCAGGAGTGAAAAGAGAGGAGCAGAGCACTGGGACCCGTTTGACAAAAACCGGCTTCCCACGGGAAAGTCTTCTCCACATGCAGAAAGGCTCCCAGGTGCCTGTGGCAAGGGGAAGGAAATGCCATACACTAATCTGGAAGAGACCACAGGGCCCAGGCACAGTCTGAACCCTTCCCTCATCAGGGCGGTTTTGCTAGCAGGAGTTCAACCCCAAGGAACACAGCCCGGAGACCCCTGGGGCAAAAACGGCTTCCGACGAACAATAGGTGCTTGCAGTTGAAAACCTATCCCAAGTGGGGGTAGCCAGGTAAACAAAATGCCACACACCCAGGTGTAAGAAACAGCATTGCCCAGGCATGGTCTAAGCCCCTCACGTTGTCCCTGTGCTTTGGGGAGCCGGAGGGACAGCCGAGGCCCACGGCCCTGAGACCCCTTTGCAAAAAGCCGGCTTCCCACGGAAACAGTTTTCCTGAGGTGCAGACCCTCTCAAAGTGGTTGTGGCAATGTAAAGCAAATGCCCTCCACTTCTCTGGAAGAAACCACAGTGCACAGCCATGTTCTAAGCCCTCCCATCCTCCCTGGGCTTCTGGCAGGAGGAGTGAAAAGAGAGGAGCAGAGCTTGGGACCCGTTTGACAAAAACCGGCTTCCCACGGGAAAGTCTTTCTCCACGTGCAGACATGCTCCCAGGTGCCTGTGGCAAGGGGAAGGAAATGCCATACACTGACCTGGAAGAGACCACAGGGCCCAGGCACAGTCTGAACCCTTCCCTCATCCCGGTGGTTTCGTTAGCAGGAGTTCAACCCCAGGAACACATCCCGGAGACCCCTGGGGCAAAAACGGCTTCCGACGAACCATAGGTGCTTGCAGTTGAAAAACCTATCCCAAGTGGGGGTAGCCAGGTAAACAAAATGCCACACACCCAGGTATAAGAAACAACATTGCCCAGCCGTGGTCTAAGCCCCTCACCTCGTCCCTGTGCTTTGGGGAGCCGGAGGGACACCCGAGGCCCACGGCCCTGAGACCCCTTTACAAAAAGCCGGCTTCCCACGGAAACAGTTTTCCTGAGGTGCAGATCCTCTCACAAGTGGTTGTGGCAATGTAAAGCAAATGCCCTCCACTTCTCTGGAAGAAACCACAGTGCCCAACCATGTTCTAAGCCCTCCCATCCTCCCTGGGCTTCTGGCAGCAGGAGTGAAAAGAGAGGAGCAGAGCACTGGGACGCGTTTGACAAAAACCGGCTTCCCACGGGAAAGTCTTTCTCCACGTGCAGACATGCTCCCAGGTGCCTGTGGCAAGGGGAAGGAAATGCCATACACTGACCTGGAAGAGACCACAGGGCCCAGGCACAGTCTGAACCCTTCCCTCATCCCGGCGGTTTTGCTAGCAGGAGTTCAACCACAAAGAACACAGCCCAGAGACCCCTGGGGAAAAAACGGCTTCGGAGGAACAATAGGTGCTTGCTGTGGAAAACCTATCCAAGTGGGGTTAGCCAGGTAAACAAAATACCACACACCCAGGTGTAAGAAACAGCATTGCCCAGGCATGGTCTAAGCCCCTCACCTCGTCCCTGTGCTTTGGGGAGTCGGAGGGACAGCCGAGGCCCACGGCCCTGAGACCCCTTTGCAAAAAGCCGGCTTCCCACGGAAACAGTTTTCCTGAGGTGCAGACCCTCTCACAAGTGGTTGTGGCAAGGTAAAGCAAATGCCCTCCACTTCTCTGGAAGAAACCACAGTGCCCAGCCATGTTCTAAGCCCTCCCATCCTCCCTGGGCTTCTGGCAGCAGGAGTGAAAAGAGAGGAGCAGAGCACTGGGACCCGTTTGACAAAAACCGGCTTCCCACGGGAAAGTCTTTCTCCACATACAGACAGGCTATCAGGTGCCTGTGGCAAGGGGAAGGAAATGCCATACACTGACCTGGAAGAGACCACAGGGCCCAGGCACAGTCTGAACCCTTCCCTCATCCCGGCGGTTTTGCTAGCAGGAGTTCAACCCCAAGGAACACAGCCCGGAGACCCCTGGGGCAAAAACGGCTTCCGAGGAACAATAGGTGCTTGCAGTTGAAAAACCTATCCCAAGTGGGGGTAGCCAGGTAAACAAAATGCCACACACCCAGGTGTAAGAAACAACATTGCCCAGGCATAGTCTAAGCCCCTCACCTCGTCCCTGTGATTTGGGGAGCCGGAGGGACACCCGAGGCCCACGGCCCTGAGACCCCTTTGCGAAAAGCAGGCTTCCCACGGAAACAGTTTTCCTGAGGTGCAGACCCTCTCACAAGTGGTTGTGGCAAGGTAAAGCAAATGCCCTAAACTTCTCTGAAAGAAACCACAGTGCCCAGCCATGTTCTAAGCCCTCCTATCCTCCCTGGGCTTCTGGCAGCAGGAGTGAAAAGAGAGGAGCAGAGCACTGGGACCCGTTTGACAAAAACCGGCTTACCACGGGAAAGTCTTTCTCCACGTGCAGACATGCTCCCAGGTGCCTGTGGCAAGGGGAAGGAAATGCCATACACTTACCTGGAAGAGACCACAGGGCCCAGGCACAGTCTGAACCCTTCCCTCATCCCGGCGGTTTTGCTAGCAGGAGTTCAACACCAAAGAACACAGCCCAGAGACCCCTGGGGCAAAAACGGCTTCCGACGAACAATAGGTGCTTGCTGTGGAAAACCTATCCAAGTGGGGTTAGCCAGGTAAACAAAATACAGCACACCCAGGTGTAAGAAACAGCATTGCCCAGGCATGGTCTAAGCCCCTCACCTCGTCCCTGTGCTTTGGGGAGTCGGAGGGACAGCCGAGGCCCACGGCCCTGAGACCCCTTTGCAAAAAGCCGGCTTCCCACGGAAACAGTTTTCCTGAGGTGCAGACCCTCTCACAAGTGGTTGTGGCAAGTTAAAGCAAATGCCCTCCACTTCTCTGAAAGAAACAACAGTGCCCAGCCATGTTCTAAGCCCTCCCATCCTCCCTGGGCTTCTGGCAGCAGGAGTGAAAAGAGAGGAGCAGAGCACTGGGACCCGTTTGACAAAAACCGGCTTCCCACGGGAAAGTCTTTCTCCACGTGCAGACATGCTCCCAGGTGCCTGTGGCAAGGGGAAGGAAATGCCATACACTGACCTGGAAGAGACCACAGGGCCCAGGCACAGTCTGAACCCTTCCCTCATCCCGGAGGTTTTGCTAGCAGGAGTTCAACCCCAAGGAACACAGCCCGGAGACCCCTGGGGCAAAAACGGCATCCGAGGAACAATAGGTGCTTGTAGTTGAAAAACCTATCCCAAGGGGGGTAGCCAGGTAAACAAAATGCCACACACCCAGGTGTAAGAATCAACATTGCCCAGGCAAGGTCTAAGCCCCTCACCTCGTCCCTGTGCTTTGCGGAACCGGAGGGACACCCGAGGCCCACGGCCCTGAGACTCCTTTGCAAAAAACCGGCTTCCCACGGAAACAGTTTTCCTGAGGTACAGACCCTCTCACTAGTGGTTGTGGCAAGGTAAAGCAAATGCCCTCCACTTCTCTGGAAGAAACCACAGTGCCCAGCCATGTTCTAAGCCCTCCCATCCTCCCTGGGCTTCTGGCAGCAGGAGTGAAAAGAGAGGAGCAGAGCACTGGGACCCGTTTGACAAAAACCGGCTTCCCACGGGAAAGTCTTTCTCCAAGTTCAGACATGCTCCCAGGTACCTGTGCTAAGGGGAAGGAAATGCCATACACTGACCTGGAAGAGACAACAGGGCCCAGGCTCAATGTGAACCCTTCCCTCATCCCGGCGGTTTTGCTAGCAGGAGTTCAACCCCAACGAACTCGGCCCGGAGACCCCTGGGGCAAAAACGGCTTCCGACGAACAATAGGTGCTTGCAGTTGAAAAACCTATCCCAAGTGGGGGTAGCCAGGTAAACAAAATGCCACACACCCAGGTGTAAGAAACAACATTGCCCAGGCATGGTCTAGGCCCCTCACCTCGTCCCTGTGCTTTCGGGAGCCGGAGGGACAGCCGAGGTCCACGGCCCTGAGACCCTTTGCAAAAAGCCGGCTTCCCACTTAAACAGTTTTCCTGAGTTGCAGACCCTCTCACAAGTGGTTGCGGCAAGGTAAAGCAAATGCCATCTACTTCTCTGGAAGAAACCACAGTGCCCAGCCATGTTCTAAGCCCTCCCATCCTCCCTGGGCTTCTGGCAGCAGGAGTGAAAAGAGAGGAACAGAGCACTGGGACCCGTTTGACAAAAACCGGCTTCCCACGGGAAAGTCTTTCTCCACGTGCAGACATGCCCCCAGGTGCCTGTGGCAAGGGGAAGGAAATGCCATACACTGACCTGGAAGAGACCACAGGGCCCAGACACAGTCTGAACCCTTCCCTCATCCCGGCGGTTTTGCTAGCAGGAGTTCAACCCCAAAGAACACAGCCCAGAGACCCCTGGGGCAAAAACGGCTTCCGACGAACAACAGGTGCTTGCTGTGGAAAACCTATCCAAGTGGGGTTAGCCAGGTAAACAAAATACCACACACCCAGGTGTACGAAACAACATTGCCCAGGCATGGTCTAAGCCCCTCACCTCGTCCCTGTGCTTTGGGGAGCCGGAGGGACAGCCGAGGCCCACGGCCCTGAGACCCCTTTGCGAAAAGCAGGCTTCCCACGGAAACAGTTTTCCTGAGGTGCAGACCCTCTCACAAGTGGTTGTGGCAAGGTAAAGCAAATGCCCTCCACTTCTCTGGAAGAAACCACAGTGCCCAGCCATGTTCTAAGCCCTCCCATCCTCCCTGGGCTTCTGGCAGCAGGAGTGAAAAGAGAGGAGCAGAGCACTGGGACCCGTTTGACAAAAACCGGCTTCCCACGGGAAAGTCTTCTCCACATGCAGAAAGGCTCCCAGGTGCCTGTGGCAAGGGGAAGGAAATGCCATACACTAATCTGGAAGAGACCACAGGGCCCAGGCACAGTCTGAACCCTTCCCTCCTCCAGGCGGTTTTGCTAGCAGGAGTTCAACCCCAAGGAACACAGCCCGGAGACCCCTGGGGCAAAAACGGCTTCCGACGAACAATAGGTGCTTGCAGTTGAAAACCTATCCCAAGTGGGGGTAGCCAGGTAAACAAAATGCCACACACCCAGGTGTAAGAAACAGCATTGCCCAGGCATGGTCTAAGCCCCTCACCTTGTCCCTGTGCTTTGGGGAGCCGGAGGGACAGCCGAGGCCCACGGCCCTGAGACCCCTTTGCAAAAAGCCGGCTTCCCACGGAAACAGTTTTCCTGAGGTGCAGACCCTCTCAAAGTGGTTGTGGCAATGTAAAGCAAATGCCCTCCACTTCTCTGGAAGAAACCACAGTGCACAGCCATGTTCTAAGCCCTCCCATCCTCCCTGGGCTTCTGGCAGGAGGAGTGAAAAGAGAGGAGCAGAGCTTGGGACCCGTTTGACAAAAACCGGCTTCCCACGGGAAAGTCTTTCTCCACGTGCAGACATGCTCCCAGGTGCCTGTGGCAAGGGGAAGGAAATGCCATACACTGACCTGGAAGAGACCACAGGGCCCAGGCACAGTCTGAACCCTTCCCTCATCCCGGTGGTTTCGTTAGCAGGAGTTCAACCCCAGGAACACATCCCGGAGACCCCTGGGGCAAAAACGGCTTCCGACGAACCATAGGTGCTTGCAGTTGAAAAACCTATACCAAGTGGGGGTAGCCAGGTAAACAAAATGCCACACACCCAGGTATAAGAAACAACATTGCCCAGCCATGGTCTAAGCCCCTCACCTCGTCCCTGTGCTTTGGGGAGCCGGAGGGACACCCGAGGCCCACGGCCCTGAGACCCCTTTACAAAAAGCCGGCTTCCCACGGAAACAGTTTTCCTGAGGTGCAGACCCTCTCACAAGTGGTTGTGGCAATGTAAAGCAAATGCCCTCCACTTCTATGGAAGAAACCACAGTGCCCAACCATGTTCTAAGCCCTCCCATCCTCCCTGGGCTTCTGGCAGCAGGAGTGAAAAGAGAGGAGCAGAGCACTGGGACGCGTTTGACAAAAACCGGCTTCCCACGGGAAAGTCTTTCTCCACGTGCAGACATGCTCCCAGGTGCCTGTGGCAAGGGGAAGGAAATGCCATACACTGACCTGGAAGAGACCACAGGGCCCAGGCACAGTCTGAACCCTTCCCTCATCCCGGCGGTTTTGCTAGCAGGAGTTCAACCCCAAAGAACACAGCCCAGAGACCCCTGGGGAAAAAACGGCTTCGGAGGAACAATAGGTGCTTGCTGTGGAAAACCTATCCAAGTGGGGTTAGCCAGGTAAACAAAATACCACACACCCAGGTGTAAGAAACAGCATTGCCCAGGCATGGTCTAAGCCCCTCACCTCGTCCCTGTGCTTTGGGGAGTCGGAGGGACAGCCGAGGCCCACGGCCCTGAGACCCCTTTGCAAAAAGCCGGCTTCCCACGGAAACAGTTTTCCTGAGGTGCAGACCCTCTCACAAGTGGTTGTGGCAAGGTAAAGCAAATGCCCTCCACTTCTCTGGAAGAAACCACAGTGCCCAGCCATGTTCTAAGCCCTCCCATCCTCCCTGGGCTTCTGGCAGCAGGAGTGAAAAGAGAGGAGCAGAGCACTGGGACCCGTTTGACAAAAACCGGCTTCCCACGGGAAAGTCTTTCTCCACATACAGACAGGCTATCAGGTGCCTGTGGCAAGGGGAAGGAAATGCCATACACTGACCTGGAAGAGACCACAGGGCCCAGGCACAGTCTGAACCCTTCCCTCATCCCGGCGGTTTTGCTAGCAGGAGTTCAACCCCAAGGAACACAGCCCGGAGACCCCTGGGGCAAAAACGGCTTCCGAGGAACAATAGGTGCTTGCAGTTGAAAAACCTATCCCAAGTGGGGGTAGCCAGGTAAACAAAATGCCACACACCCAGGTGTAAGAAACAACATTGCCCAGGCATAGTCTAAGCCCCTCACCTCGTCCCTGTGATTTGGGGAGCCGGAGGGACACCCGAGGCCCACGGCCCTGAGACCCCTTTGCGAAAAGCAGGCTTCCCACGGAAACAGTTTTCCTGAGGTGCAGACCCTCTCACAAGTGGTTGTGGCAAGGTAAAGCAAATGCCCTAAACTTCTCTGAAAGAAACCACAGTGCCCAGCCATGTTCTAAGCCCTCCTATCCTCCCTGGGCTTCTGGCAGCAGGAGTGAAAAGAGAGGAGCAGAGCACTGGGACCCGTTTGACAAAAACCGGCTTACCACGGGAAAGTCTTTCTCCACGTGCAGACATGCTCCCAGGTGCCTGTGGCAAGGGGAAGGAAATGCCATACACTTACCTGGAAGAGACCACAGGGCCCAGGCACAGTCTGAACCCTTCCCTCATCCCGGCGGTTTTGCTAGCAGGAGTTCAACCCCAAAGAACACAGCCCAGAGACCCCTGGGGAAAAAACGGCTTCGGAGGAACAATAGGTGCTTGCTGTGGAAAACCTATCCAAGTGGGGTTAGCCAGGTAAACAAAATACCACACACCCAGGTGTAAGAAACAGCATTGCCCAGGCATGGTCTAAGCCCCTCACCTCGTCCCTGTGCTTTGGGGAGTCGGAGGGACAGCCGAGGCCCACGGCCCTGAGACCCCTTTGCAAAAAGCCGGCTTCCCACGGAAACAGTTTTCCTGAGGTGCAGACCCTCTCACAAGTGGTTGTGGCAAGGTAAAGCAAATGCCCTCCACTTCTCTGGAAGAAACCACAGTGCCCAGCCATGTTCTAAGCCCTCCCATCCTCCCTGGGCTTCTGGCAGCAGGAGTGAAAAGAGAGGAGCAGAGCACTGAGACCCGTTTGACAAAAACCGGCTTCCCACGGGAAAGTCTTTCTCCACATACAGACAGGCTATCAGGTGCCTGTGGCAAGGGGAAGGAAATGCCATACACTGACCTGGAAGAGACCACAGGGCCCAGGCACAGTCTGAACCCTTCCCTCATCCCGGCGGTTTTGCTAGCAGGAGTTCAACCCCAAGGAACACAGCCCGGAGACCCCTGGGGCAAAAACGGCTTCCGAGGAACAATAGGTGCTTGCAGTTGAAAAACCTATCCCAAGTGGGGGTAGCCAGGTAAACAAAATGCCACACACCCAGGTGTAAGAAACAACATTGCCCAGGCATAGTCTAAGCCCCTCACCTCGTCCCTGTGATTTGGGGAGCCGGAGGGACACCCGAGGCCCACGGCCCTGAGACCCCTTTGCGAAAAGCAGGCTTCCCACGGAAACAGTTTTCCTGAGGTGCAGACCCTCTCACAAGTGGTTGTGGCAAGGTAAAGCAAATGCCCTAAACTTCTCTGAAAGAAACCACAGTGCCCAGCCATGTTCTAAGCCCTCCTATCCTCCCTGGGCTTCTGGCAGCAGGAGTGAAAAGAGAGGAGCAGAGCACTGGGACCCGTTTGACAAAAACCGGCTTACCACGGGAAAGTCTTTCTCCACGTGCAGACATGCTCCCAGGTGCCTGTGGCAAGGGGAAGGAAATGCCATACACTTACCTGGAAGAGACCACAGGGCCCAGGCACAGTCTGAACCCTTCCCTCATCCCGGCGGTTTTGCTAGCAGGAGTTCAACACCAAAGAACACAGCCCAGAGACCCCTGGGGCAAAAACGGCTTCCGACGAACAATAGGTGCTTGCTGTGGAAAACCTATCCAAGTGGGGTTAGCCAGGTAAACAAAATACAGCACACCCAGGTGTAAGAAACAGCATTGCCCAGGCATGGTCTAAGCCCCTCACCTCGTCCCTGTGCTTTGGGGAGTCGGAGGGACAGCCGAGGCCCACGGCCCTGAGACCCCTTTGCAAAAAGCCGGCTTCCCACGGAAACAGTTTTCCTGAGGTGCAGACCCTCTCACAAGTGGTTGTGGCAAGTTAAAGCAAATGCCCTCCACTTCTCTGAAAGAAACAACAGTGCCCAGCCATGTTCTAAGCCCTCCCATCCTCCCTGGGCTTCTGGCAGCAGGAGTGAAAAGAGAGGAGCAGAGCACTGGGACCCGTTTGACAAAAACCGGCTTCCCACGGGAAAGTCTTTCTCCACGTGCAGACATGCTCCCAGGTGCCTGTGGCAAGGGGAAGGAAATGCCATACACTGACCTGGAAGAGACCACAGGGCCCAGGCACAGTCTGAACCCTTCCCTCATCCCGGAGGTTTTGCTAGCAGGAGTTCAACCCCAAGGAACACAGCCCGGAGACCCCTGGGGCAAAAACGGCATCCGAGGAACAATAGGTGCTTGTAGTTGAAAAACCTATCCCAAGGGGGGTAGCCAGGTAAACAAAATGCCACACACCCAGGTGTAAGAATCAACATTGCCCAGGCAAGGTCTAAGCCCCTCACCTCGTCCCTGTGCTTTGCGGAACCGGAGGGACACCCGAGGCCCACGGCCCTGAGACTCCTTTGCAAAAAACCGGCTTCCCACGGAAACAGTTTTCCTGAGGTACAGACCCTCTCACTAGTGGTTGTGGCAAGGTAAAGCAAATGCCCTCCACTTCTCTGGAAGAAACCACAGTGCCCAGCCATGTTCTAAGCCCTCCCATCCTCCCTGGGCTTCTGGCAGCAGGAGTGAAAAGAGAGGAGCAGAGCACTGGGACCCGTTTGACAAAAACCGGCTTCCCACGGGAAAGTCTTTCTCCAAGTGCAGACATGCTCCCAGGTACCTGTGCTAAGGGGAAGGAAATGCCATACACTGACCTGGAAGAGACAACAGGGCCCAGGCTCAATGTGAACCCTTCCCTCATCCCGGCGGTTTTGCTAGCAGGAGTTCAACCCCAACGAACTCGGCCCGGAGACCCCTGGGGCAAAAACGGCTTCCGACGAACAATAGGTGCTTGCAGTTGAAAAACCTATCCCAAGTGGGGGTAGCCAGGTAAACAAAATGCCACACACCCAGGTGTAAGAAACAACATTGCCCAGGCATGGTCTAGGCCCCTCACCTCGTCCCTGTGCTTTCGGGAGCCGGAGGGACAGCCGAGGCCCACGGCCCTGAGACCCTTTGCAAAAAGCCGGCTTCCCACTTAAACAGTTTTCCTGAGTTGCAGACCCTCTCACAAGTGGTTGCGGCAAGGTAAAGCAAATGCCATCTACTTCTCTGGAAGAAACCACAGTGCCCAGCCATGTTCTAAGCCCTCCCATCCTCCCTGGGCTTCTGGCAGCAGGAGTGAAAAGAGAGGAACAGAGCACTGGGACCCGTTTGACAAAAACCGGCTTCCCACGGGAAAGTCTTTCTCCACGTGCAGACATGCCCCCAGGTGCCTGTGGCAAGGGGAAGGAAATGCCATACACTGACCTGGAAGAGACCACAGGGCCCAGACACAGTCTGAACCCTTCCCTCATCCCGGCGGTTTTGCTAGCAGGAGTTCAACCCCAAAGAACACAGCCCAGAGACCCCTGGGGCAAAAACGGCTTCCGACGAACAACAGGTGCTTGCTGTGGAAAACCTATCCAAGTGGGGTTAGCCAGGTAAACAAAATACCACACACCCAGGTGTACGAAACAACATTGCCCAGGCATGGTCTAAGCCCCTCACCTCGTCCCTGTGCTTTGGGGAGCCGGAGGGACAGCCGAGGCCCACGGCCCTGAGACCCCTTTGCGAAAAGCAGGCTTCCCACGGAAACAGTTTTCCTGAGGTGCAGACCCTCTCACAAGTGGTTGTGGCAAGGTAAAGCAAATGCCCTCCACTTCTCTGGAAGAAACCACAGTGCCCAGCCATGTTCTAAGCCCTCCCATCCTCCCTGGGCTTCTGGCAGCAGGAGTGAAAAGAGAGGAGCAGAGCACTGGGACCCGTTTGACAAAAACCGGCTTCCCACGGGAAAGTCTTCTCCACATGCAGAAAGGCTCCCAGGTGCCTGTGGCAAGGGGAAGGAAATGCCATACACTAATCTGGAAGAGACCACAGGGCCCAGGCACAGTCTGAACCCTTCCCTCCTCCAGGCGGTTTTGCTAGCAGGAGTTCAACCCCAAGGAACACAGCCCGGAGACCCCTGGGGCAAAAACGGCTTCCGACGAACAATAGGTGCTTGCAGTTGAAAACCTATCCCAAGTGGGGGTAGCCAGGTAAACAAAATGCCACACACCCAGGTGTAAGAAACAGCATTGCCCAGGCATGGTCTAAGCCCCTCACCTTGTCCCTGTGCTTTGGGGAGCCGGAGGGACAGCCGAGGCCCACGGCCCTGAGACCCCTTTGCAAAAAGCCGGCTTCCCACGGAAACAGTTTTCCTGAGGTGCAGACCCTCTCAAAGTGGTTGTGGCAATGTAAAGCAAATGCCCTCCACTTCTCTGGAAGAAACCACAGTGCACAGCCATGTTTTAAGCCCTCCCATCCTCCCTGGGCTTCTGGCAGGAGGAGTGAAAAGAGAGGAGCAGAGCTTGGGACCCGTTTGACAAAAACCGGCTTCCCACGGGAAAGTCTTTCTCCACGTGCAGACATGCTCCCAGGTGCCTGTGGCAAGGGGAAGGAAATGCCATACACTGACCTGGAAGAGACCACAGGGCCCAGGCACAGTCTGAACCCTTCCCTCATCCCGGTGGTTTCGTTAGCAGGAGTTCAACCCCAGGAACACATCCCGGAGACCCCTGGGGCAAAAACGGCTTCCGACGAACCATAGGTGCTTGCAGTTGAAAAACCTATCCCAAGTGGGGGTAGCCAGGTAAACAAAATGCCACACACCCAGGTATAAGAAACAACATTGCCCAGCCATGGTCTAAGCCCCTCACCTCGTCCCTGTGCTTTGGGGAGCCGGAGGGACACCCGAGGCCCACGGCCCTGAGACCCCTTTACAAAAAGCCGGCTTCCCACGGAAACAGTTTTCCTGAGGTGCAGACCCTCTCACAAGTGGTTGTGGCAATGTAAAGCAAATGCCCTCCACTTCTATGGAAGAAACCACAGTGCCCAACCATGTTCTAAGCCCTCCCATCCTCCCTGGGCTTCTGGCAGCAGGAGTGAAAAGAGAGGAGCAGAGCACTGGGACGCGTTTGACAAAAACCGGCTTCCCACGGGAAAGTCTTTCTCCACGTGCAGACATGCTCCCAGGTGCCTGTGGCAAGGGGAAGGAAATGCCATACACTGACCTGGAAGAGACCACAGGGCCCAGGCACAGTCTGAACCCTTCCCTCATCCCGGCGGTTTTGCTAGCAGGAGTTCAACCCCAAAGAACACAGCCCAGAGACCCCTGGGGAAAAAACGGCTTCGGAGGAACAATAGGTGCTTGCTGTGGAAAACCTATCCAAGTGGGGTTAGCCAGGTAAACAAAATACCACACACCCAGGTGTAAGAAACAGCATTGCCCAGGCATGGTCTAAGCCCCTCACCTCGTCCCTGTGCTTTGGGGAGTCGGAGGGACAGCCGAGGCCCACGGCCCTGAGACCCCTTTGCAAAAAGCCGGCTTCCCACGGAAACAGTTTTCCTGAGGTGCAGACCCTCTCACAAGTGGTTGTGGCAAGGTAAAGCAAATGCCCTCCACTTCTCTGGAAGAAACCACAGTGCCCAGCCATGTTCTAAGCCCTCCCATCCTCCCTGGGCTTCTGGCAGCAGGAGTGAAAAGAGAGGAGCAGAGCACTGGGACCCGTTTGACAAAAACCGGCTTCCCACGGGAAAGTCTTTCTCCACATACAGACAGGCTATCAGGTGCCTGTGGCAAGGGGAAGGAAATGCCATACACTGACCTGGAAGAGACCACAGGGCCCAGGCACAGTCTGAACCCTTCCCTCATCCCGGCGGTTTTGCTAGCAGGAGTTCAACCCCAAGGAACACAGCCCGGAGACCCCTGGGGCAAAAACGGCTTCCGAGGAACAATAGGTGCTTGCAGTTGAAAAACCTATCCCAAGTGGGGGTAGCCAGGTAAACAAAATGCCACACACCCAGGTGTAAGAAACAACATTGCCCAGGCATAGTCTAAGCCCCTCACCTCGTCCCTGTGATTTGGGGAGCCGGAGGGACACCCGAGGCCCACGGCCCTGAGACCCCTTTGCGAAAAGCAGGCTTCCCACGGAAACAGTTTTCCTGAGGTGCAGACCCTCTCACAAGTGGTTGTGGCAAGGTAAAGCAAATGCCCTAAACTTCTCTGAAAGAAACCACAGTGCCCAGCCATGTTCTAAGCCCTCCTATCCTCCCTGGGCTTCTGGCAGCAGGAGTGAAAAGAGAGGAGCAGAGCACTGGGACCCGTTTGACAAAAACCGGCTTACCACGGGAAAGTCTTTCTCCACGTGCAGACATGCTCCCAGGTGCCTGTGGCAAGGGGAAGGAAATGCCATACACTTACCTGGAAGAGACCACAGGGCCCAGGCACAGTCTGAACCCTTCCCTCATCCCGGCGGTTTTGCTAGCAGGAGTTCAACCCCAAAGAACACAGCCCAGAGACCCCTGGGGCAAAAACGGCTTCCGACGAACAATAGGTGCTTGCTGTGGAAAACCTATCCAAGTGGGGTTAGCCAGGTAAACAAAATACAACACACCCAGGTGTAAGAAACAGCATTGCCCAGGCATGGTCTAAGCCCCTCACCTCGTCCCTGTGCTTTGGGGAGTCGGAGGGACAGCCGAGGCCCACGGCCCTGAGACCCCTTTGCAAAAAGCCGGCTTCCCACGGAAACAGTTTTCCTGAGGTGCAGACCCTCTCACAAGTGGTTGTGGCAAGTTAAAGCAAATGCCCTCCACTTCTCTGAAAGAAACAACAGTGCCCAGCCATGTTCTAAGCCCTCCCATCCTCCCTGGGCTTCTGGCAGCAGGAGTGAAAAGAGAGGAGCAGAGCACTGGGACCCGTTTGACAAAACCCGGCTTCCCACGGGAAAGTCTTTCTCCACGTACAGACATGCTCCCAGGTGCCTGTGGCAAGGGGAAGGAAATGCCATACACTGACCTGGAAGAGACCACAGGGCCCAGGCACAGTCTGAACCCTTCCCTCATCCCGGCGGTTTTGCTAGCAGGAGTTCAACCCCAACGAACACAGCCCGGAGACCCCTGGTGCAAAAACGGCTTCCGACGAACCATAGGTGCTTGCAGTTGAAAAACCTATCCCAAGTGCGGGTAGCCAGGTAAACAAAATGCCACACACCCAGGTGTAATAATCAACATTGCCCAGGCATAGTCTAAGCCCCTCACCTCGTCCCTGTGATGTGGGGAGCTGGAGGGACACCCGAGGCCCACGGCCCTGAGACCATTTTGCGAAAAGCAGGCATCCCACGGAAACAGTTTTCCTGAGGTGCAGATCCTCTCACAAGTGGTTGTGGCAAGGTAAAGCAAATGCCCTCCACTTCTCTGGAAGAAACCACAGTGCCCAGCCATGTTCTAAGCCCTCCCATCCTCCCTGGGCTTCTGGCAGCAGGAGTGAAAAGAGAGGAGCAGAGCACTGGGACCCGTTTGACAAAAACCGGCTTCCCACGGGAAAGTCTTTCTCCAAGTGCAGACATGCTCCCAGGTACCTGTGGCAAGGGGAAGGAAATGCCATACACTGACCTGGAAGAGACCACAGGGCCCAGGCTCAATGTGAACCCTTCCCTCATCCCGGCGGTTTTGCTAGCAGAGTTCAACCCCAACGAACACGGCCCGGAGACCCCTGGGGCAAAAACGGCTTCCGACGAACAATAGGTGCTTGCAGTTGAAAAACCTATCCCAAGTGGGGGTAGTCAGGTAAACAAAATGCCACACACCCAGGTGTAAGAAACAACATTGCCCAGGCATGGTCTAAGCCCCTCACCTCGTCCCTGTGCTTTGGGGAGCCGGAGGGACAGCCGAGGCCCGCGGCCCTGAGACCCTTTGCAAAAAGCCGGCTTCCCACGGAAACAGTTTTCCTGAGTTGCAGACCCTCTCACAAGTGGTTGCGGCAAGGTAAAGCAAATGCCATCTACTTCTCTGGAAGAAACCACAGTGCCCAGCCATGTTCTAAGCCCTCCCATCCTCCCTGGGCTTCTGGCAGCAGGAGTGAAAAGAGAGGAGCAGAGCACTGGGACCCGTTTGACAAAAACCGGCTTCCCACGGGAAAGTCTTTCTCCACGTGCAGACATGCTCCCACGTGCCTGTGGCAAGGGGAAGGAAATGCCATACACTGACCTGGAAGAGAACACAGGGCCCATGCACAATCTGAACCCTTCCCTCATCCTGGCGGTTTTGCTAGCAGGATATCAAACCCAAGGAACACAGCCCAGAGACCCCTGGGGCAAAAACGGCTTCCGATGGACAATAGGTGCTTGCGGTGGAAAAACTATCCCAAGTGGGGGTAGCAAGGTAAACAAAATTCCACACACACAGGTGTAAGAAACAACATTGCCCAGGCATGGTATAAGCCCCTCACCTCGTCCCTGTGCTTTGGGGAGCCGGAGGGACAGCCGAGGCCCACGGCCCTGAGACCCCTTTGCAAAAAGCCGGCTTCCCACGGAAACAGTTCTCCTGAGGTGCAGACCCTCTCACTAGTGGTTGTGGCAAGGTAAAGCAAATGCCCTCCACTTCTCGGGAAGGAACCACAGTGCCCAGCCATGTTCTAAGCCCTCCCATCCTCCCTGGGCTTCTGGCAGCAGGAGTGAAAAGAGAGGAGCAGAGCACTGGGACCCGTTTGACAAAAACCGGCTTCCCACGGGAAAGTCTTTCTCCACGTGCAGACAGGCTCCCAGGTGCCTGTGGCAAGGGGAAGGAAATGCCATACACTGACCTGGAAGAGACCAAAGGGCCCAGGCACAGTCTGAACCCTTCCCTCATCCCGGCGGTTTTGCTAGCCGGAGTTCAACCCCAAGGAACACAGCCCGGAGACCCCTGGGACAAAAACGGCTTCCGACGAACAATAGGTGCTTGCAGTTGAAAAACCTATCCCAAGTGGGGGTAGCCAGGTAAACAAAATGCCACACACCCAGGTGTAAGAACCAACATTGCCCAGGCATGGTCTAAGCCCCTCACCTCGTCCCTGTGATTTGGGGAGCCAGAGGGACACCCGAGGCCCACGTCCCTGAGACCCTTTACAAAAAGCCGGCTTCCCACGGAAACAGTTTTCCTGAGGTGCAGACCCTCTCACAAGTGGTTGTGGCAAGGTAAAGCAAATGCCCTCCACTACTCTGGAAGAAACCACAGTGCCCAGCCATGTTCTAAGCCCTCCCATCCTCCCTGGGCTTCTGGCAGCAGGAGTGAAAAGAGAGGAGCAGAGCACTGGGACCCGTTTGACAAAAACCGGCTTCCCACGGGAAAGTCTTTCTCCACGTACAGACATGCTCCCAGGTGCCTGTGGCAAGGGGAAGGAAATGCCATACACTGACCTGGAAGAGACCACAGGGCCCAGGCACAGTCTGAACCCTTCCCTCATCCCGGCGGTTTTGCTAGCAGGAGTTCAACCCCAAGGAACACAGCCCGGAGACCCCTGGGGCAAAAACGGCTTCCGACGAACAATAGGTGCTTGCAGTTGAAAAACCTATCCCAAGTGCGGGTAGCCAGGTAAACAAAATGCCACACACCCAGGTGTAAGAATCAACATTGCCCAGGCATAGTCTAAGCCCCTCACCTCGTCCCTGTGATGTGGGGAGCTGGAGGGACACCCGAGGCCCACGGCCCTGAGACCATTTTGCGAAAAGCAGGCTTCCCACGGAAACAGTTTTCCTGAGGTGCAGATCCTCTCACAAGTGGTTGTGGCAAGGTAAAGCAAATGCCCTCCACTTCTCTGAAAGAAACCACAGTGCCCAGCCATGTTCTAAGCCCTCCCATCCTCCCTGGGCTTCTGGCAGCAGGAGTGAAAAGAGAGGAGCAGAGCACTGGGACCCGTTTGACAAAAACCGGCTTCCCACGGGAAAGTCTTTCTCCAAGTGCAGACATGCTCCCAGGTACCTGTGGCAAGGGGAAGGAAATGCCATACACTGACCTGGAAGAGACCACAGGGCCCAGGCTCAATGTGAACCCTTCCCTCATCCCGGCGGTTTTGCTAGCAGGAGTTCAACCCCAACGAACACGGCCCGGAGACCCCTGGGGCAAAAACGGCTTCCGACGAACAATAGGTGCTTGCAGTTGAAAAACCTATCCCAAGTGGGGGTAGCCAGGTAAACAAAATGCCACACACCCAGGTGTAAGAAAAAACATTGCCCAGGCATGGTCTAAGCCCCTCACCTCGTCCCTGTGCTTTGGGGAGCCGGAGGGACAGCCGAGGCCCGCGGCCCTGAGACCCTTTGCAAAAAGCCGGCTTCCCACGGAAACAGTTTTCCTGAGTTGCAGACCCTCTCACAAGTGGTTGCGGAAAGGTAAAGCAAATGCCATCTACTTCTCTGGAAGAAACCACAGTGCCCAGCCATGTTCTAAGCCCTCCCATCCTCCCTGGGCTTCTGGCAGCAGGAGTGAAAAGAGAGGAACAGAGCACTGGGACCCGTTTGACAAAAACCGGCTTCCCACGGGAAAGTCTTTCTCCACGTGCAGACATGCCCCCAGGTGCCTGTGGCAAGGGGAAGGAAATGCCATACACTGACCTGGAAGAGACCACAGGGCCCAGGCACAGTCTGAACCCTTCCCTCATCCCGGCGGTTTTGCTAGCAGGAGTTCAACCCCGAGGAACACAGCCCGGAGACCCCTGGGGCAAAAACGGCTTCCGACGAACAATAGGTGCTTGCTGTGGAAAACCTATCCCAAGTGGGGGTAGCCAGGTAAACAAAATGCCACACACCCAGGTTTAAGAAACAACATTGCCCAGGCATGGTCTAAGCCCCTCACCTCGTCCCTGTGCTTTGGGGGGGCGGAGGGACAGCCGAGGCCCACGGCCCTGAGACCCCTTTGCAAAAAGCCGGCTCCCCACGGAAACAGTATTCCTGAGGTGCAGACCCTCTCACAAGTGGTTGTGGCCAGGTAAAGCCAATGCCATCTACTTCTCTGGAAGAAACCACAGTGCCCAGCCATGTTCTAAGCCCTCCCATCCTCCCTGGGCTTCTGGCAGCAGGAGTGAAAAGAGAGGAGCAGAGCACTGGGACCCGTTTGACAAAAACCGGCTTCCCACGGGAAAGTCTTTCTCCACGTGCAGACATGCTCCCAGGTGCCTGTGGCAAGGGGAAGGAAATGCCATACACTGACCTGGAAGAGACCACAGGGCCCAGGCACAGTCTGAACCCTTCCCTCATCCCAGCGGTTTTGCTAGCAGGAGTTCAACCCCAAGGAACACAGCCTTGAGACCCCTGGGGCAAAAACGGCTTCCGACGAACAATAGGTGCTTGCTGTGGAAAACCTATCCCAAGTGCGGGTAGCCAGGTAAACAAAATGCCACACACCCAGGTGTAAGAAACAACATTGCCCAGGCATGGTCTAAGCCCCTCACCTCGTCCCTGTGCTTTGGGGAGCCGGAGGGACAGCCGAGGCCCATGGCCCTGAGACCCCTTTACAAAAAGCCGGCTTCTCTCGGAAACAGTTTTCCTGAGGTGCAGACCCTCTCACAAGTGGTTGTGGCAAGGTAAAGCAAATGCCCTCCACTTCTCTGAAGAAACCACAGTGCCCAGCCATGTTCTAAGCCCTCCCATCCTCCCTGGGCTTCTGGCAGCAGGAGTGAAAAGAGAGGAGCAGAGCACTGGGACCCGTTTGACAAAAACCGGCTTCCCACGGGAAAGTCTTTCTCCACGTGCAGACATGCTCCCAGGTGCCTGTGGCAAGGGGAAGGAAATGCCATACACTGACCTGGAAGAGACCACAGGGCCCAGGCACAGTCTGAACCCTTCCCTCATCCCGGCGGTTTTGCTAGCAGGAGTTCAACCCCAAGGAACACAGCCCGGAGACCCCTGGGGCAAAAACGGCATCCGAGGAACAATAGGTGCTTGCAGTTGAAAAACCTATCCCAAGGGGGGTAGCCAGGTAAACAAAATGCCACACACCCAGGTGTAAGAATCAACATTGCCCAGGCAAGGTCTAAGCCCCTCACCTCGTCCCTGTGCTTTGGGGAACTGGAGGGACACCCGAGGCCCACGGCCCTGAGACCCCTTTGCAAAAAACCGGCTTCCCACGGAAACAGTTTTCCTGAGGTACAGACCCTCTCACTAGTGGTTGTGGCAAGGTAAAGCAAATGCCCTCCACTTCTCTGGAAGAAACCACAGTGCCCAGCCATGTTCTAAGCCCTCCCATCCTCCCTGGGCTTCTGGCAGCAGGAGTGAAAAGAGAGGAGCAGAGCACTGGGACCCGTTTGACAAAAACCGGCTTCCCACGGGAAAGTCTTTCTCCACGTGCAGACATGCTCCCAGGTGCCTGTGGCAAGGGGAAGGAAATGCCATACACTGACCTGGAAGAGACCACAGGGCCCAGGCACAGTCTGAACCCTTCCCTCATCCCGGCGGTTTTGCTAGCAGGAGTTCAACCCCAAGGAACACAGCCCGGAGACCCCTGGGGCAAAAATGGCATCCGAGGAACAATAGGTGCTTGTAGTTGAAAAACCTATCCCAAGTGCGGGTAGCCAGGTAAACAAAATGCCACACACCCAGGTGTAAGAATCAACATTGCCCAGGCATGCTCTAAGCCCCTCACCTCGTCCCTGTGATTTGGGGAGCCGGAGGGACGCCCGAGGCCCACGGCCCTGCGACCATTTTGCGAAAAGCAGGCTTCCCACGGAAACAGTTTTCCTGAGGTGCAGACCCTCTCACAAGTGGTTGTGGCAAGGTAAAGCAAATGCCCTCCACTTCTCTGGAAGAAACCACAGTGCCCAGCCATGTTCTAAGCCCTCCCATCCTCCCTGGGCTTCTGGCAGCAGGAGTGAAAAGAGAGGAGCAGAGCACTGGGACCCGTTTGACAAAAACCGGCTTCCCACGGGAAAGTCTTTCTCTACGTGCAGACATGCTCCCAGGAGCCTGTGGCAAGGGGAAGGAAAAGCCATACACTGACCTGGAAGAGACCACAGGGCCCATGCACAATCTGAACCCTTCTCTCATCCCGGCGATTTTGCTAGCAGGAGCTCAACCCCAAGGAACACAGCCCGGAGACCCCTGGGGCAAAAACGGCTTCCGATGAACAATAGGTGCTTGCGGTGGAAAACCTATCCCAAGTGCGGGTAGCCTGGTAAACAAAATGCCACACACCCAGGTGTAAGAAACAACATTGCCCAGGCATGGTCTAAGCCCCTCACCTCGTCCCTGTGCTTTGGGGAGCCGGAGGGACAGCCGAGGCCCATGGCCCTGAGACCCCTTTGCAAAAAGCCAGCTTCCCACGGAAACAGTTTTCCTGAGGTGCAGACCCTCTCACAAGTGGTTGTGGCAAGGTAAAGCAAATGCCCTCCACTTCTCTGAAGAAACCACAGTGCCCAGCCATGTTCTAAGCCCTCCCATCCTCCCTGGGCTTCTGGCAGCAGGAGTGAAAAGAGAGGAGCAGAGCACTGGGACCCGTTTGACAAAAACCGGCTTCCCACGGGAAAGTCTTTCTCCACGTGCAGACATGCTCCCAGGTGCCTGTGGCAAGGGGAAGGAAATGCCATACACTGACCTGGAAGAGACCATAGGGCCCAGGCACAGTCTGAACCCTTCCCTCATCCCGGCGGTTTTGCTAGCAGGAGTTCAACCCCAAGGAACACAGCCCGGAGACCCCTGGGGCAAAAATGGCTTCCGACGAACAATAGGTGCTTGCAGTTGAAAAACCTATCCCAAGTGCGGGTAGCCAGGTACACAAAATGCCACACACCCAGGTGTAAGAATCAACATTGCCCAGGCATAGTCTAAGCCCCTCACCTCGTCCCTGTGATTTGGGGAGCCGGAGGGACACCCGAGGCCCACGGCCCTGAGACCATTTTGCGAAAAGCAGGCTTCCCACGGAAACAGTTTTCCTGAGGTGCAGACCCTCTCACAAGTGGTTGTGGCAAGGTAAAGCAAATGCCCTCCACTTCTCTGAAACAAACCACAGTGCCCAGCCATGTTCTAAGCCCTCCCATCCTCCCTGGGCTTCTGGCAGCAGGAGTGAAAAGAGAGGAGCAGAGCACTGGGACCCGTTTGACAAAAACCGGCTTCCCACGGGAAAGTCTTTCTCCACGTACAGACATGCTCCCAGGTGCCTGTGGCAAGGGGAAGGAAATGCCATACACTGACCTGGAAGAGACCACAGGGCCCAGGCACAGTCTGAACCCTTCCCTCATCCCGGCGGTTTTGCTAGCAGGAGTTCAACCCCAATGAACACAGCCCGGAGACCCCTGGGGCAAAAACAGCTTCCGACGAACAATAGGTGCTTGCAGTTGAAAAACCTATCCCAAGTGGGGGTAGCCAGGTAAACAAAATGCCACACACCCAGGTGTAAGAAACAACATTGCCCAGGCATGGTCTAAGCCCCTCACCTCGTCCCTGTGCTTTGGGGAGCCGGAGGGACAGCCGAGGCCCACGGCCCTGAGACCCTTTGCAGAAAGCCGGCTTCCCACGGAAACAGTTTTCCTGAGTTGCAGACACTCTCACAAGTGGTTGCGGCAAGGTAAAGCAAATGCCATCTACTTCTCTGGAAGAAACCACAGTGCCCAGCCATGTTCTAAGCCCTCCCATCCTCCCTGGTCTTCTGGCATCAGGAGTGAAAAGAGAGGAGCAGAGCACTGGGACCCGTTTGAAAAAACCGGCTTCCCACGGGGAAGTCTTTCTCCACGTGCAGACATGCCCCCAGGTGCCTGTGGCAAGGGGAAGGAAATGCCATACAATGACCTGGAAGAGACCACAGGGCCCAGGCACAGTCTGAACCCTTCCCTCATCCCGGCGGTTTTGCTAGCAGGAGTTCAACCCCAAGGAACACAGCCCGGAGACCCCTGGGGCAAAAACGGCATCCGAGGAACAATAGGTGCTTGCAGTTGAAAAACCTATCCCAAGTGCTGGTAGCAAGGTAAACAAAATGCCACACACCCAGGTGTAAGAATCAACATTGCCCAGGCATGGTCTAAGCCCCTCACCTCGTCCCTGTGCTTTGGGGAGCCGGAGGGACGCCGGAGGCCCACGGCCCTGAGACCATTTTGCGAAAAGCAGGCTTCCCACGGAAACACTTTTCCTGAGGGGAAGACCCTCTCACAAGTGGTTGTGGCAAGGTAAAGCAAATGCCCTCCACTTCTCTGGAAGAAACCACAGTGCCCAGCCATGTTCTAAGCCCTCCCATCCTCCCTGGGCTTCTGGCAGCAGGAGTGAAAAGAGAGGAGCAGAGCACTGGGACTCGTTTGACAAAAACCGGCTTCCCACGGGAAAGTCTTTCTCCACGTGCAGACATGCTCCCAGGTGCCTGTGGCAAGGGGAAGGAAATGCCATACACTGACCTGGAAGAGACCACAGGGCCCAGGCACAGTCTGAACCCTTCCCTCATCCCGGCGGTTTTGCTAGCAGGAGTTCAACCCCAATGAACACAGCCCGGAGACCCCTGGGGCAAAAACGGCTTCCGACGAACAATAGGTGCTTGCTGTGGAAAACCTATCCCAAGTTGGGGTAGCCAGGTAAACAAAATGCCACACACCCAGGTGTAAGAAACAACATTGCCCAGGCATGGTCTAAGCCCCTCACCTCGTCCCTGTGCTTTGGGGGGCCGGAGGGACAGCCGAGGCCCACGGCCCTGAGACCCCTTTGCAAAAAGTCGGCTTCCCACGGAAACAGTTTTCCTGAGGTGCAGACGCTCTCACATGTGGTTGTGGCAATGTAAAGCAAATGCCCTCCACTTCTCTGGAAGAAACCACAGTGCCCAGCCATGTTCTAAGCCCTCCCATCCTCCCTGGGCTTCTGGCAGCAGGAGTGAAAAGAGAGGAGCAGAGCACTGGGACCCGTTTGACAAAAACCGGCTTCCCACGGGAAAGTCTTTCTCCACGTGCAGACATGCTCCCAGGTGCCTGTGGCAAGGGGAAGGAAATGCCATACACTGACCTGGAAGAGACCACAGGGCCCAGGCACAGTCTGAACCCTTCCCTCATCCCGGCGGTTTTGCTAGCAGGAGTTCAACCCCAACGAACACAGCCCGGAGACCCCTGGGGCAAAAACGGCTTCCGACGAACAATAGGTGCTTGCTGTGGAAAAACTATCCCAAGTGGGGGTAGCCAGGTAAACAAAATGCCACACACCCAGGTGTAAGAAACAACATTGCTCAGGCATGGTCTAAGCCCCTCCCCTCGTCCCTGTGATTTGGGGGGCGGGAGGGACAGCCGAGGCCCACGGCCCTGAGACCCCTTTGCGAAAAGCAGGCTTCCCACGGAAACAGTTTTCCTGAGGTGCAGACCCTCTCACAAGTGGTTGTGGCCAGGTAAAGCCAATGCCATCTACTTCTCTGGAAGAAACCACAGTGCCCAGCCAAGTTCTAAGCCCTCCCATCCTCCCTGGGCTTCTGGCAGCAGGAATGAAAAGAGAGGAGCAGAGCACTGGGACCCGTTTGACAAAAACCGGCTTCCCACGGGAAAGTCTTTCTCCACGTGCAGACATGCTCCCAGGTGCCTGTGGCAAGGGGAAGGAAATGCCATACACTGACCTGGAAGAGACCACAGGGCCCAGGCACAGTCTGAACCCTTCCCTCATCCCGGCGGTTTTGCTAGCAGGAGTTCAACCCCAAGGAACACAGCCCGGAGACCCCTGGGGCAAAAACGGCTTCCGACGAACAATAGGTGCTTGCTGTGGAAAACCTATCCCAAGTGGGGGTAGCCAGGTAAACAAAATACCACACACCCAGGTGTAAGAAACAGCATTGCCCAGGCATGGTCTAAGCCCCTCACCTCGTCCCTGTGCTTTGGGGAGCCGGAGGGACAGCCAAGGCCCACGGCCCTGAGACCCCTTTGCAAAAATTCGGCTTCCCAAAGAAACAGTTTTCCTGAGGTGCAGACCCTCTCACAAGTGGTTGTGGCAAGGTAAAGCAAATGCCCTCCACTTCTCTGGAAGAAACCACTGTGCCCAGCCATGTTCTAAGCCCTCCCATCCTCCCTGGCCTTCTGGCAACAGGAGTGAAAAGAGAGGAGCAGAGCACTGGGACCCGTTTGAAAAAACCGGCTTCCCACGGGGAAGTCTTTCTCCACGTGCAGACATGCCCCCAGGTGCCTGTGGCAAGGGGAAGGAAATGCCATACAATGACCTGGAAGAGACCACAGGGCCCAGGCACAGTCTGAACCCTTCCCTCATCCCAGCGGTTTTGCTAGCAGGAGTTCAACCCCAAGGAACACAGCCCGGAGACCCCTGGGGCAAAAACGGCATCCGAGGAACAATAGGTGCTTGCAGTTGAAAAACCTATCCCAAGTGCTGGTAGCAAGGTAAACAAAATGCCACACACCCAGGTGTAAGAATCAACATTGCCCAGGCATGGTCTAAGCCCCTCACCTCGTCCCTGTGCTTTGGGGAGCCGGAGGGACGCCGGAGGCCCACGGCCCTGAGACCATTTTGCGAAAAGCAGGCTTCCCACGGAAACACTTTTCCTGAGGGGAAGACCCTCTCACAAGTGGTTGTGGCAAGGTAAAGCAAATTCCCTCCACTTCTCTGGAAGAAACCACAGTGCCCAGCCATGTTCTAAGCCCTCCCATCCTCCCTGGGCTTCTGGCAGCAGGAGTGAAAAGAGAGGAGCAGAGCACTGGGACTCGTTTGACAAAAACCGGCTTCCCACGGGAAAGTCTTTCTCCACGTGCAGACATGCTCCCAGGTGCCTGTGGAAGGGGAAGGAAATGCCATACACTGACCTGGAAGAGACCACAGGGCCCAGGCACAGTCTGAACCCTTCCCTCATCCCGGCGGTTTTGCTAGCAGGAGTTCAACCCCAATGAACACAGCCCGGAGACCCCTGGGGCAAAAACGGCTTCCGACGAACAATAGGTGCTTGCTGTGGAAAACCTATCCCAAGTTGGGGTAGCCAGGTAAACAAAATGCCACACACCCAGGTGTAAGAAACAACATTGCCCAGGCATGGTCTAAGCCCCTCACCTCGTCCCTGTGCTTTGGGGGGCCGGAGGGACAGCCGAGGCCCACGGCCCTGAGACCCCTTTGCAAAAAGTCGGCTTCCCACGGAAACAGTTTTCCTGAGGTGCAGACGCTCTCACATGTGGTTGTGGCAATGTAAAGCAAATGCCCTCCACTTCTCTGGAAGAAACCACAGTGCCCAGCCATGTTCTAAGCCCTCCCATCCTCCCTGGGCTTCTGGCAGCAGGAGTGAAAAGAGAGGAGCAGAGCACTGGGACCCGTTTGACAAAAACCGGCTTCCCACGGGAAAGTCTTTCTCCACGTGCAGACATGCTCCCAGGTGCCTGTGGCAAGGGGAAGGAAATGCCATACACTGACCTGGAAGAGACCACAGGGCCCAGGCACAGTCTGAACCCTTCCCTCATCCCGGCGGTTTTGCTAGCAGGAGTTCAACCCCAACGAACACAGCCCGGAGACCCCTGGGGCAAAAACGGCTTCCGACGAACAATAGGTGCTTGCTGTGGAAAAACTATCCCAAGTGGGGGTAGCCAGGTAAACAAAATGCCACACACCCAGGTGTAAGAAACAACATTGCTCAGGCATGGTCTAAGCCCCTCCCCTCGTCCCTGTGATTTGGGGGGCGGGAGGGACAGCCGAGGCCCACGGCCCTGAGACCCCTTTGCGAAAAGCAGGCTTCCCACGGAAACAGTTTTCCTGAGGTGCAGACCCTCTCACAAGTGGTTGTGGCAAGGTAAAGCAAATGCCCTCCACTTCTCTGAAAGAAACCACAGTGCCCAGCCATGTTCTAAGCCCTCCCATCCTCCCTGGGCTTCTGGCAGCAGGAGTGAAAAGAGAGGAGCAGAGCACTGGGACCCGTTTGACAAAAACCGGCTTCCCACGGGAAAGTCTTTCTCCACGTGCAGACATGCTCCCAGGTGCCTGTGGCAAGGGGAAGGAAATGCCATACACTGACCTGGAAGAGACCACAGGGCCCAGGCACAGTCTGAACCCTTCCCTCATCCCGGCGGTTTTGCTAGCAGGAGTTCAACCCCAAGGAACACAGCCCGGAGACCCCTGGGGCAAAAACGGCATCCGAGGAACAATAGGTGCTTGCAGTTGAAAAACCTATCCCAAGTGCTGGTAGCAAGGTAAACAAAATGCCACACACCCAGGTGTAAGAATCAACATTGCCCAGGCATGGTCTAAGCCCCTCACCTCGTCCCTGTGCTTTGGGGAGCCGGAGGGACGCCGGAGGCCCACGGCCCTGAGACCATTTTGCGAAAAGCAGGCTTCCCACGGAAACACTTTTCCTGAGGGGAAGACCCTCTCACAAGTGGTTGTGGCAAGGTAAAGCAAATGCCCTCCACTTCTCTGGAAGAAACCACAGTGCCCAGCCATGTTCTAAGCCCTCCCATCCTCCCTGGGCTTCTGGCAGCAGGAGTGAAAAGAGAGGAGCAGAGCACTGGGACTCGTTTGACAAAAACCGGCTTCCCACGGGAAAGTCTTTCTCCACGTGCAGACATGCTCCCAGGTGCCTGTGGCAAGGGGAAGGAAATGCCATACACTGACCTGGAAGAGACCACAGGGCCCAGGCACAGTCTGAACCCTTCCCTCATCCCGGCGGTTTTGCTAGCAGGAGTTCAACCCCAAGGAACACAGCTCGGAGACCCCTGGGGCAAAAACAGCTTCCGACGAACAATAGGTGCTTGCAGTTGAAAAACCTATCCCAAGTGGGGGTAGCCAGGTAAACAAAATGACACACACCCAGGTGTAAGAAACAACATTGCCCAGGCATGGTCTAAGCCCCTCACCTCGTCCCTGTGCTTTGGGGAGCCGGAGTGACAGCCGAGGCCCACGGCCCTGAGACCCTTTGCAGAAAGCCGGCTTCCCACGGAAACAGTTTTCCTGAGTTGCAGACACTCTCACAAGTGGTTGCGGCAAGGTAAAGCAAATGCCATCTACTTCTCTGGAAGAAACCACAGTGCCCAGCCATGTTCTAAGCCCTCCCATCCTCCCTGGGCTTCTGGCAGCAGGAGTGAAAAGAGAGGAGCAGAGCACTGGGACCCGTTTGAAAAAACCGGCTTCCCACGGGGAAGTCTTTCTCCACGTGCAGACATGCCCCCAGGTGCCTGTGGCAAGGGGAAGGAAATGCCATACAATGACCTGGAAGAGACCACAGGGCCCAGGCACAGTCTGAACCCTTCCCTCATCCCGGCGGTTTTGCTAGCAGGAGTTCAACCCCAAGGAACACAGCCCGGAGACCCCTGGGGCAAAAACGGCATCCGAGGAACAATAGGTGCTTGCAGTTGAAAAACCTATCCCAAGTGCTGGTAGCAAGGTAAACAAAATGCCACACACCCAGGTGTAAGAATCAACATTGCCCAGGCATGGTCTAAGCCCCGCACCTCGTCCCTGTGCTTTGGGGAGCCGGAGGGACGCCGGAGGCCCACGGCCCTGAGACCATTTTGCGAAAAGCAGGCTTCCCACGGAAACACTTTTCCTGAGGGGAAGACCCTCTCACAAGTGGTTGTGGCAAGGTAAAGCAAATGCCCTCCACTTCTCTGGAAGAAACCACAGTGCCCAGCCATGTTCTAAGCCCTCCCATCCTCCCTGGGCTTCTGGCAGCAGGAGTGAAAAGAGAGGAGCAGAGCACTGGGACTCGTTTGACAAAAACCGGCTTCCCACGGGAAAGTCTTTCTCCACGTGCAGACATGCTCCCAGGTGCCTGTGGCAAGGGGAAGGAAATGCCATACACTGACCTGGAAGAGACCACAGGGCCCAGGCACAGTCTGAACCCTTCCCTCATCCCGGCGGTTTTGCTAGCAGGAGTTCAACCCCAATGAACACAGCCCGGAGACCCCTGGGGCAAAAACGGCTTCCGACGAACAATAGGTGCTTGCTGTGGAAAACCTATCTCAAGTGGGGGTAGCCAGGTATACAAAATGCCACACACCCAGGTGTAAGAAACAACATTGCTCAGGCATGGTCTAAGCCCCTCCCCTCGTCCCTGTGATTTGGGGGGCGGGAGGGACAGCCGAGGCCCACGGCCCTGAGACCCCTTTGCAAAAAGCCGGCTTCCCACGGAAACAGTATTCCTGAGGTGCAGACCCTCTCACAAGTGGTTGTGGCCAGGTAAAGCCAATGCCATCTACTTCTCTGGAAGAAACCACAGTGCCCAGCCAAGTTCTAAGCCCTCCCATCCTCCCTGGGCTTCTGGCAGCAGGAGTGAAAAGAGAGGAGCAGAGCACTGGGACCCGTTTGACAAAAACCGGCTTCCCACGGGAAAGTCTTTCTCCACGTGCAGACATGCTCCCAGGTGCCTGTGGCAAGGGGAAGGAAATGCCATACACTGACCTGGAAGAGACCACAGGGCCCAGGCACAGTCTGAACCCTTCCCTCATCCCGGCGCTTTTGCTAGCAGGAGTTCAACCCCAAGGAACACAGCCCGGAGACCCCTGGGGCAAAAACGGCTTCCGACGAACAATAGGTGCTTGCTGTGGAAAACCTATCCCAAGTGGGGGTAGCCAGGTAAACAAAATACCACACACCCAAGTGTAAGAAACAGCATTGCCCAGGCATGGTCTAAGCCCCTCACCTCGTCCCTGTGCTTTGGGGAGCCGGAGGGACAGCCAAGGCCCACGGCCCTGAGACCCCTTTGCAAAAAGTCGGCTTCCCAAAGAAACAGTTTTCCTGAGGTGCAGACCCTCTCACAAGTGGTTGTGGCAAGGTAAAGCAAATGCCCTCCACTTCTCTGGAAGAAACCACAGTGCCCAGCCATGTTCTAAGCCCTCCCATCCTCCCTGGCCTTCTGGCAGCAGGAGTGCAAAGAGAGGAGCAGAACACTGGGACCCGTTTGACAAAAACCGGCTTCCCACGGGAAAGTCTTTCTCCACGTGCAGACATGCTCCCAGGTGCCTGTGGCAAGGGGAAGGAAATGCCATACACTGACCTGGAAGAGACCACAGGGCCCATGCACAATCTGAACCCTTCCCTCATCCCGGCGGTTTTGCTAGCAGGAGTTCAACCCCAACGAACACAGCCCGGAGACCCCTGGGGCAAAAATGGCTTCCGACGAACAATAGGTGCTTGCTGTGGAAAACCTATCCCAAGCCGGGTAGCCAGGTAAACAAAATGCCACACACCCAGGTGTAAGAATCAACATTGCCCAGGCATAGTCTAAGCCCCTCACCTCGTCCCTCTGCTTTGGGGGGCCGGAGGGACAGCCGAGGCCCACGGCCCTGAGACCCCTTTGCAAAAAGCCGGCTTCCCACGGAAACAGTATTCCTGAGGTGCAGACCCTCTCACAAGTGGTTGTGGCCAGGTAAAGCCAATGCCATCTACTTCTCTGGAAGAAACCACAGTGCCCAGCCAAGTTCTAAGCCCTCCCATCCTCCCTGGGCTTCTGGCAGCAGGAGTGAAAAGAGAGGAGCAGAGCACTGGGACCCGTTTGACAAAAACCGGCTTCCCACGGGAAAGTCTTTCTCCACGTGCAGACATGCTCCCAGGTGCCTGTGGCAAGGGGAAGGAAATGCCATACACTGACCTGGAAGAGACCACAGGGCCCAGGCACAGTCTGAACCCTTCCCTCATCCCGGCGGTTTTGCTAGCAGGAGTTCAACCCCAAGGAACACAGCCCGGAGACCCCTGGGGCAAAAACGGCTTCCGACGAACAATAGGTGCTTGCTGTGGAAAACCTATGCCAAGTGAGGGTAGCCAGGTAAACAAAATGCCACATACCCAGGTATAAGAAACAACATTGCCCAGGCATGGTCTAAGCCCCTCACCTCGTCCCTGTGCTTTGGGGAGCCGGAGGGACAGCCGAGGCCCATGGCCCTGAGACCCCTTTCCAAAAAGCCGGCTTCCCACGGAAACAGTTTTCCTGAGGTGCAGACCCTCTCACAAGTGGTTGTGGCAAGGTAAAGCAAGTGCGCTCCACTTCTCTGAAGAAACCACAGTGCCCAGCCATGTTCTAAGCCCTCCCATCCTCCCTGGGCTTCTGGCAGCAGGAGTGAAAAGAGAGGAGCAGAGCACTGGGACCCGTTTGACAAAAACCGGCTTCCCACGGGAAAGTCTTTCTCCACGTGCAGACATGCTCCCAGGTGCCTGTGGCAAGGGGAAGGAAATGCCATATACTGACCTGGAAGAGACCACAGGGCCCAGGCACAGTCTGAACCCTTCCCTCCTCCAGGCGGTTTTGCTAGCAGGAGTTCAACCCCAAGGAACACAGCCCGGAGACCCCTGGGGCAACAACGGCTTCCGAGGAACAATAGGTGCTTGCAGTTGAAAAACCTATCCCAAGTGGGGGTAGCCAGGTAAACAAAATGCCACACACCCAGGTGTAAGAAACAACATTGCCCAGGCATGGTCTAAGCCCCTCACCTCGTCCCTGTGCTTTGGGGGGCCGGAGGGACAGCCGAGGCCCACGGCCCTGAGACCCCTTTGCAAAAAGCCGGCTTCCCACGGAAACAGTTTTCCTGAGGTGCAGACCCTCTCACAAGTGGTTGTGGCAAGGTAAAGCAAATGCCCTCCACTTCTCTGAAAGAAACCACAGTGCCCAGCCATGTTCTATGCCCTCCCATCCTCCCTGGGCTTCTGGCAGCAGGAGTGAAAAGAGAGGAGCAGAGCACTGGGACCCGTTTGACAAAAACCGGCTTCCCACGGGAAAGTCTTTCTCCACGTGCAGACATGCTCCCAGGTGCCTGTGGCAAGGGGAAGGAAATGCCATACACTGACCTGGAAGAGACCACAGGGCCCAGGCACAGTCTGAACCCTTCCCTCATCCCGGCGGTTTTGCTAGCAGGAGTTCAACCCCAACGAACACAGCCCGGAGACCCCTGGGGCAAAAACGGCTTCCGACGAACAATAGGTGCTTGCTGTGGAAAACCTATCCCAAGTTGGGGTAGCCAGGTAAACAAAATGCCACACACCCAGGTGTAAGAAACAACATTGCCCAGGCATGGTCTAAGCCCCTCACCTCGTCCCTGTGCTTTGGGGTGCCGGAGGGACAGCCGAGGCCCACGGCCCTGAGACCCCTTTGCAAAAAGCCGGCTTCCCACGGAAACAGTATTCCTGAGGTACAGACCCTCTCACAAGTGGTTGTGGCCAGGTAAAGCCAATGCCATCTACTTCTCTGGAAGAAACCACAGTGCCCAGCCAAGTTCTAAGCCCTCCCATCCTCCCTGGGCTTCTGGCAGCAGGAATGAAAAGAGAGGAGCAGAGCACTGGGACCCGTTTGACAAAAACCGGCTTCCCACGGGAAAGTCTTTCTCCACGTGCAGACATGCTCCCAGGTGCCTGTGGCAAGGGGAAGGAAATGCCATACACTGACCTGGAAGAGACCACAGGGCCCAGGCACAGTCTGAACCCTTCCCTCATCCCGGCGGTTTTGCTAGCAGGAGTTCAACCCCAAAGAACACAGCCCAGAGACCCCTGGGGAAAAAACGGCTTCGGAGGAACAATAGGTGCTTGCTGTGGAAAACCTATCCAAGTGGGGTTAGCCAGGTAAACAAAATACCACACACCCAGGTGTAAGAAACAGCATTGCCCAGGCATGGTCTAAGCCCCTCACCTCGTCCCTGTGCTTTGGGGAGTCGAAGGGACAGCCGAGGCCCACGGCCCTGAGACCCCTTTGCAAAAAGCCGGCTTCCCACGGAAACAGTTTTCCTGAGGTGCAGACCCTCTCACAAGTGGTTGTGGCAAGGTAAAGCAAATGCCCTCCACTTCTCTGGAAGAAACCACAGTGCCCAGCCATGTTCTAAGCCCTCCCATCCTCCCTGGGCTTCTGGCAGCAGGAGTGAAAAGAGAGGAGCAGAGCACTGGGACCCGTTTGACAAAAACCGGCTTCCCACGGGAAAGTCTTTCTCCACGTGCAGACATGCTCCCAGGTACCTGTGGCAAGGGGAAGGAAATGCCATACACTGACCTGGAAGAGACCACAGGGCCCAGGCACAGTCTGAACCCTTCCCTCATCCCGGCGGTTTTGCTAGCAGGAGTTCAACCCCAAAGAACACAGCCCAGAGACCCCTGGGGCAAAAACGGCTTCCGACGAACAATAGGTGCTTGCTGTGGAAAACCTATCCAAGTGGGGTTAGCCAGGTAAACAAAATACCACACACCCAGGTGTAAGAAACAGCATTGCCCAGGCATGGTCTAAGCCCCTCACCTCGTCCCTGTGCTTTGGGGAGCCGGAGGGACAGCCGAGGCCCACGGCCCTGAGACCCCTTTGCAAAAAGCCGGCTTCCCACGGAAACAGTTTTCCTGAGGTGCAGACCCTCTCACAAGTGGTTGTGGCAAGGTAAAGCAAATGCCCTCCACTTCTCTGGAAGAAACAACAGTGCCCAGCCATGTTCTAAGCCCCCCCATCCTCCCTGGGCTTCTGGCAGCAGGAGTGAAAAGAGAGGAGCAGAGAACTGGGACCCGTTTGACAAAAACCGGCTTCCCACGGGAAAGTCTTTCTCCACATACAGACAGGCTATCAGGTGCCTGTGGCAAGGGGAAGGAAATGCCATACATTGACCTGGAAGAGACCACAGGGCCCAGGCACAGTCTGAACCCTTCCCTCATCCCGGCGGTTTTGCTAGCAGGAGTTCAACCCCAAGGAACACAGCCCGGAGACCCCTGGGGCAAAAACGGCTTCCGACGAACAATAGGTGCTTGCAGTTGAAAAACCTATCCCAAGTGGGGGTAGCCAGGTAAACAAAATGCCACACACCCAGGTGTAAGAAACAACATTGCCCAGGCATAGTCTAAGCCCCTCACCTCGTCCCTGTGATTTGGGGAGCCGGAGGGACACCCGAGGCCCACGGCCCTGAGACCCCTTTGCGAAAAGCAGGCTTCCCACGGAAACAGTTTTCCTGAGGTGCAGACCCTCTCACAAGTGGTTGTGGCAAGGTAAAGCAAATGCCCTCCACTTCTCTGAAAGAAACCACAGTGCCCAGCCATGTTCTAAGCCCTCCCATCCTCCCTGGGCTTCTGGCAGCAGGAGTGAAAAGAGAGGAGCAGAGCACTGGGACCCGTTTCACAAAAACCGGCTTCCCACGGGAAAGTCTTTCTCCACGTGCAGACATGCTCCCAGGTGCCTGTGGCAAGGGGAAGGAAATGCCATACACTGACCTGGAAGAGACCACAGGGCCCAGGCACAGTCTGAACCCTTCCCTCATCCCGGCGGTTTTGCTAGCAGGAGTTCAACCCCAAGGAACACAGCCCGGAGACCTCTGGGGCAAAAACAGCTTCCGACGAACAATAGGTGCTTGCTGTGGAAAACCTATCCCAAGTGCGGGTAGCCAGGTAAACAAAATGCCACACACCCAGGTGTAAAAAACAACATTGCCCACGCATGGTCTAAGCCCCTCACCTCGTCCCTGTGCTTTCGGGAGCCGGAGGGACAGCCGAGGCCCATGGCCCTGAGACCCCTTTGCAAAAAGCCGGCTTCCCACGGAAACAGTTTTCCTGAGGTGCAGACCCTCTCACAAGTGGTTGTGGCAAGGTAAAGCAAATGCCCTCCACTTCTCTGGAAGAAACCACAGTGCCCAGCCATGTTCTAAGCCCTCCCATCCTCCCTGGGCTTCTGGCAGCAGGAGTGAAAAGAGAGGAGCAGAGCACTGGGACCCGTTTGACAAAAACCGGCTTCCCACGGGAAAGTCTTTCTCCACGTACAGACATGCTCCCAGGTGCCTGTGGCAAGGGGAAGGAAATGCCATACACTGACCTGGAAGAGACCACAGGGCCCAGGCACAGTCTGAACCCTTCCCTCATCCCGGCGGTTTTGCTAGCAGGAGTTCAACCCCAACGAACACAGCCCGGAGACCCCTGGTGCAAAAACGACTTTCGACGAACCATAGGTGCTTGCAGTTGAAAAACCTATCCCAAGTGCGGGTAGCCAGGTAAACAAAATGCCACACACCCAGGTGTAAGAATCAACATTGCCCAGGCATAGTCTAAGCCCCTCACCTCGTCCCTGTGATGTGGGGAGCTGGAGGGACACCCGAGGCCCACGGCCCTGAGACCATTTTGCGAAAAGCAGGCTTCCCACGGAAACAGTTTTCCTGAGGTGCAGATCCTCTCACAAGTGGTTGTGGCAAGGTAAAGCAAATGCCCTCCACTTCTCTGGAAGAAACCACAGTGCCCAGCCATGTTCTAAGCCCTCCCATCCTCCCTGGGCTTCTGGCAGCAGGAGTGAAAAGAGAGGAGCAGAGCACTGGGACCCGTTTGACAAAAACCGGCTTCCCACGGGAAAGTCTTTCTCCAAGTGCAGACATGCTCCCAGGTACCTGTGGCAAGGGGAAGGAAATGCCATACACTGACCTGGAAGAGACCACAGGGCCCAGGCTCAATGTGAACCCTTCCCTCATCCCGGCGGTTTTGCTAGCAGGAGTTCAACCCCAACGAACACGGCCCGGAGACCCCTGGGGCAAAAACGGCTTCCGACGAACAATAGGTGCTTGCAGTTGAAAAACCTATCCCAAGTGGGGGTAGCCAGGTAAACAAAATGCCACACACCCAGGTGTAAGAAACAACATTGCCCAGGCATGGTCTAAGCCCCTCACCTCGTCCCTGTGCTTTGGGGAGCCGGAGGGACAGCCGAGGCCCGCGGCCCTGAGACCCTTTGCAAAAAGCCGGCTTCCCACGGAAACAGTTTTCCTGAGTTGCAGACCCTCTCACAAGTGGTTGCGGCAAGGTAAAGCAAATGCCATCTACTTCTCTGGAAGAAACCACAGTGCCCAGCCATGTTCTAAGCCCTCCCATCCTCCCTGGGCTTCTGGCAGCAGGAGTGAAAAGAGAGGAGCAGAGCACTGGGACCCGTTTGACAAAAACCGGCTTCCCACGGGAAAGTCTTTCTCCACGTGCAGACATGCTCCCACGTGCCTGTGGCAAGGGGAAGGAAATGCCATACACTGACCTGGAAGAGAACACAGGGCCCATGCACAACCTGAACCCTTCCCTCATCCCGGCGGTTTTGCTAGCAGGAGTTCAAACCCAAGGAACACAGCCCAGAGACCCCTGGGGCAAAAACGGCTTCCGATGAACAATAGGTGCTTGCGGTGGAAAAACTATCCCAAGTGGGGGTAGCAAGGTAAACAAAATTCCACACACGCAGGTGTAAGAAACAACATTGCCCAGGCATGGTATAAGCCCCTCACCTCGTCCCTGTGCTTTGGGGAGCCGGAGGGACAGCCGAGGCCCACGGCCCTGAGACCCCTTTGCAAAAAGCCGGCTTCCCACGGAAACAGTTCTCCTGAGGTGCAGACCCTCTCACTAGTGGTTGTGGCAAGGTAAAGCAAATGCCCTCCACTTCTCGGGAAGAAACCACAGTGCCCAGCCATGTTCTAAGCCCTCCCATCCTCCCTGGGCTTCTGGCAGCAGGAGTGAAAAGAGAGGAGCAGAGCACTGGGACCCGTTTGACAAAAACCGGCTTCCCACGGGAAAGTCTTTCTCCACGTGCAGACAGGCTCCCAGGTGCCTGTGGCAAGGGGAAGGAAATGCCATACACTGACCTGGAAGAGACCACAGGGCCCAGGCACAGTCTGAACCCTTCCCTCATCCCGGCGGTTTTGCTAGCCGGAGTTCAACCCCAAGGAACACAGCCCGGAGACCCCTGGGACAAAAACGGCTTCCGACGAACAATAGGTGCTTGCAGTTGAAAAACCTATCCCAAGTGGGGGTAGCCAGGTAAACAAAATGCCACACACCCAGGTGTAAGAACCAACATTGCCCAGGCATGGTCTAAGCCCCTCACCTCGTCCCTGTGATTTGGGGAGCCAGAGGGACACCCGAGGCCCACGTCCCTGAGACCCTTTACAAAAAGCCGGCTTCCCACGGAAACAGTTTTCCTGAGGTGCAGACCCTCTCACAAGTGGTTGTGGCAAGGTAAAGCAAATGCCCTCCACTACTCTGGAAGAAACCACAGTGCCCAGCCATGTTCTAAGCCCTCCCATCCTCCCTGGGCTTCTGGCAGCAAGAGTGAAAAGAGAGGAGCAGAGCACTGGGACCCGTTTGACAAAAACCGGCTTCCCACGGGAAAGTCTTTCTCCACGTACAGACATGCTCCCAGGTGCCTGTGGCAAGGGGAAGGAAATGCCATACACTGACCTGGAAGAGACCACAGGGCCCAGGCACAGTCTGAACCCTTCCCTCATCCCGGCGGTTTTGCTAGCAGGAGTTCAACCCCAAGGAACACAGCCCGGAGACCCCTGGGGCAAAAACGGCTTCCGACGAACAATAGGTGCTTGCAGTTGAAAAACCTATCCCAAGTGCGGGTAGCCAGGTAAACAAAATGCCACACACCCAGGTGTAAGAATCAACATTGCCCAGGCATAGTCTAAGCCCCTCACCTCGTCCCTGTGATGTGGGGAGCTGGAGGGACACCCGAGGCCCACGGCCCTGAGACCATTTTGCGAAAAGCAGGCTTCCCACGGAAACAGTTTTCCTGAGGTGCAGATCCTCTCACAAGTGGTTGTGGCAAGGTAAAGCAAATGCCCTCCACTTCTCTGGAAGAAACCACAGTGCCCAGCCATGTTCTAAGCCCTCCCATCCTCCCTGGGCTTCTGGCAGCAGGAGTGAAAAGAGAGGAGCAGAGCACTGGGACCCGTTTGACAAAAACCGGCTTCCCACGGGAAAGTCTTTCTCCACGTGCAGACATGCTCCCAGGTACCTGTGGCAAGGGGAAGGAAATGCCATACACTGACCTGGAAGAGACCACAGGGCCCAGGCTCAATGTGAACCCTTCCCTCATCCCGGCGGTTTTGCTAGCAGGAGTTCAACCCCAACGAACACGGCCCGGAGACCCCTGGGGCAAAAACGGCTTCCGACGAACAATAGGTGCTTGCAGTTGAAAAACCTATCCCAAGTGGGGGTAGCCAGGTAAACAAAATGCCACACACCCAGGTGTAAGAAAAAACATTGCCCAGGCATGGTCTAAGCCCCTCACCTCGTCCCTGTGCTTTGGGGAGCCGGAGGGACAGCCGAGGCCCGCGGCCCTGAGACCCTTTGCAAAAAGCCGGCTTCCCACGGAAACAGTTTTCCTGAGTTGCAGACCCTCTCACAAGTGGTTGCGGCAAGGTAAAGCAAATGCCATCTACTTCTCTGGAAGAAACCACAGTGCCCAGCCATGTTCTAAGCCCTCCCATCCTCCCTGGGCTTCTGGCAGCAGGAGTGAAAAGAGAGGAACAGAGCACTGGGACCCGTTTGACAAAACCTGCTTCCCACGGGAAAGTCTTTCTCCACGTGCAGACATGCCCCCAGGTGCCTGTGGCAAGGGGAAGGAAATGCCATACACTGACCTGGAAGAGACCACAGGGCCCAGGCACAGTCTGAACCCTTCCCTCATCCCGGCGGTTTTGCTAGCAGGAGTTCAACCCCAAAGAACACAGTCCAGAGACCCCTGGGGCAAAAACGACTTCCGACGAACAATAGGTGCTTGTAGTTGAAAAACCTATCCCAAGTGCGGGTAGCCAGGTAAACAAAATGCCACACACCCAGGTGTAAGAATCAACATTGCCCAGGCATGCTCTAAGCCCCTCACCTCGTCCCTGTGATTTGGGGAGCCGGAGGGACGCCCGAGGCCCACGGCCCTGAGACCATTTTGCGAAAAGCAGGCTTCCCACGGAAACAGTTTTCCTGAGGTGCAGACCCTCTCACAAGTGGTTGTGGCAAGGTAAAGCAAATGCCCTCCACTTCTCTGGAAGAAACCACAGTGCCCAGCCATGTTCTAAGCCCTCCCATCCTCCCTGGGCTTCTGGCAGCAGGAGTGAAAAGAGAGGAGCAGAGCACTGGGACCCGTTTGACAAAAACCGGCTTCCCACGGGAAAGTCTTTCTCCACGTGCAGACATGCTCCCAGGTGCCTGTGGCAAGGGGAAGGAAAAGCCATACACTGACCTGGAAGAGACCACAGGGCCCATGCACAATATGAACCCTTCTCTCATCCCGGCGGTTTTGCTAGCAGGAGCTCAACCCCAAGGAACACAGCCCGGAGACCCCTGGGGCAAAAACGGCTTCCGATGAACAATAGGTGCTTGCGGTGGAAAACCTATCCCAAGTGCGGGTAGCCAGGTAAACAAAATGCCACACACCCAGGTGTAAGAAACAACATTGCCCAGGCATGGTCTAAGCCCCTCACCTCGTCCCTGTGCTTTGGGGAGCCGGAGGGACGGCCGAGGCCCATGGCCCTGAGACCCCTTTGCAAAAAGCCAGCTTCCCACGGAAACAGTTTTCCTGAGGTGCAGACCCTCTCACAAGTGGTTGTGGCAAGGTAAAGCAAATGCCCTCCACTTCTCTGAAGAAACCACAGTGCCCAGCCATGTTCTAAGCCCTCCCATCCTCCCTGGGCTTCTGGCAGCAGGAGTGAAAAGAGAGGAGCAGAGCACTGGGACCCGTTTGACAAAAACCGGCTTCCCACGGGAAAGTCTTTCTCCACGTGCAGACATGCTCCCAGGTGCCTGTGGCAAGGGGAAGGAAATGCCATACACTGACCTGGAAGAGACCATAGGGCCCAGGCACAGTCTGAACCCTTCCCTCATCCCGGCGGTTTTGCTAGCAGGAGTTCAACCCCAAGGAACACAGCCCGGAGACCCCTGGGGCAAAAATGGCTTCCGACGAACCATAGGTGCTTGCAGTTGAAAAACCTATCCCAAGTGCGGGTAGCCAGGTACACAAAATGCCACACACCCAGGTGTAAGAATCAACATTGCCCAGGCATAGTCTAAGCCCCTCACCTCGTCCCTGTGATTTGGGGAGCCGGAGGGACACCCGAGGCCCACGGCCCTGAGACCATTTTGCGAAAAGCAGGCTTCCCACGGAAACAGTTTTCCTGAGGTGCAGACCCTCTCACAAGTGGTTGTGGCAAGGTAAAGCAAATGCCCTCCACTTCTCTGAAACAAACCACAGTGCCCAGCCATGTTCTAAGCCCTCCCATCCTCCCTGGGCTTCTGGCAGCAGGAGTGAAAAGAGAGGAGCAGAGCACTGGGACCCGTTTGAAAAAACCGGCTTCCCACGGGGAAGTCTTTCTCCACGTGCAGACATGCCCCCAGGTGCCTGTGGCAAGGGGAAGGAAATGCCATACAATGACCTGGAAGAGACCACAGGGCCCAGGCACAGTCTGAACCCTTCCCTCATCCCGGCGGTTTTGCTAGCAGGAGTTCAACCCCAAGGAACACAGCCCGGAGACCCCTGGGGCAAAAACGGCATCCGAGGAACAATAGGTGCTTGCAGTTGAAAAACCTATCCCAAGGGGGGTAGCCAGGTAAACAAAATGCCACACACCTAGGTGTAAGAATCAACATTGCCCAGGCAAGGTCTAAGCCCCTCACCTCGTCCCTGTGCTTTGGGGAACCGGAGGGACACCCGAGGCCCACGGCCCTGAAACCCCTTTGCAAAAAACCGGCTTCCCACGGAAACAGTTTTCCTGAGGTACAGACCCTCTCACTAGTGGTTGTGGCAAGGTAAAGCAAATGCCCTCCACTTCTCTGGAAGAAACCACAGTGCCCAGCCATGTTCTAAGCCCTCCCATCCTCCCTGGGCTTCTGGCAGCAGGAGTGAAAAGAGAGGAGCAGAGCACTGGGACCCGTTTGACAAAAACCGGCTTCCCACGGGAAAGTCTTTCTCCACGTGCAGACATGCTCCCAGGTGCCTGTGGCAAGGGGAAGGAAATGCCATACACTGACCTGGAAGAGACCACAGGGCCCAGGCACAGTCTGAACCCTTCCCTCATCCCGGCGGTTTTGCTAGCAGGAGTTCAACCCCAAGGAACACAGCCCGGAGACCCCTGGGGCAAAAATGGCATCCGAGGAACAATAGGTGCTTGTACTTGAAAAACCTATCCCAAGTGCGGGTAGCCAGGTAAACAAAATTCCACACACCCAGGTGTAAGAATCAACATTGCCCAGGCATGCTCTAAGCCCCTCACCTCGTCCCTGTGATTTGGGGAGCCGGAGGGACGCCCGAGGCCCACGGCCCTGCGACCATTTTGCGAAAAGCAGGCTTCCCACGGAAACAGTTTTCCTGAGGTGCAGACCCTCTCACAAGTGGTTGTGGCAAGGTAAAGCAAATGCCCTCCACTTCTCTGGAAGAAACCACAGTGCCCAGCCATGTTCTAAGCCCTCCCATCCTCCCTGGGCTTCTGGCAGCAGGAGTGAAAAGAGAGGAGCAGAGCACTGGGACCCGTTTGACAAAAACCGGCTTCCCACGGGAAAGTCTTTCTCCACGTGCAGACATGCTCCCAGGTGCCTGTGGCAAGGGGAAGGAAAAGCCATACACTGACCTGGAAGAGACCACAGGGCCCATGCACAATCTGAACCCTTCCCTCATCCCGGCGGTTTTGCTAGCAGGAGTTCAACCCCAAGGAACACAGCCCGGAGACCCCTGGGGCAAAAATGGCTTCCGACGAACAATAGGTGCTTGCTGTGGAAAACCTATCCCAAGTGGGGGTAGCCAGGTAAACAAAATACCACACACCCAAGTGTAAGAAACAGCATTGCCCAGGCATGGTCTAAGCCCCTCACCTCGTCCCTGTGCTTTGGGGAGCCGGAGGGACAGCCGAGGCCCACGGCCCTGAGACCCCTTTGCAAAAAGTCGGCTTCCCAAAGAAACAGTTTTCCTGAGGTGCAGACCCTCTCACAAGTGGTTGTGGCAAGGTAAAGCAAATGCCCTCCACTTCTCTGGAAGAAACCACAGTGCCCAGCCATGTTCTAAGCCCTCCCATCCTCCCTGGCCTTCTGGCAGCAGGAGTGCAAAGAGAGGAGCAGAACACTGGGACCCGTTTGACAAAAACCGGCTTCCCACGGGAAAGTCTTTCTCCACGTGCAGACATGCTCCCAGGTGCCTGTGGCAAGGGGAAGGAAATGCCATACACTGACCTGGAAGAGACCACAGGGCCCATGCACAATCTGAACCCTTCCCTCATCCCGGCGGTTTTGCTAGCAGGAGTTCAACCCCAACGAACACAGCCCGGAGACCCCTGGGGCAAAAACGGCTTCCGACGAACAATAGGTGCTTGCTGTGGAAAACCTATCCCAAGCCGGGTAGCCAGGTAAACAAAATGCCACACACCCAGGTGTAAGAATCAACATTGCCCAGGCATAGTCTAAGCCCCTCACCTCGTCCCTGTGCTTTGGGGAGCCGGAGGGACAGCCGAGGCCCACGGCCCTGAGACCCCTTTGCAAAAAGCCGGCTTCCCACGGAAACAGTATTCCTGAGGTGCAGACCCTCTCACAAGTGGTTGTGGCCAGGTAAAGCCAATGCCATCTACTTCTCTGGAAGAAACCACAGTGCCCAGCCAAGTTCTAAGCCCTCCCATCCTCCCTGGGCTTCTGGGAGCAGGAGTGAAAAGAGAGGAGCAGAGCACTGGGACCCGTTTGACAAAAACCGGCTTCCCACGGGAAAGTCTTTCTCCACGTGCAGACATGCTCCCAGGTGCCTGTGGCAAGGGGAAGGAAATGCCATACACTGACCTGGAAGAGACCACAGGGCCCAGGCACAGTCTGAACCCTTCCCTCATCCCGGCGGTTTTGCTAGCAGGTGTTCAACCCCAAGGAACACAGCCCGGAGACCCCTGGGGCAAAAACGGCTTCCGACGAACAATAGGTGCTTGCTGTGGAAAACCTATGCCAAGTGAGGGTAGCCAGGTAAACAAAATGCCACATACCCAGGTATAAGAAACAACATTGCCCAGGCATGGTCTAAGCCCCTCACCTCGTCCCTGTGCTTTGGGGAGCCGGAGGGACAGCCGAGGCCCATGGCCCTGAGACCCCTTTCCAAAAAGCCGGCTTCCCACGGAAACAGTTTTCCTGAGGTGCAGACCCTCTCACAAGTGGTTGTGGCAAGGTAAAGCAAGTGCCCTCCACTTCTCTGAAGAAACCACAGTGCCCAGCCATGTTCTAAGCCCTCCCATCCTCCCTGGGCTTCTGGCAGCAGGAGTGAAAAGAGAGGAGCAGAGCACTGGGACCCGTTTGACAAAAACCGGCTTCCCACGGGAAAGTCTTTCTCCACGTGCAGACATGCTCCCAGGTGCCTGTGGCAAGGGGAAGGAAATGCCATACACTGACCTGGAAGAGACCACAGGGCCCAGGCACAGTCTGAACCCTTCCCTCCTCCAGGCGGTTTTGCTAGCAGGAGTTCAACCCCAAGGAACACAGCCCGGAGACCCCTGGGGCAACAACGGCTTCCGAGGAACAATAGGTGCTTGCAGTTGAAAAACCTATCCCAAGTGGGGGTAGCCAGGTAAACAAAATGCCACACACCCAGGTGTAAGAAACAACATTGCCCAGGCATGGTCTAAGCCCCTCACCTCGTCCCTGTGCTTTGGGGGGCCGGAGGGACAGCCGAGGCCCACGGCCCTGAGACCCCTTTGCAAAAAGCCGGCTTCCCACGGAAACAGTATTCCTGAGGTGCAGACCCTCTCACAAGTGGTTGTGGCCAGGTAAAGCCAATGCCATCTACTTCTCTGGAAGAAACCACAGTGCCCAGCCAAGTTCTAAGCCCTCCCATCCTCCCTGGGCTTCTGGCAGCAGGAGTGAAAAGAGAGGAGCAGAGCACTGGGACCCGTTTGACAAAAACCGGCTTCCCACGGGAAAGTCTTTCTCCACGTGCAGACATGCTCCCAGGTGCCTGTGGCAAGGGGAAGGAAATGCCATACACTGACCTGGAAGAGACCACAGGGCCCAGGCACAGTCTGAACCCTTCCCTCATCCCGGCGGTTTTGCTAGCAGGAGTTCAACCCCAAGGAACACAGCCCGGAGACCCCTGGGGCAAAAACGGCTTCCGACGAACAATAGGTGCTTGCTGTGGAAAACCTATGCCAAGTGCGGGTAGCCAGGTAAACAAAATGCCACACACCCAGGTGTAAGAAACAACATTGCGCAGGCATGGTCTAAGCCCCTCACCTCGTCCCTGTACTTTGGGGACCCGGAGGGACAGCCGAGGCCCATGGCCCTGAGACCCCTTTGCAAAAAGCCGGCTTCCCACGGAAACAGTTTTCCTGAGGTGCAGACCCTCTCACAGGTGGTTGTGGCAAGGTAAAGCAAATGCCCTCCACTTCTCTGAAGAAACCACAGTGCCCAGCCATGTTCTATGCCCTCCCATCCTCCCTGGGCTTCTGGCAGCAGGAGTGAAAAGAGAGGAGCAGAGCACTGGGACCCGTTTGACAAAAACCGGCTTCCCACGGGAAAGTCTTTCTCCACGTGCAGACATGCTCCCAGGTGCCTGTGGCAAGGGGAAGGAAATGCCAACACTGACCTGGAAGAGACCACAGGGCCCAGGCACATTCTGAACCCTTCTCTCATCCCGGCGGTTTTGCTAGCAGGAGTTCAACCCCAACGAACACAGCCCGGAGACCCCTGGGGCAAAAACGGCTTCCGACGAACAATAGGTGCTTGCTGTGGAAAACCTATCCCAAGTGGGGGTAGCCAGGTAAACAAAATGCCACACACCCAGGTGTAAGAAACAACATTGCCCAGCCATGGTCTAAGCCCCTCACCTCGTCCCTGTGCTTTGGGGAGCCAGAGGGACACCCGAGGCCCACGGCCCTGAGAACCCTTTACAAAAAGCCGGCTTCCCACGGAAACAGTTTTCCTGAGGTGCAGACCCTCTCACAAGTGGTTGTGGCAATGTAAAGAAAATGCCGTCCACTTCTCTGGAAGAAACCACAGTGCCCAGCCATGTTCTAAGCCCTCCCATCCTCCCTGGGCTTCTGGCAGTAGGAGTGAAAAGAGAGGAGCAGAGCACTGGGACCCGTTTGACAAAAACCGGCTTCCCACGGGAAAGTCTTTCTCCACGTGCAGACATGCTCCCAGGTGCCTGTGGCAAGGGGAAGGAAATGCCAACACTGACCTGGAAGAGACCACAGGGCCCAGGCACAGTCTGAACCCTTCCCTCATCCCGGCGGTTTTGCTAGCAGGAGTTCAACCCCAACGAACACAGCCCGGAGACCCCTGGGGCAAAAACCGTTTCCGACGAACAATAGGTGCTTGCTGTGGAAAACCTATCCCAAGTGGGGGTAGCCAGGTAAACAAAATGCCACACACCCAGGTGTAAGAAACAACATTGCCCAGGCATGGTCTAAGCCCCTCACCTCGTCCCTGTGCTTTGGGGAGCCGGAGGGACAGCCGAGGCCCACGGCCCTGAGACCCCTTTGCAAAAAGCCGGCTTCCCACGGAAACAGTTTTCCTGAGTTGCAGACCCTCTCACAAGTGGTTGTGGCAATGTAAAGCAAATGCCCTCCACTTCTCTGGAAGAAACCACAGTGCCCAGCCATGTTCTATGCCCTCCCATCCTCCCTGGGCTTCTGGCAGCAGGAGTGAAAAGAGAGGAGCAGAGCACTGGGACCCGTTTGACAAAAACCGGCTTCCCACGGGAAAGTCTTTCTCCACGTGCAGACATGCTCCCAGGTGCTGTGGCAAGGGGAAGGAAATGCCATACACTGACCTGGAAGAGACCACAGGGCCCAGGCACAGTCTGAACCCTTCCCTCATCCCGGCGGTTTTGCTAGCAGGAGTTCAACCTCAGGAACACAGCCCGGAGACCCCTGGGGCAAAAACCGCTTCCGACGAACAATAGGTGCTTGCAGTTGAAAAACTTATCCCAAGTGGGGGTAGCCAGGTAAACAAAATGCCACACACCCAGGTGTAAGAAACAACATTGCCCAGCCATGGTCTAAGCCCCTCAACTCGTCCCTGTGCTTTGGGGAGCCGGAGGGACACCCGAGGCCCACGGCCCTGTGACCCCTTTACAAAAAGCCGGCTTCCCACGGAAACAGTTTTCCTGAGGTGCAGACCCTTTCACAAGTGGTTGTGGCAAAGTAAAGCAAATGCCCTCCACTTCTCTGGAAGAAACCACAGTGCCCAGCCATGTTCTAAGCCCTCCCATCCTCCCTGGGCTTCTGGCAGTAGGAGTGAAAAGAGAGGATCAGAGCACTGGGACCCGTTTGACAAAAACCGGCTTCCCACGGGAAAGTCTTTCTCCACGTGCAGACATGCTCCCAGGTGCCTGTGGCAAGGGGAAGGAAATGCCATACACTGACCTGGAAGAGACCACAGGGCCCAGGCACAGTCTGAACACTTCCCTCATCCAGGCGGTTTTGCTAGCAGGAGTTCAACCCCAAGGAACACAGCCCGGAGACCCCTGGGGCAAAAACCGCTTCTGACGAACAATAGGTTCTTGCTGTGGAAAACCTATCCCAAGTGCGGGTAGCCAGGTAAACAAAATGCCACACACCCAGGTGTAAGAAACAACATTGCCCAGGCATGGTCTGAGCCCCTCACCTCGTCCCTGTGATTTGGGGAGCCGGAGGGACACCCGAGGCCAAGGCCCTGAGAACCCTTTGCAAAAAGCCGGCTTCCCATGGAAACAGGTTTCCTGAGGTGCAGACCCTCTCACAAGTGGTTGTGGCAACGTAAAGCAAATGCCCTCCACTTCTCTGGAAGAAACCACAGTGCCCAGCCATGTTCTATGCCCTCCCATCCTCCCTGGGCTTCTGGCAGCAGGAGTGAAAAGAGAGGAGCAGAGCACTGGGACCCGTTTGACAAAAACCGGCTTCCCACGGGAAAGTCTTTCTCCACGTGCAGACATGCTCCCAGGTGCCTGTGGCAAGGGGAAGGAAATGCCATACACTGACCTGGAAGAGACCACAGGGCCCAGGCACAGTCTGAACCCTTCCCTCATCCCGGCGGTTTTGCTAGCAGGAGTTCAACCCCAAGGAACACAGCCCGGAGACCCCTGGGGCAAAAACGGCATCCGAGGAACAATAGGTGCTTGTAGTTGAAAAACCTATCCCAAGGGGGGTAGCCAGGTAAACAAAATGCCACACACCCAGGTGTAAGAATCAACATTGCCCAGGCAAGGTCTAAGCCCCTCACCTCGTCCCTGTGCTTTGGGGAACCGGAGGGACACCCGAGGCCCACGGCCCTGAGACCCCTTTGCAAAAAACCGGCTTCCCACGGAAACAGTTTTCCTGAGGTACAGACCCTCTCACTAGTGGTTGTGGCAAGGTAAAGCAAATGCCCTCCACTTCTCTGGAAGAAGCCACAGTGCCCAGCCATGTTCTAAGCCCTCCCATCCTCCCTGGGCTTCTGGCAGCAGGAGTGAAAAGAGAGGAGCAGAGCACTGGGACCCGTTTGACAAAAACCGGCTTCCCACGGGAAAGTCTTCTCCACATGCAGAAAGGCTCCCAGGTGCCTGTGGCAAGGGGAAGGAAATGCCATACACTGACCTGGAAGAGACCAAAGGGCCCAGGCACAGTCTGAACCCTTCCCTCATCCCGGCGGTTTTGCTAGCAGGAGTTCAACCCCAAGGAACACAGCCCGGAGACCCCTGGGGCAAAAATGGCATCCGAGGAACAATAGGTGCTTGTACTTGAAAAACCTATCCCAAGAGCGGGTAGCCAGGTAAACAAAATTCCACACACCCAGGTGTAAGAATCAACATTGCCCAGGCATGCTCTAAGCCCCTCACCTCGTCCCTGTGATTTGGGGAGCCGGAGGGACGCCCGCGGCCCACGGCCCTGAGACCATTTTGCGAAAAGCAGGCTTCCCACGGAAACAGTTTTCCTGAGGTGCAGACCCTCTCACAAGTGGTTGTGGCAAGGTAAAGCAAATGCCCTCCACTTCTCTGGAAGAAACCACAGTGCCCAGCCATGTTCTAAGCCCTCCCATCCTCCCTGGGCTTCTGGCAGCAGGAGTGAAAAGAGAGGAGCAGAGCACTGGGACCCGTTTGACAAAAACCGGCTTCCCACGGGAAAGTCTTTCTCCACGTGCAGACATGCTCCCAGGTGCCTGTGGCAAGGGGAAGGAAATGCCATACACTGACCTGGAAGAGACCACAGGGCCCAGGCACAGTCTGAACTCTTCCCTCATCCCGTCGGTTTTGCTAGCAGGCGTTCAACCCCAAGGAACACAGCCCGGAGACCCCTGGGGTAAAAACGGCATCCGAGGAAAAATAGGTGCTTGCAGTTGAAAAACCTATCCCAAGTGCGGGTAGCCAGGTAAACAAAATGCCACACACCCAGGTGTAAGAATCAACATTGCCCAGGCATGGTCTAAGCCCCTCACCTCGTCCCTGTGATTTGGGGAGTCGGAGGGACACCCGAGGCCCACGGCCCTGAGACCATTTTGCGAAAAGCAGGCTTCCCACGGAAACAGTTTTCCTGAGGTGCAGACCCTCTCACAAGTGGTTGTGGCAAGGTAAAGCAAATGCCCTCCACTTCTCTGGAAGAAACCACAGTGCCCAGCCATGTTCTAAGCCCTCCCATCCTCCCTGGGCTTCTGGCAGCAGGAGTGAAAAGAGAGGAGCAGAGCACTGGGACCCGTTTGACAAAAACCGGCTTCCCACGGGAAAGTCTTTCTCCACGTGCAGACATGCTCCCAGGTACCTGTGGCAAGGGGAAGGAAATGCCATACACTGACCTGGAAGAGACCACAGGGCCCAGGCACAGTCTGAACCCTTCCCTCATCCCGGCGGTTTCGTTAGCAGGAGTTCAACCCCAGGAACACATCCCGGAGACCCCTGGGGCAAAAACGGCTTCCGACGAACCATAGGTGCTTGCAGTTGAAAAACCTATCCCAAGTGGGGGTAGCCAGCTCAACAAAATGCCACACACCCAGGTATAAGAAACAACATTGCCCAGCCATGGTCTAAGCCCCTCACCTCGTCCCTGTGCTTTGGGGAGCCGGAGGGACACCCGAGGCCCACGGCCCTGAGACCCCTTTACAAAAAGCCGGCTTCCCATGGAAACAGTTTTCCTGAGGTGCAGACCCTCTCACAAGTGGTTGTGGCAATGTAAAGCAAATGCCTTCCACTTCTCTGGAAGAAACCACAGTGCACAGCCATGTTCTAAGCCCTCCCATCCTCCCTGGGCTTCTGGCAGCAGGAGTGAAAAGAGAGGAGCAGAGCACTGGGACCCGTTTGACAAAAACCGGCTTCCCACGGGAAAGTCTTTCTCCACGTGCAGACATGCTCCCAGGTGCCTGTCGCAAGGGGAAGGAAATGCCATACACTGACCTGGAAGAGACCACAGGGCCCAGGCACAGTCTGAACTCTTCCCTCATCCCGGCGGTTTTGCTAGAAAGAGTTCAACCCCAAAGAACACAGCCCAGAGACCCCTGGGGCAAAAACGGCTTCGGAGGAACAATAGGTGCTTGCTGTGGAAAACCTATCCAAGTGGGGTTAGCCAGGTAAACAAAATACCACACACCCAGGTGTAAGAAACAGCATTGCCCAGGCATGGTCTAAGCCCCTCACCTCGTCCCTGTGCTTTGGGGAGTCGGAGGGACAGCCGAGGCCCACGGCCCTGAGACCCCTTTGCAAAAAGCCGGCTTCCCATGGAAACAGTTTTCCTGAGGTGCAGACCCTCTCACAAGTGGTTGTGGCAAGGTAAAGCAAATGCCCTCCACTTCTCTGGAAGAAACCACAGTGCCCAGCCATGTTCTAAACCCTCCCATCCTCCCTGGGCTTCTGGCAGCAGGAGTGAAAAGAGAGGAGCAGAGCACTGGGACCCGTTTGACAAAAACCGGCTTCCCACGGGAAAGTCTTTCTCCACGTGCAGACATGCTCCCAGGTGCCTGTGGCAAGGGGAAGGAAATGCCATACACTGACCTGGAAGAGACCACAGGGCCCAGGCACAGTCTGAACCCTTCCCTCATCCCGGCGGTTTTGCTAGCAGGAGTTCAACCCCAAGGAACACAGCCCGGAGACCCCTGGGGCAAAAACGGCTTCCAAGGAACAATAGGTGCTTGCAGTTGAAAAACCTATCCGAAGTGGGGGTAGCCAGGTAAACAAAATGCCACACACCCAGGTGTAAGAAACAACATTGCCCAGGCATAGTCTAAGCCCCTCACCTCGTCCCTGTGATTTGGGGAGCCGGAGGGACACCCGAGGCCCACGGCCCTGAGACCCCTTTGCGAAAAGCAGGCTTCCCACGGAAACAGTTTTCCTGAGGTGCAGACCCTCTCACAAGTGGTTGTGGCAAGGTAAAGCAAATGCCCTCCACTTCTCTGAAAGAAACCACAGTGCCCAGCCATGTTCTAAGCCCTCCCATCCTCCCTGGGCTTCTGGCAGCAGGAGTGAAAAGAGAGGAGCAGAGCACTGGGACCCGTTTGACAAAAACCGGCTTCCCACGGGAAAGTCTTTCTCCACGTGCAGACATGCTCCCAGGTGCCTGTGGCAAGGGGAAGGAAATGCCATACACTGACCTGGAAGAGACCACAGGGCCCAGGCACAGTCTGAACCCTTCCCTCATCCCGGCGGTTTTGCTAGCAGGAGTTCAACCCCAAGGAACACAGCCCGGAGACCTCTGGGGCAAAAACGGCTTCCGACGAACAATAGGTGCTTGCTGTGGAAAACCTATCCCAAGTGCGGGTAGCCAGGTAAACAAAATGCCACACACCCAGGTGTAAAAAACAACATTGCCCAGGCATGGTCTAAGCCCCTCACCTCGTCCCTGTGCTTTGGGGAGCCGGAGGGACAGCCGAGGCCCATGGCCCTGAGACCCCTTTGCAAAAAGCCGGCTTCCCACGGAAACAGTTTTCCTGAGGTGCAGACCCTCTCACAAGTGGTTGTGGCAAGGTAAAGCAAATGCCCTCCACTTCTCTGAAAGAAACCACAGTGCCCAGCCATGTTCTATGCCCTCCGATCCTCCCTGGGCTTCTGGCAGCAGGAGTGAAAAGAGAGGAGCAGAGCACTGGGACCCGTTTGACAAAAACCGGCTTCCCACGGGAAAGTCTTTCTCCACGTGCAGACATGCTCCCAGGTGCCTGTGGCAAGGGGAAGGAAATGCCATACACTGACCTGGAAGAGAACACAGGGCCCATGCACAATCTGAACCCTTCCCTCATCCCGGCGGTTTTGCTAGCAGGAGTTCAAACCCAACGTTCACAGCCCAGAGACCCCTGGGGCAAAAACGGCTTCCGATGAACAATAGGTGCTTGCGGTGGAAAAACTATCCCAAGTGGGGGTAGCAAGGTAAACAAAATTCCACACACGCAGGTGTAAGAAACAACATTGCCCAGGCATGGTATAAGCCCCTCACCTCGTCCCTGTGCTTTGGGGAGCCAGAGGGACACCCGAGGCCCAGGTCCCTGAGACCCCTTTGAAAAAAGCCGGCTTCCCACGGAAACAGTTTTCCTGAGGTGCAGACCCTCTCACAAGTGGTTGTGGCAATGTAAAGCAAATGCCCTCCACTTCTCTGGAAGAAACCACAGTGCCCAGCCATGTTCTAAGCCCTCCCATCCTCCCTGGGCTTCTGGCAGCAGGAGTGAAAAGAGAGGAGCAGAGCACTGGGACCCGTTTGACAAAAACCGGCTTCCCACGGGAAAGTCTTTCTCCACGTGCAGACATGCTCCCAGGTGCCTGTGGCAAGGGGAAGGAAATGCCATACACTGACCTGGAAGAGACCACAGGGCCCAGGCACAGTCTGAACCCTTCCCTCATCCCGGCGGTTTTGCTAGCAGGAGTTCAACCCCAAAGAACACAGCCCAGAGACCCCTGGGGCAAAAACGGCTTCCGACGAACAATAGGTGCTTGCTGTGGAAAACCTATCCAAGTGGGGTTAGCCAGGTAAACAAAGTACAACACACCCAGGTGTAAGAAACAGCATTGCCCAGGCATGGTCTAAGCCCCTCACCTCGTCCCTGTGCTTTGGGGAGTCGGAGGGACAGCCGAGGCCTACGGCCCTGAGACCCCTTTGCAAAAAGCCGGCTTCCCACGGAAACAGTTTTCCTGAGGTGCAGACCCTCTCACAAGTGGTTGTGGCAAGGTAAAGCAAATGCCCTCCACTTCTCTGGAAGAAACCACAGTGCCCAGCCATGTTCTAAGCCCTCCCATCCTCCCTGGGCTTCTGGCAGCAGGAGTGAAAAGAGAGGAGCAGAGCACTGGGACCCGTTTGACAAAAACCGGCTTCCCACGGGAAAGTCTTTCTCCACGTGCAGACATGCTCCCAGGTGCCTGTGGCAAGGGGAAGGAAATGCCATACACTGACCTGGAAGAGACCACAGGGCCCAGGCACAGTCTGAACCCTTCCCTCATCCCGGCGGTTTTGCTAGCAGGAGTTCAACCCCAACGAACACAGCCCGGAGACCCCTGGTGCAAAAACGGCTTCCGACGAACCATAGGTGCTTGCAGTTGAAAAACCTATCCCAAGTGCGGGTAGCCAGGTAAACAAAATGCCACACACCCAGGTGTAAGAATCAACATTGCCCAGGCATAGTCTAAGCCCCTCACCTCGTCCCTGTGATTTGGGGAGCTGGAGGGACACCCGAGGCCCACGGCCCTGAGACCATTTTGCGAAAAGCAGGCTTCCCACGGAAACAGTTTTCCTGAGGTGCAGACCCTCTCACAAGTGGTTGTGGCAAGGTAAAGCAAATGCCCTCCACTTCTCTGAAAGAAACCACAGTGCCCAGCCATGTTCTAAGCCCTCCCATCCTCCCTGGGCTTCTGGCAGCAGGAGTGAAAAGAGAGGAGCAGAGCACTGGGACCCGTTTGACAAAAACCGGCTTCCCACGGGAAAGTCTTTCTCCACGTGCAGACATGCTCCCAGGTGCCTGTGGCAAGGGGAAGGAAATGCCATACACTGACCTGGAAGAGACCACAGGGCCCATGCACAATCTGAACCCTTCCCTCATCCCGGCGGTTTTGCTAGCAGGAGTTCAACCCCAAGGAACACAGCCCGGAGACCTCTGGGGCAAAAACAGCTTCCGACGAACAATAGGTGCTTGCTGTGGAAAACCTATCCCAAGTGCGGGTAGCCAGGTAAACAAAATGCCACACACCCAGGTGTAATAACCAACATTGCCCAGGCATGGTCTAAGCCCCTCACCTCGTCCCTGTGATTTGGGGAGCCAGAGGGACACCCGAGGCCCACGTCCCTGAGACCCCTTTGAAAAAAGCCGGCTTCCCACGGAAACAGTTTTCCTGAGGTGCAGACCCTCTCACAAGTGGTTGTGGCAAGGTAAAGCAAATGCCCTCCACTTCTCTGGAAGAAACCACAGTGCCCAGCCATGTTCTAAGCCCTCCCATCCTCCCTGGGCTTCTGGCAGCAGGAGTGAAAAGAGAGGAGCAGAGCACTGGGACCCGTTTGACAAAAACCGGCTTCCCACGGGAAAGTCTTTCTCCAAGTGCAGACATGCTCCCAGGTACCTGTGGCAAGGGGAAGGAAATGCCATACACTGACCTGTAAGAGACCACAGGGCCCAGGCTCAATGTGAACCCTTCCCTCATCCCGGCGGTTTTGCTAGCAGGAGTTCAACCCCAACGAACACGGCCCGGAGACTCCTGGGGCAAAAACAGCTTCCGACGAACAATAGGTGCTTGCAGTTGAAAAACCTATCCCAAGTGGGGGTAGCCAGGTAAACAAAATGCCACACACCCAGGTGTAAGAAACAACATTGCCCAGGCATGGTCTAAGCCCCTCACCTCGTCCCTGTGCTTTGGGGAGCCGGAGGGACAGCCGAGGCCTGCGGCCCTGAGACCCTTTGCAAAAAGCCGGCTTCCCACGGAAACAGTTTTCCTGAGTTGCAGACCCTCTCACAAGTGGTTGCGGGAAGGTAAAGCAAATGCCATCTACTTCTCTGGAAGAAACCACAGTGCCCAGCCATGTTCTAAGCCCTCCCATCCTCCCTGGGCTTCTGGCAGCAGGAGTGAAAAGAGAGGAGCAGAGCACTGGGACCCGTTTGACAAAAACCGGCTTCCCACGGGAAAGTCTTTCTCCACGTGCAGACATGCTCCCACGTGCCTGTGGCAAGGGGAAGGAAATGCCATACACTGACCTGGAAGAGAACACAGGGCCCATGCACAATCTGAACCCTTCCCTCATCCCGGCGGTTTTGCTAGCAGGAGTTCAAACCCAACGAACACAGCCCAGAGACCCCTGGGGCAAAAACGGCTTCCGATGAACAATAGGTGCTTGCGGTGGAAAAACTATCCCAAGTGGGGGTAGCAAGGTAAACAAAATTCCACACACGCAGGTGTAAGAAACAACATTGCCCAGGCATGGTATAAGCCCCTCACCTCGTCCCTGTGCTTTGGGGAGCCGGAGGGACAGCCGAGGCCCACGGCCCTGAGACCCCTTTGCAAAAAGCCGGCTTCCCACGGAAACAGTTTTCCTGAGGTGCAGACCCTCTCACTAATGGTTGTGGCAAGGTAAAGCAAATGCCCTCCACTTCTCGGGAAGAAACCACAGTGCCCAGCCATGTTCTAAGCCCTCCCATCCTCCCTGGGCTTCTGGCAGCACGAGTGAAAAGAGAGGAGCAGAGCACCGGGACCCGTTTGACAAAAACCGGCTTCCCACGGGAAAGTCTTTCTCCACGTGCAGACAGGCTCCCAGGTGCCTGTGGCAAGGGGAAGGAAATGCCATACACTGACCTGGAAGAGACCACAGGGCCCAGGCACAGTCTGAACCCTTCCCTCATCCCGGCGGTTTTGCTAGCCGGAGTTCAACCCCAAGGAACACAGCCCGGAGACCCCTGGGACAAAAACGGCTTCCGACGAACAATAGGTGCTTGCAGTTGAAAAACCTATCCCAAGTGGGGGTAGCCAGGTAAACAAAATGCCACACACCCAGGTGTAAGAACCAACATTGCCCAGGCATGGTCTAAGCCCCTCACCTCGTCCCTGTGATTTGGGGAGCCAGAGGGACACCCGAGGCCCACGTCCCTGAGACCCCTTTACAAAAAGCCGGCTTCCCACGGAAACAGTTTTCCTGAGGTGCAGACCCTCTCACAAGTGGTTGTGGCAAGGGAAAGCAAATGCCCTCCACTACTCTGGAAGAAACCACAGTGCCCAGCCATGTTCTAAGCCCTCCCATCCTCCCTGGGCTTCTGGCAGCAGGAGTGAAAAGAGAGGAGCAGAGCACTGGGACCCGTTTGACAAAAACCGGTTTCCCACGGGAAAGTCTTTCTCCACGTACAGACATGCTCCCAGGTGCCTGTGGCAAGGGGAAGGAAATGCCATACACTGACCTGGAAGAGACCACAGGGCCCAGGCACAGTCTGAACCCTTCCCTCATCCCGGCGGTTTTGCTAGCAGGAGTTCAACCCCAAGGAACACAGCCCGGAGACCCCTGGGGCAAAAACGTCTTCCGACGAACAAGAGGTGCTTGCAGTTGAAAAACCTATCCCAAGTGCGGGTAGCCAGGTAAACAAAATGCCACACACCCAGGTGTAAGAATCAACATTGCCCAGGCATAGTCTAAGCCCCTCACCTCGTCCCTGTGATGTGGGGAGCTGGAGGGACACCCGAGGCCCACGGCCCTGAGACCATTTTGCGAAAAGCAGGCTTCCCACGGAAACAGTTTTCCTGAGGTGCAGATCCTCTCACAAGTGGTTGTGGCAAGGTAAAGCAAATGCCCTCCACTTCTCTGGAAGAAACCACAGTGCCCAGCCATGTTCTAAGCCCTCCCATCCTCCCTGGGCTTCTGGCAGCAGGAGTGAAAAGAGAGGAGCAGAGCACTGGGACCCGTTTGACAAAAACCGGCTTCCCACGGGAAAGTCTTTCTCCAAGTGCAGACATGCTCCCAGGTACCTGTGGCAAGGGGAAGGAAATGCCATACACTGACCTGGAAGAGACCACAGGGCCCAGGCTCAATGTGAACCCTTCCCTCATCCCGCCGGTTTTGCTAGCAGGAGTTCAACCCCAACGAACACGGCCCGGAGACCCCTGGGGCAAAAACGGCTTCCGACGAACAATAGGTGCTTGCAGTTGAAAAACCTATCCCAAGTGGGGGTAGCCAGGTAAACAAAATGCCACACACCAAGGTGTAAGAAAAAACATTGCCCAGGCATGGTCTAAGCCCCTCACCTCGTCCCTGTGCTTTGGGGAGCCGGAGGGAGAGCCGAGGCCCGCGGCCCTGAGACCCTTTGCAAAAAGCCGGCTTCCCACGGAAACAGTTTTCCTGAGCTGCAGACCCTCTCACAAGTGGTTGCGGCAGGGTAAAGCAAATGCCATCTACTTCTCTGGAAGAAACCACAGTGCCCAGCCATGTTCTAAGCCCTCCCATCCTCCCTGGGCTTCTGGCAGCAGGAGTGAAAAGAGAGGAACAGAGCACTGGGACCCGTTTGACAAAAACCGGCTTCCCACGGGAAAGTCTTTCTCCACGTGCAGACATGCCCCCATGTGCCTGTGGCAAGGGGAAGGAAATGCCATACACTGACCTGGAAGAGACCACAGGGCCCAGGCACAGTCTGAACCCTTCCCTCATCCCGGCGGTTTTGCTAGCAGGAGTTCAACCCCAAAGAACACAGCCCAGAGACCCCTGGGGCAAAAACGGCTTCCGAGGAACAATAGGTGCTTGCTGTGGAAAACCTATCCCAAGTGGGGTTAGCCAGGTAAACAAAATACCACACACCCAGGTGTAAGAAACAGCATTGCCCAGGCATGGTCTAAGCCCCTCACCTCGTCCCTGTGCTTTGGGGAGCCGGAGGGACAGCCGAGGCCCACGGCCCTGAGACCCCTTTGCAAAAAGCCGGCTTCCCACGGAAACAGTTTTCCTGAGGTGCAGACCCTCTCACAAGTGGTTGTGGCAAGGTAAAGCAAATGCCCTCCACTTCTCTGGAAGAAACCACAGTGCCCAGCCATGTTCTAAGCCCTCCCATCCTCCCTGGGCTTCTGGCAGCAGGAGTGAAAAGAGAGGAGCAGAGCACTGGGACCCGTTTGACAAAAACCGGCTTCCCACGGGAAAGTCTTTCTCCACATACAGACAGGCTCCCAGGTGCCTGTGGCAAGGGGAAGGAAATGCCATACACTGACCTGGAAGAGACCACAGGGCCCAGGCACAGTCTGAACCCTTCCCTCATCCCGGCAATTTTGCTAGCAGGAGTTCAACCCCAAGGAACACAGCCCGGAGACCCCTGGGGCAAAAACGGCTTCCGACGAACAATAGGTGCTTGAAGTTGAAAAACCTATCCCAAGTGGGGGTAGCCAGGTAAACAAAATGCCAGACACCCAGGTGTAAGAAACAACATTGCCCAGGCATAGTCTAAGCCCCTCACCTCGTCCCTGTGCTTTGGGGAGCCGGAGGGACAGCCGAGGCCCACGGCCCTTAGACCCCTTTGCAAAAAGCCGGCTTCCCACGGAAACAGTTTTCCTGAGGTGCAGACCCTCTCAAAGTGGTTGTGGCAATGAAAAAAAAATGCCCTCCACTTCTCTGGAAGAAACCACAGTGCCCAGCCATGTTCTAAGCCCTCCCATCCTCCCTGGGCTTCTGGCAGCAGGAGTGAAAAGAGAGGAGCAGAGCACTGGGACCCGTTTGACAAAAACCGGCTTCCCACGGGAAAGTCTTTCTCCACGTGCAGACATGCTCCCAGGTGCCTGTGGCAAGGGGAAGGAAATGCCATACACTGACCTGGAAGAGACCACAGGGCCCAGGCACAGTCTGAACCCTTCCCTCATCCCGGCGGTTTTGCTAGCAGGAGTTCAACCCCAAGGAACACAGCCCGGAGACCCCTGGGGCAAAAACGGCTTCCGACAAACAATAGGTGCTTGCAGTTGAAAAACCTATCCCAAGTGGGGGTAGCCAGATAAACAAAATGCCACACACCCAGGTGTAAGAAACAACATTGCCCAGCCATGGTCTAAGCCCCTCACCTCGTCCCTGTGCTTTGGGGAGCCGGAGGGACACCCGAGGCCCACGGCCCTGAGACCCCTTTACAAAAAGCTGGCTTCCCACGGAAACAGTTTTCCTGAGGTGCAGACCCTCTCACAAGTGGTTGTGGCAATGTAAAGCAAATGCCCTCCACTTCTCTGGAAGAAACCACAGTGCCCAGCCATGTTCTAAGCCCTCCCATCCTCCCTGGGCTTCTGGCAGCAGGAGTGAAAAGAGAGGAGCAGAGCACTGGGACCCGTTTGACAAAACCGGCTTCCCACGGGAAAGTCTTTCTCCACGTGCAGACATGCTCCCAGGTGCCTGTGGCAAGGGGAAGGAAATGCCATACACTGACCTGGAAGAGACCACAGGGCCCATGCCCAATCTGAACCCTTCCCTCATCCCGGCGGTTTTGCTAGCAGGAGTTCAACCCCAAAGAACACAGCCCAGAGACCCCTGGGGCAAAAACGGCTTCCGAGGAACAATAGGTGCTTGCTGTGGAAAACCTATCCAAGTGGGGTTAGCCAGGTAAACAAAATACAACACACACAGGTGTAAGAAACAGCATTGCCCAGGCATGGTCTAAGCCCCTCACCTCGTCCCTGTGCTTTGGGGAGTCGGAGGGACAGCCGAGGCCCACGGCCCTGAGACCCCTTTGCAAAAAGCCGGCTTCCCACGGAAACAGTTTTCCTGAGGTGCAGACCCTCTCACAAGTGGTTGTGGCAAGGTAAAGCAAATGCCCTCCACTACTCTGGAAGAAACCACAGTGCCCAGCCATGTTCTAAGCCCTCCCATCCTCCCTGGGCTTCTGGCAGCAGGAGTGAAAAGAGAGGAGCAGAGCACTGGGACCCGTTTGACAAAAACCGGTTTCCCACGGGAAAGTCTTTCTCCACGTACAGACATGCTCCCAGGTGCCTGTGGCAAGGGGAAGGAAATGCCATACACTGACCTGGAAGAGACCACAGGGCCCAGGCACAGTCTGAACCCTTCCCTCATCCCGGCGGTTTTGCTAGCAGGAGTTCAACCCCAAGGAACACAGCCCGGAGACCCCTGGGGCAAAAACGTCTTCCGACGAACAAGAGGTGCTTGCAGTTGAAAAACCTATCCCAAGTGCGGGTAGCCAGGTAAACAAAATGCCACACACCCAGGTGTAAGAATCAACATTGCCCAGGCATAGTCTAAGCCCCTCACCTCGTCCCTGTGATGTGGGGAGCTGGAGGGACACCCGAGGCCCACGGCCCTGAGACCATTTTGCGAAAAGCAGGCTTCCCACGGAAACAGTTTTCCTGAGGTGCAGATCCTCTCACAAGTGGTTGTGGCAAGGTAAAGCAAATGCCCTCCACTTCTCTGGAAGAAACCACAGTGCCCAGCCATGTTCTAAGCCCTCCCATCCTCCCTGGGCTTCTGGCAGCAGGAGTGAAAAGAGAGGAGCAGAGCACTGGGACCCGTTTGACAAAAACCGGCTTCCCACGGGAAAGTCTTTCTCCAAGTGCAGACATGCTCCCAGGTACCTGTGGCAAGGGGAAGGAAATGCCATACACTGACCTGGAAGAGACCACAGGGCCCAGGCTCAATGTGAACCCTTCCCTCATCCCGCCGGTTTTGCTAGCAGGAGTTCAACCCCAACGAACACGGCCCGGAGACCCCTGGGGCAAAAACGGCTTCCGACGAACAATAGGTGCTTGCAGTTGAAAAACCTATCCCAAGTGGGGGTAGCCAGGTAAACAAAATGCCACACACCAAGGTGTAAGAAAAAACATTGCCCAGGCATGGTCTAAGCCCCTCACCTCGTCCCTGTGCTTTGGGGAGCCGGAGGGAGAGCCGAGGCCCGCGGCCCTGAGACCCTTTGCAAAAAGCCGGCTTCCCACGGAAACAGTTTTCCTGAGCTGCAGACCCTCTCACAAGTGGTTGCGGCAGGGTAAAGCAAATGCCATCTACTTCTCTGGAAGAAACCACAGTGCCCAGCCATGTTCTAAGCCCTCCCATCCTCCCTGGGCTTCTGGCAGCAGGAGTGAAAAGAGAGGAACAGAGCACTGGGACCCGTTTGACAAAAACCGGCTTCCCACGGGAAAGTCTTTCTCCACATGCAGACATGCCCCCATGTGCCTGTGGCAAGGGGAAGGAAATGCCATACACTGACCTGGAAGAGACCACAGGGCCCAGGCACAGTCTGAACCCTTCCCTCATCCCGGCGGTTTTGCTAGCAGGAGTTCAACCCCAAAGAACACAGCCCAGAGACCCCTGGGGCAAAAACGGCTTCCGAGGAACAATAGGTGCTTGCTGTGGAAAACCTATCCCAAGTGGGGTTAGCCAGGTAAACAAAATACCACACACCCAGGTGTAAGAAACAGCATTGCCCAGGCATGGTCTAAGCCCCTCACCTCGTCCCTGTGCTTTGGGGAGCCGGAGGGACAGCCGAGGCCCACGGCCCTGAGACCCCTTTGCAAAAAGCCGGCTTCCCACGGAAACAGTTTTCCTGAGGTGCAGACCCTCTCACAAGTGGTTGTGGCAAGGTAAAGCAAATGCCCTCCACTTCTCTGGAAGAAACCACAGTGCCCAGCCATGTTCTAAGCCCTCCCATCCTCCCTGGGCTTCTGGCAGCAGGAGTGAAAAGAGAGGAGCAGAGCACTGGGACCCGTTTGACAAAAACCGGCTTCCCACGGGAAAGTCTTTCTCCACATACAGACAGGCTCCCAGGTGCCTGTGGCAAGGGGAAGGAAATGCCATACACTGACCTGGAAGAGACCACAGGGCCCAGGCACAGTCTGAACCCTTCCCTCATCCCGGCAATTTTGCTAGCAGGAGTTCAACCCCAAGGAACACAGCCCGGAGACCCCTGGGGCAAAAACGGCTTCCGACGAACAATAGGTGCTTGAAGTTGAAAAACCTATCCCAAGTGGGGGTAGCCAGGTAAACAAAATGCCAGACACCCAGGTGTAAGAAACAACATTGCCCAGGCATAGTCTAAGCCCCTCACCTCGTCCCTGTGCTTTGGGGAGCCGGAGGGACAGCCGAGGCCCACGGCCCTGAGACCCCTTTGCAAAAAGCCGGCTTCCCACGGAAACAGTTTTCCTGAGGTGCAGACCCTCTCAAAGTGGTTGTGGCAATGAAAAAAAAATGCCCTCCACTTCTCTGGAAGAAACCACAGTGCCCAGCCATGTTCTAAGCCCTCCCATCCTCCCTGGGCTTCTGGCAGCAGGAGTGAAAAGAGAGGAGCAGAGCACTGGGACCCGTTTGACAAAAACCGGCTTCCCACGGGAAAGTCTTTCTCCACGTGCAGACATGCTCCCAGGTGCCTGTGGCAAGGGGAAGGAAATGCCATACACTGACCTGGAAGAGACCACAGGGCCCAGGCACAGTCTGAACCCTTCCCTCATCCCGGCGGTTTTGCTAGCAGGAGTTCAACCCCAAGGAACACAGCCCGGAGACCCCTGGGGCAAAAACGGCTTCCGACAAACAATAGGTGCTTGCAGTTGAAAAACCTATCCCAAGTGGGGGTAGCCAGATAAACAAAATGCCACACACCCAGGTGTAAGAAACAACATTGCCCAGCCATGGTCTAAGCCCCTCACCTCGTCCCTGTGCTTTGGGGAGCCGGAGGGACACCCGAGGCCCACGGCCCTGAGACCCCTTTACAAAAAGCTGGCTTCCCACGGAAACAGTTTTCCTGAGGTGCAGACCCTCTCACAAGTGGTTGTGGCAATGTAAAGCAAATGCCCTCCACTTCTCTGGAAGAAACCACAGTGCCCAGCCATGTTCTAAGCCCTCCCATCCTCCCTGGGCTTCTGGCAGCAGGAGTGAAAAGAGAGGAGCAGAGCACTGGGACCCGTTTGACAAAACCGGCTTCCCACGGGAAAGTCTTTCTCCACGTGCAGACATGCTCCCAGGTGCCTGTGGCAAGGGGAAGGAAATGCCATACACTGACCTGGAAGAGACCACAGGGCCCATGCCCAATCTGAACCCTTCCCTCATCCCGGCGGTTTTGCTAGCAGGAGTTCAACCCCAAAGAACACAGCCCAGAGACCCCTGGGGCAAAAACGGCTTCCGAGGAACAATAGGTGCTTGCTGTGGAAAACCTATCCAAGTGGGGTTAGCCAGGTAAACAAAATACAACACACACAGGTGTAAGAAACAGCATTGCCCAGGCATGGTCTAAGCCCCTCACCTCGTCCCTGTGCTTTGGGGAGTCGGAGGGACAGCCGAGGCCCACGGCCCTGAGACCCCTTTGCAAAAAGCCGGCTTCCCACGGAAACAGTTTTCCTGAGGTGCAGACCCTCTCACAAGTGGTTGTGGCAAGGTAAAGCAAATTCCCTCCACATCTCTGGAAGAAACCACAGTGCCCAGCCATGTTCTAAGCCCTCCCATCCTCCCTGGGCTTCTGGCAGCAGGAGTGAAAAGAGAGGAGCAGAGCACTGGGACCCGTTTGACAAAAACCGGCTTCCCACGGGAAAGTCTTTCTCCACGTGCAGACATGCTCCCAGGTGCCTGTGGCAAGGGGAAGGAAATGCCATACACTGACCTGGAAGAGACCACAGGGCCCAGGCACAGTCTGAACCCTTCCCTCATCCCGGCGGTTTTGCTAGCAGGAGTTCAACCCCAACGAACACAGCCCGGAGACCCCAGGGCAAAAACGGCTTCCGACGAACAATAGGTGCTTGCAGTTGAAAAACCTATCCCAAGTGCGGGTAGCCAGGTAAACAAAATGCCACACACCGAGGTGTAAGAATCAACATTGCCCAGGCATAGTTTAAGCCCCTCACCTCGTCCCTGTGATATGGGGAGCCGGAGGGATACCCGAGGCCCACGGCCCTGAGACCATTTTGCGAAAACCAGGCTTCCCACTTAAACAGTTTTCCTGAGGTGCAGACCCTTTCACTAGTGGTTGTGGCAAGGTAAAGCAAATGCCCTCCACTTCTCTGGAAGAAACCACAGTGCCCAGCCATGTTCTAAGCCCTCCCATCCTCCCTGGGCTTCTGGCAGCAGGAGTGAAAAGAGAGGAGCAGAGCACTGGGACCCGTTTGACAAAAACCGGCTTCCCAAGGGAAAGTCTTTCTCCACGTGCAGACAGGCTCCCAGGTGCCTGTGGCAAGGGGAAGGAAATGCCATACACTGACCTGGAAGAGACCACAGGGCCCAGGCACAGTCTGAACCCTTCCCTCATCCCGGCGGTTTTGCTAGCAGGAGTTCAACCCCAAGGAACACAGCCCGGAGACCCCTGGGACAAAAACGGCTTCCGACAAACAATAGGTGCTTGCAGTTGAAAAACCTATCCCAAGTGGGGGTAGCCAGGTAAACAAAATGCCACACACCCAGGTGTAAGAAACAACATTGCCCAGGCATGGTCTAAGCCCCTCACCTCGTCCCTGTGATTTGGGGAGCCGGAGGGACACCCGAGGCCCACGTCCCTGAGACCCGTTTGCAAAAAGCCGGCTTCCCACGGAAACAGTTTTCCTGAGGTGCAGACCCTCTCACAAGTGGTTGTGGCAATGTAAAGCAAATGCCCTCCACTTCTCTGGAAGAAACCACAGTGCCCAGCCATGTTCTAAGCCCTCCCATCCTCCCTGGGCTTCTGGCAGCAGGAGTGAAAAGAGAGGAGCAGAGCACTGGGACCCGTTTGACAAAAACCGGCTTCCCACGGGAAAGTCTTTCTCCACGTACAGACATGCTCCCAGGTGCCTGTGGCAAGGGGAAGGAAATGCCATACACTGACCTGGAAGAGACCACAGGGCCCAGGCACAGTCTGAACCCTTCCCTCATCCCGGCGGTTTTGCTAGCAGGAGTTCAACCCCAAGGAACACAGCCCGGAGACCCCTGGGGCAAAAACGGCTTCCGACGAACAATAGGTGCTTGCAGTTGAAAAACCTATCCCAAGTGGGGGTAGCCAGGTAAACAAAATGCCACACACCCAGGTATAAGAAACAACATTGCCCAGGCATGGTCTAAGCCCCTCACCTCGTCCCTGTGCTTTGGGGAGCCGGAGGGACACCAGAGGCCCATGGCCCTGAGACCCTTTGCAGAAAGCCGGCTTCCCACGGAAACAGTTTTCCTGAGTTGCAGACCCTCTCACAAGTGGTTGCGGCAAGGTAAAGCAAATGCCATCTACTTCTCTGGAAGAAACCACAGTGCCCAGCCATGTTCTAAGCCCTCCCATCCTCCCTGGGCTTCTGGCAGCAGGAGTGAAAAGAGAGGAACAGAGCACTGGGACCTGTTTGACAAAAACCGGCTTCCCACGGGGAAGTCTTTCTCCACGTGCAGACATGCCCCCAGGTGCCTGTGGCAAGGGGAAGGAAATGCCATACAATGACCTGGAAGAGACCACAGGGCCCAGGCACAGTCTGAACCCTTCCCTCATCCCGGCGGTTTTGCTAGCAGGAGTTCAACCCCAACGAACACAGCCCGGAGACCCCTGGGGCAAAAACGGCATCCGAGGAACAATAGGTGCTTGCAGTTGAAAAACCTATCCCAAGTGCGGATAGCCAGGTAAACAAAATGCCACACACCCAGGTGTAAGAATCAACATTGCCCAGGCGTGGTCTGAGCCCCTCACCTCGTCCCTGTGATTTGGGGAGCCGGAGGGACACCCGAGGCCCACGGCCCTGAGACCATTTTGCAAAAAGCCGGCTTCCCACGGAAACAGTTTTCCTGAGGTGCAGACCCTCTCACAAGTGGTTGTGGCAATGTAAAGCAGATGCCCTCCACTTCTCTGGAAGAAACCACAGTGCCCAGCCATGTTCTAAGCCCTCCCATCCTCCCTGGGCTTCTGGCAGCAGGAGTGAAAAGAGAGGAGCAGAGCACTGGGACCCGTTTGACAAAAACCGGCTTCCCACGGGAAAGTCTTTCTCCACGTGCAGACATGCTCCCAGGTGCCTGTGGCAAGGGGAAGGAAATGCCATACAATGACCTGGAAGAGACCACAGGGCCCAGGCACAGTCTGAACCCTTCCCTCATCCCGGCGGTTTTGCTAGCAGGAGTTCAACCCCAAGGAACACAGCCCGGAGACCCCTGGGGCAAAAACGGCTTCCGACGAACAATAGGTGCTTGCGGTGGAAAAACTATCCCAAGCGGGGGTAGGGAGGTAAACAAAATGCCACACACCCAGGTGTAAGAAACAACATTGCTCAGGCATGGTCTAAGCCCCTCCCCTCGTCCCTGTGATTTGGGGGGCCGGAGGGACAGCCGAGGCCCACGGCCCTGAGACCCCTTTGCGAAAAGCAGGCTTCCCACGGAAACAGTTTTCCTGAGGTGCAGACCCTCTCACAAGTGGTTGTGGCAAGGTAAAGCAAATGTCCTCCACTTCTCTGAAAGAAACCACAGTGCCCAGCCATGTTCTAAGCCCTCCCATCCTCCCTGGGCTTCTGGCAGCAGGAGTGAAAAGAGAGGAGCAGAGCACTGGGACCCGTTTGACAAAAACCGGCTTCCCACGGGAAAGTCTTTCTCCACGTGCAGACATGCTCCCAGGTGCCTGTGGCAAGGGGAAGGAAATGCCATACAATGATCTGGAAGAGACCACAGGGCCCAGGCACAGTCTGAACCCTTCCCTCATCCCGGCGGTTTTGCTAGCAGGAGTTCAACCCCAAGGAACACAGCCCGGAGACCCCTGGGGCAAAAACGGCTTCCGACGAACAATAGGTGCTTGCGGTGGAAAAACTATCCCAAGTGGGGGTAGCAAGGTAAACAAAATTCCACACACCCAGGTGTAAGAAACAACATTGCCCAGGCATGGTATAAGCCCCTCACCTCGTCCCTGTGCTTTGGGGAGCCGGAGGGACAGCCGAGGCCCACGGCCCTGAGACCCGTTTGCAAAAAGCCGGCTTCCCACGGAAACAGTTTTCCTGAGGTGCAGACCCTCTCACTAGTGGTTGTGGCAAGGTAAAGCAAATGCCCTCCACTTCTCTGGAAGAAACCACAGTGCCCAGCCATGTTCTAAGCCCTCCCATCCTCCCTGGGCTTCTGGCAGCAGGAGTGAAAAGAGAGGAGCAGAGCACTGGGACCCGTTTGACAAAAACCGGCTTCCCAAGGGAAAGTCTTTCTCCACGTGCAGACAGGCTCCCAGGTGCCTGTGGCAAGGGGAAGGAAATGCCATACACTGACCTGGAAGAGACCACAGGGCCCAGGCACAGTCTGAACCCTTCCCTCATCCCGGCGGTTTTGCTAGCAGGAGTTCAACCCCAAGGAACACAGCCCGGAGACCCCTGGGACAAAAACGGCTTCCGACAAACAATAGGTGCTTGCAGTTGAAAAACCTATCCCAAGTGGGGGTAGCCAGGTAAACAAAATGCCACACACCCAGGTGTAAGAAACAACATTGCCCAGGCATGGTCTAAGCCCCTCACCTCGTCCCTGTGATTTGGGGAGCCGGAGGGACACCCGAGGCCCACGTCCCTGAGACCCGTTTGCAAAAAGCCGGCTTCCCACGGAAACAGTTTTCCTGAGGTGCAGACCCTCTCACAAGTGGTTGTGGCAATGTAAAGCAAATGCCCTCCACTTCTCTGGAAGAAACCACAGTGCCCAGCCATGTTCTAAGCCCTCCCATCCTCCGTGGGCTTCTGGCAGCAGGAGTGAAAAGAGAGGAGCAGAGCACTGGGACCCGTTTGACAAAAACCGGCTTCCCACGGGAAAGTCTTTCTCCACGTGCAGACATGCTCCCAGGTGCCTGTGGCAAGGGGAAGGAAATGCCATACACTGACCTGGAAGAGACCACAGGGCCCAGGCACAGTCTGAACCCTTCCCTCATCCCGGTGGTTTTGCTAGCAGGAGTTCAACCCCAAGGAACACAGCCCGGAGACCCCTGGGGCAAAAACGGCTTCCGACGAACAATAGGTGCTTGCGGTGGAAAAACTATCCCAAGTGGGGGTAGCAAGGTAAACAAAATTCCACACACCCAGGTGTAAGAAACAACATTGCCCAGGCATGGTATAAGCCCCTCACCTCGTCCCTGTGCTTTGGGGAGCCGGAGGGACAGCCGAGGCCCACGGCCCTGAGACCCGTTTGCAAAAAGCCGGCTTCCCACGGAAACAGTTTTCCTGAGGTGCAGACCCTCTCACTAGTGGTTGTGGCAAGGTAAAGCAAATGCCCTCCACTTCTCTGGAAGAAACCACAGTGCCCAGCCATGTTCTAAGCCCTCCCATCCTCCCTGGGCTTCTGGCAGCAGGAGTGAAAAGAGAGGAGCAGAGCACTGGGACCCGTTTGACAAAAACCGGCTTCCCAAGGGAAAGTCTTTCTCCACGTGCAGACAGGCTCCCAGGTGCCTGTGGCAAGGGGAAGGAAATGCCATACACTGACCTGGAAGAGACCACAGGGCCCAGGCACAGTCTGAACCCTTCCCTCATCCCGGCGGTTTTGCTAGCAGGAGTTCAACCCCAAGGAACACAGCCCGGAGACCCCTGGGACAAAAACGGCTTCCGACAAACAATAGGTGCTTGCAGTTGAAAAACCTATCCCAAGTGGGGGTAGCCAGGTAAACAAAATGCCACACACCCAGGTGTAAGAAACAACATTGCCCAGGCATGGTCTAAGCCCCTCACCTCGTCCCTGTGATTTGGGGAGCCGGAGGGACACCCGAGGCCCACGTCCCTGAGACCCGTTTGCAAAAAGCCGGCTTCCCACGGAAACAGTTTTCCTGAGGTGCAGACCCTCTCACAAGTGGTTGTGGCAATGTAAAGCAAATGCCCTCCACTTCTCTGGAAGAAACCACAGTGCCCAGCCATGTTCTAAGCCCTCCCATCCTCCGTGGGCTTCTGGCAGCAGGAGTGAAAAGAGAGGAGCAGAGCACTGGGACCCGTTTGACAAAAACCGGCTTCCCACGGGAAAGTCTTTCTCCACGTGCAGACATGCTCCCAGGTGCCTGTGGCAAGGGGAAGGAAATGCCATACACTGACCTGGAAGAGACCACAGGGCCCAGGCACAGTCTGAACCCTTCCCTCATCCCGGTGGTTTTGCTAGCAGGAGTTCAACCCCAAGGAACACAGCCCGGAGACCCCTGGGGCAAAAACGGCTTCCGACGAACAATAGGTGCTTGCAGTTGAAAAACCTATCCCAAGTGGGGGTAGCCAGGTAAACAAAATGCCACACACCCAGGTATAAGAAACAACATTGCCCAGGCATGGTCTAAGCCCCTCACCTCGTCCCTGTGCTTTGGGGAGCCGGAGGGACACCAGAGGCCCATGGCCCTGAGACCCTTTGCAGAAAGCCGGCTTCCCACGGAAACAGTTTTCCTGAGTTGCAGACCCTCTCACAAGTGGTTGCGGCAAGGTAAAGCAAATGCCATCTACTTCTCTGGAAGAAACCACAGTGCCCAGCCATGTTCTAAGCCCTCCCATCCTCCCTGGGCTTCTGGCAGCAGGAGTGAAAAGAGAGGAACAGAGCACTGGGACCTGTTTGACAAAAACCGGCTTCCCACGGGGAAGTCTTTCTCCACGTGCAGACATGCCCCCAGGTGCCTGTGGCAAGGGGAAGGAAATGCCATACAATGACCTGGAAGAGACCACAGGGCCCAGGCACAGTCTGAACCCTTCCCTCATCCCGGCGGTTTTGCTAGCAGGAGTTCAACCCCAACGAACACAGCCCGGAGACCCCTGGGGCAAAAACGGCATCCGAGGAACAATAGGTGCTTGCAGTTGAAAAACCTATCCCAAGTGCGGATAGCCAGGTAAACAAAATGCCACACACCCAGGTGTAAGAATCAACATTGCCCAGGCGTGGTCTGAGCCCCTCACCTCGTCCCTGTGATTTGGGGAGCCGGAGGGACACCCGAGGCCCACGGCCCTGAGACCATTTTGCAAAAAGCCGGCTTCCCACGGAAACAGTTTTCCTGAGGTGCAGACCCTCTCACAAGTGGTTGTGGCAATGTAAAGCAGATGCCCTCCACTTCTCTGGAAGAAACCACAGTGCCCAGCCATGTTCTAAGCCCTCCCATCCTCCCTGGGCTTCTGGCAGCAGGAGTGAAAAGAGAGGAGCAGAGCACTGGGACCCGTTTGACAAAAACCGGCTTCCCACGGGAAAGTCTTTCTCCACGTACAGACATGCTCCCAGGTGCCTGTGGCAAGGGGAAGGAAATGCCATACACTGACCTGGAAGAGACCACAGGGCCCAGGCACAGTCTGAACCCTTCCCTCATCCCGGCGGTTTTGCTAGCAGGAGTTCAACCCCAAGGAACACAGCCCGGAGACCCCTGGGGCAAAAACGGCTTCCGACGAACAATAGGTGCTTGCAGTTGAAAAACCTATCCCAAGTGGGGGTAGCCAGGTAAACAAAATGCCACACACCCAGGTATAAGAAACAACATTGCCCAGGCATGGTCTAAGCCCCTCACCTCTTCCCTGTGCTTTGGGGAGCCGGAGGGACACCAGAGGCCCATGGCCCTGAGACCCTTTGCAGAAAGCCGGCTTCCCACGGAAACAGTTTTCCTGAGTTGCAGACCCTCTCACAAGTGGTTGCGGCAAGGTAAAGCAAATGCCATCTACTTCTCTGGAAGAAACCACAGTGCCCAGCCAAGTTCTAAGCCCTCCCATCCTCCCTGGGCTTCTGGCAGCAGGAGTGAAAAGAGAGGAGCAGAGCACTGGGACCCGTTTGACAAAAACCGGCTTCCCACGGGAAAGTCTTTCTCCACGTGCAGACATGCTCCCAGGTGCCTGTGGCAAGGGGAAGGAAATGCCATACACTGACCTGGAAGAGACCACAGGGCCCAGGCACAGTCTGAACCCTTCCCTCATCCCGGCGGTTTTGCTAGCAGGAGTTCAACCCCAAGGAACACAGCCCGGAGACCCCTGGGGCAAAAACGGCTTCCGACGAACAATAGGTGCTTGCTGTGGAAAACCTATGCCAAGTGAGGGTAGCCAGGTAAACAAAATGCCACATACCCAGGTATAAGAAACAACATTGCCCAGGCATGGTCTAAGCCCCTCACCTCGTCCCTGTGCTTTGGGGAGCCGGAGGGACAGCCGAGGCCCATGGCCCTGAGACCCCTTTCCAAAAAGCCGGCTTCCCACGGAAACAGTTTTCCTGAGGTGCAGACCCTCTCACAAGTGGTTGTGGCAAGGTAAAGCAAGTGCGCTCCACTTCTCTGAAGAAACCACAGTGCCCAGCCATGTTCTAAGCCCTCCCATCCTCCCTGGGCTTCTGGCAGCAGGAGTGAAAAGAGAGGAGCAGAGCACTGGGACCCGTTTGACAAAAACCGGCTTCCCACGGGAAAGTCTTTCTCCACGTGCAGACATGCTCCCAGGTGCCTGTGGCAAGGGGAAGGAAATGCCATACACTGACCTGGAAGAGACCACAGGGCCCAGGCACAGTCTGAACCCTTCCCTCCTCCAGGCGGTTTTGCTAGCAGGAGTTCAACCCCAAGGAACACAGCCCGGAGACCCCTGGGGCAACAACGGCTTCCGAGGAACAATAGGTGCTTGCAGTTGAAAAACCTATCCCAAGTGGGGGTAGCCAGGTAAACAAAATGCCACACACCCAGGTGTAAGAAACAACATTGCCCAGGCATGGTCTAAGCCCCTCACCTCGTCCCTGTGCTTTGGGGTGCCGGAGGGACAGCCGAGGCCCACGGCCCTGAGACCCCTTTGCAAAAAGCCGGCTTCCCACGGAAACAGTATTCCTGAGGTGCAGACCCTCTCACAAGTGGTTGTGGCCAGGTAAAGCCAATGCCATCTACTTCTCTGGAAGAAACCACAGTGCCCAGCCAAGTTCTAAGCCCTCCCATCCTCCCTGGGCTTCTGGCAGCAGGAATGAAAAGAGAGGAGCAGAGCACTGGGACCCGTTTGACAAAAACCGGCTTCCCACGGGAAAGTCTTTCTCCACGTGCAGACATGCTCCCAGGTGCCTGTGGCAAGGGGAAGGAAATGCCATACACTGACCTGGAAGAGACCACAGGGCCCAGGCACAGTCTGAACCCTTCCCTCATCCCGGCGGTTTTGCTAGCAGGAGTTCAACCCCAAAGAACACAGCCCAGAGACCCCTGGGGAAAAAACGGCTTCGGAGGAACAATAGGTGCTTGCTGTGGAAAACCTATCCAAGTGGGGTTAGCCAGGTAAACAAAATACCACACACCCAGGTGTAAGAAACAGCATTGCCCAGGCATGGTCTAAGCCCCTCACCTCGTCCCTGTGCTTTGGGGAGTCGGAGGGACAGCCGAGGCCCACGGCCCTGAGACCCGTTTGCAAAAAGCCGGCTTCCCACGGAAACAGTTTTCCTGAGGTGCAGACCCTCTCACAAGTGGTTGTGGCAAGGTAAAGCAAATGCCCTCCACTTCTCTGGAAGAAACCACAGTGCCCAGCCATGTTCTAAGCCCTCCCATCCTCCCTGGGCTTCTGGCAGCAGGAGTGAAAAGAGAGGAGCAGAGCACTGGGACCAGTTTGACAAAAACCGGCTTCCCACGGGAAAGTCTTTCTCCACGTGCAGACATGCTCCCAGGTACCTGTGGCAAGGGGAAGGAAATGCCATACACTGACCTGGAAGAGACCACAGGGCCCAGGCACAGTCTGAACCCTTCCCTCATCCCGGCGGTTTTGCTAGCAGGAGTTCAACCCCAAAGAACACAGCCCAGAGACCCCTGGGGCAAAAACGGCTTCCGACGAACAATAGGTGCTTGCTGTGGAAAACCTATCCAAGTGGGGTTAGCCAGGTAAACAAAATACCACACACCCAGGTGTAAGAAACAGCATTGCCCAGGCATGGTCTAAGCCCCTCACCTCGTCCCTGTGCTTTGGGGAGCCGGAGGGACAGCCGAGGCCCACGGCCCTGAGACCCCTTTGCAAAAAGCCGGCTTCCCACGGAAACAGTTTTCCTGAGGTGCAGACCCTCTCACAAGTGGTTGTGGCAAGGTAAAGCAAATGCCCTCCACTTCTCTGGAAGAAACAACAGTGCCCAGCCATGTTCTAAGCCCCCCCATCCTCCCTGGGCTTCTGGCAGCAGGAGTGAAAAGAGAGGAGCAGAGAACTGGGACCCGTTTGACAAAAACCGGCTTCCCACGGGAAAGTCTTTCTCCACATACAGACAGGCTATCAGGTGCCTGTGGCAAGGGGAAGGAAATGCCATACATTGACCTGGAAGAGACCACAGGGCCCAGGCACAGTCTGAACCCTTCCCTCATCCCGGCGGTTTTGCTAGCAGGAGTTCAACCCCAAGGAACACAGCCCGGAGACCCCTGGGGCAAAAACGGCTTCCGACGAACAATAGGTGCTTGCAGTTGAAAAACCTATCCCAAGTGGGGGTAGCCAGGTAAACAAAATGCCACACACCCAGGTGTAAGAAACAACATTGCCCAGGCATAGTCTAAGCCCCTCACCTCGTCCCTGTGATTTGGGGAGCCGGAGGGACACCCGAGGCCCACGGCCCTGAGACCCCTTTGCGAAAAGCAGGCTTCCCACGGAAACAGTTTTCCTGAGGTGCAGACCCTCTCACAAGTGGTTGTGGCAAGGTAAAGCAAATGCCCTCCACTTCTCTGAAAGAAACCACAGTGCCCAGCCATGTTCTAAGCCCTCCCATCCTCCGTGGGCTTCTGGCAGCAGGAGTGAAAAGAGAGGAGCAGAGCACTGGGACCCGTTTCACAAAAACCGGCTTCCCACGGGAAAGTCTTTCTCCACGTGCAGACATGCTCCCAGGTGCCTGTGGCAAGGGGAAGGAAATGCCATACACTGACCTGGAAGAGACCACAGGGCCCAGGCACAGTCTGAACCCTTCCCTCATCCCGGTGGTTTTGCTAGCAGGAGTTCAACCCCAAGGAACACAGCCCGGAGACCTCTGGGGCAAAAACAGCTTCCGACGAACAATAGGTGCTTGCTGTGGAAAACCTATCCCAAGTGCGGGTAGCCAGGTAAACAAAATGCCACACACCCAGGTGTAAAAAACAACATTGCCCACGCATGGTCTAAGCCCCTCACCTCGTCCCTGTGCTTTCGGGAGCCGGAGGGACAGCCGAGGCCCATGGCCCTGAGACCCCTTTGCAAAAAGCCGGCTTCCCACGGAAACAGTTTTCCTGAGGTGCAGACCCTCTCACAAGTGGTTGTGGCAAGGTAAAGAAAATGCCCTCCACTTCTCTGGAAGAAACCACAGTGCCCAGCCATGTTCTAAGCCCTCCCATCCTCCCTGGGCTTCTGGCAGCAGGAGTGAAAAGAGAGGAGCAGAGCACTGGGACCCGTTTGACAAAAACCGGCTTCCCACGGGATAGTCTTTCTCCACGTACAGACATGCTCCCAGGTGCCTGTGGCAAGGGGAAGGAAATGCCATACACTGACCTGGAAGAGACCACAGGGCCCAGGCACAGTCTGAACCCTTCCCTCATCCCGGCGGTTTTGCTAGCAGGAGTTCAACCCCAACGAACACAGCCCGGAGACCCCTGGTGCAAAAACGACTTCCGACGAACCATAGGTGCTTGCAGTTGAAAAACCTATCCCAAGTGCGGGTAGCCAGGTAAACAAAATGCCACACACCCAGGTGTAAGAATCAACATTGCCCAGGCATAGTCTAAGCCCCTCACCTCGTCCCTGTGATGTGGGGAGCTGGAGGGACACCCGAGGCCCACGGCCCTGAGACCATTTTGCGAAAAGCAGGCTTCCCACGGAAACAGTTTTCCTGAGGTGCAGATCCTCTCACAAGTGGTTGTGGCAAGGTAAAGCAAATGCCCTCCACTTCTCTGGAAGAAACCACAGTGCCCAGCCATGTTCTAAGCCCTCCCATCCTCCCTGGGCTTCTGGCAGCAGGAGTGAAAAGAGAGGAGCAGAGCACTGGGACCCGTTTGACAAAAACCGGCTTCCCACGGGAAAGTCTTTCTCCACGTGCAGACATGCTCCCAGGTGCCTGTGGCAAGGGGAAGGAAATGCCATACAATGATCTGGAAGAGACCACAGGGCCCAGGCACAGTCTGAACCCTTCCCTCATCCCGGCGGTTTTGCTAGCAGGAGTTCAACCCCAAGGAACACAGCCCGGAGACCCCTGGGGCAAAAACGGCTTCCGACGAACAATAGGTGCTTGCGGTGGAAAAACTATCCCAAGTGGGGGTAGCAAGGTAAACAAAATTCCACACACCCAGGTGTAAGAAACAACATTGCCCAGGCATGGTATAAGCCCCTCACCTCGTCCCTGTGCTTTGGGGAGCCGGAGGGACAGCCGAGGCCCACGGCCCTGAGACCCGTTTGCAAAAAGCCGGCTTCCCACGGAAACAGTTTTCCTGAGGTGCAGACCCTCTCACTAGTGGTTGTGGCAAGGTAAAGCAAATGCCCTCCACTTCTCTGGAAGAAACCACAGTGCCCAGCCATGTTCTAAGCCCTCCCATCCTCCCTGGGCTTCTGGCAGCAGGAGTGAAAAGAGAGGAGCAGAGCACTGGGACCCGTTTGACAAAAACCGGCTTCCCAAGGGAAAGTCTTTCTCCACGTGCAGACAGGCTCCCAGGTGCCTGTGGCAAGGGGAAGGAAATGCCATACACTGACCTGGAAGAGACCACAGGGCCCAGGCACAGTCTGAACCCTTCCCTCATCCCGGCGGTTTTGCTAGCAGGAGTTCAACCCCAAGGAACACAGCCCGGAGACCCCTGGGACAAAAACGGCTTCCGACAAACAATAGGTGCTTGCAGTTGAAAAACCTATCCCAAGTGGGGGTAGCCAGGTAAACAAAATGCCACACACCCAGGTGTAAGAAACAACATTGCCCAGGCATGGTCTAAGCCCCTCACCTCGTCCCTGTGATTTGGGGAGCCGGAGGGACACCCGAGGCCCACGTCCCTGAGACCCGTTTGCAAAAAGCCGGCTTCCCACGGAAACAGTTTTCCTGAGGTGCAGACCCTCTCACAAGTGGTTGTGGCAATGTAAAGCAAATGCCCTCCACTTCTCTGGAAGAAACCACAGTGCCCAGCCATGTTCTAAGCCCTCCCATCCTCCGTGGGCTTCTGGCAGCAGGAGTGAAAAGAGAGGAGCAGAGCACTGGGACCCGTTTGACAAAAACCGGCTTCCCACGGGAAAGTCTTTCTCCACGTGCAGACATGCTCCCAGGTGCCTGTGGCAAGGGGAAGGAAATGCCATACACTGACCTGGAAGAGACCACAGGGCCCAGGCACAGTCTGAACCCTTCCCTCATCCCGGTGGTTTTGCTAGCAGGAGTTCAACCCCAAGGAACACAGCCCGGAGACCCCTGGGGCAAAAACGGCTTCCGACGAACAATAGGTGCTTGCGGTGGAAAAACTATCCCAAGTGGGGGTAGCAAGGTAAACAAAATTCCACACACCCAGGTGTAAGAAACAACATTGCCCAGGCATGGTATAAGCCCCTCACCTCGTCCCTGTGCTTTGGGGAGCCGGAGGGACAGCCGAGGCCCACGGCCCTGAGACCCGTTTGCAAAAAGCCGGCTTCCCACGGAAACAGTTTTCCTGAGGTGCAGACCCTCTCACTAGTGGTTGTGGCAAGGTAAAGCAAATGCCCTCCACTTCTCTGGAAGAAACCACAGTGCCCAGCCATGTTCTAAGCCCTCCCATCCTCCCTGGGCTTCTGGCAGCAGGAGTGAAAAGAGAGGAGCAGAGCACTGGGACCCGTTTGACAAAAACCGGCTTCCCAAGGGAAAGTCTTTCTCCACGTGCAGACAGGCTCCCAGGTGCCTGTGGCAAGGGGAAGGAAATGCCATACACTGACCTGGAAGAGACCACAGGGCCCAGGCACAGTCTGAACCCTTCCCTCATCCCGGCGGTTTTGCTAGCAGGAGTTCAACCCCAAGGAACACAGCCCGGAGACCCCTGGGACAAAAACGGCTTCCGACAAACAATAGGTGCTTGCAGTTGAAAAACCTATCCCAAGTGGGGGTAGCCAGGTAAACAAAATGCCACACACCCAGGTGTAAGAAACAACATTGCCCAGGCATGGTCTAAGCCCCTCACCTCGTCCCTGTGATTTGGGGAGCCGGAGGGACACCCGAGGCCCACGTCCCTGAGACCCGTTTGCAAAAAGCCGGCTTCCCACGGAAACAGTTTTCCTGAGGTGCAGACCCTCTCACAAGTGGTTGTGGCAATGTAAAGCAAATGCCCTCCACTTCTCTGGAAGAAACCACAGTGCCCAGCCATGTTCTAAGCCCTCCCATCCTCCGTGGGCTTCTGGCAGCAGGAGTGAAAAGAGAGGAGCAGAGCACTGGGACCCGTTTGACAAAAACCGGCTTCCCACGGGAAAGTCTTTCTCCACGTGCAGACATGCTCCCAGGTGCCTGTGGCAAGGGGAAGGAAATGCCATACACTGACCTGGAAGAGACCACAGGGCCCAGGCACAGTCTGAACCCTTCCCTCATCCCGGTGGTTTTGCTAGCAGGAGTTCAACCCCAAGGAACACAGCCCGGAGACCCCTGGGGCAAAAACGGCTTCCGACGAACAATAGGTGCTTGCAGTTGAAAAACCTATCCCAAGTGGGGGTAGCCAGGTAAACAAAATGCCACACACCCAGGTATAAGAAACAACATTGCCCAGGCATGGTCTAAGCCCCTCACCTCGTCCCTGTGCTTTGGGGAGCCGGAGGGACACCAGAGGCCCATGGCCCTGAGACCCTTTGCAGAAAGCCGGCTTCCCACGGAAACAGTTTTCCTGAGTTGCAGACCCTCTCACAAGTGGTTGCGGCAAGGTAAAGCAAATGCCATCTACTTCTCTGGAAGAAACCACAGTGCCCAGCCATGTTCTAAGCCCTCCCATCCTCCCTGGGCTTCTGGCAGCAGGAGTGAAAAGAGAGGAACAGAGCACTGGGACCTGTTTGACAAAAACCGGCTTCCCACGGGGAAGTCTTTCTCCACGTGCAGACATGCCCCCAGGTGCCTGTGGCAAGGGGAAGGAAATGCCATACAATGACCTGGAAGAGACCACAGGGCCCAGGCACAGTCTGAACCCTTCCCTCATCCCGGCGGTTTTGCTAGCAGGAGTTCAACCCCAACGAACACAGCCCGGAGACCCCTGGGGCAAAAACGGCATCCGAGGAACAATAGGTGCTTGCAGTTGAAAAACCTATCCCAAGTGCGGATAGCCAGGTAAACAAAATGCCACACACCCAGGTGTAAGAATCAACATTGCCCAGGCGTGGTCTGAGCCCCTCACCTCGTCCCTGTGATTTGGGGAGCCGGAGGGACACCCGAGGCCCACGGCCCTGAGACCATTTTGCAAAAAGCCGGCTTCCCACGGAAACAGTTTTCCTGAGGTGCAGACCCTCTCACAAGTGGTTGTGGCAATGTAAAGCAGATGCCCTCCACTTCTCTGGAAGAAACCACAGTGCCCAGCCATGTTCTAAGCCCTCCCATCCTCCCTGGGCTTCTGGCAGCAGGAGTGAAAAGAGAGGAGCAGAGCACTGGGACCCGTTTGACAAAAACCGGCTTCCCACGGGAAAGTCTTTCTCCACGTACAGACATGCTCCCAGGTGCCTGTGGCAAGGGGAAGGAAATGCCATACACTGACCTGGAAGAGACCACAGGGCCCAGGCACAGTCTGAACCCTTCCCTCATCCCGGCGGTTTTGCTAGCAGGAGTTCAACCCCAAGGAACACAGCCCGGAGACCCCTGGGGCAAAAACGGCTTCCGACGAACAATAGGTGCTTGCAGTTGAAAAACCTATCCCAAGTGGGGGTAGCCAGGTAAACAAAATGCCACACACCCAGGTATAAGAAACAACATTGCCCAGGCATGGTCTAAGCCCCTCACCTCTTCCCTGTGCTTTGGGGAGCCGGAGGGACACCAGAGGCCCATGGCCCTGAGACCCTTTGCAGAAAGCCGGCTTCCCACGGAAACAGTTTTCCTGAGTTGCAGACCCTCTCACAAGTGGTTGCGGCAAGGTAAAGCAAATGCCATCTACTTCTCTGGAAGAAACCACAGTGCCCAGCCAAGTTCTAAGCCCTCCCATCCTCCCTGGGCTTCTGGCAGCAGGAGTGAAAAGAGAGGAGCAGAGCACTGGGACCCGTTTGACAAAAACCGGCTTCCCACGGGAAAGTCTTTCTCCACGTGCAGACATGCTCCCAGGTGCCTGTGGCAAGGGGAAGGAAATGCCATACACTGACCTGGAAGAGACCACAGGGCCCAGGCACAGTCTGAACCCTTCCCTCATCCCGGCGGTTTTGCTAGCAGGAGTTCAACCCCAAGGAACACAGCCCGGAGACCCCTGGGGCAAAAACGGCTTCCGACGAACAATAGGTGCTTGCTGTGGAAAACCTATGCCAAGTGAGGGTAGCCAGGTAAACAAAATGCCACATACCCAGGTATAAGAAACAACATTGCCCAGGCATGGTCTAAGCCCCTCACCTCGTCCCTGTGCTTTGGGGAGCCGGAGGGACAGCCGAGGCCCATGGCCCTGAGACCCCTTTCCAAAAAGCCGGCTTCCCACGGAAACAGTTTTCCTGAGGTGCAGACCCTCTCACAAGTGGTTGTGGCAAGGTAAAGCAAGTGCGCTCCACTTCTCTGAAGAAACCACAGTGCCCAGCCATGTTCTAAGCCCTCCCATCCTCCCTGGGCTTCTGGCAGCAGGAGTGAAAAGAGAGGAGCAGAGCACTGGGACCCGTTTGACAAAAACCGGCTTCCCACGGGAAAGTCTTTCTCCACGTGCAGACATGCTCCCAGGTGCCTGTGGCAAGGGGAAGGAAATGCCATACACTGACCTGGAAGAGACCACAGGGCCCAGGCACAGTCTGAACCCTTCCCTCCTCCAGGCGGTTTTGCTAGCAGGAGTTCAACCCCAAGGAACACAGCCCGGAGACCCCTGGGGCAACAACGGCTTCCGAGGAACAATAGGTGCTTGCAGTTGAAAAACCTATCCCAAGTGGGGGTAGCCAGGTAAACAAAATGCCACACACCCAGGTGTAAGAAACAACATTGCCCAGGCATGGTCTAAGCCCCTCACCTCGTCCCTGTGCTTTGGGGTGCCGGAGGGACAGCCGAGGCCCACGGCCCTGAGACCCCTTTGCAAAAAGCCGGCTTCCCACGGAAACAGTATTCCTGAGGTGCAGACCCTCTCACAAGTGGTTGTGGCCAGGTAAAGCCAATGCCATCTACTTCTCTGGAAGAAACCACAGTGCCCAGCCAAGTTCTAAGCCCTCCCATCCTCCCTGGGCTTCTGGCAGCAGGAATGAAAAGAGAGGAGCAGAGCACTGGGACCCGTTTGACAAAAACCGGCTTCCCACGGGAAAGTCTTTCTCCACGTGCAGACATGCTCCCAGGTGCCTGTGGCAAGGGGAAGGAAATGCCATACACTGACCTGGAAGAGACCACAGGGCCCAGGCACAGTCTGAACCCTTCCCTCATCCCGGCGGTTTTGCTAGCAGGAGTTCAACCCCAAAGAACACAGCCCAGAGACCCCTGGGGAAAAAACGGCTTCGGAGGAACAATAGGTGCTTGCTGTGGAAAACCTATCCAAGTGGGGTTAGCCAGGTAAACAAAATACCACACACCCAGGTGTAAGAAACAGCATTGCCCAGGCATGGTCTAAGCCCCTCACCTCGTCCCTGTGCTTTGGGGAGTCGGAGGGACAGCCGAGGCCCACGGCCCTGAGACCCGTTTGCAAAAAGCCGGCTTCCCACGGAAACAGTTTTCCTGAGGTGCAGACCCTCTCACAAGTGGTTGTGGCAAGGTAAAGCAAATGCCCTCCACTTCTCTGGAAGAAACCACAGTGCCCAGCCATGTTCTAAGCCCTCCCATCCTCCCTGGGCTTCTGGCAGCAGGAGTGAAAAGAGAGGAGCAGAGCACTGGGACCAGTTTGACAAAAACCGGCTTCCCACGGGAAAGTCTTTCTCCACGTGCAGACATGCTCCCAGGTACCTGTGGCAAGGGGAAGGAAATGCCATACACTGACCTGGAAGAGACCACAGGGCCCAGGCACAGTCTGAACCCTTCCCTCATCCCGGCGGTTTTGCTAGCAGGAGTTCAACCCCAAAGAACACAGCCCAGAGACCCCTGGGGCAAAAACGGCTTCCGACGAACAATAGGTGCTTGCTGTGGAAAACCTATCCAAGTGGGGTTAGCCAGGTAAACAAAATACCACACACCCAGGTGTAAGAAACAGCATTGCCCAGGCATGGTCTAAGCCCCTCACCTCGTCCCTGTGCTTTGGGGAGCCGGAGGGACAGCCGAGGCCCACGGCCCTGAGACCCCTTTGCAAAAAGCCGGCTTCCCACGGAAACAGTTTTCCTGAGGTGCAGACCCTCTCACAAGTGGTTGTGGCAAGGTAAAGCAAATGCCCTCCACTTCTCTGGAAGAAACAACAGTGCCCAGCCATGTTCTAAGCCCCCCCATCCTCCCTGGGCTTCTGGCAGCAGGAGTGAAAAGAGAGGAGCAGAGAACTGGGACCCGTTTGACAAAAACCGGCTTCCCACGGGAAAGTCTTTCTCCACATACAGACAGGCTATCAGGTGCCTGTGGCAAGGGGAAGGAAATGCCATACATTGACCTGGAAGAGACCACAGGGCCCAGGCACAGTCTGAACCCTTCCCTCATCCCGGCGGTTTTGCTAGCAGGAGTTCAACCCCAAGGAACACAGCCCGGAGACCCCTGGGGCAAAAACGGCTTCCGACGAACAATAGGTGCTTGCAGTTGAAAAACCTATCCCAAGTGGGGGTAGCCAGGTAAACAAAATGCCACACACCCAGGTGTAAGAAACAACATTGCCCAGGCATAGTCTAAGCCCCTCACCTCGTCCCTGTGATTTGGGGAGCCGGAGGGACACCCGAGGCCCACGGCCCTGAGACCCCTTTGCGAAAAGCAGGCTTCCCACGGAAACAGTTTTCCTGAGGTGCAGACCCTCTCACAAGTGGTTGTGGCAAGGTAAAGCAAATGCCCTCCACTTCTCTGAAAGAAACCACAGTGCCCAGCCATGTTCTAAGCCCTCCCATCCTCCCTGGGCTTCTGGCAGCAGGAGTGAAAAGAGAGGAGCAGAGCACTGGGACCCGTTTCACAAAAACCGGCTTCCCACGGGAAAGTCTTTCTCCACGTGCAGACATGCTCCCAGGTGCCTGTGGCAAGGGGAAGGAAATGCCATACACTGACCTGGAAGAGACCACAGGGCCCAGGCACAGTCTGAACCCTTCCCTCATCCCGGTGGTTTTGCTAGCAGGAGTTCAACCCCAAGGAACACAGCCCGGAGACCTCTGGGGCAAAAACAGCTTCCGACGAACAATAGGTGCTTGCTGTGGAAAACCTATCCCAAGTGCGGGTAGCCAGGTAAACAAAATGCCACACACCCAGGTGTAAAAAACAACATTGCCCACGCATGGTCTAAGCCCCTCACCTCGTCCCTGTGCTTTCGGGAGCCGGAGGGACAGCCGAGGCCCATGGCCCTGAGACCCCTTTGCAAAAAGCCGGCTTCCCACGGAAACAGTTTTCCTGAGGTGCAGACCCTCTCACAAGTGGTTGTGGCAAGGTAAAGAAAATGCCCTCCACTTCTCTGGAAGAAACCACAGTGCCCAGCCATGTTCTAAGCCCTCCCATCCTCCCTGGGCTTCTGGCAGCAGGAGTGAAAAGAGAGGAGCAGAGCACTGGGACCCGTTTGACAAAAACCGGCTTCCCACGGGATAGTCTTTCTCCACGTACAGACATGCTCCCAGGTGCCTGTGGCAAGGGGAAGGAAATGCCATACACTGACCTGGAAGAGACCACAGGGCCCAGGCACAGTCTGAACCCTTCCCTCATCCCGGCGGTTTTGCTAGCAGGAGTTCAACCCCAACGAACACAGCCCGGAGACCCCTGGTGCAAAAACGACTTCCGACGAACCATAGGTGCTTGCAGTTGAAAAACCTATCCCAAGTGCGGGTAGCCAGGTAAACAAAATGCCACACACCCAGGTGTAAGAATCAACATTGCCCAGGCATAGTCTAAGCCCCTCACCTCGTCCCTGTGATGTGGGGAGCTGGAGGGACACCCGAGGCCCACGGCCCTGAGACCATTTTGCGAAAAGCAGGCTTCCCACGGAAACAGTTTTCCTGAGGTGCAGATCCTCTCACAAGTGGTTGTGGCAAGGTAAAGCAAATGCCCTCCACTTCTCTGGAAGAAACCACAGTGCCCAGCCATGTTCTAAGCCCTCCCATCCTCCCTGGGCTTCTGGCAGCAGGAGTGAAAAGAGAGGAGCAGAGCACTGGGACCCGTTTGACAAAAACCGGCTTCCCACGGGAAAGTCTTTCTCCACGTGCAGACATGCTCCCAGGTACCTGTGGCAAGGGGAAGGAAATGCCATACACTGACCTGGAAGAGACCACAGGGCCCAGGCTCAATGTGAACCCTTCCCTCATCCCGGCGGTTTTGCTAGCAGGAGTTCAACCCCAACGAACACGGCCCGGAGACCCCTGGGGCAAAAACGGCTTCCGACGAACAATAGGTGCTTGCAGTTGAAAAACCTATCCCAAGTGGGGGTAGCCAGGTAAACAAAATGCCACACACCCAGGTGTAAGAAACAACATTGCCCAGGCATGGTCTAAGCCCCTCACCTCGTCCCTGTGCTTTGGGGAGCCGGAGGGACAGCCGAGGCCCGCGGCCCTGAGACCCTTTGCAAAAAGCCGGCTTCCCACGGAAACAGTTTTCCTGAGTTGCAGACCCTCTCACAAGTGGTTGCGGCAAGGTAAAGCAAATGCCATCTACTTCTCTGGAAGAAACCACAGTGCCCAGCCATGTTCTAAGCCCTCCCATCCTCCCTGGGCTTCTGGCAGCAGGAGTGAAAAGAGAGGAGCAGAGCACTGGGACCCGTTTGACAAAAACCGGCTTCCCACGGGAAAGTCTTTCTCCACGTGCAGACATGCTCCCACGTGCCTGTGGCAAGGGGAAGGAAATGCCATACACTGACCTGGAAGAGACCACAGGGCCCAGGCACAGTCTGAACCCTTCCCTCATCCCGGCGGTTTTGCTAGTAGGAGTTCAAACCCAAGGAACACAGCCCAGAGACCCCTGGGGCAAAAACGGCTTCCGATGAACAATAGGTGCTTGCGGTGGAAAAACTATCCCAAGTGGGGGTAGCAAGGTAAACAAAATTCCACACACGCAGGTGTAAGAAACAACATTGCCCAGGCATGGTATAAGCCCCTCACCTCGTCCCTGTGCTTTGGGGAGCCGGAGGGACAGCCGAGGCCCACGGCCCTGAGACCCCTTTGCAAAAAGCCGGCTTCCCACGGAAACAGTTCTCCTGAGGTGCAGACCCTCTCACTAGTGGTTGTGGCAAGGTAAAGCAAATGCCCTCCACTTCTCGGGAAGAAACCACAGTGCCCAGCCATGTTCTAAGCCCTCCCATCCTCCCTGGGCTTCTGGCAGCAGGAGTGAAAAGAGAGGAGCAGAGCACTGGGACCCGTTTGACAAAAACCGGCTTCCCACGGGAAAGTCTTTCTCCACGTGCAGACAGGCTCCCAGGTGCCTGTGGCAAGGGGAAGGAAATGCCATACACTGACCTGGAAGAGACCACAGGGCCCAGGCACAGTCTGAACCCTTCCCTCATCCCGGCGGTTTTGCTAGCCGGAGTTCAACCCCAAGGAACACAGCCCGGAGACCCCTGGGACAAAAACGGCTTCCGACGAACAATAGGTGCTTGCAGTTGAAAAACCTATCCCAAGTGGGGGTAGCCAGGTAAACAAAATGCCACACACCCAGGTGTAAGAACCAACATTGCCCAGGCATGGTCTAAGCCCCTCACCTCGTCCCTGTGATTTGGGGAGCCAGAGGGACACCCGAGGCCCACGTCCCTGAGACCCCTTTACAAAAAGCCGGCTTCCCACGGAAACAGTTTTCCTGAGGTGCAGACCCTCTCACAAGTGGTTGTGGCAAGGTAAAGCAAATGCCCTCCACTACTCTGGAAGAAACCACAGTGCCCAGCCATGTTCTAAGCCCTCCCATCCTCCCTGGGCTTCTGGCAGCAAGAGTGAAAAGAGAGGAGCAGAGCACTGGGACCCGTTTGACAAAAACCGGCTTCCCACGGGAAAGTCTTTCTCCACGTACAGACATGCTCCCAGGTGCCTGTGGCAAGGGGAAGGAAATGCCATACACTGACCTGGAAGAGACCACAGGGCCCAGGCACAGTCTGAACCCTTCCCTCATCCCGGCGGTTTTGCTAGCAGGAGTTCAACCCCAAGGAACACAGCCCGGAGACCCCTGGGGCAAAAACGGCTTCCGACGAACAATAGGTGCTTGCAGTTGAAAAACCTATCCCAAGTGCGGGTAGCCAGGTAAACAAAATGCCACACACCCAGGTGTAAGAATCAACATTGCCCAGGCATAGTCTAAGCCCCTCACCTCGTCCCTGTGATGTGGGGAGCTGGAGGGACACCCGAGGCCCACGGCCCTGAGACCATTTTGCGAAAAGCAGGCTTCCCACGGAAACAGTTTTCCTGAGGTGCAGATCCTCTCACAAGTGGTTGTGGCAAGGTAAAGCAAATGCCCTCCACTTCTCTGGAAGAAACCACAGTGCCCAGCCATGTTCTAAGCCCTCCCATCCTCCCTGGGCTTCTGGCAGCAGGAGTGAAAAGAGAGGAGCAGAGCACTGGGACCCGTTTGACAAAAACCGGCTTCCCACGGGAAAGTCTTTCTCCACGTGCAGACATGCTCCCAGGTACCTGTGGCAAGGGGAAGGAAATGCCATACACTGACCTGGAAGAGACCACAGGGCCCAGGCTCAATGTGAACCCTTCCCTCATCCCGGCGGTTTTGCTAGCAGGAGTTCAACCCCAACGAACACGGCCCGGAGACCCCTGGGGCAAAAACGGCTTCCGACGAACAATAGGTGCTTGCAGTTGAAAAACCTATCCCAAGTGGGGGTAGCCAGGTAAACAAAATGCCACACACCCAGGTGTAAGAAAAAACATTGCCCAGGCATGGTCTAAGCCCCTCACCTCGTCCCTGTGCTTTGGGGAGCCGGAGGGACAGCCGAGGCCCGCGGCCCTGAGACCCTTTGCAAAAAGCCGGCTTCCCACGGAAACAGTTTTCCTGAGTTGCAGACCCTCTCACAAGTGGTTGCGGCAAGGTAAAGCAAATGCCATCTACTTCTCTGGAAGAAACCACAGTGCCCAGCCATGTTCTAAGCCCTCCCATCCTCCCTGGGCTTCTGGCAGCAGGAGTGAAAAGAGAGGAACAGAGCACTGGGACCCGTTTGACAAAAACCTGCTTCCCACGGGAAAGTCTTTCTCCACGTGCAGACATGCCCCCAGGTGCCTGTGGCAAGGGGAAGGAAATGCCATACACTGACCTGGAAGAGACCACAGGGCCCAGGCACAGTCTGAACCCTTCCCTCATCCCGGCGGTTTTGCTAGCAGGAGTTCAACCCCAAAGAACACAGTCCAGAGACCCCTGGGGCAAAAACGGCTTCCGACGAACAATAGGTGCTTGTAGTTGAAAAACCTATCCCAAGTGCGGGTAGCCAGGTAAACAAAATGCCACACACCCAGGTGTAAGAATCAACATTGCCCAGGCATGGTCTAAGCCCCTCACCTCGTCCCTGTGATTTGGGGAGCCGGAGGGACGCCCGAGGCCCACGGCCCTGAGACCATTTTGCGAAAAGCAGGCTTCCCACGGAAACAGTTTTCCTGAGGTGCAGACCCTCTCACAAGTGGTTGTGGCAAGGTAAAGCAAATGCCCTCCACTTCTCTGGAAGAAACCACAGTGCCCAGCCATGTTCTAAGCCCTCCCATCCTCCCTGGGCTTCTGGCAGCAGGAGTGAAAAGAGAGGAGCAGAGCACTGGGACCCGTTTGACAAAAACCGGCTTCCCACGGGAAAGTCTTTCTCCACGTGCAGACATGCTCCCAGGTGCCTGTGGCAAGGGGAAGGAAAAGCCATACACTGACCTGGAAGAGACCACAGGGCCCATGCACAATATGAACCCTTCTCTCATCCCGGCGGTTTTGCTAGCAGGAGCTCAACCCCAAGGAACACAGCCCGGAGACCCCTGGGGCAAAAACGGCTTCCGATGAACAATAGGTGCTTGCGGTGGAAAACCTATCCCAAGTGCGGGTAGCCAGGTAAACAAAATGCCACACACCCAGGTGTAAGAAACAACATTGCCCAGGCATGGTCTAAGCCCCTCACCTCGTCCCTGTGCTTTGGGGAGCCGGAGGGACAGCCGAGGCCCATGGCCCTGAGACCCCTTTGCAAAAAGCCAGCTTCCCACGGAAACAGTTTTCCTGAGGTGCAGACCCTCTCACAAGTGGTTGTGGCAAGGTAAAGCAAATGCCCTCCACTTCTCTGAAGAAACCACAGTGCCCAGCCATGTTCTAAGCCCTCCCATCCTCCCTGGGCTTCTGGCAGCAGGAGTGAAAAGAGAGGAGCAGAGCACTGGGACCCGTTTGACAAAAACCGGCTTCCCACGGGAAAGTCTTTCTCCACGTGCAGACATGCTCCCAGGTGCCTGTGGCAAGGGGAAGGAAATGCCATACACTGACCTGGAAGAGACCATAGGGCCCAGGCACAGTCTGAACCCTTCCCTCATCCCGGCGGTTTTGCTAGCAGGAGTTCAACCCCAAGGAACACAGCCCGGAGACCCCTGGGGCAAAAATGGCTTCCGACGAACCATAGGTGCTTGCAGTTGAAAAACCTATCCCAAGTGCGGGTAGCCAGGTACACAAAATGCCACACACCCAGGTGTAAGAATCAACATTGCCCAGGCATAGTCTAAGCCCCTCACCTCGTCCCTGTGATTTGGGGAGCCGGAGGGACACCCGAGGCCCACGGCCCTGAGACCATTTTGCGAAAAGCAGGCTTCCCACGGAAACAGTTTTCCTGAGGTGCAGACCCTCTCACAAGTGGTTGTGGCAAGGTAAAGCAAATGCCCTCCACTTCTCTGAAACAAACCACAGTGCCCAGCCATGTTCTAAGCCCTCCCATCCTCCCTGGGCTTCTGGCAGCAGGAGTGAAAAGAGAGGAGCAGAGCACTGGGACCCGTTTGAGAAAAACCGGCTTCCCACGGGAAAGTCTTTCTCCACGTACAGACATGCTCCCAGGTGCCTGTGGCAAGGGGAAGGAAATGCCATACACTGACCTGGAAGAGACCACAGGGCCCAGGCACAGTCTGAACCCTTCCCTCATCCCGGCGGTTTTGCTAGCAGGAGTTCAACCCCAAGGAACACAGCTCGGAGACCCCTGGGGCAAAAACAGCTTCCGACGAACAATAGGTGCTTGCAGTTGAAAAACCTATCCCAAGTGGGGGTAGCCAGGTAAACAAAATGCCACACACCCAGGTGTAAGAAACAACATTGCCCAGGCATGGTCTAAGCCCCTCACCTCGTCCCTGTGCTTTGGGGAGCCGGAGGGACAGCCGAGGCCCACGGCCCTGAGACCCTTTGCAGAAAGCCGGCTTCCCACGGAAACAGTTTTCCTGAGTTGCAGACACTCTCACAAGTGGTTGCGGCAAGGTAAAGCAAATGCCATCTACTTCTCTGGAAGAAACCACAGTGCCCAGCCATGTTCTAAGCCCTCCCATCCTCCGTGGGCTTCTGGCAGCAGGAGTGAAAAGAGAGGAGCAGAGCACTGGGACCCGTTTGAAAAAACCGGCTTCCCACGGGGAAGTCTTTCTCCACGTGCAGACATGCCCCCAGGTGCCTGTGGCAAGGGGAAGGAAATGCCATACAATGACCTGGAAGAGACCACAGGGCCCAGGCACAGTCTGAACCCTTCCCTCATCCCGGCGGTTTTGCTAGCAGGAGTTCAACCCCAAGGAACACAGCCCGGAGACCCCTGGGGCAAAAACGGCATCCGAGGAACAATAGGTGCTTGCAGTTGAAAAACCTATCCCAAGGGGGGTAGCCAGGTAAACAAAATGCCACACACCCAGGTGTAAGAATCAACATTGCCCAGGCAAGGTCTAAGCCCCTCACCTCGTCCCTGTGCTTTGGGGAACCGGAGGGACACCCGAGGCCCACGGCCCTGAAACCACTTTGCAAAAAACCGGCTTCCCACGGAAACAGTTTTCCTGAGGTACAGACCCTCTCACTAGTGGTTGTGGCAAGGTAAAGCAAATGCCCTCCACTTCTCTGGAAGAAACCACAGTGCCCAGCCATGTTCTAAGCCCTCCCATCCTCCCTGGGCTTCTGGCAGCAGGAGTGAAAAGAGAGGAGCAGAGCACTGGGACCCGTTTGACAAAAACCGGCTTCCCACGGGAAAGTCTTTCTCCACGTGCAGACATGCTCCCAGGTGCCTGTGGCAAGGGGAAGGAAATGCCATACACTGACCTGGAAGAGACCACAGGGCCCAGGCACAGTCTGAACCCTTCCCTCATCCCGGCGGTTTTGCTAGCAGGAGTTCAACCCCAAGGAACACAGCCCGGAGACCCCTGGGGCAAAAATGGCATCCGAGGAACAATAGGTGCTTGTACTTGAAAAACCTATCCCAAGTGCGGGTAGCCAGGTAAACAAAATTCCACACACCCAGGTGTAAGAATCAACATTGCCCAGGCATGCTCTAAGCCCCTCACCTCGTCCCTGTGATTTGGGGAGCCGGAGGGACGCCCGAGGCCCACGGCCCTGCGACCATTTTGCGAAAAGCAGGCTTCCCACGGAAACAGTTTTCCTGAGGTGCAGACCCTCTCACAAGTGGTTGTGGCAAGGTAAAGCAAATGCCCTCCACTTCTCTGGAAGAAACCACAGTGCCCAGCCATGTTCTAAGCCCTCCCATCCTCCCTGGGCTTCTGGCAGCAGGAGTGAAAAGAGAGGAGCAGAGCACTGGGACCCGTTTGACAAAAACCGGCTTCCCACGGGAAAGTCTTTCTCCACGTGCAGACATGCTCCCAGGTGCCTGTGGCAAGGGGAAGGAAAAGCCATACACTGACCTGGAAGAGACCACAGGGCCCATGCACAATCTGAACCCTTCCCTCATCCCGGCGGTTTTGCTAGCAGGAGTTCAACCCCAAGGAACACAGCCCGGAGACCCCTGGGGCAAAAATGGCTTCCGACGAACAATAGGTGCTTGCTGTGGAAAACCTATCCCAAGTGGGGGTAGCCAGGTAAACAAAATACCACACACCCAAGTGTAAGAAACAGCATTGCCCAGGCATGGTCTAAGCCCCTCACCTCGTCCCTGTGCTTTGGGGAGCCGGAGGGACAGCCGAGGCCCACGGCCCTGAGACCCCTTTGCAAAAAGTCGGCTTCCCAAAGAAACAGTTTTCCTGAGGTGCAGACCCTCTCACAAGTGGTTGTGGCAAGGTAAAGCAAATGCCCTCCACTTCTCTGGAAGAAACCACAGTGCCCAGCCATGTTCTAAGCCCTCCCATCCTCCCTGGCCTTCTGGCAGCAGGAGTGCAAAGAGAGGAGCAGAACACTGGGACCCGTTTGACAAAAACCGGCTTCCCACGGGAAAGTCTTTCTCCACGTGCAGACATGCTCCCAGGTGCCTGTGGCAAGGGGAAGGAAATGCCATACACTGACCTGGAAGAGACCACAGGGCCCATGCACAATCTGAACCCTTCCCTCATCCCGGCGGTTTTGCTAGCAGGAGTTCAACCCCAACGAACACAGCCCGGAGACCCCTGGGGCAAAAACGGCTTCCGACGAACAATAGGTGCTTGCTGTGGAAAACCTATCCCAAGCCGGGTAGCCAGGTAAACAAAATGCCACACACCCAGGTGTAAGAATCAACATTGCCCAGGCATAGTCTAAGCCCCTCACCTCGTCCCTGTGCTTTGGGGGGCCGGAGGGACAGCCGAGGCCCACGGCCCTGAGACCCCTTTGCAAAAAGCCGGCTTCCCACGGAAACAGTATTCCTGAGGTGCAGACCCTCTCACAAGTGGTTGTGGCCAGGTAAAGCCAATGCCATCTACTTCTCTGGAAGAAACCACAGTGCCCAGCCAAGTTCTAAGCCCTCCCATCCTCCCTGGGCTTCTGGGAGCAGGAGTGAAAAGAGAGGAGCAGAGCACTGGGACCCGTTTGACAAAAACCGGCTTCCCACGGGAAAGTCTTTCTCCACGTGCAGACATGCTCCCAGGTGCCTGTGGCAAGGGGAAGGAAATGCCATACACTGACCTGGAAGAGACCACAGGGCCCAGGCACAGTCTGAACCCTTCCCTCATCCCGGCGGTTTTGCTAGCAGGAGTTCAACCCCAAGGAACACAGCCCGGAGACCCCTGGGGCAAAAACGGCTTCCGACGAACAATAGGTGCTTGCTGTGGAAAACCTATGCCAAGTGAGGGTAGCCAGGTAAACAAAATGCCACATACCCAGGTATAAGAAACAACATTGCCCAGGCATGGTCTAAGCCCCTCACCTCGTCCCTGTGCTTTGGGGAGCCGGAGGGACAGCCGAGGCCCATGGCCCTGAGACCCCTTTCCAAAAAGCCGGCTTCCCACGGAAACAGTTTTCCTGAGGTGCAGACCCTCTCACAAGTGGTTGTGGCAAGGTAAAGCAAGTGCCCTCCACTTCTCTGAAGAAACCACAGTGCCCAGCCATGTTCTAAGCCCTCCCATCCTCCCTGGGCTTCTGGCAGCAGGAGTGAAAAGAGAGGAGCAGAGCACTGGGACCCGTTTGACAAAAACCGGCTTCCCACGGGAAAGTCTTTCTCCACGTGCAGACATGCTCCCAGGTGCCTGTGGCAAGGGGAAGGAAATGCCATACACTGACCTGGAAGAGACCACAGGGCCCAGGCACAGTCTGAACCCTTCCCTCCTCCAGGCGGTTTTGCTAGCAGGAGTTCAACCCCAAGGAACACAGCCCGGAGACCCCTGGGGCAACAACGGCTTCCGAGGAACAATAGGTGCTTGCAGTTGAAAAACCTATCCCAAGTGGGGGTAGCCAGGTAAACAAAATGCCACACACCCAGGTGTAAGAAACAACATTGCCCAGGCATGGTCTAAGCCCCTCACCTCGTCCCTGTGCTTTGGGGGGCCGGAGGGACAGCCGAGGCCCACGGCCCTGAGACCCCTTTGCAAAAAGCCGGCTTCCCACGGAAACAGTATTCCTGAGGTGCAGACCCTCTCACAAGTGGTTGTGGCCAGGTAAAGCCAATGCCATCTACTTCTCTGGAAGAAACCACAGTGCCCAGCCAAGTTCTAAGCCCTCCCATCCTCCCTGGGCTTCTGGCAGCAGGAGTGAAAAGAGAGGAGCAGAGCACTGGGACCCGTTTGACAAAAACCGGCTTCCCACGGGAAAGTCTTTCTCCACGTGCAGACATGCTCCCAGGTGCCTGTGGCAAGGGGAAGGAAATGCCATACACTGACCTGGAAGAGACCACAGGGCCCAGGCACAGTCTGAACCCTTCCCTCATCCCGGCGGTTTTGCTAGCAGGAGTTCAACCCCAAGGAACACAGCCCGGAGACCCCTGGGGCAAAAACGGCTTCCGACGAACAATAGGTGCTTGCTGTGGAAAACCTATGCCAAGTGCGGGTAGCCAGGTAAACAAAATGCCACACACCCAGGTGTAAGAAACAACATTGCGCAGGCATCGTCTAAGCCCCTCACCTCGTCCCTGTACTTTGGGGACCCGGAGGGACAGCCGAGGCCCATGGCCCTGAGACCCCTTTGCAAAAAGCCGGCTTCCCACGGAAACAGTTTTCCTGAGGTGCAGACCCTCTCACAGGTGGTTGTGGCAAGGTAAAGCAAATGCCCTCCACTTCTCTGAAGAAACCACAGTGCCCAGCCATGTTCTAAGCCCTCCCATCCTCCCTGGGCTTCTGGCAGCAGGAGTGAAAAGAGAGGAGCAGAGCACTGGGACCCGTTTGACAAAAACCGGCTTCCCACGGGAAAGTCTTTCTCCACGTGCAGACATGCTCCCAGGTGCCTGTGGCAAGGGGAAGGAAATGCCAACACTGACCTGGAAGAGACCACAGGGCCCAGGCACATTCTGAACCCTTCTCTCATCCCGGCGGTTTTGCTAGCAGGAGTTCAACCCCAACGAACACAGCCCGGAGACCCCTGGGGCAAAAACGGCTTCCGACGAACAATAGGTGCTTGCTGTGGAAAACCTATCCCAAGTGGGGGTAGCCAGGTAAACAAAATGCCACACACCCAGGTGTAAGAAACAACATTGCCCAGCCATGGTCTAAGCCCCTCACCTCGTCCCTGTGCTTTGGGGAGCCAGAGGGACACCCGAGGCCCACGGCCCTGAGAACCCTTTACAAAAAGCCGGCTTCCCACGGAAACAGTTTTCCTGAGGTGCAGACCCTCTCACAAGTGGTTGTGGCAATGTAAAGAAAATGCCGTCCACTTCTCTGGAAGAAACCACAGTGCCCAGCCATGTTCTAAGCCCTCCCATCCTCCCTGGGCTTCTGGCAGTAGGAGTGAAAAGAGAGGATCAGAGCACTGGGACCCGTTTGACAAAAACCGGCTTCCCACGGGAAAGTCTTTCTCCACGTGCAGACATGCTCCCAGGTGCCTGTGGCAAGGGGAAGGAAATGCCAACACTGACCTGGAAGAGACCACAGGGCCCAGGCACAGTCTGAACCCTTCCCTCATCCCGGCGGTTTTGCTAGCAGGAGTTCAACCCCAACGAACACAGCCCGGAGACCCCTGGGGCAAAAACCGTTTCCGACGAACAATAGGTGCTTGCTGTGGAAAACCTATCCCAAGTGGGGGTAGCCAGGTAAACAAAATGCCACACACCCAGGTGTAAGAAACAACATTGCCCAGGCATGGTCTAAGCCCCTCACCTCGTCCCTGTGCTTTGGGGAGCCGGAGGGACAGCCGAGGCCCACGGCCCTGAGACCCCTTTGCAAAAAGCCGGCTTCCCACGGAAACAGTTTTCCTGAGTTTCAGACCCTCTCACAAGTGGTTGTGGCAATGTAAAGCAAATGCCCTCCACTTCTCTGGAAGAAACCACAGTGCCCAGCCATGTTCTATGCCCTCCCATCCTCCCTGGGCTTCTGGCAGCAGGAGTGAAAAGAGAGGAGCAGAGCACTGGGACCCGTTTGACAAAAACCGGCTTCCCACGGGAAAGTCTTTCTCCACGTGCAGACATGCTCCCAGGTGCTGTGGCAAGGGGAAGGAAATGCCATACACTGACCTGGAAGAGACCACAGGGCCCAGGCACAGTCTGAACCCTTCCCTCATCCCGGCGGTTTTGCTAGCAGGAGTTCAACCCCAGGAACACAGCCCGGAGACCCCTGGGGCAAAAACCGCTTCCGACGAACAATAGGTGCTTGCAGTTGAAAAACTTATCCCAAGTGGGGGTAGCCAGGTAAACAAAATGCCACACACCCAGGTGTAAGAAACAACATTGCCCAGCCATGGTCTAAGCCCCTCAACTCGTCCCTGTGCTTTGGGGAGCCGGAGGGACACCCGAGGCCCACGGCCCTGTGACCCCTTTACAAAAAGCCGGCTTCCCACGGAAACAGTTTTCCTGAGGTGCAGACCCTTTCACAAGTGGTTGTGGCAAAGTAAAGCAAATGCCCTCCACTTCTCTGGAAGAAACCACAGTGCCCAGCCATGTTCTAAGCCCTCCCATCCTCCCTGGGCTTCTGGCAGTAGGAGTGAAAAGAGAGGATCAGAGCACTGGGACCCGTTTGACAAAAACCGGCTTCCCACGGGAAAGTCTTTCTCCACGTGCAGACATGCTCCCAGGTGCCTGTGGCAAGGGGAAGGAAATGCCATACACTGACCTGGAAGAGACCACAGGGCCCAGGCACAGTCTGAACACTTCCCTCATCCAGGCGGTTTTGCTAGCAGGAGTTCAACCCCAAGGAACACAGCCCGGAGACCCCTGGGGCAAAAACCGCTTCTGACGAACAATAGGTTCTTGCTGTGGAAAACCTATCCCAAGTGGGGGTAGCCAGGTAAACAAAATGCCACACACCCAGGTGTAAGAAACAACATTGCCCAGGCATGGTCTGAGCCCCTCACCTCGTCCCTGTGATTTGGGGAGCCGGAGGGACACCCGAGGCCCACGGCCCTGAGAACCCTTTGCAAAAAGCCGGCTTCCCATGGAAACAGGTTTCCTGAGGTGCAGACCCTCTCACAAGTGGTTGTGGCAACGTAAAGCAAATGCCCTCCACTTCTCTGGAAGAAACCACAGTGCCCAGCCATGTTCTATGCCCTCCCATCCTCCCTGGGCTTCTGGCAGCAGGAGTGAAAAGAGAGGAGCAGAGCACTGGGACCCGTTTGACAAAAACCGGCTTCCCACGGGAAAGTCTTTCTCCACGTGCAGACATGCTCCCAGGTGCCTGTGGCAAGGGGAAGGAAATGCCATACACTGACCTGGAAGAGACCACAGGGCCCAGGCACAGTCTGAACCCTTCCCTCATCCCGGCGGTTTTGCTAGCAGGAGTTCAACCCCAAGGAACACAGCCCGGAGACCCCTGGGGCAAAAACGGCATCCGAGGAACAATAGGTGCTTGTAGTTGAAAAACCTATCCCAAGGGGGGTAGCCAGGTAAACAAAATGCCACACACCCAGGTGTAAGAATCAACATTGCCCAGGCAAGGTCTAAGCCCCTCACCTCGTCCCTGTGCTTTGGGGAACCGGAGGGACACCCGAGGCCCACGGCCCTGAGACCCCTTTGCAATGAACCGGCTTCCCACGGAAACAGTTTTCCTGAGGTACAGACCCTCTCACTAGTGGTTGTGGCAAGGTAAAGCAAATGCCCTCCACTTCTCTGGAAGAAGCCACAGTGCCCAGCCATGTTCTAAGCCCTCCCATCCTCCCTGGGCTTCTGGCAGCAGGAGTGAAAAGAGAGGAGCAGAGCACTGGGACCCGTTTGACAAAAACCGGCTTCCCACGGGAAAGTCTTCTCCACATGCAGAAAGGCTCCCAGGTGCCTGTGGCAAGGGGAAGGAAATGCCATACACTGACCTGGAAGAGACCAAAGGGCCCAGGCACAGTCTGAACCCTTCCCTCATCCCGGCGGTTTTGCTAGCAGGAGTTCAACCCCAAGGAACACAGCCCGGAGACCCCTGGGGCAAAAATGGCATCCGAGGAACAATAGGTGCTTGTACTTGAAAAACCTATCCCAAGAGCGGGTAGCCAGGTAAACAAAATTCCACACACCCAGGTGTAAGAATCAACATTGCCCAGGCATGCTCTAAGCCCCTCACCTCGTCCCTGTGATTTGGGGAGCCGGAGGGACGCCCGCGGCCCACGGCCCTGAGACCATTTTGCGAAAAGCAGGCTTCCCACGGAAACAGTTTTCCTGAGGTGCAGACCCTCTCACAAGTGGTTGTGGCAAGGTAAAGCAAATGCCCTCCACTTCTCTGGAAGAAACCACAGTGCCCAGCCATGTTCTAAGCCCTCCCATCCTCCCTGGGCTTCTGGCAGCAGGAGTGAAAAGAGAGGAGCAGAGCACTGGGACCCGTTTGACAAAAACCGGCTTCCCACGGGAAAGTCTTTCTCCACGTGCAGACATGCTCCCAGGTGCCTGTGGCAAGGGGAAGGAAATGCCATACACTGACCTGGAAGAGACCACAGGGCCCAGGCACAGTCTGAACTCTTCCCTCATCCCGTCGGTTTTGCTAGCAGGCGTTCAACCCCAAGGAACACAGCCCGGAGACCCCTGGGGTAAAAACGGCATCCGAGGAAAAATAGGTGCTTGCAGTTGAAAAACCTATCCCAAGTGCGGGTAGCCAGGTAAACAAAATGCCACACACCCAGGTGTAAGAATCAACATTGCCCAGGCATGGTCTAAGCCCCTCACCTCGTCCCTGTGATTTGGGGAGTCGGAGGGACACCCGAGGCCCACGGCCCTGAGACCATTTTGCGAAAAGCAGGCTTCCCACGGAAACAGTTTTCCTGAGGTGCAGACCCTCTCACAAGTGGTTGTGGCAAGGTAAAGCAAATGCCCTCCACTTCTCTGGAAGAAACCACAGTGCCCAGCCATGTTCTAAGCCCTCCCATCCTCCCTGGGCTTCTGGCAGCAGGAGTGAAAAGAGAGGAGCAGAGCACTGGGACCCGTTTGACAAAAACCGGCTTCCCACGGGAAAGTCTTTCTCCACGTGCAGACATGCTCCCAGGTACCTGTGGCAAGGGGAAGGAAATGCCATACACTGACCTGGAAGAGACCACAGGGCCCAGGCACAGTCTGAACCCTTCCCTCATCCCGGCGGTTTCGTTAGCAGGAGTTCAACCCCAGGAACACATCCCGGAGACCCCTGGGGCAAAAACGGCTTCCGACGAACCATAGGTGCTTGCAGTTGAAAAACCTATCCCAAGTGGGGGTAGCCAGCTCAACAAAATGCCACACACCCAGGTATAAGAAACAACATTGCCCAGCCATGGTCTAAGCCCCTCACCTCGTCCCTGTGCTTTGGGGAGCCGGAGGGACACCCGAGGCCCACGGCCCTGAGACCCCTTTACAAAAAGCCGGCTTCCCATGGAAACAGTTTTCCTGAGGTGCAGACCCTCTCACAAGTGGTTGTGGCAATGTAAAGCAAATGCCTTCCACTTCTCTGGAAGAAACCACAGTGCACAGCCATGTTCTAAGCCCTCCCATCCTCCCTGGGCTTCTGGCAGCAGGAGTGAAAAGAGAGGAGCAGAGCACTGGGACCCGTTTGACAAAAACCGGCTTCCCACGGGAAAGTCTTTCTCCACGTGCAGACATGCTCCCAGGTGCCTGTCGCAAGGGGAAGGAAATGCCATACACTGACCTGGAAGAGACCACAGGGCCCAGGCACAGTCTGAACCCTTCCCTCATCCCGGCGGTTTTGCTAGAAAGAGTTCAACCCCAAAGAACACAGCCCAGAGACCCCTGGGGCAAAAACGGCTTCGGAGGAACAATAGGTGCTTGCTGTGGAAAACCTATCCAAGTGGGGTTAGCCAGGTAAACAAAATACCACACACCCAGGTGTAAGAAACAGCATTGCCCAGGCATGGTCTAAGCCCCTCACCTCGTCCCTGTGCTTTGGGGAGTCGGAGGGACAGCCGAGGCCCACGGCCCTGAGACCCCTTTGCAAAAAGCCGGCTTCCCATGGAAACAGTTTTCCTGAGGTGCAGACCCTCTCACAAGTGGTTGTGGCAAGGTAAAGCAAATGCCCTCCACTTCTCGGGAAGAAACCACAGTGCCCAGCCATGTTCTAAACCCTCCCATCCTCCCTGGGCTTCTGGCAGCAGGAGTGAAAAGAGAGGAGCAGAGCACTGGGACCCGTTTGACAAAAACCGGCTTCCCACGGGAAAGTCTTTCTCCACATACAGACAGGCTATCAGGTGCCTGTGGCAAGGGGAAGGAAATGCCATACACTGACCTGGAAGAGACCACAGGGCCCAGGCACAGTCTGAACCCTTCCCTCATCCCGGCGGTTTTGCTAGCAGGAGTTCAACCCCAAGGAACACAGCCCGGAGACCCCTGGGGCAAAAACGGCTTCCAAGGAACAATAGGTGCTTGCAGTTGAAAAACCTATCCCAAGTGGGGGTAGCCAGGTAAACAAAATGCCACACACCCAGGTGTAAGAAACAACATTGCCCAGGCATAGTCTAAGCCCCTCACCTCGTCCCTGTGATTTGGGGAGCCGGAGGGACACCCGAGGCCCACGGCCCTGAGACCCCTTTGCGAAAAGCAGGCTTCCCACGGAAACAGTTTTCCTGAGGTGCAGACCCTCTCACAAGTGGTTGTGGCAAGGTAAAGCAAATGCCCTCCACTTCTCTGAAAGAAACCACAGTGCCCAGCCATGTTCTAAGCCCTCCCATCCTCCCTGGGCTTCTGGCAGCAGGAGTGAAAAGAGAGGAGCAGAGCACTGGGACCCGTTTGACAAAAACCGGCTTCCCACGGGAAAGTCTTTCTCCACGTGCAGACATGCTCCCAGGTGCCTGTGGCAAGGGGAAGGAAATGCCATACACTGACCTGGAAGAGACCACAGGGCCCAGGCACAGTCTGAACCCTTCCCTCATCCCGGCGGTTTTGCTAGCAGGAGTTCAACCCCAAGGAACACAGCCCGGAGACCTCTGGGGCAAAAACGGCTTCCGACGAACAATAGGTGCTTGCTGTGGAAAACCTATCCCAAGTGCGGGTAGCCAGGTAAACAAAATGCCACACACCCAGGTGTAAAAAACAACATTGCCCAGGCATGGTCTAAGCCCCTCACCTCGTCCCTGTGCTTTGGGGAGCCGGAGGGACAGCCGAGGCCCATGGCCCTGAGACCCCTTTGCAAAAAGCCGGCTTCCCACGGAAACAGTTTTCCTGAGGTGCAGACCCTCTCACAAGTGGTTGTGGCAAGGTAAAGCAAATGCCCTCCACTTCTCTGAAAGAAACCACAGTGCCCAGCCATGTTCTATGCCCTCCGATCCTCCCTGGGCTTCTGGCAGCAGGAGTGAAAAGAGAGGAGCAGAGCACTGGGACCCGTTTGACAAAAACCGGCTTCCCACGGGAAAGTCTTTCTCCACGTGCAGACATGCTCCCAGGTGCCTGTGGCAAGGGGAAGGAAATGCCATACACTGACCTGGAAGAGAACACAGGGCCCATGCACAATCTGAACCCTTCCCTCATCCCGGCGGTTTTGCTAGCAGGAGTTCAAACCCAACGTTCACAGCCCAGAGACCCCTGGGGCAAAAACGGCTTCCGATGAACAATAGGTGCTTGCGGTGGAAAAACTATCCCAAGTGGGGGTAGCAAGGTAAACAAAATTCCACACACGCAGGTGTAAGAAACAACATTGCCCAGGCATGGTATAAGCCCCTCACCTCGTCCCTGTGCTTTGGGGAGCCAGAGGGACACCCGAGGCCCAGGTCCCTGAGACCCCTTTGAAAAAAGCCGGCTTCCCACGGAAACAGTTTTCCTGAGGTGCAGACCCTCTCACAAGTGGTTGTGGCAATGTAAAGCAAATGCCCTCCACTTCTCTGGAAGAAACCACAGTGCCCAGCCATGTTCTAAGCCCTCCCATCCTCCCTGGGCTTCTGGCAGCAGGAGTGAAAAGAGAGGAGCAGAGCACTGGGACCCGTTTGACAAAAACCGGCTTCCCACGGGAAAGTCTTTCTCCACGTGCAGACATGCTCCCAGGTGCCTGTGGCAAGGGGAAGGAAATGCCATACACTGACCTGGAAGAGACCACAGGGCCCAGGCACAGTCTGAACCCTTCCCTCATCCCGGCGGTTTTGCTAGCAGGAGTTCAACCCCAAAGAACACAGCCCAGAGACCCCTGGGGCAAAAACGGCTTCCGACGAACAATAGGTGCTTGCTGTGGAAAACCTATCCAAGTGGGGTTAGCCAGGTAAACAAAGTACAACACACCCAGGTGTAAGAAACAGCATTGCCCAGGCATGGTCTAAGCCCCTCACCTCGTCCCTGTGCTTTGGGGAGTCGGAGGGACAGCCGAGGCCCACGGCCCTGAGACCCCTTTGCAAAAAGCCGGCTTCCCACGGAAACAGTTTTCCTGAGGTGCAGACCCTCTCACAAGTGGTTGTGGCAAGGTAAAGCAAATGCCCTCCACTTCTCTGGAAGAAACCACAGTGCCCAGCCATGTTCTAAGCCCTCCCATCCTCCCTGGGCTTCTGGCAGCAGGAGTGAAAAGAGAGGAGCAGAGCACTGGGACCCGTTTGACAAAAACCGGCTTCCCACGGGAAAGTCTTTCTCCACGTGCAGACATGCTCCCAGGTGCCTGTGGCAAGGGGAAGGAAATGCCATACACTGACCTGGAAGAGACCACAGGGCCCAGGCACAGTCTGAACCCTTCCCTCATCCCGGCGGTTTTGCTAGCAGGAGTTCAACCCCAACGAACACAGCCCGGAGACCCCTGGTGCAAAAACGGCTTCCGACGAACCATAGGTGCTTGCAGTTGAAAAACCTATCCCAAGTGCGGGTAGCCAGGTAAACAAAATGCCACACACCCAGGTGTAAGAATCAACATTGCCCAGGCATAGTCTAAGCCCCTCACCTCGTCCCTGTGATTTGGGGAGCTGGAGGGACACCCGAGGCCCACGGCCCTGAGACCATTTTGCGAAAAGCAGGCTTCCCACGGAAACAGTTTTCCTGAGGTGCAGACCCTCTCACAAGTGGTTGTGGCAAGGTAAAGCAAATGCCCTCCACTTCTCTGAAAGAAACCACAGTGCCCAGCCATGTTCTAAGCCCTCCCATCCTCCCTGGGCTTCTGGCAGCAGGAGTGAAAAGAGAGGAGCAGAGCACTGGGACCCGTTTGACAAAAACCGGCTTCCCACGGGAAAGTCTTTCTCCACGTGCAGACATGCTCCCAGGTGCCTGTGGCAAGGGGAAGGAAATGCCATACACTGACCTGGAAGAGACCACAGGGCCCATGCACAATCTGAACCCTTCCCTCATCCCGGCGGTTTTGCTAGCAGGAGTTCAACCCCAAGGAACACAGCCCGGAGACCTCTGGGGCAAAAACAGCTTCCGACGAACAATAGGTGCTTGCTGTGGAAAACCTATCCCAAGTGCGGGTAGCCAGGTAAACAAAATGCCACACACCCAGGTGTAATAACCAACATTGCCCAGGCATGGTCTAAGCCCCTCACCTCGTCCCTGTGATTTGGGGAGTTAGAGGGACACCCGAGGCCCACGTCCCTGAGACCCCTTTGAAAAAAGCCGGCTTCCCACGGAAACAGTTTTCCTGAGGTGCAGACCCTCTCACAAGTGGTTGTGGCAAGGTAAAGCAAATGCCCTCCACTTCTCTGGAAGAAACCACAGTGCCCAGCCATGTTCTAAGCCCTCCCATCCTCCCTGGGCTTCTGGCAGCAGGAGTGAAAAGAGAGGAGCAGAGCACTGGGACCCGTTTGACAAAAACCGGCTTCCCACGGGAAAGTCTTTCTCCAAGTGCAGACATGCTCCCAGGTACCTGTGGCAAGGGGAAGGAAATGCCATACACTGACCTGTAAGAGACCACAGGGCCCAGGCTCAATGTGAACCCTTCCCTCATCCCGGCGGTTTTGCTAGCAGGAGTTCAACCCCAACGAACACGGCCCGGAGACTCCTGGGGCAAAAACAGCTTCCGACGAACAATAGGTGCTTGCAGTTGAAAAACCTATCCCAAGTGGGGGTAGCCAGGTAAACAAAATGCCACACACCCAGGTGTAAGAAACAACATTGCCCAGGCATGGTCTAAGCCCCTCACCTCGTCCCTGTGCTTTGGGGAGCCGGAGGGACAGCCGAGGCCCGCGGCCCTGAGACCCTTTGCAAAAAGCCGGCTTCCCACGGAAACAGTTTTCCTGAGTTGCAGACCCTCTCACAAGTGGTTGCGGGAAGGTAAAGCAAATGCCATCTACTTCTCTGGAAGAAACCACAGTGCCCAGCCATGTTCTAAGCCCTCCCATCCTCCCTGGGCTTCTGGCAGCAGGAGTGAAAAGAGAGGAGCAGAGCACTGGGACCCGTTTGACAAAAACCGGCTTCCCACGGGAAAGTCTTTCTCCACGTGCAGACATGCTCCCAGGTGCCTGTGGCAAGGGGAAGGAAATGCCATACACTGACCTGGAAGAGACCACAGGGCCCAGGCACAGTCTGAACCCTTCCCTCATCCCGGCGGTTTTGCTAGCAGGAGTTCAACCCCAATGAACACAGCCCAGAGACCCCTGGGGCAAAAACGGCTTCCGATGAACAATAGGTGCTTGCGGTGGAAAAACTATCCCAAGTGGGGGTAGCAAGGTAAACAAAATTCCACACACGCAGGTGTAAGAAACAACATTGCCCAGGCATGGTATAAGCCCCTCACCTCGTCCCTGTGCTTTGGGGAGCCGGAGGGACAGCCGAGGCCCACGGCCCTGAGACCCCTTTGCAAAAAGCCGGCTTCCCACGGAAACAGTTTTCCTGAGGTGCAGACCCTCTCACTAATGGTTGTGGCAAGGTAAAGCAAATGCCCTCCACTTCTCGGGAAGAAACCACAGTGCCCAGCCATGTTCTAAGCCCTCCCATCCTCCCTGGGCTTCTGGCAGCACGAGTGAAAAGAGAGGAGCAGAGCACCGGGACCCGTTTGACAAAAACCGGCTTCCCACGGGAAAGTCTTTCTCCACGTGCAGACAGGCTCCCAGGTGCCTGTGGCAAGGGGAAGGAAATGCCATACACTGACCTGGAAGAGACCACAGGGCCCAGGCACAGTCTGAACCCTTCCCTCATCCCGGCGGTTTTGCTAGCCGGAGTTCAACCCCAAGGAACACAGCCCGGAGACCCCTGGGACAAAAACGGCTTCCGACGAACAATAGGTGCTTGCAGTTGAAAAACCTATCCCAAGTGGGGGTAGCCAGGTAAACAAAATGCCACACACCCAGGTGTAAGAACCAACATTGCCCAGGCATGGTCTAAGCCCCTCACCTCGTCCCTGTGATTTGGGGAGCCAGAGGGACACCCGAGGCCCACGTCCCTGAGACCCCTTTACAAAAAGCCGGCTTCCCACGGAAACAGTTTTCCTGAGGTGCAGACCCTCTCACAAGTGGTTGTGGCAAGGTAAAGCAAATGCCCTCCACTACTCTGGAAGAAACCACAGTGCCCAGCCATGTTCTAAGCCCTCCCATCCTCCCTGGGCTTCTGGCAGCAGGAGTGAAAAGAGAGGAGCAGAGCACTGGGACCCGTTTGACAAAAACCGGTTTCCCACGGGAAAGTCTTTCTCCACGTACAGACATGCTCCCAGGTGCCTGTGGCAAGGGGAAGGAAATGCCATACACTGACCTGGAAGAGACCACAGGGCCCAGGCACAGTCTGAACCCTTCCCTCATCCCGGCGGTTTTGCTAGCAGGAGTTCAACCCCAAGGAACACAGCCCGGAGACCCCTGGGGCAAATCGGCTTCCGACGAACAATAGGTGCTTGCAGTTGAAAAACCTATCCCAAGTGCGGGTAGCCAGGTAAACAAAATGCCACACACCCAGGTGTAAGAATCAACATTGCCCAGGCATAGTCTAAGCCCCTCACCTCGTCCCTGTGATGTGGGGAGCTGGAGGGACACCCGAGGCCCACGGCCCTGAGACCATTTTGCGAAAAGCAGGCTTCCCACGGAAACAGTTTTCCTGAGGTGCAGATCCTCTCACAAGTGGTTGTGGCAAGGTAAAGCAAATGCCCTCCACTTCTCTGGAAGAAACCACAGTGCCCAGCCATGTTCTAAGCCCTCCCATCCTCCCTGGGCTTCTGGCAGCAGGAGTGAAAAGAGAGGAGCAGAGCACTGGGACCCGTTTGACAAAAACCGGCTTCCCACGGGAAAGTCTTTCTCCAAGTGCAGACATGCTCCCAGGTACCTGTGGCAAGGGGAAGGAAATGCCATACACTGACCTGGAAGAGACCACAGGGCCCAGGCTCAATGTGAACCCTTCCCTCATCCCGCCGGTTTTGCTAGCAGGAGTTCAACCCCAACGAACACGGCCCGGAGACCCCTGGGGCAAAAACGGCTTCCGACGAACAATAGGTGCTTGCAGTTGAAAAACCTATCCCAAGTGGGGGTAGCCAGGTAAACAAAATGCCACACACCAAGGTGTAAGAAAAAACATTGCCCAGGCATGGTCTAAGCCCCTCACCTCGTCCCTGTGCTTTGGGGAGCCGGAGGGAGAGCCGAGGCCCGCGGCCCTGAGACCCTTTGCAAAAAGCCGGCTTCCCACGGAAACAGTTTTCCTGAGCTGCAGACCCTCTCACAAGTGGTTGCGGCAGGGTAAAGCAAATGCCATCTACTTCTCTGGAAGAAACCACAGTGCCCAGCCATGTTCTAAGCCCTCCCATCCTCCCTGGGCTTCTGGCGGCAGGAGTGAAAAGAGAGGAACAGAGCACTGGGACCCGTTTGACAAAAACCGGCTTCCCACGGGAAAGTCTTTCTCCACGTACAGACATGTTCCCAGGTGCCTGTGGCAAGGGGAAGGAAATGCCATACACTGACCTGGAAGAGACCACAGGGCCCAGGCACAGTCTGAACCCTTCCCTCATCCCGGCGGTTTTGCTAGCAGGAGTTCAACCCCAAAGAACACAGCCCAGAGACCCCTGGGGCAAAAACGGCTTCCGAGGAACAATAGGTGCTTGCTGTGGAAAACCTATCCCAAGTGGGGTTAGCCAGGTAAACAAAATACCACACACCCAGGTGTAAGAAACAGCATTGCCCAGGCATGGTCTAAGCCCCTCACCTCGTCCCTGTGCTTTGGGGAGCCGGAGGGACACCAGAGGCCCACGGCCCTGAGACCCCTTTGCAAAAAGCCGGCTTCCCACGGAAACAGTTTTCCTGAGGTGCAGACCCTCTCACAAGTGGTTGTGGCAAGGTAAAGCAAATGCCCTCCACTTCTCTGGAAGAAACCACAGTGCCCAGCCATGTTCTAAGCCCTCCCATCCTCCCTGGGCTTCTGGCAGCAGGAGTGAAAAGAGAGGAGCAGAGCACTGGGACCCGTTTGACAAAAACCGGCTTCCCACGGGAAAGTCTTTCTCCACATACAGACAGGCTCCCAGGTGCCTGTGGCAAGGGGAAGGAAATGCCATACACTGACCTGGAAGAGACCACAGGGCCCAGGCACAGTCTGAACCCTTCCCTCATCCCGGCAATTTTGCTAGCAGGAGTTCAACCCCAAGGAACACAGCCCGGAGACCCCTGGGGCAAAAACGGCTTCCGACGAACAATAGGTGCTTGAAGTTGAAAAACCTATCCCAAGTGGGGGTAGCCAGGTAAACAAAATGCCAGACACCCAGGTGTAAGAAACAACATTGCCCAGGCATAGTCTAAGCCCCTCACCTCGTCCCTGTGCTTTGGGGAGCCGGAGGGACAGCCGAGGCCCACGGCCCTGAGACCCCTTTGCAAAAAGCCGGCTTCCCACGGAAACAGTTTTCCTGAGGTGCAGACCCTCTCAAAGTGGTTGTGGCAATGAAAAAAAAATGCCCTCCACTTCTCTGGAAGAAACCACAGTGCCCAGCCATGTTCTAAGCCCTCCCATCCTCCCTGGGCTTCTGGCAGCAGGAGTGAAAAGAGAGGAGCAGAGCACTGGGACCCGTTTGACAAAAACCGGCTTCCCACGGGAAAGTCTTTCTCCACGTGCAGACATGCTCCCAGGTGCCTGTGGCAAGGGGAAGGAAATGCCATACACTGACCTGGAAGAGACCACAGGGCCCAGGCACAGTCTGAACCCTTCCCTCATCCCGGCGGTTTTGCTAGCAGGAGTTCAACCCCAAGGAACACAGCCCGGAGACCCCTGGGGCAAAAACGGCTTCCGACAAACAATAGGTGCTTGCAGTTGAAAAACCTATCCCAAGTGGGGGTAGCCAGATAAACAAAATGCCACACACCCAGGTGTAAGAAACAACATTGCCCAGCCATGGTCTAAGCCCCTCACCTCGTCCCTGTGCTTTGGGGAGCCGGAGGGACACCCGAGGCCCACGGCCCTGAGACCCCTTTACAAAAAGCTGGCTTCCCACGGAAACAGTTTTCCTGAGGTGCAGACCCTCTCACAAGTGGTTGTGGCAATGTAAAGCAAATGCCCTCCACTTCTCTGGAAGAAACCACAGTGCCCAGCCATGTTCTAAGCCCTCCCATCCTCCCTGGGCTTCTGGCAGCAGGAGTGAAAAGAGAGGAGCAGAGCACTGGGACCCGTTTGACAAAACCGGCTTCCCACGGGAAAGTCTTTCTCGACGTGCAGACATGCTCCCAGGTGCCTGTGGCAAGGGGAAGGAAATGCCATACACTGACCTGGAAGAGACCACAGGGCCCATGCCCAATCTGAACCCTTCCCTCATCCCGGCGGTTTTGCTAGCAGGAGTTCAACCCCAAAGAACACAGCCCAGAGACCCCTGGGGCAAAAACGGCTTCCGAGGAACAATAGGTGCTTGCTGTGGAAAACCTATCCAAGTGGGGTTAGCCAGGTAAACAAAATACAACACACACAGGTGTAAGAAACAGCATTGCCCAGGCATGGTCTAAGCCCCTCACCTCGTCCCTGTGCTTTGGGGAGTCGGAGGGACAGCCGAGGCCCACGGCCCTGAGACCCCTTTGCAAAAAGCCGGCTTCCCACGGAAACAGTTTTCCTGAGGTGCAGACCCTCTCACAAGTGGTTGTGGCAAGGTAAAGCAAATTCCCTCCACATCTCTGGAAGAAACCACAGTGCCCAGCCATGTTCTAAGCCCTCCCATCCTCCCTGGGCTTCTGGCAGCAGGAGTGAAAAGAGAGGAGCAGAGCACTGGGACCCGTTAGACAAAAACCGGCTTCCCACGGGAAAGTCTTTCTCCACGTGCAGACATGCTCCCAGGTGCCTGTGGCAAGGGGAAGGAAATGCCATACACTGACCTGGAAGAGACCACAGGGCCCAGGCACAGTCTGAACCCTTCCCTCATCCCGGCGGTTTTGCTAGCAGGAGTTCAACCCCAACGAACACAGCCCGGAGACCCCAGGGCAAAAACGGCTTCCGACGAACAATAGGTGCTTGCAGTTGAAAAACCTATCCCAAGTGCGGGTAGCCAGGTAAACAAAATGCCACACACCGAGGTGTAAGAATCAACATTGCCCAGGCATAGTTTAAGCCCCTCACCTCGTCCCTGTGATATGGGGAGCCGGAGGGATACCCGAGGCCCACGGCCCTGAGACCATTTTGCGAAAACCAGGCTTCCCACTTAAACAGTTTTCCTGAGGTGCAGACCCTTTCACTAGTGGTTGTGGCAAGGTAAAGCAAATGCCCTCCACTTCTCTGGAAGAAACCACAGTGCCCAGCCATGTTCTAAGCCCTCCCATCCTCCCTGGGCTTCTGGCAGCAGGAGTGAAAAGAGAGGAGCAGAGCACTGGGACCCGTTTGACAAAAACCGGCTTCCCAAGGGAAAGTCTTTCTCCACGTGCAGACAGGCTCCCAGGTGCCTGTGGCAAGGGGAAGGAAATGCCATACACTGACCTGGAAGAGACCACAGGGCCCAGGCACAGTCTGAACCCTTCCCTCATCCCGGCGGTTTTGCTAGCAGGAGTTCAACCCCAAGGAACACAGCCCGGAGACCCCTGGGACAAAAACGGCTTCCGACAAACAATAGGTGCTTGCAGTTGAAAAACCTATCCCAAGTGGGGGTAGCCAGGTAAACAAAATGCCACACACCCAGGTGTAAGAAACAACATTGCCCAGGCATGGTCTAAGCCCCTCACCTCGTCCCTGTGATTTGGGGAGCCGGAGGGACACCCGAGGCCCACGTCCCTGAGACCCGTTTGCAAAAAGCCGGCTTCCCACGGAAACAGTTTTCCTGAGGTGCAGACCCTCTCACAAGTGGTTGTGGCAATGTAAAGCAAATGCCCTCCACTTCTCTGGAAGAAACCACAGTGCCCAGCCATGTTCTAAGCCCTCCCATCCTCCCTGGGCTTCTGGCAGCAGGAGTGAAAAGAGAGGAGCAGAGCACTGGGACCCGTTTGACAAAAACCGGCTTCCCACGGGAAAGTCTTTCTCCACGTACAGACATGCTCCCAGGTGCCTGTGGCAAGGGGAAGGAAATGCCATACACTGACCTGGAAGAGACCACAGGGCCCAGGCACAGTCTGAACCCTTCCCTCATCCCGGTGGTTTTGCTAGCAGGAGTTCAACCCCAAGGAACACAGCCCGGAGACCCCTGGGGCAAAAACGGCTTCCGACGAACAATAGGTGCTTGCAGTTGAAAAACCTATCCCAAGTGGGGGTAGCCAGGTAAACAAAATGCCACACACCCAGGTATAAGAAACAACATTGCCCAGGCATGGTCTAAGCCCCTCACCTCGTCCCTGTGCTTTGGGGAGCCGGAGGGACACCAGAGGCCCATGGCCCTGAGACCCTTTGCAGAAAGCCGGCTTCCCACGGAAACAGTTTTCCTGAGTTGCAGACCCTCTCACAAGTGGTTGCGGCAAGGTAAAGCAAATGCCAACTACTTCTCTGGAAGAAACCACAGTGCCCAGCCATGTTCTAAGCCCTCCCATCCTCCCTGGGCTTCTGGCAGCAGGAGTGAAAAGAGAGGAACAGAGCACTGGGACCTGTTTGACAAAAACCGGCTTCCCACGGGGAAGTCTTTCTCCACATGCAGACATGCCCCCAGGTGCCTGTGGCAAGGGGAAGGAAATGCCATACAATGACCTGGAAGAGACCACAGGGCCCAGGCACAGTCTGAACCCTTCCCTCATCCCGGCGGTTTTGCTAGCAGGAGTTCAACCCCAACGAACACAGCCCGGAGACCCCTGGGGCAAAAACGGCATCCGAGGAACAATAGGTGCTTGCAGTTGAAAAACCTATCCCAACTGCGGATAGCCAGGTAAACAAAATGCCACACACCCAGGTGTAAGAATCAACATTGCCCAGGCGTGGTCTGAGCCCCTCACCTCGTCCCTGTGATTTGGGGAGCCGGAGGGACACCCGAGGCCCACGGCCCTGAGACCATTTTACAAAAAGCCGGCTTCCCACGGAAACAGTTTTCCTGAGGTGCAGACCCTCTCACAAGTGGTTGTGGCAATGTAAAGCAGATGCCCTCCACATCTCTGGAAGAAACCACAGTGCCCAGCCATGTTCTAAGCCCTCCCATCCTCCCTGGGCTTCTGGCAGCAGGAGTGAAAAGAGAGGAGCAGAGCACTGGGACCCGTTTGACAAAAACCGGCTTCCCACGGGAAAGTCTTTCTCCACGTGCAGACATGCTCCCAGGTGCCTGTGGCAAGGGGAAGGAAATGCCATACACTGACCTGGAAGAGACCACAGGGCCCAGGCACAGTCTGAACCCTTCCCTCATCCCGGCGGTTTTGCTAGCAGGAGTTCAACCCCAAGGAACACAGCCCGGAGACCCCTGGGGCAAAAACGGCTTCCGACGAACAATAGGTGCTTGCGGTGGAAAAACTATCCCAAGCGGGGGTAGGGAGGTAAACAAAATGCCACACACCCAGGTGTAAGAAACAACATTGCTCAGGCATGGTCTAAGCCCCTCCCCTCGTCCCTGTGATTTGGGGGTCGGAGGGACAGCCGAGGCCCACGGCCCTGAGACCCCTTTGCGAAAAGCAGGCTTCCCACGGAAACAGTTTTCCTGAGGTGCAGACCCTCTCACAAGTGGTTGTGGCAAGGTAAAGCAAATGTCCTCCACTTCTCTGAAAGAAACCACAGTGCCCAGCCATGTTCTAAGCCCTCCCATCCTCCCTGGGCTTCTGGCAGCAGGAGTGAAAAGAGAGGAGCAGAGCACTGGGACCCGTTTGACAAAAACCGGCTTCCCACGGGAAAGTCTTTCTCCACGTGCAGACATGCTCCCAGGTGCCTGTGGCAAGGGGAAGGAAATGCCATACAATGACCTGGAAGAGACCACAGGGCCCAGGCACAGTCTGAACCCTTCCCTCATCCCGGCGGTTTTGCTAGCAGGAGTTCAAACCCAACGTTCACAGCCCAGAGACCCCTGGGGCAAAAACGGCTTCCGACGAACAATAGGTGCTTGCGGTGGAAAAACTATCCCAAGTGGGGGTAGCAAGGTAAACAAAATTCCACACACCCAGGTGTAAGAAACAACATTGCCCAGGCATGGTATAAGCCCCTCACCTCGTCCCTGTGCTTTGGGGAGCCGGAGGGACAGCCGAGGCCCACGGCCCTGAGACCCGTTTGCAAAAAGCCGGCTTCCCACGGAAACAGTTTTCCTGAGGTGCAGACCCTCTCACTAGTGGTTGTGGCAAGGTAAAGCAAATGCCCTCCACTTCTCTGGAAGAAACCACAGTGCCCAGCCATGTTCTAAGCCCTCCCATCCTCCCTGGGCTTCTGGCAGCAGGAGTGAAAAGAGAGGAGCAGAGCACTGGGACCCGTTTGACAAAAACCGGCTTCCCAAGGGAAAGTCTTTCTCCACGTGCAGACAGGCTCCCAGGTGCCTGTGGCAAGGGGAAGGAAATGCCATACACTGACCTGGAAGAGACCACAGGGCCCAGGCACAGTCTGAACCCTTCCCTCATCCCGGCGGTTTTGCTAGCAGAAGTTCAACCCCAAGGAACACAGCCCGGAGACCCCTGGGACAAAAACGGCTTCCGACAAACAATAGGTGCTTGCAGTTGAAAAACCTATCCCAAGTGGGGGTAGCCAGGTAAACAAAATGCCACACACCCAGGTGTAAGAAACAACATTGCCCAGGCATGGTCTAAGCCCCTCACCTCGTCCCTGTGATTTGGGGAGCCGGAGGGACACCCGAGGCCCACGTCCCTGAGACCCGTTTGCAAAAAGCCGGCTTCCCACGGAAACAGTTTTCCTGAGGTGCAGACCCTCTCACAAGTGGTTGTGGCAATGTAAAGCAAATGCCCTCCACTTCTCTGGAAGAAACCACAGTGCCCAGCCATGTTCTAAGCCCTCCCATCCTCCCTGGGCTTCTGGCAGCAGGAGTGAAAAGAGAGGAGCAGAGCACTGGGACCCGTTTGACAAAAACCGGCTTCCCACGGGAAAGTCTTTCTCCACGTACAGACATGCTCCCAGGTGCCTGTGGCAAGGGGAAGGAAATGCCATACACTGACCTGGAAGAGACCACAGGGCCCAGGCACAGTCTGAACCCTTCCCTCATCCCGGCGGTTTTGCTAGCAGGAGTTCAACCCCAAGGAACACAGCCCGGAGACCCCTGGGGCAAAAACGGCTTCCGACGAACAATAGGTGCTTGCAGTTGAAAAACCTATCCCAAGTGGGGGTAGCCAGGTAAACAAAATGCCACACACCCAGGTATAAGAAACAACATTGCCCAGGCATGGTCTAAGCCCCTCACCTCGTCCCTGTGCTTTGGGGAGCCGGAGGGACACCAGAGGCCCATGGCCCTGAGACCCTTTGCAGAAAGCCGGCTTCCCACGGAAACAGTTTTCCTGAGTTGCAGACCCTCTCACAAGTGGTTGCGGCAAGGTAAAGCAAATGCCATCTACTTCTCTGGAAGAAACCACAGTGCCCAGCCATGTTCTAAGCCCTCCCATCCTCCCTGGGCTTCTGGCAGCAGGAGTGAAAAGAGAGGAACAGAGCACTGGGACCTGTTTGACAAAAACCGGCTTCCCACGGGGAAGTCTTTCTCCACGTGCAGACATGCCCCCAGGTGCCTGTGGCAAGGGGAAGGAAATGCCATACAATGACCTGGAAGAGACCACAGGGCCCAGGCACAGTCTGAACCCTTCCCTCATCCCGGCGGTTTTGCTAGCAGGAGTTCAACCCCAACGAACACAGCCCGGAGACCCCTGGGGCAAAAACGGCATCCGAGGAACAATAGGTGCTTGCAGTTGAAAAACCTATCCCAAGTGCGGATAGCCAGGTAAACAAAATGCCACACACCCAGGTGTAAGAATCAACATTGCCCAGGCGTGGTCTGAGCCCCTCACCTCGTCCCTGTGATTTGGGGAGCCGGAGGGACACCCGAGGCCCACGGCCCTGAGACCCCTTTGCAAAAAGCCGGCTTCCCACGGAAACAGTTTTCCTGAGGTGCAGACCCTCTCACAAGTGGTTGTGGCAATGTAAAGCAGATGCCCTCCACTTCTCTGGAAGAAACCACAGTGCCCAGCCATGTTCTAAGCCCTCCCATCCTCCCTGGGCTTCTGGCAGCAGGAGTGAAAAGAGAGGAGCAGAGCACTGGGACCCGTTTGACAAAAACCGGCTTCCCACGGGAAAGTCTTTCTCCACGTGCAGACATGCTCCCAGGTGCCTGTGGCAAGGGGAAGGAAATTCCATACAATGACCTGGAAGAGACCACAGGGCCCAGGCACAGTCTGAACCCTTCCCTCATCCCGGCAGTTTTGCTAGCAGGAGTTCAACCCCAAGGAACACAGCCCGGAGACCCCTGGGGCAAAAACGGCTTCCGACGAACAATAGGTGCTTGCGGTGGAAAAACTATCCCAAGCGGGGGTAGGCAGGTAAACAAAATGCCACACACCCAGGTGTAAGAAACAACATTGCTCAGGCATGGTCTAAGCCCCTCCCCTCGTCCCTGTGATTTGGGGGGCCGGAGGGACAGCCGAGGCCCACGGCCCTGAGACCCCTTTGCGAAAAGCAGGCTTCCCACGGAAACAGTTTTCCTGAGGTGCAGACCCTCTCACAAGTGGTTGTGGCAAGGTAAAGCAAATGTCCTCCACTTCTCTGAAAGAAACCACAGTGCCCAGCCATGTTCTAAGCCCTCCCATCCTCCCTGGGCTTCTGGCAGCAGGAGTGAAAAGAGAGGAGCAGAGCACTGGGACCCGTTTGACAAAAACCGGCTTCCCACGGGAAAGTCTTTCTCCACGTGCAGACATGCACCCAGGTGCCTGTGGCAAGGGGAAGGAAATGCCATACACTGACCTGGAAGAGACCACAGGGCCCAGGCACAGTCTGAACCCTTCCCTCATCCCGGCGGTTTTGCTAGCAGGAGTTCAACCCCAATGAACACAGCCCGGAGACCCCTGGGGCAAAAACGGCTTCCGACGAACAATAGGTGCTTGCTGTGGAAAACCTATCCCAAGTGGGGGTAGCCAGGTAAACAAAATGCCACACACGCAGGTGTAAGAAACAACATTGCCCAGGCATGGTCTAAGCCCCTCACCTCGTCCCTGTGATTTGGGGAGCCAGAGGGACACCCGAGGCCCACGTCCCTGAGACCCCTTTACAAAAAGCCGGCTTCCCACGGAAACAGTTTTCCTGAGGTGCAGACCCTCTCACAAGTGGTTGTGGCAAGGTAAAGCAAATGCCCTCCACTTCTCTGGAAGAAACCACAGTGCCCAGCCATGTTCTAAGCCCTCCCATCCTCCCTGGGCTTCTGGCAGCAGGAGTGAAAAGAGAGGAGCAGAGCACTGGGACCCGTTTGACAAAAACCGGCTTCCCACGGGAAAGTCTTTCTCCAAGTGCAGACATGCTCCCAGGTACCTGTGGCAAGGGGAAGGAAATGCCATACACTGACCTGGAAGAGACCAAAGGGCCCAGGCTCAATGTGAACCCTTCCCTCATCCCGGCGGTTTTGCTAGCAGGAGTTCAACCCCAAGGAACACAGCCCGGAGACCCCTGGGGCAAAAATGGCATCCGAGGAACAATAGGTGCTTGTAGTTGAAAAACCTATCCTAAGTGCGGGTAGCCAGGTAAACAAAATTCCACACACCCAGGTGTAAGAATCAACATTGCCCAGGCATGCTCTAAGCCCCTCACCTCGTTCCTGTGATTTGGGGAGCCGGAGGGACGCCCGAGGCCCACGGCCCTGAGACCATTTTGCGAAAAGCAGGCTTCCCACGGAAACAGTTTTCCTGAGGTGCAGACCCTCTCACAAGTGGTTGTGGCAAGGTAAAGCAAATGCCCTCCACTTCTCTGGAAGAAACCACAGTGCCCAGCCATGTTCTAAGCCCTCCCATCCTCCCTGGGCTTCTGGCAGCACGAGTGAAAAGAGAGGAGCAGAGCACTGGGACCCGTTTGACAAAAACCGGCTTCCCACGGGAAAGTCTTTCTCCACGTGCAGACATGCTCCCAGGTGCCTGTGGCAAGGGGAAGGAAAAGCCATACACTGACCTGGAAGAGACCACAGGGCCCATGCACAATCTGAACCCTTCTCTCATCCCGGCGGTTTTGCTAGCAGGAGCTCAACCCCAAGGAACACAGCCCGGAGACCCCTGGGGCAAAAACGGCTTCCGATGAACAATAGGTGCTTGCGATGGAAAACCTATCCCAAGTGCGGGTAGCCAGGTAAACAAAATGCCACACACCCAGGTGTAAGAAACAACATTGCCCAGGCATGGTCTAAGCCCCTCACCTCGTCCCTGTGCTTTGGGGAGCCGGAGGGACAGCCGAGGCCCATGGCCCTGAGACCCCTTTGCAAAAAGCCAGCTTCCCACGGAAACAGTTTTCCTGAGGTGCAGACCCTCTCACAAGTGGTTGTGGCAAGGTAAAGCAAATGCCCTCCACTTCTCTGAAGAAACCACAGTGCCCAGCCATGTTCTAAGCCCTCCCATCCTCCCTGGGCTTCTGGCAGCAGGAGTGAAAAGAGAGGAGCAGAGCACTGGGACCCGTTTGACAAAAACCGGCTTCCCACGGGAAAGTCTTTCTCCACGTGCAGACATGCTCCCAGGTGCCTGTGGCAAGGGGAAGGAAATGCCATACACTGACCTGGAAGAGACCACAGGGCCCAGGCACAGTCTGAACCCTTCCCTCATCCCGGCGGTTTTGCTAGCAGGAGTTCAACCCCAAGGAACACAGCCCGGAGACCCCTGGGGCAAAAATGGCTTCCGACGAACAATAGGTGCTTGCAGTTGAAAAACCTATCCCAAGTGGGGGTAGCCAGGTAAACAAAATGCCACACACCCAGGTGTAAGAAACAACAATGCCCAGCCATGGTCTAAGCCCCTCACCTCGTCCCTGTGCTTTGGGGAGCCGGAGGGACACCCGAGGCCCACGGCCTTGAGACCCCTTTACAAAAAGCTGGCTTCCCACGGAAACAGTTTTCCTGAGGTGCAGACCCTCTCACAAGTGGTTGTGGCAATGTAAAGCAAATGCCCTCCACTTCTCTGGAAGAAACCACAGTGCCCAGCCATGTTCTAAGCCCTCCCATCCTCCCTGGGCTTCTGGCAGCAGGAGTGAAAAGAGAAGAGCAGAGCACTGGGACCCGTTTGACAAAAACCGGCTTCCCACGGGAAAGTCTTTCTCCACGTGCAGACATGCTCCCAGGTGCCTGTGGCAAGGGGAAGGAAAAGCCATACACTGACCTGGAAGAGACCACAGGGCCCATGCACAATCTGAACCCTTCTCTCATCCCGGCGGTTTTGCTAGCAGGAGCTCAACCCCAGGAACACAGCCCGGAGACCCCTGGGGCAAAAACTGCTTCCGATGAACAATAGGTGCTTGCGGTGGAAAACCTATCCCAAGTGCGGGTAGCCAGGTAAACAAAATGCCACACACCCAGGTGTAAGAAACAACATTGCCCAGGCATGGTCTAAGCCCCTCACCTCGTCCCTGTGCTTTGGGGAGCCGGAGGGACAGCCGAGGCCCATGGCCCTGAGACCCGTTTGCAAAAAGCCAGCTTCCCACGGAAACAGTTTTCCTGAGGTGCAGACCCTCTCACAAGTGGTTGTGGCAAGGTAAAGCAAATGCCCTCCACTTCTCTGAAGAAACCACAGTGCCCAGCCATGTTCTAAGCCCTCCCATCCTCCCTGGGCTTCTGGCAGCAGGAGTGAAAAGAGAGGAGCAGAGCACTGGGACCCGTTTGACAAAAACCGGCTTCCCAAGGGAAAGTCTTTCTCCATGTGCAGACAGGCTCCCAGGTGCCTGTGGCAAGGGGAAGGAAATGCCATACAATGACCTGGAAGAGACCACAGGGCCCAGGCACAGTCTGAACCCTTCCCTCATCCCGGCGGTTTTGCTAGCAGGAGTTCAACCCCAAGGAACACAGCCCGGAGACCCCTGGGACAAAAACGGCTTCCGACAAACAATAGGTGCTTGCGGTGGAAAAACCTATCCCAAGTGGGGGTAGCCAGGTAAACAAAATGCCACACACCCAGGTGTAAGAAACAACATTGCCCAGGCATGGTCTAAGCCCCTCACCTCGTCCCTGTGCTTTGGGGAGCCGGAGGGACACCCGAGGCCCACGTCCCTGAGACCCGTTTGCAAAAAGCCGGCTTCCCACGGAAACAGTTTTCCTGATGTGCAGACCCTCTCACAAGTGGTTGTGGCAATGTAAAGCAAATGCCCTCCACTTCTCTGGAAGAAACCACAGTGCCCAGCCATGTTCTAAGCCCTCCCATCCTCCGTGGGCTTCTGGCAGCAGGAGTGAAAAGAGAGGAGCAGAGCACTGGGACCCGTTTGACAAAAACCGGCTTCCCACGGGAAAGTCTTTCTCCACGTGCAGACATGCTCCCAGGTGCCTGTGGCAAGGGGAAGGAAATGCCATACACTGACCTGGAAGAGACCACAGGGCCCAGGCACAGTCTGAACCCTTCCCTCATCCCGGTGGTTTTGCTAGCAGGAGTTCAACCCCAAGGAACACAGCCCGGAGACCCCTGGGGCAAAAACGGCTTCCGACGAACAATAGGTGCTTGCAGTTGAAAAACCTATCCCAAGTGGGGGTAGCCAGGTAAACAAAATGCCACACACCCAGGTATAAGAAACAACATTGCCCAGGCATGGTCTAAGCCCCTCACCTCGTCCCTGTGCTTTGGGGAGCCGGAGGGACACCCGAGGCCCATGGCCCTGAGACCCTTTGCAGAAAGCCGGCTTCCCACGGAAACAGTTTTCCTGAGTTGCAGACCCTCTCACAAGTGGTTGCGGCAAGGTAAAGCAAATGCCATCTACTTCTCTGGAAGAAACCACAGTGCCCAGCCATGTTCTAAGCCCTCCCATCCTCCCTGGGCTTCTGGCAGCAGGAGTGAAAAGAGAGGAACAGAGCACTGGGACCTGTTTGACAAAAACCGGCTTCCCACGGGGAAGTCTTTCTCCACGTGCAGACATGCCCCCAGGTGCCTGTGGCAAGGGGAAGGAAATGCCATACAATGACCTGGAAGAGACCACAGGGCCCAGGCACAGTCTGAACCCTTCCCTCATCCCGGCGGTTTTGCTAGCAGGAGTTCAACCCCAAGGAACACAGCCCGGAGACCCCTGGGGCAAAAACGGCTTCCGACGAACAATAGGTGCTTGCAGTTGAAAAACCTATCCCAAGTGCGGATAGCCAGGTAAACAAAATGCCACACACCCAGGTGTAAGAATCAACATTGCCCAGGCGTGGTCTGAGCCCCTCACCTCGTCCCTGTCCTTTGGGGAGCCGGAGGGACAGCTGAGGCCCATGGCCTTGAGACCCCTTTACAAAAAGCCGGCTTCTCACGGAAACAGTTTTCCTGAGGTGCAGACCCTCTCACAAGTGGTTGTGGCAAGGTAAAGCAAATGCCCTCCACTTCTCTGAAGAAACCACAGTGCCCAGCCATGTTGTAAGCCCTCCCATCCTCCCTGGGCTTCTGGCAGCAGGAGTGAAAAGAGAGGAGCAGAGCACTGGGACCCGTTTGACAAAAACCGGCTTCCCACGGGAAAGTCTTTCTCCACGTGCAGACATGCTCCCAGGTGCCTGTGGCAAGGGGAAGGAAATGCCATACACTGACCTGGAAGAGACCACAGGGCCCAGGCACAGTCTGAACCCTTCCCTCATCCCGGCGGTTTTGCTAGCAGGAGTTCAACCCGAGGAACACAGCCCGGAGACCCCTGGGGCAAAAACAGCTTCCGACGAACAATAGGTGCTTGCAGTTGAAAAACCGATCCCAAGTGGGGGTAGCCAGGTAAACAAAATCCCACACACCCAGGTGTAAGAAACAACATTGCCCAGGCATGGTCTAAGCCCCTCACCTCGTCCCTGTGCTTTGGGGAGCCGGAGGGACACCCGAGGCCCACGGCCCTGAGACCCCTTTACAAAAAGCCGGCTTCCCACGATAACAGTTTTCCTGAGGTGCAGACCCTCTCACAAGTGGTTGTGGCAATGTAAAGCAAATGCCCTCAACTTCTCTGGAAGAAACGACAGTGCCCAGCCATGTTCTAAGCCCTCCCATCCTCCCTGGGATTCTGGCAGCAGGAGTGAAAAGAGTGGAACAGAGCACTGGGACCCGTTTGACAAAAACCGGCTTCCCACGGGAAAGTCTTTCTCCACGTGCAGACATGCCCCCAGGTGCCTGTGGCAAGGGGAAGGAAATGCCATACACTGACCTGGAAGAGACCACAGGGCCCAGGCACAGTCTGAACCCTTCCCTCATCCCAGCGGTTTTGCTAGCAGGAGTTCAAACCCAACGAACACAGCCCAGAGACCCCTGGGGCAAACACGGCTTCCGAGGAACAATAGGTGCTTGCTGTGGAAAACCTATCCCAAGTGGGGTTAGCCAGGTAAACAAAATACCACACACCCAGGTGTAAGAAACAGCATGCCCAGGCATGGTCTAAGCCCTTCACCTCGTCCCTGTGCTTTGGGGTGCCGGAGGGAGAGCCGAGGAACACGGCCCTGAGACCCCTTTGCAAAAAGCCGGCTTCCCACGGAAACAGTTTTCCTGAGGTGCAGACCCTCTCACAAGAGGTTGTGGCAAGGTAAAGCAAATGCCCTCCACTTCTCTGGAAGAAACCACAGTGCCCAGCCATGTTCTAAGCCCTCCCATCCCACCTGGGCTTCTGGCAGCAGGAGTGAAAAGAGAGGAGCAGAACACTGGGATCCGTTTGACAAAAACCGGCTTCCCACGGGAAAGTCTTTCTCCACGTGCAGACATGCTCCCAGGTGCCTGTGGCAAGGGGAAGGAAATGCCATACACTGACCTGGAAGAGACCACAGGGCCCATGCACAATCTGAACCCTTCCCTCATCCCGGCGGTTTTGCTAGCAGGAGTTCAACCCCAACGAACACAGCCCGGAGACCCCTGGGGCAAAAACGGCTTCCGACAAACAATAGGTGCTTGCTGTGGAAAACCTATCCCAAGTGCGGGTAGCCAGGTAAACAAAATGCCACACACCCAGGTGTAAAAAACAACATTGCCCAGGCATGGTCTAAGCCCCTCACCTCGTCCCTGTGCTTTGGGGAGCCGGAGGGACAGCCGAGGCCCATGGCCCTGAGACCGCTTTGCAAAAAGCAGGCTTCCCACGGAAACAGTTTTCCTGAGGTGCAGACCCTCTCACAAGTGGTTGTGGCAAGGTAAAGCAAATGCCCTCCACTTCTCTGAAGAAACCACAGTGCCCAGCCATGTTCTAAGCCCTCCCATCCTCCCTGGGCTTCTGGCAGCAGGAGTGAAAAGAGAGGAGCAGAGCACTGGGACCCGTTTGACAAAAATCGGCTTCCCACGGGAAAGTCTTTCTCCACGTACAGACATGCTCCCAGGTGCCTGTGGCAAGGGGAAGGAAATGCCATACACTGACCTGGAAGAGACCACAGGGCCCAGGCACAGTCTGAACCCTTCCCTCATCCCGGCGGTTTTGCTAGCAGGAGTTCAACCCCAAGGAACACAGCCCGGAGACCCCTGGGGCATAAACGGCTTCCGACGAACAATAGGTGCTTGCTGTGGAAAACCTATCCCAAGTGGGGGTAGCCAGGTAAACAAAATGCCACACACCCAGGTGTAAGAAACAACATTGCCCAGGCAAGGTCTAAGCCCCTCACCTCGTCCCTGTGCTTTGGGGAGCCGGAGGGACGCCGGAGGCCCACGGCCCTGAGACCATTTTGCGAAAAGCAGGCTTCCCACGGAAACACTTTTCCTGAGGGGAAGACCCTCTCACAAGTGGTTGTGGCAAGGTAAAGCAAATGCCCTCCACTTCTCTGGAAGAAACCACAGTGCCCAGCCATGTTCTAAGCCCTCCCATCCTCCCTGGGCTTCTGGCAGCAGGAGTGAAAAGAGAGGAGCAGAGCACTGGGACTCGTTTGACAAAAACCGGCTTCCCACGGGAAAGTCTTTCTCCACGTGCAGACATGCTCCCAGGTGCCTGTGGCAAGGGGAAGGAAATGCCATACACTGACCTGGAAGAGACCACAGGGCCCAGGCACAGTCTGAACCCTTCCCTCATCCCGGCGGTTTTGCTAGCAGGAGTTCAACCCCAATGAACACAGCCCGGAGACCCCTGGGGCAAAAACGGCTTCCAACGAACAATAGGTGCTTGCTGTGGAAAACCTATCCCAAGTGGGGGTAGCCAGGTAAACAAAATGCCACACACCCAGGTGTAAGAAACAACATTGCCCAGGCATGGTCTAAGCCCCTCACCTCGTCCCTGTGCTTTGGGGGGCCGGAGGGACAGCCGAGGCCCACGGCCCTGAGACCCCTTTGCAAAAAGTCGGCTTCCCACGGAAACAGTTTTCCTGAGGTGCAGACGCTCTCACAAGTGGTTGTGGCAATGTAAAGCAAATGCCCTCCGCTTCTCTGGAAGAAACCACAGTGCCCAGCCATGTTCTAAGCCCTCCCATCCTCCCTGGGCTTCTGGCAGCAGGAGTGAAAAGAGAGGAGCAGAGCACTGGGACCCGTTTGACAAAAACCGGCTTCCCACGGGAAAGTCTTTCTCCACGTGCAGACATGCTCCCAGGTGCCTGTGGCAAGGGGAAGGAAATGCCATACACTGACCTGGAAGAGACCAGAGGGCCCAGGCACAGTCTGAACCCTTCCCTCATCCCGGCGGTTTTACTAGCAGGAGTTCAACCCCAACGAACACAGCCCGGAGACCCCTGGGGCAAAAACGGCTTCCGACGAACAATAGGTGCTTGCAGTGGAAAAACTATCCCAAGTGGGGGTAGCCAGGTAAACAAAATGCCACACACCCAGGTGTAAGAAAGAACATTGCTCAGGCATGGTCTAAGCCCCTCCCCTCGTCCCTGTGATTTGGGGGGCGGGAGGGACAGCCGAGGCCCACGGCCCTGAGACCCCTTTGCGAAAAGCAGGCTTCCCACGGAAACAGTTTTCCTGAGGTGCAGACCCTCTCACAAGTGGTTGTGGCAAGGTAAAGCAAATGCCCTCCACTTCTCTGAAAGAAACCACAGTGCCCAGCCATGTTCTATGCCCTCCCATCCTCCCTGGGCTTCTGGCAGCAGGAGTGAAAAGAGAGGAGCAGAGCACTGGGACCCGTTTGACAAAAACCGGCTTCCCACGGGAAAGTCTTTCTCCACGTGCAGACATGCTCCCAGGTGCCTGTGGCAAGGGGAAGGAAATGCCATACACTGACCTGGAAGAGACCACAGGGCCCAGGCACAGTCTGAACCCTTCCCTCATCCCGGCGGTTTTGCTAGCAGGAGTTCAACCCCAACGAACACAGCCCGGAGACCCCTGGGGCAAAAACGGCTTCCGACGAACAATAGGTGCTTGCTGTGGAAAACCTATCCCAAGTGGGGGTAGCCAGGTAAACAAAATGCCACACACCCAGGTGTAAGAAACAACATTGCCCAGGCATGGTCTAAGCCCCTCACCTCGTCCCTGTGCTTTGGGGTGCCGGAGGGACAGCCGAGGCCCACGGCCCTGAGACCCCTTTGCAAAAAGCCGGCTTCCCACGGAAACAGGATTCCTGAGGTGCAGACCCTCTCACAAATGGTTGTGGCCAGGTAAAGCCAATGCCATCTACTTCTCTGGAAGAAACCACAGTGCCCAGCCAAGTTCTAAGCCCTCCCATCCTCCCTGGGCTTCTGGCAGCAGGAGTGAAAAGAGAGGAGCAGAGCACTGGGACCCGTTTGACAAAAACCGGCTTCCCACGGGAAAGTCTTTCTCCACGTGCAGACATGCTCCCAGGTGCCTGTGGCAAGGGGAAGGAAATGCCATACACTGACCTGGAAGAGACCACAGGGCCCAGGCACAGTCTGAACCCTTCCCTCATCCCGGCGGTTTTGCTAGCAGGAGTTCAACCCCAAGGAACACAGCCCGGAGACCCCTGGGGCAAAAACGGCTTCCGACGAACAATAGGTGCTTGCTGTGGAAAACCTATCCCAAGTGGGGGTAGCCAGGTAAACAAAATACCACACACCCAGGTGTAAGAAACAGCATTGCCCAGGGATGGTCTAAGCCCCTCACCTCGTCCCTGTGCTTTGGGGAGCCGGAGGGACAGCCAAGGCCCACGGCCCTGAGACCCCTTTGCAAAAAGTCGGCTTCCCAAAGAAACAGTTTTCCTGAGGTGCAGACCCTCTCACAAGTGGTTGTGGCAAGGTAAAGCAAATGCCCTCCACTTCTCTGGAAGAAACCACAGTGCCCAGCCATGATCTAAGCCCTCCCATCCTCCCTGGCCTTCTGGCAGCAGGAGTGCAAAGAGAGGAGCAGAGCACTGGGACCCGTTTGACAAAAACCGGCTTCCCACGGGAAAGTCTTTCTCCACGTGCAGACATGCTCCCAGGTGCCTGTGGCAAGGGGAAGGAAATGCCATACACTGACCTGGAAGAGACCACAGGGCCCAGGCACAGTCTGAACCCTTCCCTCATCCCGGCGGTTTTGCTAGCAGGAGTTCAACCCCAAGGAACACAGCCCGGAGACCCCTGGGGCAAAAATGGCATCCGAGGAACAATAGGTGCTTGTAGTTGAAAAACCTATCCCAAGTGCGGGTAGCCAGGTAAACAAAATGCCACACACCCAGGTGTAAGAACCAACATTGCCCAGGCATGGTCTAAGCCCCTCACCTCGTCCCTGTGATTTGGGGAGCCGGAGGGACGCCCGAGGCCCACGGCCCTGAGACCATTTTGCGAAAAGCAGGCTTCCCACGGAAACAGTTTTCCTGAGGTGCAGACCCTCTCACAAGTGGTTGTGGCAAGGTAAAGCAAATGCCCTCCACTTCTCTGGAAGAAACCACAGTGCCCAGCCATGTTCTAAGCCCTCCCATCCTCCCTGGGCTTCTGGCAGCAGGAGTGAAAAGAGAGGAGCAGAGCACTGGGACCCGTTTGACAAAAACCGGCTTCCCACGGGAAAGTCTTTCTCCACGTGCAGACATGCTCCCAGGTGCTTGTGGCAAGGGGAAGGAAAAGCCATACACTGACCTGGAAGAGACCACAGGGCCCATGCACAATCTGAACCCTTCTCTCATCCCGGCGGTTTTGCTAGCAGGAGCTCAACCCCAAGGAACACAGCCCGGAGACCCCTGGGGCAAAAACGGCTTCCGATGAACAATAGGTGCTTGCTGTGGAAAACCTATCCCAAGTGGGGGTAGCCAGGTAAACAAAATGCCACACACCCAGGTGTAAGAAACAACATTGCCCAGGCATGGTCTAAGCCCCTCACCTCGTCCCTGTGCTTTGGGGAGCCGGAGGGACGCCGGAGGCCCACGGCCCTGAGACCACTTTGCAAAAAGCCAGCTTCCCACGGAAACAGTTTTCCTGAGGTGCAGACCCTCTCACAAGTGGTTGTGGCAAGGTAAAGCAAATGCCCTCCACTTCTCTGAAGAAACCACAGTGCCCAGCCATGTTCTAAGCCCTCCCATCCTCCCTGGGCTTCTGGCAGCAGGAGTGAAAAGAGAGGAGCAGAGCACTGGGACCCGTTTGACAAAAACCGGCTTCCCACGGGAAAGTCTTTCTCCACGTGCAGACATGCTCCCAGGTGCCTGTGGCAAGGGGAAGGAAATGCCATACACTGACCTGGAAGAGACCACAGGGCCCAGGCACAGTCTGAACACTTCCCTCATCCCGGCGGTTTTGCTAGCAGGAGTTCAACCCCAAGGAACACAGCTCGGAGACCCCTGGGGCAAAAACAGCTTCCGACGAACAATAGGTGCTTGCAGTTGAAAAACCTATCCCAAGTGCGGGTAGCCAGGTAAACAAAATGCCACACACCCAGGTGTAAGAAACAACATTGCCCAGGCATGGTCTAAGCCCCTCACCTCGTCCCTGTGCTTTGGGGAGCTGAGGGACGCCGGAGGCCCACGGCCCTGAGACCATTTTGCGAAAAGCAGGCTTCCCACGGAAACACTTTTCCTGAGGGGAAGACCCTCTCACAAGTGGTTGTGGCAAGGTAAAGCAAATGCCCTCCACTTCTCTGAAAGAAACCACAGTGCCCAGCCATGTTCTATGCCCTCCCATCCTCCCTGGGCTTCTGGCAGCAGGAGTGAAAAGAGAGGAGCAGAGCACTGGGACCCGTTTGACAAAAACCGGCTTCCCACGGGAAAGTCTTTCTCCACGTGCAGACATGCTCCCAGGTGCCTGTGGCAAGGGGAAGGAAATGCCATACACTGACCTGGAAGAGACCACAGGGCCCAGGCACAGTCTGAACCCTTCCCTCATCCCGGCGGTTTTGCTAGCAGGAGTTCAACCCCAACGAACACAGCCCGGAGACCCCTGGGGCAAAAACGGCTTCCGACGAACAATAGGTGCTTGCTGTGGAAAACCTATCCCAAGTGGGGGTAGCCAGGTAAACAAAATGCCACACACCCAGGTGTAAGAAACAGCATTGCCCAGGCATGGTCTAAGCCCCTCACCTCGTCCCTGTGCTTTGGGGAGCCGGAGGGACAGCCAAGGCCCACGGCCCTGAGACCCCTTTGCAAAAAGTCGGCTTCCCAAAGAAACAGTTTTCCTGAGGTGCAGATCCTCTCACAAGTGGTTGTGGCAAGGTAAAGCAAATGCCCTCCACTTCTCTGGAAGAAACCACAGTGCCCAGCCATGTTCTAAGCCCTCCCATCCTCCCTGGCCTTCTGGCAGCAGGAGTGCAAAGAGAGGAGCAGAGCACTGGGACCCGTTTGACAAAAACCGGCTTCCCACGGGAAAGTCTTTCTCCACGTGCAGACATGCTCCCAGGTGCCTGTGGCAAGGGGAAGGAAATGCCATACACTGACCTGGAAGAGACCACAGGGCCCATGCACAATCTGAACCCTTCCCTCATCCCGGCGGTTTTGCTAGCAGGAGTTCAACCCCAACGAACACAGCCCGGAGACCCCTGGGGCAAAAACGGCTTCCGACGAACAATAGGTGCTTGCTGTGGAAAACCTATCCCAAGCCGGGTAGCCAGGTAAACAAAATGCCACACACCCAGGTGTAAGAATCAACATTGCCCAGGCATAGTCTAAGCCCCTCACCTTGTCCCTGTGATTTGGGGAGCCGGAGGGACACCCGAGGCCCACGGCCCTGAGACCATTTTGCGAAAAGCAGGCTTCCAACGGAAACAGTTTTCCTGAGGTGCAGACCCTCTCACAAGTGGTTGTGGCAAGGTAAAGCAAATGCCCTCCACTTCTCTGGAAGAAACCACAGTGCCCAGCCATGTTCTAAGCCCTCCCATCCTCCCTGGGCTTCTGGCAGCAGGAGTGAAAAGAGAGGAGCAGAGCACTGGGACCCGTTTGACAAAAACCGGCTTCCCACGTGAAAGTCTTTCTCCACGTGCAGACATGCTCCCAGGTGCCTGTGGCAAGGGGAAGGAAATGCCATACACTGACCTGGAAGAGAGCACAGGGCCCAGGCACAGTCTGAACCCTTCCCTCATCCCGGCGGTTTTGCTAGCAGGAGTTCAACCCCAACGAACACAGCCCGGAGACCCCTGGGGCAAAAACGGCTTCCGACGAACAATAGGTGCTTGCTGTGGAAAACCTATCCCAAGTGGGGGTAGCCAGGTAAACAAAATGCCACACACCCAGGTGTAAGAAACAACATTGCCCAGGCATGGTCTAAGCCCCTCACCTCGTCCCTGTGCTTTGGGGGGCCGGAGGGACAGCCGAGGCCCACGGCCCTGAGACCCCTTTGCAAAAAGCCGGCTTCCCACGGAAACAGTATTCCTGAGGTGCAGACCATCTCACAAGTGGTTGTGGCAAGGTAAAGCAAATGCCCTCCACTTCTCTGAAGAAACCACAGTGCCCAGCCATGTTCTAAGCCCTCCCATCCTCCCTGGGCTTCTGGCAGCAGGAGTGAAAAGAGAGGAGCAGAGCACTGGGACCCGTTTGACAAAAACCGGCTTCCCACGGGAAAGTCTTTCTCCACGTGCAGACATGCTCCCAGGTGCCTGTGGCAAGGGGAAGGAAATGCCATACACTGACCTGGAAGAGACCACAGGGCCCAGGCACAGTCTGAACCCTTCCCTCCTCCAGGCGGTTTTGCTAGCAGGAGTTCAACCCCAAGGAACACAGCCCGGAGACCCCTGGGGCAAAAACGGCTTCCGAGGAACAATAGGTGCTTGCAGTTGAAAAACCTATCCCAAGTGGGGGTAGCCAGGTAAACAAAATGCCACACACCCAGGTGTAAGAAACAACATTGCCCAGGCATGGTCTAAGCCCCTCACCTCGTCCCTGTGCTTTGGGGGGCCGGAGGGACAGCCGAGGCCCACGGCCCTGAGACCCCTTTGCAAAAAGCCGGCTTCCCACGGAAACAGTATTCCTGAGGTGCAGACCCTCTCACAAGTGGTTGTGGCCAGGTAAAGCCAATGCCATCTACTTCTCTGGAAGAAACCACAGTGCCCAGCCAAGTTCTAAGCCCTCCCATCCTCCCTGGGCTTCTGGCAGCAGGAGTGAAAAGAGAGGAGCAGAGCACTGGGACCCGTTTGACAAAAACCGGCTTCCCACGGGAAAGTCTTTCTCCACGTGCAGACATGCTCCCAGGTGCCTGTGGCAAGGGGAAGGAAATGCCATACACTGACCTGGAAGAGACCACAGGGCCCAGGCACAGTCTGAACCCTTCCCTCATCCCAGCGGTTTTGCTAGCAGGAGTTCAACCCCAAGGAACACAGCCCGGAGACCCCTGGGGCAAAAACGGCTTCCGACGAACAATAGGTGCTTGCTGTGGAAAACCTATGCCAAGTGCGGGTAGCCAGGTAAACAAAATGCCACACACCCAGGTGTAAGAAACAACATTGCGCAGGCATGGTCTAAGCCCCTCACCTCGTCCCTGTACTTTGGGGAGCCGGAGGGACAGCCGAGGCCCATGGCCCTGAGACCCCTTTGCAAAAAGCCGGCTTCCCACGGAAACAGTTTTCCTGAGGTGCAGACCCTCTCACAAGTGGTTGTGGCAAGGTAAAGCAAATGCCCTCCACTTCTCTGAAGAAACCACAGTGCCCAGCCATGTTCTAAGCCCTCCCATCCTCCCTGGGCTTCTGGCAGCAGGAGTGAAAAGAGAGGAGCAGAGCACTGGGACCCGTTTGACAAAAACCGGCTTCCCACGGGAAAGTCTTTCTCCACGTGCAGACATGCTCCCAGGTGCCTGTGGCAAGGGGAAGGAAATGCCAACACTGACCTGGAAGAGACCACAGGGCCCAGGCACAGTCTGAACCCTTCTCTCATCCCGGCGGTTTTGCTAGCAGGAGTTCAACCCCAACGAACACAGCCCGGAGACCCCTGGGGCAAAAACCGCTTCCGACGAACAATAGGTGCTTGCTGTGGAAAACCTATCCCAAGTGGGGGTAGCCAGGTAAACAAAATGCCACACACCCAGGTGTAAGAAACAACATTGCCCAGCCATGGTCTAAGCCCCTCACCTCGTCCCTGTGCTTTGGGGAGCCAGAGGGACACCCGAGGCCCACGGCCCTGAGACCCCTTTACAAAAAGCCGGCTTCCCACGGAAACAGTTTTCCTGAGGTGCAGACCCTCTCACAAGTGGTTGTGGCAATGTAAAGAAAATGCCGTCCACTTCTCTGGAAGAAACCACAGTGCCCAGCCATGTTCTAAGCCCTCCCATCCTCCCTGGGCTTCTGGCAGTAGGAGTGAAAAGAGAGGATCAGAGCACTGGGACCCGTTTGACAAAAACCGGCTTCCCACGGGAAAGTCTTTCTCCACGTGCAGACATGCTCCCAGGTGCCTGTGGCAAGGGGAAGGAAATGCCAACACTGACCTGGAAGAGACCACAGGGCCCAGGCACAGTCTGAACCCTTCCCTCATCCCGGCGGTTTTGCTAGCAGGAGTTCAACCCCAGGAAAACAGCCCTGAGACCCCTGGGGCAAAAACGGCTTCCGACGAACAATAGGTGCTTGCAGTTGAAAAACCTATCCCAAGTGGGGGTAGCCAGGTAAACAAAATGCCACACACCCAGGTGTAAGAAACAACATTGCCCAGCCATGGTCTAAGCCCCTCAACTCGTCCCTGTGCTTTGGGGAGCCGGAGGGACACCCGAGGCCCACGGCCCTGTGACCCCTTTACAAAAAGCCGGCTTCCCACGGAAACAGTTTTCCTGAGGTGCAGACCCTTTCACAAGTGGTTGTGGCAAAGTAAAGCAAATGCCCTCCACTTCTCTGGAAGAAACCACAGTGCCCAGCCATGTTCTAAGCCCTCCCATCCTCCCTGGCCTTCTGGCAGTAGGAGTGAAAAGAGAGGATCAGAGCACTGGGACCCGTTTGACAAAAACCGGCTTCCCACGGGAAAGTCTTTCTCCACGTGCAGACATGCTCCCAGGTGCCTGTGGCAAGGGGAAGGAAATGCCATACACTGACCTGGAAGAGACCACAGGGCCCAGGCACAGTCTGAACCCTTCCCTCATCCAGGCGGTTTTGCTAGCAGGAGTTCAACCCCAAGGAACACAGCCCGGAGACCCCTGGGGCAAAAACCGCTTCTGACGAACAATAGGTTCTTGCTGTGGAAAACCTATCCCAAGTGGGGGTAGCCAGGTAAACAAAATGCCACACACCCAGGTGTAAGAAACAACATTGCCCAGGCATGGTCTGAGCCCCTCACCTCGTCCCTGTGATTTGGGGAGCCGGAGGGACACCCGAGGCCCACGGCCCTGAGACCCCTTTACAAAAAGCCGGCTTCCCACGGAAACAGTTTTCCTGAGGTGCAGATCCTCTCACAAGTGGTTGTGGCAATGTAAAGCAAATGCCCTCCACTTCTCTGGAAGAAACCACAGTGCCCAACCATGTTCTAAGCCCTCCCATCCTCCCTGGGCTTCTGGCAGCAGGAGTGAAAAGAGAGGAGCAGAGCACTGGGACGCGTTTGACAAAAACCGGCTTCCCACGGGAAAGTCTTTCTCCACGTGCAGACATGCTCCCAGGTGCCTGTGGCAAGGGGAAGGAAATGCCATACACTGACCTGGAAGAGACCACAGGGCCCAGGCACAGTCTGAACCCTTCCCTCATCCCGGCGGTTTTGCTAGCAGGAGTTCAACCACAAAGAACACAGCCCAGAGACCCCTGGGGAAAAAACGGCTTCGGAGGAACAATAGGTGCTTGCTGTGGAAAACCTATCCAAGTGGGGTTAGCCAGGTAAACAAAATACCACACACCCAGGTGTAAGAAACAGCATTGCCCAGGCATGGTCTAAGCCCCTCACCTCGTCCCTGTGCTTTGGGGAGTCGGAGGGACAGCCGAGGCCCACGGCCCTGAGACCCCTTTGCAAAAAGCCGGCTTCCCACGGAAACAGTTTTCCTGAGGTGCAGACCCTCTCACAAGTGGTTGTGGCAAGGTAAAGCAAATGCCCTCCACTTCTCTGGAAGAAACCACAGTGCCCAGCCATGTTCTAAGCCCTCCCATCCTCCCTGGGCTTCTGGCAGCAGGAGTGAAAAGAGAGGAGCAGAGCACTGGGACCCGTTTGACAAAAACCGGCTTCCCACGGGAAAGTCTTTCTCCACATACAGACAGGCTATCAGGTGCCTGTGGCAAGGGGAAGGAAATGCCATACACTGACCTGGAAGAGACCACAGGGCCCAGGCACAGTCTGAACCCTTCCCTCATCCCGGCGGTTTTGCTAGCAGGAGTTCAACCCCAAGGAACACAGCCCGGAGACCCCTGGGGCAAAAACGGCTTCCGAGGAACAATAGGTGCTTGCAGTTGAAAAACCTATCCCAAGTGGGGGTAGCCAGGTAAACAAAATGCCACACACCCAGGTGTAAGAAACAACATTGCCCAGGCATAGTCTAAGCCCCTCACCTCGTCCCTGTGATTTGGGGAGCCGGAGGGACACCCGAGGCCCACGGCCCTGAGACCCCTTTGCGAAAAGCAGGCTTCCCACGGAAACAGTTTTCCTGAGGTGCAGACCCTCTCACAAGTGGTTGTGGCAAGGTAAAGCAAATGCCCTAAACTTCTCTGAAAGAAACCACAGTGCCCAGCCATGTTCTAAGCCCTCCTATCCTCCCTGGGCTTCTGGCAGCAGGAGTGAAAAGAGAGGAGCAGAGCACTGGGACCCGTTTGACAAAAACCGGCTTACCACGGGAAAGTCTTTCTCCACGTGCAGACATGCTCCCAGGTGCCTGTGGCAAGGGGAAGGAAATGCCATACACTTACCTGGAAGAGACCACAGGGCCCAGGCACAGTCTGAACCCTTCCCTCATCCCGGCGGTTTTGCTAGCAGGAGTTCAACACCAAAGAACACAGCCCAGAGACCCCTGGGGCAAAAACGGCTTCCGACGAACAATAGGTGCTTGCTGTGGAAAACCTATCCAAGTGGGGTTAGCCAGGTAAACAAAATACAGCACACCCAGGTGTAAGAAACAGCATTGCCCAGGCATGGTCTAAGCCCCTCACCTCGTCCCTGTGCTTTGGGGAGTCGGAGGGACAGCCGAGGCCCACGGCCCTGAGACCCCTTTGCAAAAAGCCGGCTTCCCACGGAAACAGTTTTCCTGAGGTGCAGACCCTCTCACAAGTGGTTGTGGCAAGTTAAAGCAAATGCCCTCCACTTCTCTGAAAGAAACAACAGTGCCCAGCCATGTTCTAAGCCCTCCCATCCTCCCTGGGCTTCTGGCAGCAGGAGTGAAAAGAGAGGAGCAGAGCACTGGGACCCGTTTGACAAAAACCGGCTTCCCACGGGAAAGTCTTTCTCCACGTGCAGACATGCTCCCAGGTGCCTGTGGCAAGGGGAAGGAAATGCCATACACTGACCTGGAAGAGACCACAGGGCCCAGGCACAGTCTGAACCCTTCCCTCATCCCGGAGGTTTTGCTAGCAGGAGTTCAACCCCAAGGAACACAGCCCGGAGACCCCTGGGGCAAAAACGGCATCCGAGGAACAATAGGTGCTTGTAGTTGAAAAACCTATCCCAAGGGGGGTAGCCAGGTAAACAAAATGCCACACACCCAGGTGTAAGAATCAACATTGCCCAGGCAAGGTCTAAGCCCCTCACCTCGTCCCTGTGCTTTGCGGAACCGGAGGGACACCCGAGGCCCACGGCCCTGAGACTCCTTTGCAAAAAACCGGCTTCCCACGGAAACAGTTTTCCTGAGGTACAGACCCTCTCACTAGTGGTTGTGGCAAGGTAAAGCAAATGCCCTCCACTTCTCTGGAAGAAACCACAGTGCCCAGCCATGTTCTAAGCCCTCCCATCCTCCCTGGGCTTCTGGCAGCAGGAGTGAAAAGAGAGGAGCAGAGCACTGGGACCCGTTTGACAAAAACCGGCTTCCCACGGGAAAGTCTTTCTCCAAGTGCAGACATGCTCCCAGGTACCTGTGCTAAGGGGAAGGAAATGCCATACACTGACCTGGAAGAGACAACAGGGCCCAGGCTCAATGTGAACCCTTCCCTCATCCCGGCGGTTTTGCTAGCAGGAGTTCAACCCCAACGAACTCGGCCCGGAGACCCCTGGGGCAAAAACGGCTTCCGACGAACAATAGGTGCTTGCAGTTGAAAAACCTATCCCAAGTGGGGGTAGCCAGGTAAACAAAATGCCACACACCCAGGTGTAAGAAACAACATTGCCCAGGCATGGTCTAGGCCCCTCACCTCGTCCCTGTGCTTTCGGGAGCCGGAGGGACAGCCGAGGTCCACGGCCCTGAGACCCTTTGCAAAAAGCCGGCTTCCCACTTAAACAGTTTTCCTGAGTTGCAGACCCTCTCACAAGTGGTTGCGGCAAGGTAAAGCAAATGCCATCTACTTCTCTGGAAGAAACCACAGTGCCCAGCCATGTTCTAAGCCCTCCCATCCTCCCTGGGCTTCTGGCAGCAGGAGTGAAAAGAGAGGAACAGAGCACTGGGACCCGTTTGACAAAAACCGGCTTCCCACGGGAAAGTCTTTCTCCACGTGCAGACATGCCCCCAGGTGCCTGTGGCAAGGGGAAGGAAATGCCATACACTGACCTGGAAGAGACCACAGGGCCCAGACACAGTCTGAACCCTTCCCTCATCCCGGCGGTTTTGCTAGCAGGAGTTCAACCCCAAAGAACACAGCCCAGAGACCCCTGGGGCAAAAACGGCTTCCGACGAACAACAGGTGCTTGCTGTGGAAAACCTATCCAAGTGGGGTTAGCCAGGTAAACAAAATACCACACACCCAGGTGTACGAAACAACATTGCCCAGGCATGGTCTAAGCCCCTCACCTCGTCCCTGTGCTTTGGGGAGCCGGAGGGACAGCCGAGGCCCACGGCCCTGAGACCCCTTTGCGAAAAGCAGGCTTCCCACGGAAACAGTTTTCCTGAGGTGCAGACCCTCTCACAAGTGGTTGTGGCAAGGTAAAGCAAATGCCCTCCACTTCTCTGGAAGAAACCACAGTGCCCAGCCATGTTCTAAGCCCTCCCATCCTCCCTGGGCTTCTGGCAGCAGGAGTGAAAAGAGAGGAGCAGAGCACTGGGACCCGTTTGACAAAAACCGGCTTCCCACGGGAAAGTCTTCTCCACATGCAGAAAGGCTCCCAGGTGCCTGTGGCAAGGGGAAGGAAATGCCATACACTAATCTGGAAGAGACCACAGGGCCCAGGCACAGTCTGAACCCTTCCCTCCTCCAGGCGGTTTTGCTAGCAGGAGTTCAACCCCAAGGAACACAGCCCGGAGACCCCTGGGGCAAAAACGGCTTCCGACGAACAATAGGTGCTTGCAGTTGAAAACCTATCCCAAGTGGGGGTAGCCAGGTAAACAAAATGCCACACACCCAGGTGTAAGAAACAGCATTGCCCAGGCATGGTCTAAGCCCCTCACCTTGTCCCTGTGCTTTGGGGAGCCGGAGGGACAGCCGAGGCCCACGGCCCTGAGACCCCTTTGCAAAAAGCCGGCTTCCCACGGAAACAGTTTTCCTGAGGTGCAGACCCTCTCAAAGTGGTTGTGGCAATGTAAAGCAAATGCCCTCCACTTCTCTGGAAGAAACCACAGTGCACAGCCATGTTCTAAGCCCTCCCATCCTCCCTGGGCTTCTGGCAGGAGGAGTGAAAAGAGAGGAGCAGAGCTTGGGACCCGTTTGACAAAAACCGGCTTCCCACGGGAAAGTCTTTCTCCACGTGCAGACATGCTCCCAGGTGCCTGTGGCAAGGGGAAGGAAATGCCATACACTGACCTGGAAGAGACCACAGGGCCCAGGCACAGTCTGAACCCTTCCCTCATCCCGGTGGTTTCGTTAGCAGGAGTTCAACCCCAGGAACACATCCCGGAGACCCCTGGGGCAAAAACGGCTTCCGACGAACCATAGGTGCTTGCAGTTGAAAAACCTATACCAAGTGGGGGTAGCCAGGTAAACAAAATGCCACACACCCAGGTATAAGAAACAACATTGCCCAGCCATGGTCTAAGCCCCTCACCTCGTCCCTGTGCTTTGGGGAGCCGGAGGGACACCCGAGGCCCACGGCCCTGAGACCCCTTTACAAAAAGCCGGCTTCCCACGGAAACAGTTTTCCTGAGGTGCAGACCCTCTCACAAGTGGTTGTGGCAATGTAAAGCAAATGCCCTCCACTTCTATGGAAGAAACCACAGTGCCCAACCATGTTCTAAGCCCTCCCATCCTCCCTGGGCTTCTGGCAGCAGGAGTGAAAAGAGAGGAGCAGAGCACTGGGACGCGTTTGACAAAAACCGGCTTCCCACGGGAAAGTCTTTCTCCACGTGCAGACATGCTCCCAGGTGCCTGTGGCAAGGGGAAGGAAATGCCATACACTGACCTGGAAGAGACCACAGGGCCCAGGCACAGTCTGAACCCTTCCCTCATCCCGGCGGTTTTGCTAGCAGGAGTTCAACCCCAAAGAACACAGCCCAGAGACCCCTGGGGAAAAAACGGCTTCGGAGGAACAATAGGTGCTTGCTGTGGAAAACCTATCCAAGTGGGGTTAGCCAGGTAAACAAAATACCACACACCCAGGTGTAAGAAACAGCATTGCCCAGGCATGGTCTAAGCCCCTCACCTCGTCCCTGTGCTTTGGGGAGTCGGAGGGACAGCCGAGGCCCACGGCCCTGAGACCCCTTTGCAAAAAGCCGGCTTCCCACGGAAACAGTTTTCCTGAGGTGCAGACCCTCTCACAAGTGGTTGTGGCAAGGTAAAGCAAATGCCCTCCACTTCTCTGGAAGAAACCACAGTGCCCAGCCATGTTCTAAGCCCTCCCATCCTCCCTGGGCTTCTGGCAGCAGGAGTGAAAAGAGAGGAGCAGAGCACTGGGACCCGTTTGACAAAAACCGGCTTCCCACGGGAAAGTCTTTCTCCACATACAGACAGGCTATCAGGTGCCTGTGGCAAGGGGAAGGAAATGCCATACACTGACCTGGAAGAGACCACAGGGCCCAGGCACAGTCTGAACCCTTCCCTCATCCCGGCGGTTTTGCTAGCAGGAGTTCAACCCCAAGGAACACAGCCCGGAGACCCCTGGGGCAAAAACGGCTTCCGAGGAACAATAGGTGCTTGCAGTTGAAAAACCTATCCCAAGTGGGGGTAGCCAGGTAAACAAAATGCCACACACCCAGGTGTAAGAAACAACATTGCCCAGGCATAGTCTAAGCCCCTCACCTCGTCCCTGTGATTTGGGGAGCCGGAGGGACACCCGAGGCCCACGGCCCTGAGACCCCTTTGCGAAAAGCAGGCTTCCCACGGAAACAGTTTTCCTGAGGTGCAGACCCTCTCACAAGTGGTTGTGGCAAGGTAAAGCAAATGCCCTAAACTTCTCTGAAAGAAACCACAGTGCCCAGCCATGTTCTAAGCCCTCCTATCCTCCCTGGGCTTCTGGCAGCAGGAGTGAAAAGAGAGGAGCAGAGCACTGGGACCCGTTTGACAAAAACCGGCTTACCACGGGAAAGTCTTTCTCCACGTGCAGACATGCTCCCAGGTGCCTGTGGCAAGGGGAAGGAAATGCCATACACTTACCTGGAAGAGACCACAGGGCCCAGGCACAGTCTGAACCCTTCCCTCATCCCGGCGGTTTTGCTAGCAGGAGTTCAACACCAAAGAACACAGCCCAGAGACCCCTGGGGCAAAAACGGCTTCCGACGAACAATAGGTGCTTGCTGTGGAAAACCTATCCAAGTGGGGTTAGCCAGGTAAACAAAATACAGCACACCCAGGTGTAAGAAACAGCATTGCCCAGGCATGGTCTAAGCCCCTCACCTCGTCCCTGTGCTTTGGGGAGTCGGAGGGACAGCCGAGGCCCACGGCCCTGAGACCCCTTTGCAAAAAGCCGGCTTCCCACGGAAACAGTTTTCCTGAGGTGCAGACCCTCTCACAAGTGGTTGTGGCAAGTTAAAGCAAATGCCCTCCACTTCTCTGAAAGAAACAACAGTGCCCAGCCATGTTCTAAGCCCTCCCATCCTCCCTGGGCTTCTGGCAGCAGGAGTGAAAAGAGAGGAGCAGAGCACTGGGACCCGTTTGACAAAAACCGGCTTCCCACGGGAAAGTCTTTCTCCACGTGCAGACATGCTCCCAGGTGCCTGTGGCAAGGGGAAGGAAATGCCATACACTGACCTGGAAGAGACCACAGGGCCCAGGCACAGTCTGAACCCTTCCCTCATCCCGGAGGTTTTGCTAGCAGGAGTTCAACCCCAAGGAACACAGCCCGGAGACCCCTGGGGCAAAAACGGCATCCGAGGAACAATAGGTGCTTGTAGTTGAAAAACCTATCCCAAGGGGGGTAGCCAGGTAAACAAAATGCCACACACCCAGGTGTAAGAATCAACATTGCCCAGGCAAGGTCTAAGCCCCTCACCTCGTCCCTGTGCTTTGCGGAACCGGAGGGACACCCGAGGCCCACGGCCCTGAGACTCCTTTGCAAAAAACCGGCTTCCCACGGAAACAGTTTTCCTGAGGTACAGACCCTCTCACTAGTGGTTGTGGCAAGGTAAAGCAAATGCCCTCCACTTCTCTGGAAGAAACCACAGTGCCCAGCCATGTTCTAAGCCCTCCCATCCTTCCTGGGCTTCTGGCAGCAGGAGTGAAAAGAGAGGAGCAGAGCACTGGGACCCGTTTGACAAAAACCGGCTTCCCACGGGAAAGTCTTTCTCCAAGTGCAGACATGCTCCCAGGTACCTGTGCTAAGGGGAAGGAAATGCCATACACTGACCTGGAAGAGACAACAGGGCCCAGGCTCAATGTGAACCCTTCCCTCATCCCGGCGGTTTTGCTAGCAGGAGTTCAACCCCAACGAACTCGGCCCGGAGACCCCTGGGGCAAAAACGGCTTCCGACGAACAATAGGTGCTTGCAGTTGAAAAACCTATCCCAAGTGGGGGTAGCCAGGTAAACAAAATGCCACACACCCAGGTGTAAGAAACAACATTGCCCAGGCATGGTCTAGGCCCCTCACCTCGTCCCTGTGCTTTCGGGAGCCGGAGGGACAGCCGAGGCCCACGGCCCTGAGACCCTTTGCAAAAAGCCGGCTTCCCACTTAAACAGTTTTCCTGAGTTGCAGACCCTCTCACAAGTGGTTGCGGCAAGGTAAAGCAAATGCCATCTACTTCTCTGGAAGAAACCACAGTGCCCAGCCATGTTCTAAGCCCTCCCATCCTCCCTGGGCTTCTGGCAGCAGGAGTGAAAAGAGAGGAACAGAGCACTGGGACCCGTTTGACAAAAACCGGCTTCCCACGGGAAAGTCTTTCTCCACGTGCAGACATGCCCCCAGGTGCCTGTGGCAAGGGGAAGGAAATGCCATACACTGACCTGGAAGAGACCACAGGGCCCAGACACAGTCTGAACCCTTCCCTCATCCCGGCGGTTTTGCTAGCAGGAGTTCAACCCCAAAGAACACAGCCCAGAGACCCCTGGGGCAAAAACGGCTTCCGACGAACAACAGGTGCTTGCTGTGGAAAACCTATCCAAGTGGGGTTAGCCAGGTAAACAAAATACCACACACCCAGGTGTACGAAACAACATTGCCCAGGCATGGTCTAAGCCCCTCACCTCGTCCCTGTGCTTTGGGGAGCCGGAGGGACAGCCGAGGCCCATGGCCCTGAGACCCCTTTGCAAAAAGCCGGCTTCCCACGGAAACAGTTTTCCTGAGGTGCAGACCCTCTCACAAGTGGTTGTGGCAAGGTAAAGCAAATGCCCTCCACTTCTCTGAAGAAACCACAGTGCCCAGCCATGTTCTAAGCCCTCCCATCCTCCCTGGGCTTCTGGCAGCAGGAGTGAAAAGAGAGGAGCAGAGCACTGGGACCCGTTTGACAAAAACCGGCTTCCCACGGGAAAGTCTTCTCCACATGCAGAAAGGCTCCCAGGTGCCTGTGGCAAGGGGAAGGAAATGCCATACACTAATCTGGAAGAGACCACAGGGCCCAGGCACAGTCTGAACCCTTCCCTCCTCCAGGCGGTTTTGCTAGCAGGAGTTCAACCCCAAGGAACACAGCCCGGAGACCCCTGGGGCAAAAACGGCTTCCGACGAACAATAGGTGCTTGCAGTTGAAAACCTATCCCAAGTGGGGGTAGCCAGGTAAACAAAATGCCACACACCCAGGTGTAAGAAACAGCATTGCCCAGGCATGGTCTAAGCCCCTCACCTTGTCCCTGTGCTTTGGGGAGCCGGAGGGACAGCCGAGGCCCACGGCCCTGAGACCCCTTTGCAAAAAGCCGGCTTCCCACGGAAACAGTTTTCCTGAGGTGCAGACCCTCTCAAAGTGGTTGTGGCAATGTAAAGCAAATGCCCTCCACTTCTCTGGAAGAAACCACAGTGCACAGCCATGTTCTAAGCCCTCCCATCCTCCCTGGGCTTCTGGCAGGAGGAGTGAAAAGAGAGGAGCAGAGCTTGGGACCCGTTTGACAAAAACCGGCTTCCCACGGGAAAGTCTTTCTCCACGTGCAGACATGCTCCCAGGTGCCTGTGGCAAGGGGAAGGAAATGCCATACACTGACCTGGAAGAGACCACAGGGCCCAGGCACAGTCTGAACCCTTCCCTCATCCCGGTGGTTTCGTTAGCAGGAGTTCAACCCCAGGAACACATCCCGGAGACCCCTGGGGCAAAAACGGCTTCCGACGAACCATAGGTGCTTGCAGTTGAAAAACCTATCCCAAGTGGGGGTAGCCAGGTAAACAAAATGCCACACACCCAGGTATAAGAAACAACATTGCCCAGCCATGGTCTAAGCCCCTCACCTCGTCCCTGTGCTTTGGGGAGCCGGAGGGACACCCGAGGCCCACGGCCCTGAGACCCCTTTACAAAAAGCCGGCTTCCCACGGAAACAGTTTTCCTGAGGTGCAGACCCTCTCACAAGTGGTTGTGGCAATGTAAAGCAAATGCCCTCCACTTCTATGGAAGAAACCACAGTGCCCAACCATGTTCTAAGCCCTCCCATCCTCCCTGGGCTTCTGGCAGCAGGAGTGAAAAGAGAGGAGCAGAGCACTGGGACGCGTTTGACAAAAACCGGCTTCCCACGGGAAAGTCTTTCTCCACGTGCAGACATGCTCCCAGGTGCCTGTGGCAAGGGGAAGGAAATGCCATACACTGACCTGGAAGAGACCACAGGGCCCAGGCACAGTCTGAACCCTTCCCTCATCCCGGCGGTTTTGCTAGCAGGAGTTCAACCCCAAAGAACACAGCCCAGAGACCCCTGGGGAAAAAACGGCTTCGGAGGAACAATAGGTGCTTGCTGTGGAAAACCTATCCAAGTGGGGTTAGCCAGGTAAACAAAATACCACACACCCAGGTGTAAGAAACAGCATTGCCCAGGCATGGTCTAAGCCCCTCACCTCGTCCCTGTGCTTTGGGGAGTCGGAGGGACAGCCGAGGCCCACGGCCCTGAGACCCCTTTGCAAAAAGCCGGCTTCCCACGGAAACAGTTTTCCTGAGGTGCAGACCCTCTCACAAGTGGTTGTGGCAAGGTAAAGCAAATGCCCTCCACTTCTCTGGAAGAAACCACAGTGCCCAGCCATGTTCTAAGCCCTCCCATCCTCCCTGGGCTTCTGGCAGCAGGAGTGAAAAGAGAGGAGCAGAGCACTGGGACCCGTTTGACAAAAACCGGCTTCCCACGGGAAAGTCTTTCTCCACATACAGACAGGCTATCAGGTGCCTGTGGCAAGGGGAAGGAAATGCCATACACTGACCTGGAAGAGACCACAGGGCCCAGGCACAGTCTGAACCCTTCCCTCATCCCGGCGGTTTTGCTAGCAGGAGTTCAACCCCAAGGAACACAGCCCGGAGACCCCTGGGGCAAAAACGGCTTCCGAGGAACAATAGGTGCTTGCAGTTGAAAAACCTATCCCAAGTGGGGGTAGCCAGGTAAACAAAATGCCACACACCCAGGTGTAAGAAACAACATTGCCCAGGCATAGTCTAAGCCCCTCACCTCGTCCCTGTGATTTGGGGAGCCGGAGGGACACCCGAGGCCCACGGCCCTGAGACCCCTTTGCGAAAAGCAGGCTTCCCACGGAAACAGTTTTCCTGAGGTGCAGACCCTCTCACAAGTGGTTGTGGCAAGGTAAAGCAAATGCCCTAAACTTCTCTGAAAGAAACCACAGTGCCCAGCCATGTTCTAAGCCCTCCTATCCTCCCTGGGCTTCTGGCAGCAGGAGTGAAAAGAGAGGAGCAGAGCACTGGGACCCGTTTGACAAAAACCGGCTTACCACGGGAAAGTCTTTCTCCACGTGCAGACATGCTCCCAGGTGCCTGTGGCAAGGGGAAGGAAATGCCATACACTTACCTGGAAGAGACCACAGGGCCCAGGCACAGTCTGAACCCTTCCCTCATCCCGGCGGTTTTGCTAGCAGGAGTTCAACCCCAAAGAACACAGCCCAGAGACCCCTGGGGCAAAAACGGCTTCCGACGAACAATAGGTGCTTGCTGTGGAAAACCTATCCAAGTGGGGTTAGCCAGGTAAACAAAATACAACACACCCAGGTGTAAGAAACAGCATTGCCCAGGCATGGTCTAAGCCCCTCACCTCGTCCCTGTGCTTTGGGGAGTCGGAGGGACAGCCGAGGCCCACGGCCCTGAGACCCCTTTGCAAAAAGCCGGCTTCCCACGGAAACAGTTTTCCTGAGGTGCAGACCCTCTCACAAGTGGTTGTGGCAAGTTAAAGCAAATGCCCTCCACTTCTCTGAAAGAAACAACAGTGCCCAGCCATGTTCTAAGCCCTCCCATCCTCCCTGGGCTTCTGGCAGCAGGAGTGAAAAGAGAGGAGCAGAGCACTGGGACCCGTTTGACAAAACCCGGCTTCCCACGGGAAAGTCTTTCTCCACGTACAGACATGCTCCCAGGTGCCTGTGGCAAGGGGAAGGAAATGCCATACACTGACCTGGAAGAGACCACAGGGCCCAGGCACAGTCTGAACCCTTCCCTCATCCCGGCGGTTTTGCTAGCAGGAGTTCAACCCCAACGAACACAGCCCGGAGACCCCTGGTGCAAAAACGGCTTCCGACGAACCATAGGTGCTTGCAGTTGAAAAACCTATCCCAAGTGCGGGTAGCCAGGTAAACAAAATGCCACACACCCAGGTGTAATAATCAACATTGCCCAGGCATAGTCTAAGCCCCTCACCTCGTCCCTGTGATGTGGGGAGCTGGAGGGACACCCGAGGCCCACGGCCCTGAGACCATTTTGCGAAAAGCAGGCATCCCACGGAAACAGTTTTCCTGAGGTGCAGATCCTCTCACAAGTGGTTGTGGCAAGGTAAAGCAAATGCCCTCCACTTCTCTGGAAGAAACCACAGTGCCCAGCCATGTTCTAAGCCCTCCCATCCTCCCTGGGCTTCTGGCAGCAGGAGTGAAAAGAGAGGAGCAGAGCACTGGGACCCGTTTGACAAAAACCGGCTTCCCACGGGAAAGTCTTTCTCCAAGTGCAGACATGCTCCCAGGTACCTGTGGCAAGGGGAAGGAAATGCCATACACTGACCTGGAAGAGACCACAGGGCCCAGGCTCAATGTGAACCCTTCCCTCATCCCGGCGGTTTTGCTAGCAGAGTTCAACCCCAACGAACACGGCCCGGAGACCCCTGGGGCAAAAACGGCTTCCGACGAACAATAGGTGCTTGCAGTTGAAAAACCTATCCCAAGTGGGGGTAGTCAGGTAAACAAAATGCCACACACCCAGGTGTAAGAAACAACATTGCCCAGGCATGGTCTAAGCCCCTCACCTCGTCCCTGTGCTTTGGGGAGCCGGAGGGACAGCCGAGGCCCGCGGCCCTGAGACCCTTTGCAAAAAGCCGGCTTCCCACGGAAACAGTTTTCCTGAGTTGCAGACCCTCTCACAAGTGGTTGCGGCAAGGTAAAGCAAATGCCATCTACTTCTCTGGAAGAAACCACAGTGCCCAGCCATGTTCTAAGCCCTCCCATCCTCCCTGGGCTTCTGGCAGCAGGAGTGAAAAGAGAGGAGCAGAGCACTGGGACCCGTTTGACAAAAACCGGCTTCCCACGGGAAAGTCTTTCTCCACGTGCAGACATGCTCCCACGTGCCTGTGGCAAGGGGAAGGAAATGCCATACACTGACCTGGAAGAGAACACAGGGCCCATGCACAATCTGAACCCTTCCCTCATCCTGGCGGTTTTGCTAGCAGGATATCAAACCCAAGGAACACAGCCCAGAGACCCCTGGGGCAAAAACGGCTTCCGATGGACAATAGGTGCTTGCGGTGGAAAAACTATCCCAAGTGGGGGTAGCAAGGTAAACAAAATTCCACACACACAGGTGTAAGAAACAACATTGCCCAGGCATGGTATAAGCCCCTCACCTCGTCCCTGTGCTTTGGGGAGCCGGAGGGACAGCCGAGGCCCACGGCCCTGAGACCCCTTTGCAAAAAGCCGGCTTCCCACGGAAACAGTTCTCCTGAGGTGCAGACCCTCTCACTAGTGGTTGTGGCAAGGTAAAGCAAATGCCCTCCACTTCTCGGGAAGGAACCACAGTGCCCAGCCATGTTCTAAGCCCTCCCATCCTCCCTGGGCTTCTGGCAGCAGGAGTGAAAAGAGAGGAGCAGAGCACTGGGACCCGTTTGACAAAAACCGGCTTCCCACGGGAAAGTCTTTCTCCACGTGCAGACAGGCTCCCAGGTGCCTGTGGCAAGGGGAAGGAAATGCCATACACTGACCTGGAAGAGACCAAAGGGCCCAGGCACAGTCTGAACCCTTCCCTCATCCCGGCGGTTTTGCTAGCCGGAGTTCAACCCCAAGGAACACAGCCCGGAGACCCCTGGGACAAAAACGGCTTCCGACGAACAATAGGTGCTTGCAGTTGAAAAACCTATCCCAAGTGGGGGTAGCCAGGTAAACAAAATGCCACACACCCAGGTGTAAGAACCAACATTGCCCAGGCATGGTCTAAGCCCCTCACCTCGTCCCTGTGATTTGGGGAGCCAGAGGGACACCCGAGGCCCACGTCCCTGAGACCCTTTACAAAAAGCCGGCTTCCCACGGAAACAGTTTTCCTGAGGTGCAGACCCTCTCACAAGTGGTTGTGGCAAGGTAAAGCAAATGCCCTCCACTACTCTGGAAGAAACCACAGTGCCCAGCCATGTTCTAAGCCCTCCCATCCTCCCTGGGCTTCTGGCAGCAGGAGTGAAAAGAGAGGAGCAGAGCACTGGGACCCGTTTGACAAAAACCGGCTTCCCACGGGAAAGTCTTTCTCCACGTACAGACATGCTCCCAGGTGCCTGTGGCAAGGGGAAGGAAATGCCATACACTGACCTGGAAGAGACCACAGGGCCCAGGCACAGTCTGAACCCTTCCCTCATCCCGGCGGTTTTGCTAGCAGGAGTTCAACCCCAAGGAACACAGCCCGGAGACCCCTGGGGCAAAAACGGCTTCCGACGAACAATAGGTGCTTGCAGTTGAAAAACCTATCCCAAGTGCGGGTAGCCAGGTAAACAAAATGCCACACACCCAGGTGTAAGAATCAACATTGCCCAGGCATAGTCTAAGCCCCTCACCTCGTCCCTGTGATGTGGGGAGCTGGAGGGACACCCGAGGCCCACGGCCCTGAGACCATTTTGCGAAAAGCAGGCTTCCCACGGAAACAGTTTTCCTGAGGTGCAGATCCTCTCACAAGTGGTTGTGGCAAGGTAAAGCAAATGCCCTCCACTTCTCTGAAAGAAACCACAGTGCCCAGCCATGTTCTAAGCCCTCCCATCCTCCCTGGGCTTCTGGCAGCAGGAGTGAAAAGAGAGGAGCAGAGCACTGGGACCCGTTTGACAAAAACCGGCTTCCCACGGGAAAGTCTTTCTCCAAGTGCAGACATGCTCCCAGGTACCTGTGGCAAGGGGAAGGAAATGCCATACACTGACCTGGAAGAGACCACAGGGCCCAGGCTCAATGTGAACCCTTCCCTCATCCCGGCGGTTTTGCTAGCAGGAGTTCAACCCCAACGAACACGGCCCGGAGACCCCTGGGGCAAAAACGGCTTCCGACGAACAATAGGTGCTTGCAGTTGAAAAACCTATCCCAAGTGGGGGTAGCCAGGTAAACAAAATGCCACACACCCAGGTGTAAGAAAAAACATTGCCCAGGCATGGTCTAAGCCCCTCACCTCGTCCCTGTGCTTTGGGGAGCCGGAGGGACAGCCGAGGCCCGCGGCCCTGAGACCCTTTGCAAAAAGCCGGCTTCCCACGGAAACAGTTTTCCTGAGTTGCAGACCCTCTCACAAGTGGTTGCGGAAAGGTAAAGCAAATGCCATCTACTTCTCTGGAAGAAACCACAGTGCCCAGCCATGTTCTAAGCCCTCCCATCCTCCCTGGGCTTCTGGCAGCAGGAGTGAAAAGAGAGGAACAGAGCACTGGGACCCGTTTGACAAAAACCGGCTTCCCACGGGAAAGTCTTTCTCCACGTGCAGACATGCCCCCAGGTGCCTGTGGCAAGGGGAAGGAAATGCCATACACTGACCTGGAAGAGACCACAGGGCCCAGGCACAGTCTGAACCCTTCCCTCATCCCGGCGGTTTTGCTAGCAGGAGTTCAACCCCGAGGAACACAGCCCGGAGACCCCTGGGGCAAAAACGGCTTCCGACGAACAATAGGTGCTTGCTGTGGAAAACCTATCCCAAGTGGGGGTAGCCAGGTAAACAAAATGCCACACACCCAGGTTTAAGAAACAACATTGCCCAGGCATGGTCTAAGCCCCTCACCTCGTCCCTGTGCTTTGGGGGGGCGGAGGGACAGCCGAGGCCCACGGCCCTGAGACCCCTTTGCAAAAAGCCGGCTCCCCACGGAAACAGTATTCCTGAGGTGCAGACCCTCTCACAAGTGGTTGTGGCCAGGTAAAGCCAATGCCATCTACTTCTCTGGAAGAAACCACAGTGCCCAGCCATGTTCTAAGCCCTCCCATCCTCCCTGGGCTTCTGGCAGCAGGAGTGAAAAGAGAGGAGCAGAGCACTGGGACCCGTTTGACAAAAACCGGCTTCCCACGGGAAAGTCTTTCTCCACGTGCAGACATGCTCCCAGGTGCCTGTGGCAAGGGGAAGGAAATGCCATACACTGACCTGGAAGAGACCACAGGGCCCAGGCACAGTCTGAACCCTTCCCTCATCCCAGCGGTTTTGCTAGCAGGAGTTCAACCCCAAGGAACACAGCCTTGAGACCCCTGGGGCAAAAACGGCTTCCGACGAACAATAGGTGCTTGCTGTGGAAAACCTATCCCAAGTGCGGGTAGCCAGGTAAACAAAATGCCACACACCCAGGTGTAAGAAACAACATTGCCCAGGCATGGTCTAAGCCCCTCACCTCGTCCCTGTGCTTTGGGGAGCCGGAGGGACAGCCGAGGCCCATGGCCCTGAGACCCCTTTACAAAAAGCCGGCTTCTCTCGGAAACAGTTTTCCTGAGGTGCAGACCCTCTCACAAGTGGTTGTGGCAAGGTAAAGCAAATGCCCTCCACTTCTCTGAAGAAACCACAGTGCCCAGCCATGTTCTAAGCCCTCCCATCCTCCCTGGGCTTCTGGCAGCAGGAGTGAAAAGAGAGGAGCAGAGCACTGGGACCCGTTTGACAAAAACCGGCTTCCCACGGGAAAGTCTTTCTCCACGTGCAGACATGCTCCCAGGTGCCTGTGGCAAGGGGAAGGAAATGCCATACACTGACCTGGAAGAGACCACAGGGCCCAGGCACAGTCTGAACCCTTCCCTCATCCCGGCGGTTTTGCTAGCAGGAGTTCAACCCCAAGGAACACAGCCCGGAGACCCCTGGGGCAAAAACGGCATCCGAGGAACAATAGGTGCTTGCAGTTGAAAAACCTATCCCAAGGGGGGTAGCCAGGTAAACAAAATGCCACACACCCAGGTGTAAGAATCAACATTGCCCAGGCAAGGTCTAAGCCCCTCACCTCGTCCCTGTGCTTTGGGGAACTGGAGGGACACCCGAGGCCCACGGCCCTGAGACCCCTTTGCAAAAAACCGGCTTCCCACGGAAACAGTTTTCCTGAGGTACAGACCCTCTCACTAGTGGTTGTGGCAAGGTAAAGCAAATGCCCTCCACTTCTCTGGAAGAAACCACAGTGCCCAGCCATGTTCTAAGCCCTCCCATCCTCCCTGGGCTTCTGGCAGCAGGAGTGAAAAGAGAGGAGCAGAGCACTGGGACCCGTTTGACAAAAACCGGCTTCCCACGGGAAAGTCTTTCTCCACGTGCAGACATGCTCCCAGGTGCCTGTGGCAAGGGGAAGGAAATGCCATACACTGACCTGGAAGAGACCACAGGGCCCAGGCACAGTCTGAACCCTTCCCTCATCCCGGCGGTTTTGCTAGCAGGAGTTCAACCCCAAGGAACACAGCCCGGAGACCCCTGGGGCAAAAATGGCATCCGAGGAACAATAGGTGCTTGTAGTTGAAAAACCTATCCCAAGTGCGGGTAGCCAGGTAAACAAAATGCCACACACCCAGGTGTAAGAATCAACATTGCCCAGGCATGCTCTAAGCCCCTCACCTCGTCCCTGTGATTTGGGGAGCCGGAGGGACGCCCGAGGCCCACGGCCCTGCGACCATTTTGCGAAAAGCAGGCTTCCCACGGAAACAGTTTTCCTGAGGTGCAGACCCTCTCACAAGTGGTTGTGGCAAGGTAAAGCAAATGCCCTCCACTTCTCTGGAAGAAACCACAGTGCCCAGCCATGTTCTAAGCCCTCCCATCCTCCCTGGGCTTCTGGCAGCAGGAGTGAAAAGAGAGGAGCAGAGCACTGGGACCCGTTTGACAAAAACCGGCTTCCCACGGGAAAGTCTTTCTCTACGTGCAGACATGCTCCCAGGAGCCTGTGGCAAGGGGAAGGAAAAGCCATACACTGACCTGGAAGAGACCACAGGGCCCATGCACAATCTGAACCCTTCTCTCATCCCGGCGATTTTGCTAGCAGGAGCTCAACCCCAAGGAACACAGCCCGGAGACCCCTGGGGCAAAAACGGCTTCCGATGAACAATAGGTGCTTGCGGTGGAAAACCTATCCCAAGTGCGGGTAGCCTGGTAAACAAAATGCCACACACCCAGGTGTAAGAAACAACATTGCCCAGGCATGGTCTAAGCCCCTCACCTCGTCCCTGTGCTTTGGGGAGCCGGAGGGACAGCCGAGGCCCATGGCCCTGAGACCCCTTTGCAAAAAGCCAGCTTCCCACGGAAACAGTTTTCCTGAGGTGCAGACCCTCTCACAAGTGGTTGTGGCAAGGTAAAGCAAATGCCCTCCACTTCTCTGAAGAAACCACAGTGCCCAGCCATGTTCTAAGCCCTCCCATCCTCCCTGGGCTTCTGGCAGCAGGAGTGAAAAGAGAGGAGCAGAGCACTGGGACCCGTTTGACAAAAACCGGCTTCCCACGGGAAAGTCTTTCTCCACGTGCAGACATGCTCCCAGGTGCCTGTGGCAAGGGGAAGGAAATGCCATACACTGACCTGGAAGAGACCATAGGGCCCAGGCACAGTCTGAACCCTTCCCTCATCCCGGCGGTTTTGCTAGCAGGAGTTCAACCCCAAGGAACACAGCCCGGAGACCCCTGGGGCAAAAATGGCTTCCGACGAACAATAGGTGCTTGCAGTTGAAAAACCTATCCCAAGTGCGGGTAGCCAGGTACACAAAATGCCACACACCCAGGTGTAAGAATCACCATTGCCCAGGCATAGTCTAAGCCCCTCACCTCGTCCCTGTGATTTGGGGAGCCGGAGGGACACCCGAGGCCCACGGCCCTGAGACCATTTTGCGAAAAGCAGGCTTCCCACGGAAACAGTTTTCCTGAGGTGCAGACCCTCTCACAAGTGGTTGTGGCAAGGTAAAGCAAATGCCCTCCACTTCTCTGAAACAAACCACAGTGCCCAGCCATGTTCTAAGCCCTCCCATCCTCCCTGGGCTTCTGGCAGCAGGAGTGAAAAGAGAGGAGCAGAGCACTGGGACCCGTTTGACAAAAACCGGCTTCCCACGGGAAAGTCTTTCTCCACGTACAGACATGCTCCCAGGTGCCTGTGGCAAGGGGAAGGAAATGCCATACACTGACCTGGAAGAGACCACAGGGCCCAGGCACAGTCTGAACCCTTCCCTCATCCCGGCGGTTTTGCTAGCAGGAGTTCAACCCCAATGAACACAGCCCGGAGACCCCTGGGGCAAAAACAGCTTCCGACGAACAATAGGTGCTTGCAGTTGAAAAACCTATCCCAAGTGGGGGTAGCCAGGTAAACAAAATGCCACACACCCAGGTGTAAGAAACAACATTGCCCAGGCATGGTCTAAGCCCCTCACCTCGTCCCTGTGCTTTGGGGAGCCGGAGGGACAGCCGAGGCCCACGGCCCTGAGACCCTTTGCAGAAAGCCGGCTTCCCACGGAAACAGTTTTCCTGAGTTGCAGACACTCTCACAAGTGGTTGCGGCAAGGTAAAGCAAATGCCATCTACTTCTCTGGAAGAAACCACAGTGCCCAGCCATGTTCTAAGCCCTCCCATCCTCCCTGGTCTTCTGGCATCAGGAGTGAAAAGAGAGGAGCAGAGCACTGGGACCCGTTTGAAAAAACCGGCTTCCCACGGGGAAGTCTTTCTCCACGTGCAGACATGCCCCCAGGTGCCTGTGGCAAGGGGAAGGAAATGCCATACAATGACCTGGAAGAGACCACAGGGCCCAGGCACAGTCTGAACCCTTCCCTCATCCCGGCGGTTTTGCTAGCAGGAGTTCAACCCCAAGGAACACAGCCCGGAGACCCCTGGGGCAAAAACGGCATCCGAGGAACAATAGGTGCTTGCAGTTGAAAAACCTATCCCAAGTGCTGGTAGCAAGGTAAACAAAATGCCACACACCCAGGTGTAAGAATCAACATTGCCCAGGCATGGTCTAAGCCCCTCACCTCGTCCCTGTGCTTTGGGGAGCCGGAGGGACGCCGGAGGCCCACGGCCCTGAGACCATTTTGCGAAAAGCAGGCTTCCCACGGAAACACTTTTCCTGAGGGGAAGACCCTCTCACAAGTGGTTGTGGCAAGGTAAAGCAAATGCCCTCCACTTCTCTGGAAGAAACCACAGTGCCCAGCCATGTTCTAAGCCCTCCCATCCTCCCTGGGCTTCTGGCAGCAGGAGTGAAAAGAGAGGAGCAGAGCACTGGGACTCGTTTGACAAAAACCGGCTTCCCACGGGAAAGTCTTTCTCCACGTGCAGACATGCTCCCAGGTGCCTGTGGCAAGGGGAAGGAAATGCCATACACTGACCTGGAAGAGACCACAGGGCCCAGGCACAGTCTGAACCCTTCCCTCATCCCGGCGGTTTTGCTAGCAGGAGTTCAACCCCAATGAACACAGCCCGGAGACCCCTGGGGCAAAAACGGCTTCCGACGAACAATAGGTGCTTGCTGTGGAAAACCTATGCCAAGTGAGGGTAGCCAGGTAAACAAAATGCCACATACCCAGGTATAAGAAACAACATTGCCCAGGCATGGTCTAAGCCCCTCACCTCGTCCCTGTGCTTTGGGGAGCCGGAGGGACAGCCGAGGCCCATGGCCCTGAGACCCCTTTCCAAAAAGCCGGCTTCCCACGGAAACAGTTTTCCTGAGGTGCAGACCCTCTCACAAGTGGTTGTGGCAAGGTAAAGCAAGTGCCCTCCACTTCTCTGAAGAAACCACAGTGCCCAGCCATGTTCTAAGCCCTCCCATCCTCCCTGGGCTTCTGGCAGCAGGAGTGAAAAGAGAGGAGCAGAGCACTGGGACCCGTTTGACAAAAACCGGCTTCCCACGGGAAAGTCTTTCTCCACGTGCAGACATGCTCCCAGGTGCCTGTGGCAAGGGGAAGGAAATGCCATACACTGACCTGGAAGAGACCACAGGGCCCAGGCACAGTCTGAACCCTTCCCTCCTCCAGGCGGTTTTGCTAGCAGGAGTTCAACCCCAAGGAACACAGCCCGGAGACCCCTGGGGCAACAACGGCTTCCGAGGAACAATAGGTGCTTGCAGTTGAAAAACCTATCCCAAGTGGGGGTAGCCAGGTAAACAAAATGCCACACACCCAGGTGTAAGAAACAACATTGCCCAGGCATGGTCTAAGCCCCTCACCTCGTCCCTGTGCTTTGGGGGGCCGGAGGGACAGCCGAGGCCCACGGCCCTGAGACCCCTTTGCAAAAAGCCGGGTTCCCACGGAAACAGTATTCCTGAGGTGCAGACCCTCTCACAAGTGGTTGTGGCCAGGTAAAGCCAATGCCATCTACTTCTCTGGAAGAAACCACAGTGCCCAGCCAAGTTCTAAGCCCTCCCATCCTCCCTGGGCTTCTGGCAGCAGGAGTGAAAAGAGAGGAGCAGAGCACTGGGACCCGTTTGACAAAAACCGGCTTCCCACGGGAAAGTCTTTCTCCACGTGCAGACATGCTCCCAGGTGCCTGTGGCAAGGGGAAGGAAATGCCATACACTGACCTGGAAGAGACCACAGGGCCCAGGCACAGTCTGAACCCTTCCCTCATCCCGGCGGTTTTGCTAGCAGGAGTTCAACCCCAAGGAACACAGCCCGGAGACCCCTGGGGCAAAAACGGCTTCCGACGAACAATAGGTGCTTGCTGTGGAAAACCTATGCCAAGTGCGGGTAGCCAGGTAAACAAAATGCCACACACCCAGGTGTAAGAAACAACATTGCGCAGGCATGGTCTAAGCCCCTCACCTCGTCCCTGTACTTTGGGGACCCGGAGGGACAGCCGAGGCCCATGGCCCTGAGACCCCTTTGCAAAAAGCCGGCTTCCCACGGAAACAGTTTTCCTGAGGTGCAGACCCTCTCACAGGTGGTTGTGGCAAGGTAAAGCAAATGCCCTCCACTTCTCTGAAGAAACCACAGTGCCCAGCCATGTTCTATGCCCTCCCATCCTCCCTGGGCTTCTGGCAGCAGGAGTGAAAAGAGAGGAGCAGAGCACTGGGACCCGTTTGACAAAAACCGGCTTCCCACGGGAAAGTCTTTCTCCACGTGCAGACATGCTCCCAGGTGCCTGTGGCAAGGGGAAGGAAATGCCAACACTGACCTGGAAGAGACCACAGGGCCCAGGCACATTCTGAACCCTTCTCTCATCCCGGCGGTTTTGCTAGCAGGAGTTCAACCCCAACGAACACAGCCCGGAGACCCCTGGGGCAAAAACGGCTTCCGACGAACAATAGGTGCTTGCTGTGGAAAACCTATCCCAAGTGGGGGTAGCCAGGTAAACAAAATGCCACACACCCAGGTGTAAGAAACAACATTGCCCAGCCATGGTCTAAGCCCCTCACCTCGTCCCTGTGCTTTGGGGAGCCAGAGGGACACCCGAGGCCCACGGCCCTGAGAACCCTTTACAAAAAGCCGGCTTCCCACGGAAACAGTTTTCCTGAGGTGCAGACCCTCTCACAAGTGGTTGTGGCAATGTAAAGAAAATGCCGTCCACTTCTCTGGAAGAAACCACAGTGCCCAGCCATGTTCTAAGCCCTCCCATCCTCCCTGGGCTTCTGGCAGTAGGAGTGAAAAGAGAGGAGCAGAGCACTGGGACCCGTTTGACAAAAACCGGCTTCCCACGGGAAAGTCTTTCTCCACGTGCAGACATGCTCCCAGGTGCCTGTGGCAAGGGGAAGGAAATGCCAACACTGACCTGGAAGAGACCACAGGGCCCAGGCACAGTCTGAACCCTTCCCTCCTCCAGGCGGTTTTGCTAGCAGGAGTTCAACCCCAAGGAACACAGCCCGGAGACCCCTGGGGCAACAACGGCTTCCGAGGAACAATAGGTGCTTGCAGTTGAAAAACCTATCCCAAGTGGGGGTAGCCAGGTAAACAAAATGCCACACACCCAGGTGTAAGAAACAACATTGCCCAGGCATGGTCTAAGCCCCTCACCTCGTCCCTGTGCTTTGGGGGGCCGGAGGGACAGCCGAGGCCCACGGCCCTGAGACCCCTTTGCAAAAAGCCGGGTTCCCACGGAAACAGTATTCCTGAGGTGCAGACCCTCTCACAAGTGGTTGTGGCCAGGTAAAGCCAATGCCATCTACTTCTCTGGAAGAAACCACAGTGCCCAGCCAAGTTCTAAGCCCTCCCATCCTCCCTGGGCTTCTGGCAGCAGGAGTGAAAAGAGAGGAGCAGAGCACTGGGACCCGTTTGACAAAAACCGGCTTCCCACGGGAAAGTCTTTCTCCACGTGCAGACATGCTCCCAGGTGCCTGTGGCAAGGGGAAGGAAATGCCATACACTGACCTGGAAGAGACCACAGGGCCCAGGCACAGTCTGAACCCTTCCCTCATCCCGGCGGTTTTGCTAGCAGGAGTTCAACCCCAAGGAACACAGCCCGGAGACCCCTGGGGCAAAAACGGCTTCCGACGAACAATAGGTGCTTGCTGTGGAAAACCTATGCCAAGTGCGGGTAGCCAGGTAAACAAAATGCCACACACCCAGGTGTAAGAAACAACATTGCGCAGGCATGGTCTAAGCCCCTCACCTCGTCCCTGTACTTTGGGGACCCGGAGGGACAGCCGAGGCCCATGGCCCTGAGACCCCTTTGCAAAAAGCCGGCTTCCCACGGAAACAGTTTTCCTGAGGTGCAGACCCTCTCACAGGTGGTTGTGGCAAGGTAAAGCAAATGCCCTCCACTTCTCTGAAGAAACCACAGTGCCCAGCCATGTTCTATGCCCTCCCATCCTCCCTGGGCTTCTGGCAGCAGGAGTGAAAAGAGAGGAGCAGAGCACTGGGACCCGTTTGACAAAAACCGGCTTCCCACGGGAAAGTCTTTCTCCACGTGCAGACATGCTCCCAGGTGCCTGTGGCAAGGGGAAGGAAATGCCAACACTGACCTGGAAGAGACCACAGGGCCCAGGCACATTCTGAACCCTTCTCTCATCCCGGCGGTTTTGCTAGCAGGAGTTCAACCCCAACGAACACAGCCCGGAGACCCCTGGGGCAAAAACGGCTTCCGACGAACAATAGGTGCTTGCTGTGGAAAACCTATCCCAAGTGGGGGTAGCCAGGTAAACAAAATGCCACACACCCAGGTGTAAGAAACAACATTGCCCAGCCATGGTCTAAGCCCCTCACCTCGTCCCTGTGCTTTGGGGAGCCAGAGGGACACCCGAGGCCCACGGCCCTGAGAACCCTTTACAAAAAGCCGGCTTCCCACGGAAACAGTTTTCCTGAGGTGCAGACCCTCTCACAAGTGGTTGTGGCAATGTAAAGAAAATGCCGTCCACTTCTCTGGAAGAAACCACAGTGCCCAGCCATGTTCTAAGCCCTCCCATCCTCCCTGGGCTTCTGGCAGTAGGAGTGAAAAGAGAGGAGCAGAGCACTGGGACCCGTTTGACAAAAACCGGCTTCCCACGGGAAAGTCTTTCTCCACGTGCAGACATGCTCCCAGGTGCCTGTGGCAAGGGGAAGGAAATGCCAACACTGACCTGGAAGAGACCACAGGGCCCAGGCACAGTCTGAACCCTTCCCTCATCCCGGCGGTTTTGCTAGCAGGAGTTCAACCCCAACGAACACAGCCCGGAGACCCCTGGGGCAAAAACCGTTTCCGACGAACAATAGGTGCTTGCTGTGGAAAACCTATCCCAAGTGGGGGTAGCCAGGTAAACAAAATGCCACACACCCAGGTGTAAGAAACAACATTGCCCAGGCATGGTCTAAGCCCCTCACCTCGTCCCTGTGCTTTGGGGAGCCGGAGGGACAGCCGAGGCCCACGGCCCTGAGACCCCTTTGCAAAAAGCCGGCTTCCCACGGAAACAGTTTTCCTGAGTTGCAGACCCTCTCACAAGTGGTTGTGGCAATGTAAAGCAAATGCCCTCCACTTCTCTGGAAGAAACCACAGTGCCCAGCCATGTTCTATGCCCTCCCATCCTCCCTGGGCTTCTGGCAGCAGGAGTGAAAAGAGAGGAGCAGAGCACTGGGACCCGTTTGACAAAAACCGGCTTCCCACGGGAAAGTCTTTCTCCACGTGCAGACATGCTCCCAGGTGCTGTGGCAAGGGGAAGGAAATGCCATACACTGACCTGGAAGAGACCACAGGGCCCAGGCACAGTCTGAACCCTTCCCTCATCCCGGCGGTTTTGCTAGCAGGAGTTCAACCTCAGGAACACAGCCCGGAGACCCCTGGGGCAAAAACCGCTTCCGACGAACAATAGGTGCTTGCAGTTGAAAAACTTATCCCAAGTGGGGGTAGCCAGGTAAACAAAATGCCACACACCCAGGTGTAAGAAACAACATTGCCCAGCCATGGTCTAAGCCCCTCAACTCGTCCCTGTGCTTTGGGGAGCCGGAGGGACACCCGAGGCCCACGGCCCTGTGACCCCTTTACAAAAAGCCGGCTTCCCACGGAAACAGTTTTCCTGAGGTGCAGACCCTTTCACAAGTGGTTGTGGCAAAGTAAAGCAAATGCCCTCCACTTCTCTGGAAGAAACCACAGTGCCCAGCCATGTTCTAAGCCCTCCCATCCTCCCTGGGCTTCTGGCAGTAGGAGTGAAAAGAGAGGATCAGAGCACTGGGACCCGTTTGACAAAAACCGGCTTCCCACGGGAAAGTCTTTCTCCACGTGCAGACATGCTCCCAGGTGCCTGTGGCAAGGGGAAGGAAATGCCATACACTGACCTGGAAGAGACCACAGGGCCCAGGCACAGTCTGAACACTTCCCTCATCCAGGCGGTTTTGCTAGCAGGAGTTCAACCCCAAGGAACACAGCCCGGAGACCCCTGGGGCAAAAACCGCTTCTGACGAACAATAGGTTCTTGCTGTGGAAAACCTATCCCAAGTGCGGGTAGCCAGGTAAACAAAATGCCACACACCCAGGTGTAAGAAACAACATTGCCCAGGCATGGTCTGAGCCCCTCACCTCGTCCCTGTGATTTGGGGAGCCGGAGGGACACCCGAGGCCAAGGCCCTGAGAACCCTTTGCAAAAAGCCGGCTTCCCATGGAAACAGGTTTCCTGAGGTGCAGACCCTCTCACAAGTGGTTGTGGCAACGTAAAGCAAATGCCCTCCACTTCTCTGGAAGAAACCACAGTGCCCAGCCATGTTCTATGCCCTCCCATCCTCCCTGGGCTTCTGGCAGCAGGAGTGAAAAGAGAGGAGCAGAGCACTGGGACCCGTTTGACAAAAACCGGCTTCCCACGGGAAAGTCTTTCTCCACGTGCAGACATGCTCCCAGGTGCCTGTGGCAAGGGGAAGGAAATGCCATACACTGACCTGGAAGAGACCACAGGGCCCAGGCACAGTCTGAACCCTTCCCTCATCCCGGCGGTTTTGCTAGCAGGAGTTCAACCCCAAGGAACACAGCCCGGAGACCCCTGGGGCAAAAACGGCATCCGAGGAACAATAGGTGCTTGTAGTTGAAAAACCTATCCCAAGGGGGGTAGCCAGGTAAACAAAATGCCACACACCCAGGTGTAAGAATCAACATTGCCCAGGCAAGGTCTAAGCCCCTCACCTCGTCCCTGTGCTTTGGGGAACCGGAGGGACACCCGAGGCCCACGGCCCTGAGACCCCTTTGCAAAAAACCGGCTTCCCACGGAAACAGTTTTCCTGAGGTACAGACCCTCTCACTAGTGGTTGTGGCAAGGTAAAGCAAATGCCCTCCACTTCTCTGGAAGAAGCCACAGTGCCCAGCCATGTTCTAAGCCCTCCCATCCTCCCTGGGCTTCTGGCAGCAGGAGTGAAAAGAGAGGAGCAGAGCACTGGGACCCGTTTGACAAAAACCGGCTTCCCACGGGAAAGTCTTCTCCACATGCAGAAAGGCTCCCAGGTGCCTGTGGCAAGGGGAAGGAAATGCCATACACTGACCTGGAAGAGACCAAAGGGCCCAGGCACAGTCTGAACCCTTCCCTCATCCCGGCGGTTTTGCTAGCAGGAGTTCAACCCCAAGGAACACAGCCCGGAGACCCCTGGGGCAAAAATGGCATCCGAGGAACAATAGGTGCTTGTACTTGAAAAACCTATCCCAAGAGCGGGTAGCCAGGTAAACAAAATTCCACACACCCAGGTGTAAGAATCAACATTGCCCAGGCATGCTCTAAGCCCCTCACCTCGTCCCTGTGATTTGGGGAGCCGGAGGGACGCCCGCGGCCCACGGCCCTGAGACCATTTTGCGAAAAGCAGGCTTCCCACGGAAACAGTTTTCCTGAGGTGCAGACCCTCTCACAAGTGGTTGTGGCAAGGTAAAGCAAATGCCCTCCACTTCTCTGGAAGAAACCACAGTGCCCAGCCATGTTCTAAGCCCTCCCATCCTCCCTGGGCTTCTGGCAGCAGGAGTGAAAAGAGAGGAGCAGAGCACTGGGACCCGTTTGACAAAAACCGGCTTCCCACGGGAAAGTCTTTCTCCACGTGCAGACATGCTCCCAGGTGCCTGTGGCAAGGGGAAGGAAATGCCATACACTGACCTGGAAGAGACCACAGGGCCCAGGCACAGTCTGAACTCTTCCCTCATCCCGTCGGTTTTGCTAGCAGGCGTTCAACCCCAAGGAACACAGCCCGGAGACCCCTGGGGTAAAAACGGCATCCGAGGAAAAATAGGTGCTTGCAGTTGAAAAACCTATCCCAAGTGCGGGTAGCCAGGTAAACAAAATGCCACACACCCAGGTGTAAGAATCAACATTGCCCAGGCATGGTCTAAGCCCCTCACCTCGTCCCTGTGATTTGGGGAGTCGGAGGGACACCCGAGGCCCACGGCCCTGAGACCATTTTGCGAAAAGCAGGCTTCCCACGGAAACAGTTTTCCTGAGGTGCAGACCCTCTCACAAGTGGTTGTGGCAAGGTAAAGCAAATGCCCTCCACTTCTCTGGAAGAAACCACAGTGCCCAGCCATGTTCTAAGCCCTCCCATCCTCCCTGGGCTTCTGGCAGCAGGAGTGAAAAGAGAGGAGCAGAGCACTGGGACCCGTTTGACAAAAACCGGCTTCCCACGGGAAAGTCTTTCTCCACGTGCAGACATGCTCCCAGGTACCTGTGGCAAGGGGAAGGAAATGCCATACACTGACCTGGAAGAGACCACAGGGCCCAGGCACAGTCTGAACCCTTCCCTCATCCCGGCGGTTTCGTTAGCAGGAGTTCAACCCCAGGAACACATCCCGGAGACCCCTGGGGCAAAAACGGCTTCCGACGAACCATAGGTGCTTGCAGTTGAAAAACCTATCCCAAGTGGGGGTAGCCAGCTCAACAAAATGCCACACACCCAGGTATAAGAAACAACATTGCCCAGCCATGGTCTAAGCCCCTCACCTCGTCCCTGTGCTTTGGGGAGCCGGAGGGACACCCGAGGCCCACGGCCCTGAGACCCCTTTACAAAAAGCCGGCTTCCCATGGAAACAGTTTTCCTGAGGTGCAGACCCTCTCACAAGTGGTTGTGGCAATGTAAAGCAAATGCCTTCCACTTCTCTGGAAGAAACCACAGTGCACAGCCATGTTCTAAGCCCTCCCATCCTCCCTGGGCTTCTGGCAGCAGGAGTGAAAAGAGAGGAGCAGAGCACTGGGACCCGTTTGACAAAAACCGGCTTCCCACGGGAAAGTCTTTCTCCACGTGCAGACATGCTCCCAGGTGCCTGTCGCAAGGGGAAGGAAATGCCATACACTGACCTGGAAGAGACCACAGGGCCCAGGCACAGTCTGAACTCTTCCCTCATCCCGGCGGTTTTGCTAGAAAGAGTTCAACCCCAAAGAACACAGCCCAGAGACCCCTGGGGCAAAAACGGCTTCGGAGGAACAATAGGTGCTTGCTGTGGAAAACCTATCCAAGTGGGGTTAGCCAGGTAAACAAAATACCACACACCCAGGTGTAAGAAACAGCATTGCCCAGGCAAGGTCTAAGCCCCTCACCTCGTCCCTGTGCTTTGGGGAGTCGGAGGGACAGCCGAGGCCCACGGCCCTGAGACCCCTTTGCAAAAAGCCGGCTTCCCATGGAAACAGTTTTCCTGAGGTGCAGACCCTCTCACAAGTGGTTGTGGCAAGGTAAAGCAAATGCCCTCCACTTCTCTGGAAGAAACCACAGTGCCCAGCCATGTTCTAAACCCTCCCATCCTCCCTGGGCTTCTGGCAGCAGGAGTGAAAAGAGAGGAGCAGAGCACTGGGACCCGTTTGACAAAAACCGGCTTCCCACGGGAAAGTCTTTCTCCACGTGCAGACATGCTCCCAGGTGCCTGTGGCAAGGGGAAGGAAATGCCATACACTGACCTGGAAGAGACCACAGGGCCCAGGCACAGTCTGAACCCTTCCCTCATCCCGGCGGTTTTGCTAGCAGGAGTTCAACCCCAAGGAACACAGCCCGGAGACCCCTGGGGCAAAAACGGCTTCCAAGGAACAATAGGTGCTTGCAGTTGAAAAACCTATCCGAAGTGGGGGTAGCCAGGTAAACAAAATGCCACACACCCAGGTGTAAGAAACAACATTGCCCAGGCATAGTCTAAGCCCCTCACCTCGTCCCTGTGATTTGGGGAGCCGGAGGGACACCCGAGGCCCACGGCCCTGAGACCCCTTTGCGAAAAGCAGGCTTCCCACGGAAACAGTTTTCCTGAGGTGCAGACCCTCTCACAAGTGGTTGTGGCAAGGTAAAGCAAATGCCCTCCACTTCTCTGAAAGAAACCACAGTGCCCAGCCATGTTCTAAGCCCTCCCATCCTCCCTGGGCTTCTGGCAGCAGGAGTGAAAAGAGAGGAGCAGAGCACTGGGACCCGTTTGACAAAAACCGGCTTCCCACGGGAAAGTCTTTCTCCACGTGCAGACATGCTCCCAGGTGCCTGTGGCAAGGGGAAGGAAATGCCATACACTGACCTGGAAGAGACCACAGGGCCCAGGCACAGTCTGAACCCTTCCCTCATCCCGGCGGTTTTGCTAGCAGGAGTTCAACCCCAAGGAACACAGCCCGGAGACCTCTGGGGCAAAAACGGCTTCCGACGAACAATAGGTGCTTGCTGTGGAAAACCTATCCCAAGTGCGGGTAGCCAGGTAAACAAAATGCCACACACCCAGGTGTAAAAAACAACATTGCCCAGGCATGGTCTAAGCCCCTCACCTCGTCCCTGTGCTTTGGGGAGCCGGAGGGACAGCCGAGGCCCATGGCCCTGAGACCCCTTTGCAAAAAGCCGGCTTCCCACGGAAACAGTTTTCCTGAGGTGCAGACCCTCTCACAAGTGGTTGTGGCAAGGTAAAGCAAATGCCCTCCACTTCTCTGAAAGAAACCACAGTGCCCAGCCATGTTCTATGCCCTCCGATCCTCCCTGGGCTTCTGGCAGCAGGAGTGAAAAGAGAGGAGCAGAGCACTGGGACCCGTTTGACAAAAACCGGCTTCCCACGGGAAAGTCTTTCTCCACGTGCAGACATGCTCCCAGGTGCCTGTGGCAAGGGGAAGGAAATGCCATACACTGACCTGGAAGAGAACACAGGGCCCATGCACAATCTGAACCCTTCCCTCATCCCGGCGGTTTTGCTAGCAGGAGTTCAAACCCAACGTTCACAGCCCAGAGACCCCTGGGGCAAAAACGGCTTCCGATGAACAATAGGTGCTTGCGGTGGAAAAACTATCCCAAGTGGGGGTAGCAAGGTAAACAAAATTCCACACACGCAGGTGTAAGAAACAACATTGCCCAGGCATGGTATAAGCCCCTCACCTCGTCCCTGTGCTTTGGGGAGCCAGAGGGACACCCGAGGCCCAGGTCCCTGAGACCCCTTTGAAAAAAGCCGGCTTCCCACGGAAACAGTTTTCCTGAGGTGCAGACCCTCTCACAAGTGGTTGTGGCAATGTAAAGCAAATGCCCTCCACTTCTCTGGAAGAAACCACAGTGCCCAGCCATGTTCTAAGCCCTCCCATCCTCCCTGGGCTTCTGGCAGCAGGAGTGAAAAGAGAGGAGCAGAGCACTGGGACCCGTTTGACAAAAACCGGCTTCCCACGGGAAAGTCTTTCTCCACGTGCAGACATGCTCCCAGGTGCCTGTGGCAAGGGGAAGGAAATGCCATACACTGACCTGGAAGAGACCACAGGGCCCAGGCACAGTCTGAACCCTTCCCTCATCCCGGCGGTTTTGCTAGCAGGAGTTCAACCCCAAAGAACACAGCCCAGAGACCCCTGGGGCAAAAACGGCTTCCGACGAACAATAGGTGCTTGCTGTGGAAAACCTATCCAAGTGGGGTTAGCCAGGTAAACAAAGTACAACACACCCAGGTGTAAGAAACAGCATTGCCCAGGCATGGTCTAAGCCCCTCACCTCGTCCCTGTGCTTTGGGGAGTCGGAGGGACAGCCGAGGCCTACGGCCCTGAGACCCCTTTGCAAAAAGCCGGCTTCCCACGGAAACAGTTTTCCTGAGGTGCAGACCCTCTCACAAGTGGTTGTGGCAAGGTAAAGCAAATGCCCTCCACTTCTCTGGAAGAAACCACAGTGCCCAGCCATGTTCTAAGCCCTCCCATCCTCCCTGGGCTTCTGGCAGCAGGAGTGAAAAGAGAGGAGCAGAGCACTGGGACCCGTTTGACAAAAACCGGCTTCCCACGGGAAAGTCTTTCTCCACGTGCAGACATGCTCCCAGGTGCCTGTGGCAAGGGGAAGGAAATGCCATACACTGACCTGGAAGAGACCACAGGGCCCAGGCACAGTCTGAACCCTTCCCTCATCCCGGCGGTTTTGCTAGCAGGAGTTCAACCCCAACGAACACAGCCCGGAGACCCCTGGTGCAAAAACGGCTTCCGACGAACCATAGGTGCTTGCAGTTGAAAAACCTATCCCAAGTGCGGGTAGCCAGGTAAACAAAATGCCACACACCCAGGTGTAAGAATCAACATTGCCCAGGCATAGTCTAAGCCCCTCACCTCGTCCCTGTGATTTGGGGAGCTGGAGGGACACCCGAGGCCCACGGCCCTGAGACCATTTTGCGAAAAGCAGGCTTCCCACGGAAACAGTTTTCCTGAGGTGCAGACCCTCTCACAAGTGGTTGTGGCAAGGTAAAGCAAATGCCCTCCACTTCTCTGAAAGAAACCACAGTGCCCAGCCATGTTCTAAGCCCTCCCATCCTCCCTGGGCTTCTGGCAGCAGGAGTGAAAAGAGAGGAGCAGAGCACTGGGACCCGTTTGACAAAAACCGGCTTCCCACGGGAAAGTCTTTCTCCACGTGCAGACATGCTCCCAGGTGCCTGTGGCAAGGGGAAGGAAATGCCATACACTGACCTGGAAGAGACCACAGGGCCCATGCACAATCTGAACCCTTCCCTCATCCCGGCGGTTTTGCTAGCAGGAGTTCAACCCCAAGGAACACAGCCCGGAGACCTCTGGGGCAAAAACAGCTTCCGACGAACAATAGGTGCTTGCTGTGGAAAACCTATCCCAAGTGCGGGTAGCCAGGTAAACAAAATGCCACACACCCAGGTGTAATAACCAACATTGCCCAGGCATGGTCTAAGCCCCTCACCTCGTCCCTGTGATTTGGGGAGCCAGAGGGACACCCGAGGCCCACGTCCCTGAGACCCCTTTGAAAAAAGCCGGCTTCCCACGGAAACAGTTTTCCTGAGGTGCAGACCCTCTCACAAGTGGTTGTGGCAAGGTAAAGCAAATGCCCTCCACTTCTCTGGAAGAAACCACAGTGCCCAGCCATGTTCTAAGCCCTCCCATCCTCCCTGGGCTTCTGGCAGCAGGAGTGAAAAGAGAGGAGCAGAGCACTGGGACCCGTTTGACAAAAACCGGCTTCCCACGGGAAAGTCTTTCTCCAAGTGCAGACATGCTCCCAGGTACCTGTGGCAAGGGGAAGGAAATGCCATACACTGACCTGTAAGAGACCACAGGGCCCAGGCTCAATGTGAACCCTTCCCTCATCCCGGCGGTTTTGCTAGCAGGAGTTCAACCCCAACGAACACGGCCCGGAGACTCCTGGGGCAAAAACAGCTTCCGACGAACAATAGGTGCTTGCAGTTGAAAAACCTATCCCAAGTGGGGGTAGCCAGGTAAACAAAATGCCACACACCCAGGTGTAAGAAACAACATTGCCCAGGCATGGTCTAAGCCCCTCACCTCGTCCCTGTGCTTTGGGGAGCCGGAGGGACAGCCGAGGCCTGCGGCCCTGAGACCCTTTGCAAAAAGCCGGCTTCCCACGGAAACAGTTTTCCTGAGTTGCAGACCCTCTCACAAGTGGTTGCGGGAAGGTAAAGCAAATGCCATCTACTTCTCTGGAAGAAACCACAGTGCCCAGCCATGTTCTAAGCCCTCCCATCCTCCCTGGGCTTCTGGCAGCAGGAGTGAAAAGAGAGGAGCAGAGCACTGGGACCCGTTTGACAAAAACCGGCTTCCCACGGGAAAGTCTTTCTCCACGTGCAGACATGCTCCCACGTGCCTGTGGCAAGGGGAAGGAAATGCCATACACTGACCTGGAAGAGAACACAGGGCCCATGCACAATCTGAACCCTTCCCTCATCCCGGCGGTTTTGCTAGCAGGAGTTCAAACCCAACGAACACAGCCCAGAGACCCCTGGGGCAAAAACGGCTTCCGATGAACAATAGGTGCTTGCGGTGGAAAAACTATCCCAAGTGGGGGTAGCAAGGTAAACAAAATTCCACACACGCAGGTGTAAGAAACAACATTGCCCAGGCATGGTATAAGCCCCTCACCTCGTCCCTGTGCTTTGGGGAGCCGGAGGGACAGCCGAGGCCCACGGCCCTGAGACCCCTTTGCAAAAAGCCGGCTTCCCACGGAAACAGTTTTCCTGAGGTGCAGACCCTCTCACTAATGGTTGTGGCAAGGTAAAGCAAATGCCCTCCACTTCTCGGGAAGAAACCACAGTGCCCAGCCATGTTCTAAGCCCTCCCATCCTCCCTGGGCTTCTGGCAGCACGAGTGAAAAGAGAGGAGCAGAGCACCGGGACCCGTTTGACAAAAACCGGCTTCCCACGGGAAAGTCTTTCTCCACGTGCAGACAGGCTCCCAGGTGCCTGTGGCAAGGGGAAGGAAATGCCATACACTGACCTGGAAGAGACCACAGGGCCCAGGCACAGTCTGAACCCTTCCCTCATCCCGGCGGTTTTGCTAGCCGGAGTTCAACCCCAAGGAACACAGCCCGGAGACCCCTGGGACAAAAACGGCTTCCGACGAACAATAGGTGCTTGCAGTTGAAAAACCTATCCCAAGTGGGGGTAGCCAGGTAAACAAAATGCCACACACCCAGGTGTAAGAACCAACATTGCCCAGGCATGGTCTAAGCCCCTCACCTCGTCCCTGTGATTTGGGGAGCCAGAGGGACACCCGAGGCCCACGTCCCTGAGACCCCTTTACAAAAAGCCGGCTTCCCACGGAAACAGTTTTCCTGAGGTGCAGACCCTCTCACAAGTGGTTGTGGCAAGGGAAAGCAAATGCCCTCCACTACTCTGGAAGAAACCACAGTGCCCAGCCATGTTCTAAGCCCTCCCATCCTCCCTGGGCTTCTGGCAGCAGGAGTGAAAAGAGAGGAGCAGAGCACTGGGACCCGTTTGACAAAAACCGGTTTCCCACGGGAAAGTCTTTCTCCACGTACAGACATGCTCCCAGGTGCCTGTGGCAAGGGGAAGGAAATGCCATACACTGACCTGGAAGAGACCACAGGGCCCAGGCACAGTCTGAACCCTTCCCTCATCCCGGCGGTTTTGCTAGCAGGAGTTCAACCCCAACGAACACAGCCCGGAGACCCCTGGGGCAAAAACGTCTTCCGACGAACAAGAGGTGCTTGCAGTTGAAAAACCTATCCCAAGTGCGGGTAGCCAGGTAAACAAAATGCCACACACCCAGGTGTAAGAATCAACATTGCCCAGGCATAGTCTAAGCCCCTCACCTCGTCCCTGTGATGTGGGGAGCTGGAGGGACACCCGAGGCCCACGGCCCTGAGACCATTTTGCGAAAAGCAGGCTTCCCACGGAAACAGTTTTCCTGAGGTGCAGATCCTCTCACAAGTGGTTGTGGCAAGGTAAAGCAAATGCCCTCCACTTCTCTGGAAGAAACCACAGTGCCCAGCCATGTTCTAAGCCCTCCCATCCTCCCTGGGCTTCTGGCAGCAGGAGTGAAAAGAGAGGAGCAGAGCACTGGGACCCGTTTGACAAAAACCGGCTTCCCACGGGAAAGTCTTTCTCCAAGTGCAGACATGCTCCCAGGTACCTGTGGCAAGGGGAAGGAAATGCCATACACTGACCTGGAAGAGACCACAGGGCCCAGGCTCAATGTGAACCCTTCCCTCATCCCGCCGGTTTTGCTAGCAGGAGTTCAACCCCAACGAACACGGCCCGGAGACCCCTGGGGCAAAAACGGCTTCCGACGAACAATAGGTGCTTGCTGTGGAAAACCTATCCCAAGTGGGGTTAGCCAGGTAAACAAAATACCACACACCCAGGTGTAAGAAACAGCATTGCCCAGGCATGGTCTAAGCCCCTCACCTCGTCCCTGTGCTTTGGGGAGCCGGAGGGACAGCCGAGGCCCACGGCCCTGAGACCCCTTTGCAAAAAGCCGGCTTCCCACGGAAACAGTTTTCCTGAGGTGCAGACCCTCTCACAAGTGGTTGTGGCAAGGTAAAGCAAATGCCCTCCACTTCTCTGGAAGAAACCACAGTGCCCAGCCATGTTCTAAGCCCTCCCATCCTCCCTGGGCTTCTGGCAGCAGGAGTGAAAAGAGAGGAGCAGAGCACTGGGACCCGTTTGACAAAAACCGGCTTCCCACGGGAAAGTCTTTCTCCACATACAGACAGGCTCCCAGGTGCCTGTGGCAAGGGGAAGGAAATGCCATACACTGACCTGGAAGAGACCACAGGGCCCAGGCACAGTCTGAACCCTTCCCTCATCCCGGCAATTTTGCTAGCAGGAGTTCAACCCCAAGGAACACAGCCCGGAGACCCCTGGGGCAAAAACGGCTTCCGACGAACAATAGGTGCTTGAAGTTGAAAAACCTATCCCAAGTGGGGGTAGCCAGGTAAACAAAATGCCAGACACCCAGGTGTAAGAAACAACATTGCCCAGGCATAGTCTAAGCCCCTCACCTCGTCCCTGTGCTTTGGGGAGCCGGAGGGACAGCCGAGGCCCACGGCCCTGAGACCCCTTTGCAAAAAGCCGGCTTCCCACGGAAACAGTTTTCCTGAGGTGCAGACCCTCTCAAAGTGGTTGTGGCAATGAAAAAAAAATGCCCTCCACTTCTCTGGAAGAAACCACAGTGCCCAGCCATGTTCTAAGCCCTCCCATCCTCCCTGGGCTTCTGGCAGCAGGAGTGAAAAGAGAGGAGCAGAGCACTGGGACCCGTTTGACAAAAACCGGCTTCCCACGGGAAAGTCTTTCTCCACGTGCAGACATGCTCCCAGGTGCCTGTGGCAAGGGGAAGGAAATGCCATACACTGACCTGGAAGAGACCACAGGGCCCAGGCACAGTCTGAACCCTTCCCTCATCCCGGCGGTTTTGCTAGCAGGAGTTCAACCCCAAGGAACACAGCCCGGAGACCCCTGGGGCAAAAACGGCTTCCGACAAACAATAGGTGCTTGCAGTTGAAAAACCTATCCCAAGTGGGGGTAGCCAGATAAACAAAATGCCACACACCCAGGTGTAAGAAACAACATTGCCCAGCCATGGTCTAAGCCCCTCACCTCGTCCCTGTGCTTTGGGGAGCCGGAGGGACACCCGAGGCCCACGGCCCTGAGACCCCTTTACAAAAAGCTGGCTTCCCACGGAAACAGTTTTCCTGAGGTGCAGACCCTCTCACAAGTGGTTGTGGCAATGTAAAGCAAATGCCCTCCACTTCTCTGGAAGAAACCACAGTGCCCAGCCATGTTCTAAGCCCTCCCATCCTCCCTGGGCTTCTGGCAGCAGGAGTGAAAAGAGAGGAGCAGAGCACTGGGACCCGTTTGACAAAACCGGCTTCCCACGGGAAAGTCTTTCTCCACGTGCAGACATGCTCCCAGGTGCCTGTGGCAAGGGGAAGGAAATGCCATACACTGACCTGGAAGAGACCACAGGGCCCATGCCCAATCTGAACCCTTCCCTCATCCCGGCGGTTTTGCTAGCAGGAGTTCAACCCCAAAGAACACAGCCCAGAGACCCCTGGGGCAAAAACGGCTTCCGAGGAACAATAGGTGCTTGCTGTGGAAAACCTATCCAAGTGGGGTTAGCCAGGTAAACAAAATACAACACACACAGGTGTAAGAAACAGCATTGCCCAGGCATGGTCTAAGCCCCTCACCTCGTCCCTGTGCTTTGGGGAGTCGGAGGGACAGCCGAGGCCCACGGCCCTGAGACCCCTTTGCAAAAAGCCGGCTTCCCACGGAAACAGTTTTCCTGAGGTGCAGACCCTCTCACAAGTGGTTGTGGCAAGGTAAAGCAAATGCCCTCCACTACTCTGGAAGAAACCACAGTGCCCAGCCATGTTCTAAGCCCTCCCATCCTCCCTGGGCTTCTGGCAGCAGGAGTGAAAAGAGAGGAGCAGAGCACTGGGACCCGTTTGACAAAAACCGGTTTCCCACGGGAAAGTCTTTCTCCACGTACAGACATGCTCCCAGGTGCCTGTGGCAAGGGGAAGGAAATGCCATACACTGACCTGGAAGAGACCACAGGGCCCAGGCACAGTCTGAACCCTTCCCTCATCCCGGCGGTTTTGCTAGCAGGAGTTCAACCCCAAGGAACACAGCCCGGAGACCCCTGGGGCAAAAACGTCTTCCGACGAACAAGAGGTGCTTGCAGTTGAAAAACCTATCCCAAGTGCGGGTAGCCAGGTAAACAAAATGCCACACACCCAGGTGTAAGAATCAACATTGCCCAGGCATAGTCTAAGCCCCTCACCTCGTCCCTGTGATGTGGGGAGCTGGAGGGACACCCGAGGCCCACGGCCCTGAGACCATTTTGCGAAAAGCAGGCTTCCCACGGAAACAGTTTTCCTGAGGTGCAGATCCTCTCACAAGTGGTTGTGGCAAGGTAAAGCAAATGCCCTCCACTTCTCTGGAAGAAACCACAGTGCCCAGCCATGTTCTAAGCCCTCCCATCCTCCCTGGGCTTCTGGCAGCAGGAGTGAAAAGAGAGGAGCAGAGCACTGGGACCCGTTTGACAAAAACCGGCTTCCCACGGGAAAGTCTTTCTCCAAGTGCAGACATGCTCCCAGGTACCTGTGGCAAGGGGAAGGAAATGCCATACACTGACCTGGAAGAGACCACAGGGCCCAGGCTCAATGTGAACCCTTCCCTCATCCCGCCGGTTTTGCTAGCAGGAGTTCAACCCCAACGAACACGGCCCGGAGACCCCTGGGGCAAAAACGGCTTCCGACGAACAATAGGTGCTTGCAGTTGAAAAACCTATCCCAAGTGGGGGTAGCCAGGTAAACAAAATGCCACACACCAAGGTGTAAGAAAAAACATTGCCCAGGCATGGTCTAAGCCCCTCACCTCGTCCCTGTGCTTTGGGGAGCCGGAGGGAGAGCCGAGGCCCGCGGCCCTGAGACCCTTTGCAAAAAGCCGGCTTCCCACGGAAACAGTTTTCCTGAGCTGCAGACCCTCTCACAAGTGGTTGCGGCAGGGTAAAGCAAATGCCATCTACTTCTCTGGAAGAAACCACAGTGCCCAGCCATGTTCTAAGCCCTCCCATCCTCCCTGGGCTTCTGGCAGCAGGAGTGAAAAGAGAGGAACAGAGCACTGGGACCCGTTTGACAAAAACCGGCTTCCCACGGGAAAGTCTTTCTCCACGTGCAGACATGCCCCCATGTGCCTGTGGCAAGGGGAAGGAAATGCCATACACTGACCTGGAAGAGACCACAGGGCCCAGGCACAGTCTGAACCCTTCCCTCATCCCGGCGGTTTTGCTAGCAGGAGTTCAACCCCAAAGAACACAGCCCAGAGACCCCTGGGGCAAAAACGGCTTCCGAGGAACAATAGGTGCTTGCTGTGGAAAACCTATCCCAAGTGGGGTTAGCCAGGTAAACAAAATACCACACACCCAGGTGTAAGAAACAGCATTGCCCAGGCATGGTCTAAGCCCCTCACCTCGTCCCTGTGCTTTGGGGAGCCGGAGGGACAGCCGAGGCCCACGGCCCTGAGACCCCTTTGCAAAAAGCCGGCTTCCCACGGAAACAGTTTTCCTGAGGTGCAGACCCTCTCACAAGTGGTTGTGGCAAGGTAAAGCAAATGCCCTCCACTTCTCTGGAAGAAACCACAGTGCCCAGCCATGTTCTAAGCCCTCCCATCCTCCCTGGGCTTCTGGCAGCAGGAGTGAAAAGAGAGGAGCAGAGCACTGGGACCCGTTTGACAAAAACCGGCTTCCCACGGGAAAGTCTTTCTCCACGTGCAGACATGCTCCCAGGTGCCTGTGGCAAGGGGAAGGAAATGCCATACACTGACCTGGAAGAGACCACAGGGCCCAGGCACAGTCTGAACCCTTCCCTCATCCCGGCGGTTTTGCTAGCAGGAGTTCAACCCCAACGAACACAGCCCGGAGACCCCTGGTGCAAAAACGGCTTCCGACGAACCATAGGTGCTTGCAGTTGAAAAACCTATCCCAAGTGCGGGTAGCCAGGTAAACAAAATGCCACACACCCAGGTGTAAGAATCAACATTGCCCAGGCATAGTCTAAGCCCCTCACCTCGTCCCTGTGATTTGGGGAGCTGGAGGGACACCCGAGGCCCACGGCCCTGAGACCATTTTGCGAAAAGCAGGCTTCCCACGGAAACAGTTTTCCTGAGGTGCAGACCCTCTCACAAGTGGTTGTGGCAAGGTAAAGCAAATGCCCTCCACTTCTCTGAAAGAAACCACAGTGCCCAGCCATGTTCTAAGCCCTCCCATCCTCCCTGGGCTTCTGGCAGCAGGAGTGAAAAGAGAGGAGCAGAGCACTGGGACCCGTTTGACAAAAACCGGCTTCCCACGGGAAAGTCTTTCTCCACGTGCAGACATGCTCCCAGGTGCCTGTGGCAAGGGGAAGGAAATGCCATACACTGACCTGGAAGAGACCACAGGGCCCATGCACAATCTGAACCCTTCCCTCATCCCGGCGGTTTTGCTAGCAGGAGTTCAACCCCAAGGAACACAGCCCGGAGACCTCTGGGGCAAAAACAGCTTCCGACGAACAATAGGTGCTTGCTGTGGAAAACCTATCCCAAGTGCGGGTAGCCAGGTAAACAAAATGCCACACACCCAGGTGTAATAACCAACATTGCCCAGGCATGGTCTAAGCCCCTCACCTCGTCCCTGTGATTTGGGGAGCCAGAGGGACACCCGAGGCCCACGTCCCTGAGACCCCTTTGAAAAAAGCCGGCTTCCCACGGAAACAGTTTTCCTGAGGTGCAGACCCTCTCACAAGTGGTTGTGGCAAGGTAAAGCAAATGCCCTCCACTTCTCTGGAAGAAACCACAGTGCCCAGCCATGTTCTAAGCCCTCCCATCCTCCCTGGGCTTCTGGCAGCAGGAGTGAAAAGAGAGGAGCAGAGCACTGGGACCCGTTTGACAAAAACCGGCTTCCCACGGGAAAGTCTTTCTCCAAGTGCAGACATGCTCCCAGGTACCTGTGGCAAGGGGAAGGAAATGCCATACACTGACCTGTAAGAGACCACAGGGCCCAGGCTCAATGTGAACCCTTCCCTCATCCCGGCGGTTTTGCTAGCAGGAGTTCAACCCCAACGAACACGGCCCGGAGACTCCTGGGGCAAAAACAGCTTCCGACGAACAATAGGTGCTTGCAGTTGAAAAACCTATCCCAAGTGGGGGTAGCCAGGTAAACAAAATGCCACACACCCAGGTGTAAGAAACAACATTGCCCAGGCATGGTCTAAGCCCCTCACCTCGTCCCTGTGCTTTGGGGAGCCGGAGGGACAGCCGAGGCCTGCGGCCCTGAGACCCTTTGCAAAAAGCCGGCTTCCCACGGAAACAGTTTTCCTGAGTTGCAGACCCTCTCACAAGTGGTTGCGGGAAGGTAAAGCAAATGCCATCTACTTCTCTGGAAGAAACCACAGTGCCCAGCCATGTTCTAAGCCCTCCCATCCTCCCTGGGCTTCTGGCAGCAGGAGTGAAAAGAGAGGAGCAGAGCACTGGGACCCGTTTGACAAAAACCGGCTTCCCACGGGAAAGTCTTTCTCCACGTGCAGACATGCTCCCACGTGCCTGTGGCAAGGGGAAGGAAATGCCATACACTGACCTGGAAGAGAACACAGGGCCCATGCACAATCTGAACCCTTCCCTCATCCCGGCGGTTTTGCTAGCAGGAGTTCAAACCCAACGAACACAGCCCAGAGACCCCTGGGGCAAAAACGGCTTCCGATGAACAATAGGTGCTTGCGGTGGAAAAACTATCCCAAGTGGGGGTAGCAAGGTAAACAAAATTCCACACACGCAGGTGTAAGAAACAACATTGCCCAGGCATGGTATAAGCCCCTCACCTCGTCCCTGTGCTTTGGGGAGCCGGAGGGACAGCCGAGGCCCACGGCCCTGAGACCCCTTTGCAAAAAGCCGGCTTCCCACGGAAACAGTTTTCCTGAGGTGCAGACCCTCTCACTAATGGTTGTGGCAAGGTAAAGCAAATGCCCTCCACTTCTCGGGAAGAAACCACAGTGCCCAGCCATGTTCTAAGCCCTCCCATCCTCCCTGGGCTTCTGGCAGCACGAGTGAAAAGAGAGGAGCAGAGCACCGGGACCCGTTTGACAAAAACCGGCTTCCCACGGGAAAGTCTTTCTCCACGTGCAGACAGGCTCCCAGGTGCCTGTGGCAAGGGGAAGGAAATGCCATACACTGACCTGGAAGAGACCACAGGGCCCAGGCACAGTCTGAACCCTTCCCTCATCCCGGCGGTTTTGCTAGCCGGAGTTCAACCCCAAGGAACACAGCCCGGAGACCCCTGGGACAAAAACGGCTTCCGACGAACAATAGGTGCTTGCAGTTGAAAAACCTATCCCAAGTGGGGGTAGCCAGGTAAACAAAATGCCACACACCCAGGTGTAAGAACCAACATTGCCCAGGCATGGTCTAAGCCCCTCACCTCGTCCCTGTGATTTGGGGAGCCAGAGGGACACCCGAGGCCCACGTCCCTGAGACCCCTTTACAAAAAGCCGGCTTCCCACGGAAACAGTTTTCCTGAGGTGCAGACCCTCTCACAAGTGGTTGTGGCAAGGGAAAGCAAATGCCCTCCACTACTCTGGAAGAAACCACAGTGCCCAGCCATGTTCTAAGCCCTCCCATCCTCCCTGGGCTTCTGGCAGCAGGAGTGAAAAGAGAGGAGCAGAGCACTGGGACCCGTTTGACAAAAACCGGTTTCCCACGGGAAAGTCTTTCTCCACGTACAGACATGCTCCCAGGTGCCTGTGGCAAGGGGAAGGAAATGCCATACACTGACCTGGAAGAGACCACAGGGCCCAGGCACAGTCTGAACCCTTCCCTCATCCCGGCGGTTTTGCTAGCAGGAGTTCAACCCCAACGAACACAGCCCGGAGACCCCTGGGGCAAAAACGTCTTCCGACGAACAAGAGGTGCTTGCAGTTGAAAAACCTATCCCAAGTGCGGGTAGCCAGGTAAACAAAATGCCACACACCCAGGTGTAAGAATCAACATTGCCCAGGCATAGTCTAAGCCCCTCACCTCGTCCCTGTGATGTGGGGAGCTGGAGGGACACCCGAGGCCCACGGCCCTGAGACCATTTTGCGAAAAGCAGGCTTCCCACGGAAACAGTTTTCCTGAGGTGCAGATCCTCTCACAAGTGGTTGTGGCAAGGTAAAGCAAATGCCCTCCACTTCTCTGGAAGAAACCACAGTGCCCAGCCATGTTCTAAGCCCTCCCATCCTCCCTGGGCTTCTGGCAGCAGGAGTGAAAAGAGAGGAGCAGAGCACTGGGACCCGTTTGACAAAAACCGGCTTCCCACGGGAAAGTCTTTCTCCAAGTGCAGACATGCTCCCAGGTACCTGTGGCAAGGGGAAGGAAATGCCATACACTGACCTGGAAGAGACCACAGGGCCCAGGCTCAATGTGAACCCTTCCCTCATCCCGCCGGTTTTGCTAGCAGGAGTTCAACCCCAACGAACACGGCCCGGAGACCCCTGGGGCAAAAACGGCTTCCGACGAACAATAGGTGCTTGCTGTGGAAAACCTATCCCAAGTGGGGTTAGCCAGGTAAACAAAATACCACACACCCAGGTGTAAGAAACAGCATTGCCCAGGCATGGTCTAAGCCCCTCACCTCGTCCCTGTGCTTTGGGGAGCCGGAGGGACAGCCGAGGCCCACGGCCCTGAGACCCCTTTGCAAAAAGCCGGCTTCCCACGGAAACAGTTTTCCTGAGGTGCAGACCCTCTCACAAGTGGTTGTGGCAAGGTAAAGCAAATGCCCTCCACTTCTCTGGAAGAAACCACAGTGCCCAGCCATGTTCTAAGCCCTCCCATCCTCCCTGGGCTTCTGGCAGCAGGAGTGAAAAGAGAGGAGCAGAGCACTGGGACCCGTTTGACAAAAACCGGCTTCCCACGGGAAAGTCTTTCTCCACATACAGACAGGCTCCCAGGTGCCTGTGGCAAGGGGAAGGAAATGCCATACACTGACCTGGAAGAGACCACAGGGCCCAGGCACAGTCTGAACCCTTCCCTCATCCCGGCAATTTTGCTAGCAGGAGTTCAACCCCAAGGAACACAGCCCGGAGACCCCTGGGGCAAAAACGGCTTCCGACGAACAATAGGTGCTTGAAGTTGAAAAACCTATCCCAAGTGGGGGTAGCCAGGTAAACAAAATGCCAGACACCCAGGTGTAAGAAACAACATTGCCCAGGCATAGTCTAAGCCCCTCACCTCGTCCCTGTGCTTTGGGGAGCCGGAGGGACAGCCGAGGCCCACGGCCCTGAGACCCCTTTGCAAAAAGCCGGCTTCCCACGGAAACAGTTTTCCTGAGGTGCAGACCCTCTCAAAGTGGTTGTGGCAATGAAAAAAAAATGCCCTCCACTTCTCTGGAAGAAACCACAGTGCCCAGCCATGTTCTAAGCCCTCCCATCCTCCCTGGGCTTCTGGCAGCAGGAGTGAAAAGAGAGGAGCAGAGCACTGGGACCCGTTTGACAAAAACCGGCTTCCCACGGGAAAGTCTTTCTCCACGTGCAGACATGCTCCCAGGTGCCTGTGGCAAGGGGAAGGAAATGCCATACACTGACCTGGAAGAGACCACAGGGCCCAGGCACAGTCTGAACCCTTCCCTCATCCCGGCGGTTTTGCTAGCAGGAGTTCAACCCCAAGGAACACAGCCCGGAGACCCCTGGGGCAAAAACGGCTTCCGACAAACAATAGGTGCTTGCAGTTGAAAAACCTATCCCAAGTGGGGGTAGCCAGATAAACAAAATGCCACACACCCAGGTGTAAGAAACAACATTGCCCAGCCATGGTCTAAGCCCCTCACCTCGTCCCTGTGCTTTGGGGAGCCGGAGGGACACCCGAGGCCCACGGCCCTGAGACCCCTTTACAAAAAGCTGGCTTCCCACGGAAACAGTTTTCCTGAGGTGCAGACCCTCTCACAAGTGGTTGTGGCAATGTAAAGCAAATGCCCTCCACTTCTCTGGAAGAAACCACAGTGCCCAGCCATGTTCTAAGCCCTCCCATCCTCCCTGGGCTTCTGGCAGCAGGAGTGAAAAGAGAGGAGCAGAGCACTGGGACCCGTTTGACAAAACCGGCTTCCCACGGGAAAGTCTTTCTCCACGTGCAGACATGCTCCCAGGTGCCTGTGGCAAGGGGAAGGAAATGCCATACACTGACCTGGAAGAGACCACAGGGCCCATGCCCAATCTGAACCCTTCCCTCATCCCGGCGGTTTTGCTAGCAGGAGTTCAACCCCAAAGAACACAGCCCAGAGACCCCTGGGGCAAAAACGGCTTCCGAGGAACAATAGGTGCTTGCTGTGGAAAACCTATCCAAGTGGGGTTAGCCAGGTAAACAAAATACAACACACACAGGTGTAAGAAACAGCATTGCCCAGGCATGGTCTAAGCCCCTCACCTCGTCCCTGTGCTTTGGGGAGTCGGAGGGACAGCCGAGGCCCACGGCCCTGAGACCCCTTTGCAAAAAGCCGGCTTCCCACGGAAACAGTTTTCCTGAGGTGCAGACCCTCTCACAAGTGGTTGTGGCAAGGTAAAGCAAATGCCCTCCACTACTCTGGAAGAAACCACAGTGCCCAGCCATGTTCTAAGCCCTCCCATCCTCCCTGGGCTTCTGGCAGCAGGAGTGAAAAGAGAGGAGCAGAGCACTGGGACCCGTTTGACAAAAACCGGTTTCCCACGGGAAAGTCTTTCTCCACGTACAGACATGCTCCCAGGTGCCTGTGGCAAGGGGAAGGAAATGCCATACACTGACCTGGAAGAGACCACAGGGCCCAGGCACAGTCTGAACCCTTCCCTCATCCCGGCGGTTTTGCTAGCAGGAGTTCAACCCCAAGGAACACAGCCCGGAGACCCCTGGGGCAAAAACGTCTTCCGACGAACAAGAGGTGCTTGCAGTTGAAAAACCTATCCCAAGTGCGGGTAGCCAGGTAAACAAAATGCCACACACCCAGGTGTAAGAATCAACATTGCCCAGGCATAGTCTAAGCCCCTCACCTCGTCCCTGTGATGTGGGGAGCTGGAGGGACACCCGAGGCCCACGGCCCTGAGACCATTTTGCGAAAAGCAGGCTTCCCACGGAAACAGTTTTCCTGAGGTGCAGATCCTCTCACAAGTGGTTGTGGCAAGGTAAAGCAAATGCCCTCCACTTCTCTGGAAGAAACCACAGTGCCCAGCCATGTTCTAAGCCCTCCCATCCTCCCTGGGCTTCTGGCAGCAGGAGTGAAAAGAGAGGAGCAGAGCACTGGGACCCGTTTGACAAAAACCGGCTTCCCACGGGAAAGTCTTTCTCCAAGTGCAGACATGCTCCCAGGTACCTGTGGCAAGGGGAAGGAAATGCCATACACTGACCTGGAAGAGACCACAGGGCCCAGGCTCAATGTGAACCCTTCCCTCATCCCGCCGGTTTTGCTAGCAGGAGTTCAACCCCAACGAACACGGCCCGGAGACCCCTGGGGCAAAAACGGCTTCCGACGAACAATAGGTGCTTGCAGTTGAAAAACCTATCCCAAGTGGGGGTAGCCAGGTAAACAAAATGCCACACACCAAGGTGTAAGAAAAAACATTGCCCAGGCATGGTCTAAGCCCCTCACCTCGTCCCTGTGCTTTGGGGAGCCGGAGGGAGAGCCGAGGCCCGCGGCCCTGAGACCCTTTGCAAAAAGCCGGCTTCCCACGGAAACAGTTTTCCTGAGCTGCAGACCCTCTCACAAGTGGTTGCGGCAGGGTAAAGCAAATGCCATCTACTTCTCTGGAAGAAACCACAGTGCCCAGCCATGTTCTAAGCCCTCCCATCCTCCCTGGGCTTCTGGCAGCAGGAGTGAAAAGAGAGGAACAGAGCACTGGGACCCGTTTGACAAAAACCGGCTTCCCACGGGAAAGTCTTTCTCCACGTGCAGACATGCCCCCATGTGCCTGTGGCAAGGGGAAGGAAATGCCATACACTGACCTGGAAGAGACCACAGGGCCCAGGCACAGTCTGAACCCTTCCCTCATCCCGGCGGTTTTGCTAGCAGGAGTTCAACCCCAAAGAACACAGCCCAGAGACCCCTGGGGCAAAAACGGCTTCCGAGGAACAATAGGTGCTTGCTGTGGAAAACCTATCCCAAGTGGGGTTAGCCAGGTAAACAAAATACCACACACCCAGGTGTAAGAAACAGCATTGCCCAGGCATGGTCTAAGCCCCTCACCTCGTCCCTGTGCTTTGGGGAGCCGGAGGGACAGCCGAGGCCCACGGCCCTGAGACCCCTTTGCAAAAAGCCGGCTTCCCACGGAAACAGTTTTCCTGAGGTGCAGACCCTCTCACAAGTGGTTGTGGCAAGGTAAAGCAAATGCCCTCCACTTCTCTGGAAGAAACCACAGTGCCCAGCCATGTTCTAAGCCCTCCCATCCTCCCTGGGCTTCTGGCAGCAGGAGTGAAAAGAGAGGAGCAGAGCACTGGGACCCGTTTGACAAAAACCGGCTTCCCACGGGAAAGTCTTTCTCCACATACAGACAGGCTCCCAGGTGCCTGTGGCAAGGGGAAGGAAATGCCATACACTGACCTGGAAGAGACCACAGGGCCCAGGCACAGTCTGAACCCTTCCCTCATCCCGGCAATTTTGCTAGCAGGAGTTCAACCCCAAGGAACACAGCCCGGAGACCCCTGGGGCAAAAACGGCTTCCGACGAACAATAGGTGCTTGAAGTTGAAAAACCTATCCCAAGTGGGGGTAGCCAGGTAAACAAAATGCCAGACACCCAGGTGTAAGAAACAACATTGCCCAGGCATAGTCTAAGCCCCTCACCTCGTCCCTGTGCTTTGGGGAGCCGGAGGGACAGCCGAGGCCCACGGCCCTGAGACCCCTTTGCAAAAAGCCGGCTTCCCACGGAAACAGTTTTCCTGAGGTGCAGACCCTCTCAAAGTGGTTGTGGCAATGAAAAAAAAATGCCCTCCACTTCTCTGGAAGAAACCACAGTGCCCAGCCATGTTCTAAGCCCTCCCATCCTCCCTGGGCTTCTGGCAGCAGGAGTGAAAAGAGAGGAGCAGAGCACTGGGACCCGTTTGACAAAAACCGGCTTCCCACGGGAAAGTCTTTCTCCACGTGCAGACATGCTCCCAGGTGCCTGTGGCAAGGGGAAGGAAATGCCATACACTGACCTGGAAGAGACCACAGGGCCCAGGCACAGTCTGAACCCTTCCCTCATCCCGGCGGTTTTGCTAGCAGGAGTTCAACCCCAAGGAACACAGCCCGGAGACCCCTGGGGCAAAAACGGCTTCCGACAAACAATAGGTGCTTGCAGTTGAAAAACCTATCCCAAGTGGGGGTAGCCAGATAAACAAAATGCCACACACCCAGGTGTAAGAAACAACATTGCCCAGCCATGGTCTAAGCCCCTCACCTCGTCCCTGTGCTTTGGGGAGCCGGAGGGACACCCGAGGCCCACGGCCCTGAGACCCCTTTACAAAAAGCTGGCTTCCCACGGAAACAGTTTTCCTGAGGTGCAGACCCTCTCACAAGTGGTTGTGGCAATGTAAAGCAAATGCCCTCCACTTCTCTGGAAGAAACCACAGTGCCCAGCCATGTTCTAAGCCCTCCCATCCTCCCTGGGCTTCTGGCAGCAGGAGTGAAAAGAGAGGAGCAGAGCACTGGGACCCGTTTGACAAAACCGGCTTCCCACGGGAAAGTCTTTCTCCACGTGCAGACATGCTCCCAGGTGCCTGTGGCAAGGGGAAGGAAATGCCATACACTGACCTGGAAGAGACCACAGGGCCCATGCCCAATCTGAACCCTTCCCTCATCCCGGCGGTTTTGCTAGCAGGAGTTCAACCCCAAAGAACACAGCCCAGAGACCCCTGGGGCAAAAACGGCTTCCGAGGAACAATAGGTGCTTGCTGTGGAAAACCTATCCAAGTGGGGTTAGCCAGGTAAACAAACTACAACACACACAGGTGTAAGAAACAGCATTGCCCAGGCATGGTCTAAGCCCCTCACCTCGTCCCTGTGCTTTGGGGAGTCGGAGGGACAGCCGAGGCCCACGGCCCTGAGACCCCTTTGCAAAAAGCCGGCTTCCCACGGAAACAGTTTTCCTGAGGTGCAGACCCTCTCACAAGTGGTTGTGGCAAGGTAAAGCAAATTCCCTCCACATCTCTGGAAGAAACCACAGTGCCCAGCCATGTTCTAAGCCCTCCCATCCTCCCTGGGCTTCTGGCAGCAGGAGTGAAAAGAGAGGAGCAGAGCACTGGGACCCGTTTGACAAAAACCGGCTTCCCACGGGAAAGTCTTTCTCCACGTGCAGACATGCTCCCAGGTGCCTGTGGCAAGGGGAAGGAAATGCCATACACTGACCTGGAAGAGACCACAGGGCCCAGGCACAGTCTGAACCCTTCCCTCATCCCGGCGGTTTTGCTAGCAGGAGTTCAACCCCAACGAACACAGCCCGGAGACCCCAGGGCAAAAACGGCTTCCGACGAACAATAGGTGCTTGCAGTTGAAAAACCTATCCCAAGTGCGGGTAGCCAGGTAAACAAAATGCCACACACCGAGGTGTAAGAATCAACATTGCCCAGGCATAGTTTAAGCCCCTCACCTCGTCCCTGTGATATGGGGAGCCGGAGGGATACCCGAGGCCCACGGCCCTGAGACCATTTTGCGAAAACCAGGCTTCCCACTTAAACAGTTTTCCTGAGGTGCAGACCCTTTCACTAGTGGTTGTGGCAAGGTAAAGCAAATGCCCTCCACTTCTCTGGAAGAAACCACAGTGCCCAGCCATGTTCTAAGCCCTCCCATCCTCCCTGGGCTTCTGGCAGCAGGAGTGAAAAGAGAGGAGCAGAGCACTGGGACCCGTTTGACAAAAACCGGCTTCCCAAGGGAAAGTCTTTCTCCACGTGCAGACAGGCTCCCAGGTGCCTGTGGCAAGGGGAAGGAAATGCCATACACTGACCTGGAAGAGACCACAGGGCCCAGGCACAGTCTGAACCCTTCCCTCATCCCGGCGGTTTTGCTAGCAGGAGTTCAACCCCAAGGAACACAGCCCGGAGACCCCTGGGACAAAAACGGCTTCCGACAAACAATAGGTGCTTGCAGTTGAAAAACCTATCCCAAGTGGGGGTAGCCAGGTAAACAAAATGCCACACACCCAGGTGTAAGAAACAACATTGCCCAGGCATGGTCTAAGCCCCTCACCTCGTCCCTGTGATTTGGGGAGCCGGAGGGACACCCGAGGCCCACGTCCCTGAGACCCGTTTGCAAAAAGCCGGCTTCCCACGGAAACAGTTTTCCTGAGGTGCAGACCCTCTCACAAGTGGTTGTGGCAATGTAAAGCAAATGCCCTCCACTTCTCTGGAAGAAACCACAGTGCCCAGCCATGTTCTAAGCCCTCCCATCCTCCCTGGGCTTCTGGCAGCAGGAGTGAAAAGAGAGGAGCAGAGCACTGGGACCCGTTTGACAAAAACCGGCTTCCCACGGGAAAGTCTTTCTCCACGTACAGACATGCTCCCAGGTGCCTGTGGCAAGGGGAAGGAAATGCCATACACTGACCTGGAAGAGACCACAGGGCCCAGGCACAGTCTGAACCCTTCCCTCATCCCGGCGGTTTTGCTAGCAGGAGTTCAACCCCAAGGAACACAGCCCGGAGACCCCTGGGGCAAAAACGGCTTCCGACGAACAATAGGTGCTTGCAGTTGAAAAACCTATCCCAAGTGGGGGTAGCCAGGTAAACAAAATGCCACACACCCAGGTATAAGAAACAACATTGCCCAGGCATGGTCTAAGCCCCTCACCTCGTCCCTGTGCTTTGGGGAGCCGGAGGGACACCAGAGGCCCATGGCCCTGAGACCCTTTGCAGAAAGCCGGCTTCCCACGGAAACAGTTTTCCTGAGTTGCAGACCCTCTCACAAGTGGTTGCGGCAAGGTAAAGCAAATGCCATCTACTTCTCTGGAAGAAACCACAGTGCCCAGCCATGTTCTAAGCCCTCCCATCCTCCCTGGGCTTCTGGCAGCAGGAGTGAAAAGAGAGGAACAGAGCACTGGGACCTGTTTGACAAAAACCGGCTTCCCACGGGGAAGTCTTTCTCCACGTGCAGACATGCCCCCAGGTGCCTGTGGCAAGGGGAAGGAAATGCCATACAATGACCTGGAAGAGACCACAGGGCCCAGGCACAGTCTGAACCCTTCCCTCATCCCGGCGGTTTTGCTAGCAGGAGTTCAACCCCAACGAACACAGCCCGGAGACCCCTGGGGCAAAAACGGCATCCGAGGAACAATAGGTGCTTGCAGTTGAAAAACCTATCCCAAGTGCGGATAGCCAGGTAAACAAAATGCCACACACCCAGGTGTAAGAATCAACATTGCCCAGGCGTGGTCTGAGCCCCTCACCTCGTCCCTGTGATTTGGGGAGCCGGAGGGACACCCGAGGCCCACGGCCCTGAGACCCCTTTGCAAAAAGCCGGCTTCCCACGGAAACAGTTTTCCTGAGGTGCAGACCCTCTCACAAGTGGTTGTGGCAATGTAAAGCAGATGCCCTCCACTTCTCTGGAAGAAACCACAGTGCCCAGCCATGTTCTAAGCCCTCCCATCCTCCCTGGGCTTCTGGCAGCAGGAGTGAAAAGAGAGGAGCAGAGCACTGGGACCCGTTTGACAAAAACCGGCTTCCCACGGGAAAGTCTTTCTCCACGTGCAGACATGCTCCCAGGTGCCTGTGGCAAGGGGAAGGAAATGCCATACAATGACCTGGAAGAGACCACAGGGCCCAGGCACAGTCTGAACCCTTCCCTCATCCCGGCGGTTTTGCTAGCAGGAGTTCAACCCCAAGGAACACAGCCCGGAGACCCCTGGGGCAAAAACGGCTTCCGACGAACAATAGGTGCTTGCGGTGGAAAAACTATCCCAAGCGGGGGTAGGGAGGTAAACAAAATGCCACACACCCAGGTGTAAGAAACAACATTGCTCAGGCATGGTCTAAGCCCCTCCCCTCGTCCCTGTGATTTGGGGGGCCGGAGGGACAGCCGAGGCCCACGGCCCTGAGACCCCTTTGCGAAAAGCAGGCTTCCCACGGAAACAGTTTTCCTGAGGTGCAGACCCTCTCACAAGTGGTTGTGGCAAGGTAAAGCAAATGTCCTCCACTTCTCTGAAAGAAACCACAGTGCCCAGCCATGTTCTAAGCCCTCCCATCCTCCCTGGGCTTCTGGCAGCAGGAGTGAAAAGAGAGGAGCAGAGCACTGGGACCCGTTTGACAAAAACCGGCTTCCCACGGGAAAGTCTTTCTCCACGTGCCGACATGCTCCCAGGTGCCTGTGGCAAGGGGAAGGAAATGCCATACAATGATCTGGAAGAGACCACAGGGCCCAGGCACAGTCTGAACCCTTCCCTCATCCCGGCGGTTTTGCTAGCAGGAGTTCAACCCCAAGGAACACAGCCCGGAGACCCCTGGGGCAAAAACGGCTTCCGACGAACAATAGGTGCTTGCGGTGGAAAAACTATCCCAAGTGGGGGTAGCAAGGTAAACAAAATTCCACACACCCAGGTGTAAGAAACAACATTGCCCAGGCATGGTATAAGCCCCTCACCTCGTCCCTGTGCTTTGGGGAGCCGGAGGGACAGCCGAGGCCCACGGCCCTGAGACCCGTTTGCAAAAAGCCGGCTTCCCACGGAAACAGTTTTCCTGAGGTGCAGACCCTCTCACTAGTGGTTGTGGCAAGGTAAAGCAAATGCCCTCCACTTCTCTGGAAGAAACCACAGTGCCCAGCCATGTTCTAAGCCCTCCCATCCTCCCTGGGCTTCTGGCAGCAGGAGTGAAAAGAGAGGAGCAGAGCACTGGGACCCGTTTGACAAAAACCGGCTTCCCAAGGGAAAGTCTTTCTCCACGTGCAGACAGGCTCCCAGGTGCCTGTGGCAAGGGGAAGGAAATGCCATACACTGACCTGGAAGAGACCACAGGGCCCAGGCACAGTCTGAACCCTTCCCTCATCCCGGCGGTTTTGCTAGCAGGAGTTCAACCCCAAGGAACACAGCCCGGAGACCCCTGGGACAAAAACGGCTTCCGACAAACAATAGGTGCTTGCAGTTGAAAAACCTATCCCAAGTGGGGGTAGCCAGGTAAACAAAATGCCACACACCCAGGTGTAAGAAACAACATTGCCCAGGCATGGTCTAAGCCCCTCACCTCGTCCCTGTGATTTGGGGAGCCGGAGGGACACCCGAGGCCCACGTCCCTGAGACCCGTTTGCAAAAAGCCGGCTTCCCACGGAAACAGTTTTCCTGAGGTGCAGACCCTCTCACAAGTGGTTGTGGCAATGTAAAGCAAATGCCCTCCACTTCTCTGGAAGAAACCACAGTGCCCAGCCATGTTCTAAGCCCTCCCATCCTCCGTGGGCTTCTGGCAGCAGGAGTGAAAAGAGAGGAGCAGAGCACTGGGACCCGTTTGACAAAAACCGGCTTCCCACGGGAAAGTCTTTCTCCACGTGCAGACATGCTCCCAGGTGCCTGTGGCAAGGGGAAGGAAATGCCATACACTGACCTGGAAGAGACCACAGGGCCCAGGCACAGTCTGAACCCTTCCCTCATCCCGGTGGTTTTGCTAGCAGGAGTTCAACCCCAAGGAACACAGCCCGGAGACCCCTGGGGCAAAAACGGCTTCCGACGAACAATAGGTGCTTGCGGTGGAAAAACTATCCCAAGTGGGGGTAGCAAGGTAAACAAAATTCCACACACCCAGGTGTAAGAAACAACATTGCCCAGGCATGGTATAAGCCCCTCACCTCGTCCCTGTGCTTTGGGGAGCCGGAGGGACAGCCGAGGCCCACGGCCCTGAGACCCGTTTGCAAAAAGCCGGCTTCCCACGGAAACAGTTTTCCTGAGGTGCAGACCCTCTCACTAGTGGTTGTGGCAAGGTAAAGCAAATGCCCTCCACTTCTCTGGAAGAAACCACAGTGCCCAGCCATGTTCTAAGCCCTCCCATCCTCCCTGGGCTTCTGGCAGCAGGAGTGAAAAGAGAGGAGCAGAGCACTGGGACCCGTTTGACAAAAACCGGCTTCCCAAGGGAAAGTCTTTCTCCACGTGCAGACAGGCTCCCAGGTGCCTGTGGCAAGGGGAAGGAAATGCCATACACTGACCTGGAAGAGACCACAGGGCCCAGGCACAGTCTGAACCCTTCCCTCATCCCGGCGGTTTTGCTAGCAGGAGTTCAACCCCAAGGAACACAGCCCGGAGACCCCTGGGACAAAAACGGCTTCCGACAAACAATAGGTGCTTGCAGTTGAAAAACCTATCCCAAGTGGGGGTAGCCAGGTAAACAAAATGCCACACACCCAGGTGTAAGAAACAACATTGCCCAGGCATGGTCTAAGCCCCTCACCTCGTCCCTGTGATTTGGGGAGCCGGAGGGACACCCGAGGCCCACGTCCCTGAGACCCGTTTGCAAAAAGCCGGCTTCCCACGGAAACAGTTTTCCTGAGGTGCAGACCCTCTCACAAGTGGTTGTGGCAATGTAAAGCAAATGCCCTCCACTTCTCTGGAAGAAACCACAGTGCCCAGCCATGTTCTAAGCCCTCCCATCCTCCGTGGGCTTCTGGCAGCAGGAGTGAAAAGAGAGGAGCAGAGCACTGGGACCCGTTTGACAAAAACCGGCTTCCCACGGGAAAGTCTTTCTCCACGTGCAGACATGCTCCCAGGTGCCTGTGGCAAGGGGAAGGAAATGCCATACACTGACCTGGAAGAGACCACAGGGCCCAGGCACAGTCTGAACCCTTCCCTCATCCCGGTGGTTTTGCTAGCAGGAGTTCAACCCCAAGGAACACAGCCCGGAGACCCCTGGGGCAAAAACGGCTTCCGACGAACAATAGGTGCTTGCAGTTGAAAAACCTATCCCAAGTGGGGGTAGCCAGGTAAACAAAATGCCACACACCCAGGTATAAGAAACAACATTGCCCAGGCATGGTCTAAGCCCCTCACCTCGTCCCTGTGCTTTGGGGAGCCGGAGGGACACCAGAGGCCCATGGCCCTGAGACCCTTTGCAGAAAGCCGGCTTCCCACGGAAACAGTTTTCCTGAGTTGCAGACCCTCTCACAAGTGGTTGCGGCAAGGTAAAGCAAATGCCATCTACTTCTCTGGAAGAAACCACAGTGCCCAGCCATGTTCTAAGCCCTCCCATCCTCCCTGGGCTTCTGGCAGCAGGAGTGAAAAGAGAGGAACAGAGCACTGGGACCTGTTTGACAAAAACCGGCTTCCCACGGGGAAGTCTTTCTCCACGTGCAGACATGCCCCCAGGTGCCTGTGGCAAGGGGAAGGAAATGCCATACAATGACCTGGAAGAGACCACAGGGCCCAGGCACAGTCTGAACCCTTCCCTCATCCCGGCGGTTTTGCTAGCAGGAGTTCAACCCCAAGGAACACAGCCCGGAGACCCCTGGGGCAAAAACGGCTTCCGACGAACAATAGGTGCTTGCGGTGGAAAAACTATCCCAAGCGGGGGTAGGGAGGTAAACAAAATGCCACACACCCAGGTGTAAGAAACAACATTGCTCAGGCATGGTCTAAGCCCCTCCCCTCGTCCCTGTGATTTGGGGGGCCGGAGGGACAGCCGAGGCCCACGGCCCTGAGACCCCTTTGCGAAAAGCAGGCTTCCCACGGAAACAGTTTTCCTGAGGTGCAGACCCTCTCACAAGTGGTTGTGGCAAGGTAAAGCAAATGTCCTCCACTTCTCTGAAAGAAACCACAGTGCCCAGCCATGTTCTAAGCCCTCCCATCCTCCCTGGGCTTCTGGCAGCAGGAGTGAAAAGAGAGGAGCAGAGCACTGGGACCCGTTTGACAAAAACCGGCTTCCCACGGGAAAGTCTTTCTCCACGTGCCGACATGCTCCCAGGTGCCTGTGGCAAGGGGAAGGAAATGCCATACAATGATCTGGAAGAGACCACAGGGCCCAGGCACAGTCTGAACCCTTCCCTCATTCCGGCGGTTTTGCTAGCAGGAGTTCAACCCCAAGGAACACAGCCCGGAGACCCCTGGGGCAAAAACGGCTTCCGACGAACAATAGGTGCTTGCGGTGGAAAAACTATCCCAAGTGGGGGTAGCAAGGTAAACAAAATTCCACACACCCAGGTGTAAGAAACAACATTGCCCAGGCATGGTATAAGCCCCTCACCTCGTCCCTGTGCTTTGGGGAGCCGGAGGGACAGCCGAGGCCCACGGCCCTGAGACCCGTTTGCAAAAAGCCGGCTTCCCACGGAAACAGTTTTCCTGAGGTGCAGACCCTCTCACTAGTGGTTGTGGCAAGGTAAAGCAAATGCCCTCCACTTCTCTGGAAGAAACCACAGTGCCCAGCCATGTTCTAAGCCCTCCCATCCTCCCTGGGCTTCTGGCAGCAGGAGTGAAAAGAGAGGAGCAGAGCACTGGGACCCGTTTGACAAAAACCGGCTTCCCAAGGGAAAGTCTTTCTCCACGTGCAGACAGGCTCCCAGGTGCCTGTGGCAAGGGGAAGGAAATGCCATACACTGACCTGGAAGAGACCACAGGGCCCAGGCACAGTCTGAACCCTTCCCTCATCCCGGCGGTTTTGCTAGCAGGAGTTCAACCCCAAGGAACACAGCCCGGAGACCCCTGGGACAAAAACGGCTTCCGACAAACAATAGGTGCTTGCAGTTGAAAAACCTATCCCAAGTGGGGGTAGCCAGGTAAACAAAATGCCACACACCCAGGTGTAAGAAACAACATTGCCCAGGCATGGTCTAAGCCCCTCACCTCGTCCCTGTGATTTGGGGAGCCGGAGGGACACCCGAGGCCCACGTCCCTGAGACCCGTTTGCAAAAAGCCGGCTTCCCACGGAAACAGTTTTCCTGAGGTGCAGACCCTCTCACAAGTGGTTGTGGCAATGTAAAGCAAATGCCCTCCACTTCTCTGGAAGAAACCACAGTGCCCAGCCATGTTCTAAGCCCTCCCATCCTCCGTGGGCTTCTGGCAGCAGGAGTGAAAAGAGAGGAGCAGAGCACTGGGACCCGTTTGACAAAAACCGGCTTCCCACGGGAAAGTCTTTCTCCACGTGCAGACATGCTCCCAGGTGCCTGTGGCAAGGGGAAGGAAATGCCATACACTGACCTGGAAGAGACCACAGGGCCCAGGCACAGTCTGAACCCTTCCCTCATCCCGGTGGTTTTGCTAGCAGGAGTTCAACCCCAAGGAACACAGCCCGGAGACCCCTGGGGCAAAAACGGCTTCCGACGAACAATAGGTGCTTGCGGTGGAAAAACTATCCCAAGTGGGGGTAGCAAGGTAAACAAAATTCCACACACCCAGGTGTAAGAAACAACATTGCCCAGGCATGGTATAAGCCCCTCACCTCGTCCCTGTGCTTTGGGGAGCCGGAGGGACAGCCGAGGCCCACGGCCCTGAGACCCGTTTGCAAAAAGCCGGCTTCCCACGGAAACAGTTTTCCTGAGGTGCAGACCCTCTCACTAGTGGTTGTGGCAAGGTAAAGCAAATGCCCTCCACTTCTCTGGAAGAAACCACAGTGCCCAGCCATGTTCTAAGCCCTCCCATCCTCCCTGGGCTTCTGGCAGCAGGAGTGAAAAGAGAGGAGCAGAGCACTGGGACCCGTTTGACAAAAACCGGCTTCCCAAGGGAAAGTCTTTCTCCACGTGCAGACAGGCTCCCAGGTGCCTGTGGCAAGGGGAAGGAAATGCCATACACTGACCTGGAAGAGACCACAGGGCCCAGGCACAGTCTGAACCCTTCCCTCATCCCGGCGGTTTTGCTAGCAGGAGTTCAACCCCAAGGAACACAGCCCGGAGACCCCTGGGACAAAAACGGCTTCCGACAAACAATAGGTGCTTGCAGTTGAAAAACCTATCCCAAGTGGGGGTAGCCAGGTAAACAAAATGCCACACACCCAGGTGTAAGAAACAACATTGCCCAGGCATGGTCTAAGCCCCTCACCTCGTCCCTGTGATTTGGGGAGCCGGAGGGACACCCGAGGCCCACGTCCCTGAGACCCGTTTGCAAAAAGCCGGCTTCCCACGGAAACAGTTTTCCTGAGGTGCAGACCCTCTCACAAGTGGTTGTGGCAATGTAAAGCAAATGCCCTCCACTTCTCTGGAAGAAACCACAGTGCCCAGCCATGTTCTAAGCCCTCCCATCCTCCGTGGGCTTCTGGCAGCAGGAGTGAAAAGAGAGGAGCAGAGCACTGGGACCCGTTTGACAAAAACCGGCTTCCCACGGGAAAGTCTTTCTCCACGTGCAGACATGCTCCCAGGTGCCTGTGGCAAGGGGAAGGAAATGCCATACACTGACCTGGAAGAGACCACAGGGCCCAGGCACAGTCTGAACCCTTCCCTCATCCCGGTGGTTTTGCTAGCAGGAGTTCAACCCCAAGGAACACAGCCCGGAGACCCCTGGGGCAAAAACGGCTTCCGACGAACAATAGGTGCTTGCAGTTGAAAAACCTATCCCAAGTGGGGGTAGCCAGGTAAACAAAATGCCACACACCCAGGTATAAGAAACAACATTGCCCAGGCATGGTCTAAGCCCCTCACCTCGTCCCTGTGCTTTGGGGAGCCGGAGGGACACCAGAGGCCCATGGCCCTGAGACCCTTTGCAGAAAGCCGGCTTCCCACGGAAACAGTTTTCCTGAGTTGCAGACCCTCTCACAAGTGGTTGCGGCAAGGTAAAGCAAATGCCATCTACTTCTCTGGAAGAAACCACAGTGCCCAGCCATGTTCTAAGCCCTCCCATCCTCCCTGGGCTTCTGGCAGCAGGAGTGAAAAGAGAGGAACAGAGCACTGGGACCTGTTTGACAAAAACCGGCTTCCCACGGGGAAGTCTTTCTCCACGTGCAGACATGCCCCCAGGTGCCTGTGGCAAGGGGAAGGAAATGCCATACAATGACCTGGAAGAGACCACAGGGCCCAGGCACAGTCTGAACCCTTCCCTCATCCCGGCGGTTTTGCTAGCAGGAGTTCAACCCCAACGAACACAGCCCGGAGACCCCTGGGGCAAAAACGGCATCCGAGGAACAATAGGTGCTTGCAGTTGAAAAACCTATCCCAAGTGCGGATAGCCAGGTAAACAAAATGCCACACACCCAGGTGTAAGAATCAACATTGCCCAGGCGTGGTCTGAGCCCCTCACCTCGTCCCTGTGATTTGGGGAGCCGGAGGGACACCCGAGGCCCACGGCCCTGAGACCATTTTGCAAAAAGCCGGCTTCCCACGGAAACAGTTTTCCTGAGGTGCAGACCCTCTCACAAGTGGTTGTGGCAATGTAAAGCAGATGCCCTCCACTTCTCTGGAAGAAACCACAGTGCCCAGCCATGTTCTAAGCCCTCCCATCCTCCCTGGGCTTCTGGCAGCAGGAGTGAAAAGAGAGGAGCAGAGCACTGGGACCCGTTTGACAAAAACCGGCTTCCCACGGGAAAGTCTTTCTCCACGTACAGACATGCTCCCAGGTGCCTGTGGCAAGGGGAAGGAAATGCCATACACTGACCTGGAAGAGACCACAGGGCCCAGGCACAGTCTGAACCCTTCCCTCATCCCGGCGGTTTTGCTAGCAGGAGTTCAACCCCAAGGAACACAGCCCGGAGACCCCTGGGGCAAAAACGGCTTCCGACGAACAATAGGTGCTTGCAGTTGAAAAACCTATCCCAAGTGGGGGTAGCCAGGTAAACAAAATGCCACACACCCAGGTATAAGAAACAACATTGCCCAGGCATGGTCTAAGCCCCTCACCTCGTCCCTGTGCTTTGGGGAGCCGGAGGGACACCAGAGGCCCATGGCCCTGAGACCCTTTGCAGAAAGCCGGCTTCCCACGGAAACAGTTTTCCTGAGTTGCAGACCCTCTCACAAGTGGTTGCGGCAAGGTAAAGCAAATGCCATCTACTTCTCTGGAAGAAACCACAGTGCCCAGCCAAGTTCTAAGCCCTCCCATCCTCCCTGGGCTTCTGGCAGCAGGAGTGAAAAGAGAGGAGCAGAGCACTGGGACCCGTTTGACAAAAACCGGCTTCCCACGGGAAAGTCTTTCTCCACGTGCAGACATGCTCCCAGGTGCCTGTGGCAAGGGGAAGGAAATGCCATACACTGACCTGGAAGAGACCACAGGGCCCAGGCACAGTCTGAACCCTTCCCTCATCCCGGCGGTTTTGCTAGCAGGAGTTCAACCCCAAGGAACACAGCCCGGAGACCCCTGGGGCAAAAACGGCTTCCGACGAACAATAGGTGCTTGCTGTGGAAAACCTATGCCAAGTGAGGGTAGCCAGGTAAACAAAATGCCACATACCCAGGTATAAGAAACAACATTGCCCAGGCATGGTCTAAGCCCCTCACCTCGTCCCTGTGCTTTGGGGAGCCGGAGGGACAGCCGAGGCCCATGGCCCTGAGACCCCTTTCCAAAAAGCCGGCTTCCCACGGAAACAGTTTTCCTGAGGTGCAGACCCTCTCACAAGTGGTTGTGGCAAGGTAAAGCAAGTGCGCTCCACTTCTCTGAAGAAACCACAGTGCCCAGCCATGTTCTAAGCCCTCCCATCCTCCCTGGGCTTCTGGCAGCAGGAGTGAAAAGAGAGGAGCAGAGCACTGGGACCCGTTTGACAAAAACCGGCTTCCCACGGGAAAGTCTTTCTCCACGTGCAGACATGCTCCCAGGTGCCTGTGGCAAGGGGAAGGAAATGCCATACACTGACCTGGAAGAGACCACAGGGCCCAGGCACAGTCTGAACCCTTCCCTCCTCCAGGCGGTTTTGCTAGCAGGAGTTCAACCCCAAGGAACACAGCCCGGAGACCCCTGGGGCAACAACGGCTTCCGAGGAACAATAGGTGCTTGCAGTTGAAAAACCTATCCCAAGTGGGGGTAGCCAGGTAAACAAAATGCCACACACCCAGGTGTAAGAAACAACATTGCCCAGGCATGGTCTAAGCCCCTCACCTCGTCCCTGTGCTTTGGGGTGCCGGAGGGACAGCCGAGGCCCACGGCCCTGAGACCCCTTTGCAAAAAGCCGGCTTCCCACGGAAACAGTATTCCTGAGGTGCAGACCCTCTCACAAGTGGTTGTGGCCAGGTAAAGCCAATGCCATCTACTTCTCTGGAAGAAACCACAGTGCCCAGCCAAGTTCTAAGCCCTCCCATCCTCCCTGGGCTTCTGGCAGCAGGAATGAAAAGAGAGGAGCAGAGCACTGGGACCCGTTTGACAAAAACCGGCTTCCCACGGGAAAGTCTTTCTCCACGTGCAGACATGCTCCCAGGTGCCTGTGGCAAGGGGAAGGAAATGCCATACACTGACCTGGAAGAGACCACAGGGCCCAGGCACAGTCTGAACCCTTCCCTCATCCCGGCGGTTTTGCTAGCAGGAGTTCAACCCCAAAGAACACAGCCCAGAGACCCCTGGGGAAAAAACGGCTTCGGAGGAACAATAGGTGCTTGCTGTGGAAAACCTATCCAAGTGGGGTTAGCCAGGTAAACAAAATACCACACACCCAGGTGTAAGAAACAGCATTGCCCAGGCATGGTCTAAGCCCCTCACCTCGTCCCTGTGCTTTGGGGAGTCGGAGGGACAGCCGAGGCCCACGGCCCTGAGACCCGTTTGCAAAAAGCCGGCTTCCCACGGAAACAGTTTTCCTGAGGTGCAGACCCTCTCACAAGTGGTTGTGGCAAGGTAAAGCAAATGCCCTCCACTTCTCTGGAAGAAACCACAGTGCCCAGCCATGTTCTAAGCCCTCCCATCCTCCCTGGGCTTCTGGCAGCAGGAGTGAAAAGAGAGGAGCAGAGCACTGGGACCAGTTTGACAAAAACCGGCTTCCCACGGGAAAGTCTTTCTCCACGTGCAGACATGCTCCCAGGTACCTGTGGCAAGGGGAAGGAAATGCCATACACTGACCTGGAAGAGACCACAGGGCCCAGGCACAGTCTGAACCCTTCCCTCATCCCGGCGGTTTTGCTAGCAGGAGTTCAACCCCAAAGAACACAGCCCAGAGACCCCTGGGGCAAAAACGGCTTCCGACGAACAATAGGTGCTTGCTGTGGAAAACCTATCCAAGTGGGGTTAGCCAGGTAAACAAAATACCACACACCCAGGTGTAAGAAACAGCATTGCCCAGGCATGGTCTAAGCCCCTCACCTCGTCCCTGTGCTTTGGGGAGCCGGAGGGACAGCCGAGGCCCACGGCCCTGAGACCCCTTTGCAAAAAGCCGGCTTCCCACGGAAACAGTTTTCCTGAGGTGCAGACCCTCTCACAAGTGGTTGTGGCAAGGTAAAGCAAATGCCCTCCACTTCTCTGGAAGAAACAACAGTGCCCAGCCATGTTCTAAGCCCCCCCATCCTCCCTGGGCTTCTGGCAGCAGGAGTGAAAAGAGAGGAGCAGAGAACTGGGACCCGTTTGACAAAAACCGGCTTCCCACGGGAAAGTCTTTCTCCACATACAGACAGGCTATCAGGTGCCTGTGGCAAGGGGAAGGAAATGCCATACATTGACCTGGAAGAGACCACAGGGCCCAGGCACAGTCTGAACCCTTCCCTCATCCCGGCGGTTTTGCTAGCAGGAGTTCAACCCCAAGGAACACAGCCCGGAGACCCCTGGGGCAAAAACGGCTTCCGACGAACAATAGGTGCTTGCAGTTGAAAAACCTATCCCAAGTGGGGGTAGCCAGGTAAACAAAATGCCACACACCCAGGTGTAAGAAACAACATTGCCCAGGCATAGTCTAAGCCCCTCACCTCGTCCCTGTGATTTGGGGAGCCGGAGGGACACCCGAGGCCCACGGCCCTGAGACCCCTTTGCGAAAAGCAGGCTTCCCACGGAAACAGTTTTCCTGAGGTGCAGACCTTCTCACAAGTGGTTGTGGCAAGGTAAAGCAAATGCCCTCCACTTCTCTGAAAGAAACCACAGTGCCCAGCCATGTTCTAAGCCCTCCCATCCTCCCTGGGCTTCTGGCAGCAGGAGTGAAAAGAGAGGAGCAGAGCACTGGGACCCGTTTCACAAAAACCGGCTTCCCACGGGAAAGTCTTTCTCCACGTGCAGACATGCTCCCAGGTGCCTGTGGCAAGGGGAAGGAAATGCCATACACTGACCTGGAAGAGACCACAGGGCCCAGGCACAGTCTGAACCCTTCCCTCATCCCGGCGGTTTTGCTAGCAGGAGTTCAACCCCAAGGAACACAGCCCGGAGACCTCTGGGGCAAAAACAGCTTCCGACGAACAATAGGTGCTTGCTGTGGAAAACCTATCCCAAGTGCGGGTAGCCAGGTAAACAAAATGCCACACACCCAGGTGTAAAAAACAACATTGCCCACGCATGGTCTAAGCCCCTCACCTCGTCCCTGTGCTTTCGGGAGCCGGAGGGACAGCCGAGGCCCATGGCCCTGAGACCCCTTTGCAAAAAGCCGGCTTCCCACGGAAACAGTTTTCCTGAGGTGCAGACCCTCTCACAAGTGGTTGTGGCAAGGTAAAGAAAATGCCCTCCACTTCTCTGGAAGAAACCACAGTGCCCAGCCATGTTCTAAGCCCTCCCATCCTCCCTGGGCTTCTGGCAGCAGGAGTGAAAAGAGAGGAGCAGAGCACTGGGACCCGTTTGACAAAAACCGGCTTCCCACGGGATAGTCTTTCTCCACGTACAGACATGCTCCCAGGTGCCTGTGGCAAGGGGAAGGAAATGCCATACACTGACCTGGAAGAGACCACAGGGCCCAGGCACAGTCTGAACCCTTCCCTCATCCCGGCGGTTTTGCTAGCAGGAGTTCAACCCCAACGAACACAGCCCGGAGACCCCTGGTGCAAAAACGACTTCCGACGAACCATAGGTGCTTGCAGTTGAAAAACCTATCCCAAGTGCGGGTAGCCAGGTAAACAAAATGCCACACACCCAGGTGTAAGAATCAACATTGCCCAGGCATAGTCTAAGCCCCTCACCTCGTCCCTGTGATGTGGGGAGCTGGAGGGACACCCGAGGCCCACGGCCCTGAGACCATTTTGCGAAAAGCAGGCTTCCCACGGAAACAGTTTTCCTGAGGTGCAGATCCTCTCACAAGTGGTTGTGGCAAGGTAAAGCAAATGCCCTCCACTTCTCTGGAAGAAACCACAGTGCCCAGCCATGTTCTAAGCCCTCCCATCCTCCCTGGGCTTCTGGCAGCAGGAGTGAAAAGAGAGGAGCAGAGCACTGGGACCCGTTTGACAAAAACCGGCTTCCCACGGGAAAGTCTTTCTCCACGTGCAGACATGCTCCCAGGTACCTGTGGCAAGGGGAAGGAAATGCCATACACTGACCTGGAAGAGACCACAGGGCCCAGGCTCAATGTGAACCCTTCCCTCATCCCGGCGGTTTTGCTAGCAGGAGTTCAACCCCAACGAACACGGCCCGGAGACCCCTGGGGCAAAAACGGCTTCCGACGAACAATAGGTGCTTGCAGTTGAAAAACCTATCCCAAGTGGGGGTAGCCAGGTAAACAAAATGCCACACACCCAGGTGTAAGAAACAACATTGCCCAGGCATGGTCTAAGCCCCTCACCTCGTCCCTGTGCTTTGGGGAGCCGGAGGGACAGCCGAGGCCCGCGGCCCTGAGACCCTTTGCAAAAAGCCGGCTTCCCACGGAAACAGTTTTCCTGAGTTGCAGACCCTCTCACAAGTGGTTGCGGCAAGGTAAAGCAAATGCCATCTACTTCTCTGGAAGAAACCACAGTGCCCAGCCATGTTCTAAGCCCTCCCATCCTCCCTGGGCTTCTGGCAGCAGGAGTGAAAAGAGAGGAGCAGAGCACTGGGACCCGTTTGACAAAAACCGGCTTCCCACGGGAAAGTCTTTCTCCACGTGCAGACATGCTCCCACGTGCCTGTGGCAAGGGGAAGGAAATGCCATACACTGACCTGGAAGAGACCACAGGGCCCAGGCACAGTCTGAACCCTTCCCTCATCCCGGCGGTTTTGCTAGTAGGAGTTCAAACCCAAGGAACACAGCCCAGAGACCCCTGGGGCAAAAACGGCTTCCGATGAACAATAGGTGCTTGCGGTGGAAAAACTATCCCAAGTGGGGGTAGCAAGGTAAACAAAATTCCACACACGCAGGTGTAAGAAACAACATTGCCCAGGCATGGTATAAGCCCCTCACCTCGTCCCTGTGCTTTGGGGAGCCAGAGGGACAGCCGAGGCCCAGGGCCCTGAGACCCCTTTGCAAAAAGCCGGCTTCCCACGGAAACAGTTCTCCTGAGGTGCAGACCCTCTCACTAGTGGTTGTGGCAAGGTAAAGCAAATGCCCTCCACTTCTCGGGAAGAAACCACAGTGCCCAGCCATGTTCTAAGCCCTCCCATCCTCCCTGGGCTTCTGGCAGCAGGAGTGAAAAGAGAGGAGCAGAGCACTGGGACCCGTTTGACAAAAACCGGCTTCCCACGGGAAAGTCTTTCTCCACGTGCAGACAGGCTCCCAGGTGCCTGTGGCAAGGGGAAGGAAATGCCATACACTGACCTGGAAGAGACCACAGGGCCCAGGCACAGTCTGAACCCTTCCCTCATCCCGGCGGTTTTGCTAGCCGGAGTTCAACCCCAAGGAACACAGCCCGGAGACCCCTGGGACAAAAACGGCTTCCGACGAACAATAGGTGCTTGCAGTTGAAAAACCTATCCCAAGTGGGGGTAGCCAGGTAAACAAAATGCCACACACCCAGGTGTAAGAACCAACATTGCCCAGGCATGGTCTAAGCCCCTCACCTCGTCCCTGTGATTTGGGGAGCCAGAGGGACACCCGAGGCCCACGTCCCTGAGACCCCTTTACAAAAAGCCGGCTTCCCACGGAAACAGTTTTCCTGAGGTGCAGACCCTCTCACAAGTGGTTGTGGCAAGGTAAAGCAAATGCCCTCCACTACTCTGGAAGAAACCACAGTGCCCAGCCATGTTCTAAGCCCTCCCATCCTCCCTGGGCTTCTGGCAGCAAGAGTGAAAAGAGAGGAGCAGAGCACTGGGACCCGTTTGACAAAAACCGGCTTCCCACGGGAAAGTCTTTCTCCACGTACAGACATGCTCCCAGGTGCCTGTGGCAAGGGGAAGGAAATGCCATACACTGACCTGGAAGAGACCACAGGGCCCAGGCACAGTCTGAACCCTTCCCTCATCCCGGCGGTTTTGCTAGCAGGAGTTCAACCCCAAGGAACACAGCCCGGAGACCCCTGGGGCAAAAACGGCTTCCGACGAACAATAGGTGCTTGCAGTTGAAAAACCTATCCCAAGTGCGGGTAGCCAGGTAAACAAAATGCCACACACCCAGGTGTAAGAATCAACATTGCCCAGGCATAGTCTAAGCCCCTCACCTCGTCCCTGTGATGTGGGGAGCTGGAGGGACACCCGAGGCCCACGGCCCTGAGACCATTTTGCGAAAAGCAGGCTTCCCACGGAAACAGTTTTCCTGAGGTGCAGATCCTCTCACAAGTGGTTGTGGCAAGGTAAAGCAAATGCCCTCCACTTCTCTGGAAGAAACCACAGTGCCCAGCCATGTTCTAAGCCCTCCCATCCTCCCTGGGCTTCTGGCAGCAGGAGTGAAAAGAGAGGAGCAGAGCACTGGGACCCGTTTGACAAAAACCGGCTTCCCACGGGAAAGTCTTTCTCCACGTGCAGACATGCTCCCAGGTACCTGTGGCAAGGGGAAGGAAATGCCATACACTGACCTGGAAGAGACCACAGGGCCCAGGCTCAATGTGAACCCTTCCCTCATCCCGGCGGTTTTGCTAGCAGGAGTTCAACCCCAACGAACACGGCCCGGAGACCCCTGGGGCAAAAACGGCTTCCGACGAACAATAGGTGCTTGCAGTTGAAAAACCTATCCCAAGTGGGGGTAGCCAGGTAAACAAAATGCCAAACACCCAGGTGTAAGAAAAAACATTGCCCAGGCATGGTCTAAGCCCCTCACCTCGTCCCTGTGCTTTGGGGAGCCGGAGGGACAGCCGAGGCCCGCGGCCCTGAGACCCTTTGCAAAAAGCCGGCTTCCCACGGAAACAGTTTTCCTGAGTTGCAGACCCTCTCACAAGTGGTTGCGGCAAGGTAAAGCAAATGCCATCTACTTCTCTGGAAGAAACCACAGTGCCCAGCCATGTTCTAAGCCCTCCCATCCTCCCTGGGCTTCTGGCAGCAGGAGTGAAAAGAGAGGAACAGAGCACTGGGACCCGTTTGACAAAAACCTGCTTCCCACGGGAAAGTCTTTCTCCACGTGCAGACATGCCCCCAGGTGCCTGTGGCAAGGGGAAGGAAATGCCATACACTGACCTGGAAGAGACCACAGGGCCCAGGCACAGTCTGAACCCTTCCCTCATCCCGGCGGTTTTGCTAGCAGGAGTTCAACCCCAAAGAACACAGTCCAGAGACCCCTGGGGCAAAAACGGCTTCCGACGAACAATAGGTGCTTGTAGTTGAAAAACCTATCCCAAGTGCGGGTAGCCAGGTAAACAAAATGCCACACACCCAGGTGTAAGAATCAACATTGCCCAGGCATGGTCTAAGCCCCTCACCTCGTCCCTGTGATTTGGGGAGCCGGAGGGACGCCCGAGGCCCACGGCCCTGAGACCATTTTGCGAAAAGCAGGCTTCCCACGGAAACAGTTTTCCTGAGGTGCAGACCCTCTCACAAGTGGTTGTGGCAAGGTAAAGCAAATGCCCTCCACTTCTCTGGAAGAAACCACAGTGCCCAGCCATGTTCTAAGCCCTCCCATCCTCCCTGGGCTTCTGGCAGCAGGAGTGAAAAGAGAGGAGCAGAGCACTGGGACCCGTTTGACAAAAACCGGCTTCCCACGGGAAAGTCTTTCTCCACGTGCAGACATGCTCCCAGGTGCCTGTGGCAAGGGGAAGGAAAAGCCATACACTGACCTGGAAGAGACCACAGGGCCCATGCACAATATGAACCCTTCTCTCATCCCGGCGGTTTTGCTAGCAGGAGCTCAACCCCAAGGAACACAGCCCGGAGACCCCTGGGGCAAAAACGGCTTCCGATGAACAATAGGTGCTTGCGGTGGAAAACCTATCCCAAGTGCGGGTAGCCAGGTAAACAAAATGCCACACACCCAGGTGTAAGAAACAACATTGCCCAGGCATGGTCTAAGCCCCTCACCTCGTCCCTGTGCTTTGGGGAGCCGGAGGGACAGCCGAGGCCCATGGCCCTGAGACCCCTTTGCAAAAAGCCAGCTTCCCACGGAAACAGTTTTCCTGAGGTGCAGACCCTCTCACAAGTGGTTGTGGCAAGGTAAAGCAAATGCCCTCCACTTCTCTGAAGAAACCACAGTGCCCAGCCATGTTCTAAGCCCTCCCATCCTCCCTGGGCTTCTGGCAGCAGGAGTGAAAAGAGAGGAGCAGAGCACTGGGACCCGTTTGACAAAAACCGGCTTCCCACGGGAAAGTCTTTCTCCACGTGCAGACATGCTCCCAGGTGCCTGTGGCAAGGGGAAGGAAATGCCATACACTGACCTGGAAGAGACCATAGGGCCCAGGCACAGTCTGAACCCTTCCCTCATCCCGGCGGTTTTGCTAGCAGGAGTTCAACCCCAAGGAACACAGCCCGGAGACCCCTGGGGCAAAAATGGCTTCCGACGAACCATAGGTGCTTGCAGTTGAAAAACCTATCCCAAGTGCGGGTAGCCAGGTACACAAAATGCCACACACCCAGGTGTAAGAATCAACATTGCCCAGGCATAGTCTAAGCCCCTCACCTCGTCCCTGTGATTTGGGGAGCCGGAGGGACACCCGAGGCCCACGGCCCTGAGACCATTTTGCGAAAAGCAGGCTTCCCACGGAAACAGTTTTCCTGAGGTGCAGACCCTCTCACAAGTGGTTGTGGCAAGGTAAAGCAAATGCCCTCCACTTCTCTGAAACAAACCACAGTGCCCAGCCATGTTCTAAGCCCTCCCATCCTCCCTGGGCTTCTGGCAGCAGGAGTGAAAAGAGAGGAGCAGAGCACTGGGACCCGTTTGAGAAAAACCGGCTTCCCACGGGAAAGTCTTTCTCCACGTACAGACATGCTCCCAGGTGCCTGTGGCAAGGGGAAGGAAATGCCATACACTGACCTGGAAGAGACCACAGGGCCCAGGCACAGTCTGAACCCTTCCCTCATCCCGGCGGTTTTGCTAGCAGGAGTTCAACCCCAAGGAACACAGCTCGGAGACCCCTGGGGCAAAAACAGCTTCCGACGAACAATAGGTGCTTGCAGTTGAAAAACCTATCCCAAGTGGGGGTAGCCAGGTAAACAAAATGCCACACACCCAGGTGTAAGAAACAACATTGCCCAGGCATGGTCTAAGCCCCTCACCTCGTCCCTGTGCTTTGGGGAGCCGGAGGGACAGCCGAGGCCCACGGCCCTGAGACCCTTTGCAGAAAGCCGGCTTCCCACGGAAACAGTTTTCCTGAGTTGCAGACACTCTCACAAGTGGTTGCGGCAAGGTAAAGCAAATGCCATCTACTTCTCTGGAAGAAACCACAGTGCCCAGCCATGTTCTAAGCCCTCCCATCCTCCGTGGGCTTCTGGCAGCAGGAGTGAAAAGAGAGGAGCAGAGCACTGGGACCCGTTTGAAAAAACCGGCTTCCCACGGGGAAGTCTTTCTCCACGTGCAGACATGCCCCCAGGTGCCTGTGGCAAGGGGAAGGAAATGCCATACAATGACCTGGAAGAGACCACAGGGCCCAGGCACAGTCTGAACCCTTCCCTCATCCCGGCGGTTTTGCTAGCAGGAGTTCAACCCCAAGGAACACAGCCCGGAGACCCCTGGGGCAAAAACGGCATCCGAGGAACAATAGGTGCTTGCAGTTGAAAAACCTATCCCAAGGGGGGTAGCCAGGTAAACAAAATGCCACACACCCAGGTGTAAGAATCAACATTGCCCAGGCAAGGTCTAAGCCCCTCACCTCGTCCCTGTGCTTTGGGGAACCGGAGGGACACCCGAGGCCCACGGCCCTGAAACCACTTTGCAAAAAACCGGCTTCCCACGGAAACAGTTTTCCTGAGGTACAGACCCTCTCACTAGTGGTTGTGGCAAGGTAAAGCAAATGCCCTCCACTTCTCTGGAAGAAACCACAGTGCCCAGCCATGTTCTAAGCCCTCCCATCCTCCCTGGGCTTCTGGCAGCAGGAGTGAAAAGAGAGGAGCAGAGCACTGGGACCCGTTTGACAAAAACCGGCTTCCCACGGGAAAGTCTTTCTCCACGTGCAGACATGCTCCCAGGTGCCTGTGGCAAGGGGAAGGAAATGCCATACACTGACCTGGAAGAGACCACAGGGCCCAGGCACAGTCTGAACCCTTCCCTCATCCCGGCGGTTTTGCTAGCAGGAGTTCAACCCCAAGGAACACAGCCCGGAGACCCCTGGGGCAAAAATGGCATCCGAGGAACAATAGGTGCTTGTACTTGAAAAACCTATCCCAAGTGCGGGTAGCCAGGTAAACAAAATTCCACACACCCAGGTGTAAGAATCAACATTGCCCAGGCATGCTCTAAGCCCCTCACCTCGTCCCTGTGATTTGGGGAGCCGGAGGGACGCCCGAGGCCCACGGCCCTGCGACCATTTTGCGAAAAGCAGGCTTCCCACGGAAACAGTTTTCCTGAGGTGCAGACCCTCTCACAAGTGGTTGTGGCAAGGTAAAGCAAATGCCCTCCACTTCTCTGGAAGAAACCACAGTGCCCAGCCATGTTCTAAGCCCTCCCATCCTCCCTGGGCTTCTGGCAGCAGGAGTGAAAAGAGAGGAGCAGAGCACTGGGACCCGTTTGACAAAAACCGGCTTCCCACGGGAAAGTCTTTCTCCACGTGCAGACATGCTCCCAGGTGCCTGTGGCAAGGGGAAGGAAAAGCCATACACTGACCTGGAAGAGACCACAGGGCCCATGCACAATCTGAACCCTTCCCTCATCCCGGCGGTTTTGCTAGCAGGAGTTCAACCCCAAGGAACACAGCCCGGAGACCCCTGGGGCAAAAATGGCTTCCGACGAACAATAGGTGCTTGCTGTGGAAAACCTATCCCAAGTGGGGGTAGCCAGGTAAACAAAATACCACACACCCAAGTGTAAGAAACAGCATTGCCCAGGCATGGTCTAAGCCCCTCACCTCGTCCCTGTGCTTTGGGGAGCCGGACGGACAGCCGAGGCCCACGGCCCTGAGACCCCTTTGCAAAAAGTCGGCTTCCCAAAGAAACAGTTTTCCTGAGGTGCAGACCCTCTCACAAGTGGTTGTGGCAAGGTAAAGCAAATGCCCTCCACTTCTCTGGAAGAAACCACAGTGCCCAGCCATGTTCTAAGCCCTCCCATCCTCCCTGGCCTTCTGGCAGCAGGAGTGCAAAGAGAGGAGCAGAACACTGGGACCCGTTTGACAAAAACCGGCTTCCCACGGGAAAGTCTTTCTCCACGTGCAGACATGCTCCCAGGTGCCTGTGGCAAGGGGAAGGAAATGCCATACACTGACCTGGAAGAGACCACAGGGCCCATGCACAATCTGAACCCTTCCCTCATCCCGGCGGTTTTGCTAGCAGGAGTTCAACCCCAACGAACACAGCCCGGAGACCCCTGGGGCAAAAACGGCTTCCGACGAACAATAGGTGCTTGCTGTGGAAAACCTATCCCAAGCCGGGTAGCCAGGTAAACAAAATGCCACACACCCAGGTGTAAGAATCAACATTGCCCAGGCATAGTCTAAGCCCCTCACCTCGTCCCTGTGCTTTGGGGGGCCGGAGGGACAGCCGAGGCCCACGGCCCTGAGACCCCTTTGCAAAAAGCCGGCTTCCCACGGAAACAGTATTCCTGAGGTGCAGACCCTCTCACAAGTGGTTGTGGCCAGGTAAAGCCAATGCCATCTACTTCTCTGGAAGAAACCACAGTGCCCAGCCAAGTTCTAAGCCCTCCCATCCTCCCTGGGCTTCTGGGAGCAGGAGTGAAAAGAGAGGAGCAGAGCACTGGGACCCGTTTGACAAAAACCGGCTTCCCACGGGAAAGTCTTTCTCCACGTGCAGACATGCTCCCAGGTGCCTGTGGCAAGGGGAAGGAAATGCCATACACTGACCTGGAAGAGACCACAGGGCCCAGGCACAGTCTGAACCCTTCCCTCATCCCGGCGGTTTTGCTAGCAGGAGTTCAACCCCAAGGAACACAGCCCGGAGACCCCTGGGGCAAAAACGGCTTCCGACGAACAATAGGTGCTTGCTGTGGAAAACCTATGCCAAGTGAGGGTAGCCAGGTAAACAAAATGCCACATACCCAGGTATAAGAAACAACATTGCCCAGGCATGGTCTAAGCCCCTCACCTCGTCCCTGTGCTTTGGGGAGCCGGAGGGACAGCCGAGGCCCATGGCCCTGAGACCCCTTTCCAAAAAGCCGGCTTCCCACGGAAACAGTTTTCCTGAGGTGCAGACCCTCTCACAAGTGGTTGTGGCAAGGTAAAGCAAGTGCCCTCCACTTCTCTGAAGAAACCACAGTGCCCAGCCATGTTCTAAGCCCTCCCATCCTCCCTGGGCTTCTGGCAGCAGGAGTGAAAAGAGAGGAGCAGAGCACTGGGACCCGTTTGACAAAAACCGGCTTCCCACGGGAAAGTCTTTCTCCACGTGCAGACATGCTCCCAGGTGCCTGTGGCAAGGGGAAGGAAATGCCATACACTGACCTGGAAGAGACCACAGGGCCCAGGCACAGTCTGAACCCTTCCCTCCTCCAGGCGGTTTTGCTAGCAGGAGTTCAACCCCAACGAACACAGCCCGGAGACCCCTGGGGCAACAACGGCTTCCGAGGAACAATAGGTGCTTGCAGTTGAAAAACCTATCCCAAGTGGGGGTAGCCAGGTAAACAAAATGCCACACACCCAGGTGTAAGAAACAACATTGCCCAGGCATGGTCTAAGCCCCTCACCTCGTCCCTGTGCTTTGGGGGGCCGGAGGGACAGCCGAGGCCCACGGCCCTGAGACCCCTTTGCAAAAAGCCGGCTTCCCACGGAAACAGTATTCCTGAGGTGCAGACCCTCTCACAAGTGGTTGTGGCCAGGTAAAGCCAATGCCATCTACTTCTCTGGAAGAAACCACAGTGCCCAGCCAAGTTCTAAGCCCTCCCATCCTCCCTGGGCTTCTGGCAGCAGGAGTGAAAAGAGAGGAGCAGAGCACTGGGACCCGTTTGACAAAAACCGGCTTCCCACGGGAAAGTCTTTCTCCACGTGCAGACATGCTCCCAGGTGCCTGTGGCAAGGGGAAGGAAATGCCATACACTGACCTGGAAGAGACCACAGGGCCCAGGCACAGTCTGAACCCTTCCCTCATCCCGGCGGTTTCGTTAGCAGGAGTTCAACCCCAGGAACACATCCCGGAGACCCCTGGGGCAAAAACGGCTTCCGACGAACCATAGGTGCTTGCAGTTGAAAAACCTATCCCAAGTGGGGGTAGCCAGCTCAACAAAATGCCACACACCCAGGTATAAGAAACAACATTGCCCAGCCATGGTCTAAGCCCCTCACCTCGTCCCTGTGCTTTGGGGAGCCGGAGGGACACCCGAGGCCCACGGCCCTGAGACCCCTTTACAAAAAGCCGGCTTCCCATGGAAACAGTTTTCCTGAGGTGCAGACCCTCTCACAAGTGGTTGTGGCAAAGTAAAGCAAATGCCTTCCACTTCTCTGGAAGAAACCACAGTGCACAGCCATGTTCTAAGCCCTCCCATCCTCCCTGGGCTTCTGGCAGCAGGAGTGAAAAGAGAGGAGCAGAGCACTGGGACCCGTTTGACAAAAACCGGCTTCCCACGGGAAAGTCTTTCTCCACGTGCAGACATGCTCCCAGGTGCCTGTCGCAAGGGGAAGGAAATGCCATACACTGACCTGGAAGAGACCACAGGGCCCAGGCACAGTCTGAACTCTTCCCTCATCCCGGCGGTTTTGCTAGAAAGAGTTCAACCCCAAAGAACACAGCCCAGAGACCCCTGGGGCAAAAACGGCTTCGGAGGAACAATAGGTGCTTGCTGTGGAAAACCTATCCAAGTGGGGTTAGCCAGGTAAACAAAATACCACACACCCAGGTGTAAGAAACAGCATTGCCCAGGCATGGTCTAAGCCCCTCACCTCGTCCCTGTGCTTTGGGGAGTCGGAGGGACAGCCGAGGCCCACGGCCCTGAGACCCCTTTGCAAAAAGCCGGCTTCCCATGGAAACAGTTTTCCTGAGGTGCAGACCCTCTCACAAGTGGTTGTGGCAAGGTAAAGCAAATGCCCTCCACTTCTCGGGAAGAAACCACAGTGCCCAGCCATGTTCTAAACCCTCCCATCCTCCCTGGGCTTCTGGCAGCAGGAGTGAAAAGAGAGGAGCAGAGCACTGGGACCCGTTTGACAAAAACCGGCTTCCCACGGGAAAGTCTTTCTCCACATACAGACAGGCTATCAGGTGCCTGTGGCAAGGGGAAGGAAATGCCATACACTGACCTGGAAGAGACCACAGGGCCCAGGCACAGTCTGAACCCTTCCCTCATCCCGGCGGTTTTGCTAGCAGGAGTTCAACCCCAAGGAACACAGCCCGGAGACCCCTGGGGCAAAAACGGCTTCCAAGGAACAATAGGTGCTTGCAGTTGAAAAACCTATCCCAAGTGGGGGTAGCCAGGTAAACAAAATGCCACACACCCAGGTGTAAGAAACAACATTGCCCAGGCATAGTCTAAGCCCCTCACCTCGTCCCTGTGATTTGGGGAGCCGGAGGGACACCCGAGGCCCACGGCCCTGAGACCCCTTTGCGAAAAGCAGGCTTCCCACGGAAACAGTTTTCCTGAGGTGCAGACCCTCTCACAAGTGGTTGTGGCAAGGTAAAGCAAATGCCCTCCACTTCTCTGAAAGAAACCACAGTGCCCAGCCATGTTCTAAGCCCTCCCATCCTCCCTGGGCTTCTGGCAGCAGGAGTGAAAAGAGAGGAGCAGAGCACTGGGACCCGTTTGACAAAAACCGGCTTCCCACGGGAAAGTCTTTCTCCACGTGCAGACATGCTCCCAGGTGCCTGTGGCAAGGGGAAGGAAATGCCATACACTGACCTGGAAGAGACCACAGGGCCCAGGCACAGTCTGAACCCTTCCCTCATCCCGGCGGTTTTGCTAGCAGGAGTTCAACCCCAACGAACACGGCCCGGAGACTCCTGGGGCAAAAACAGCTTCCGACGAACAATAGGTGCTTGCAGTTGAAAAACCTATCCCAAGTGGGGGTAGCCAGGTAAACAAAATGCCACACACCCAGGTGTAAGAAACAACATTGCCCAGGCATGGTCTAAGCCCCTCACCTCGTCCCTGTGCTTTGGGGAGCCGGAGGGACAGCCGAGGCCCGCGGCCCTGAGACCCTTTGCAAAAAGCCGGCTTCCCACGGAAACAGTTTTCCTGAGTTGCAGACCCTCTCACAAGTGGTTGCGGGAAGGTAAAGCAAATGCCATCTACTTCTCTGGAAGAAACCACAGTGCCCAGCCATGTTCTAAGCCCTCCCATCCTCCCTGGGCTTCTGGCAGCAGGAGTGAAAAGAGAGGAGCAGAGCACTGGGACCCGTTTGACAAAATCCGGCTTCCCACGGGAAAGTCTTTCTCCACGTGCAGACATGCTCCCAGGTGCCTGTGGCAAGGGGAAGGAAATGCCATACACTGACCTGGAAGAGACCACAGGGCCCAGGCACAGTCTGAACCCTTCCCTCATCCCGGCGGTTTTGCTAGCAGGAGTTCAACCCCAATGAACACAGCCCAGAGACCCCTGGGGCAAAAACGGCTTCCGATGAACAATAGGTGCTTGCGGTGGAAAAACTATCCCAAGTGGGGGTAGCAAGGTAAACAAAATTCCACACACGCAGGTGTAAGAAACAACATTGCCCAGGCATGGTATAAGCCCCTCACCTCGTCCCTGTGCTTTGGGGAGCCGGAGGGACAGCCGAGGCCCACGGCCCTGAGACCCCTTTGCAAAAAGCCGGCTTCCCACGGAAACAGTTTTCCTGAGGTGCAGACCCTCTCACTAATGGTTGTGGCAAGGTAAAGCAAATGCCCTCCACTTCTCGGGAAGAAACCACAGTGCCCAGCCATGTTCTAAGCCCTCCCATCCTCCCTGGGCTTCTGGCAGCACGAGTGAAAAGAGAGGAGCAGAGCACCGGGACCCGTTTGACAAAAACCGGCTTCCCACGGGAAAGTCTTTCTCCACGTGCAGACAGGCTCCCAGGTGCCTGTGGCAAGGGGAAGGAAATGCCATACACTGACCTGGAAGAGACCACAGGGCCCAGGCACAGTCTGAACCCTTCCCTCATCCCGGCGGTTTTGCTAGCCGGAGTTCAACCCCAAGGAACACAGCCCGGAGACCCCTGGGACAAAAACGGCTTCCGACGAACAATAGGTGCTTGCAGTTGAAAAACCTATCCCAAGTGGGGGTAGCCAGGTAAACAAAATGCCACACACCCAGGTGTAAGAACCAACATTGCCCAGGCATGGTCTAAGCCCCTCACCTCGTCCCTGTGATTTGGGGAGCCAGAGGGACACCCGAGGCCCACGTCCCTGAGACCCCTTTACAAAAAGCCGGCTTCCCACGGAAACAGTTTTCCTGAGGTGCAGACCCTCTCACAAGTGGTTGTGGCAAGGTAAAGCAAATGCCCTCCACTACTCTGGAAGAAACCACAGTGCCCAGCCATGTTCTAAGCCCTCCCATCCTCCCTGGGCTTCTGGCAGCAGGAGTGAAAAGAGAGGAGCAGAGCACTGGGACCCGTTTGACAAAAACCGGTTTCCCACGGGAAAGTCTTTCTCCACGTACAGACATGCTCCCAGGTGCCTGTGGCAAGGGGAAGGAAATGCCATACACTGACCTGGAAGAGACCACAGGGCCCAGGCACAGTCTGAACCCTTCCCTCATCCCGGCGGTTTTGCTAGCAGGAGTTCAACCCCAAGGAACACAGCCCGGAGACCCCTGGGGCAAATCGGCTTCCGACGAACAATAGGTGCTTGCAGTTGAAAAACCTATCCCAAGTGCGGGTAGCCAGGTAAACAAAATGCCACACACCCAGGTGTAAGAATCAACATTGCCCAGGCATAGTCTAAGCCCCTCACCTCGTCCCTGTGATGTGGGGAGCTGGAGGGACACCCGAGGCCCACGGCCCTGAGACCATTTTGCGAAAAGCAGGCTTCCCACGGAAACAGTTTTCCTGAGGTGCAGATCCTCTCACAAGTGGTTGTGGCAAGGTAAAGCAAATGCCCTCCACTTCTCTGGAAGAAACCACAGTGCCCAGCCATGTTCTAAGCCCTCCCATCCTCCCTGGGCTTCTGGCAGCAGGAGTGAAAAGAGAGGAGCAGAGCACTGGGACCCGTTTGACAAAAACCGGCTTCCCACGGGAAAGTCTTTCTCCAAGTGCAGACATGCTCCCAGGTACCTGTGGCAAGGGGAAGGAAATGCCATACACTGACCTGGAAGAGACCACAGGGCCCAGGCTCAATGTGAACCCTTCCCTCATCCCGCCGGTTTTGCTAGCAGGAGTTCAACCCCAACGAACACGGCCCGGAGACCCCTGGGGCAAAAACGGCTTCCGACGAACAATAGGTGCTTGCAGTTGAAAAACCTATCCCAAGTGGGGGTAGCCAGGTAAACAAAATGCCACACACCAAGGTGTAAGAAAAAACATTGCCCAGGCATGGTCTAAGCCCCTCACCTCGTCCCTGTGCTTTGGGGAGCCGGAGGGAGAGCCGAGGCCCGCGGCCCTGAGACCCTTTGCAAAAAGCCGGCTTCCCACGGAAACAGTTTTCCTGAGCTGCAGACCCTCTCACAAGTGGTTGCGGCAGGGTAAAGCAAATGCCATCTACTTCTCTGGAAGAAACCACAGTGCCCAGCCATGTTCTAAGCCCTCCCATCCTCCCTGGGCTTCTGGCAGCAGGAGTGAAAAGAGAGGAACAGAGCACTGGGACCCGTTTGACAAAAACCGGCTTCCCACGGGAAAGTCTTTCTCCACGTGCAGACATGCCCCCATGTGCCTGTGGCAAGGGGAAGGAAATGCCATACACTGACCTGGAAGAGACCACAGGGCCCAGGCACAGTCTGAACCCTTCCCTCATCCCGGCGGTTTTGCTAGCAGGAGTTCAACCCCAAAGAACACAGCCCAGAGACCCCTGGGGCAAAAACGGCTTCCGAGGAACAATAGGTGCTTGCTGTGGAAAACCTATCCCAAGTGGGGTTAGCCAGGTAAACAAAATACCACACACCCAGGTGTAAGAAACAGCATTGCCCAGGCATGGTCTAAGCCCCTCACCTCGTCCCTGTGCTTTGGGGAGCCGGAGGGACAGCCGAGGCCCACGGCCCTGAGACCCCTTTGCAAAAAGCCGGCTTCCCACGGAAACAGTTTTCCTGAGGTGCAGACCCTCTCACAAGTGGTTGTGGCAAGGTAAAGCAAATGCCCTCCACTTCTCTGGAAGAAACCACAGTGCCCAGCCATGTTCTAAGCCCTCCCATCCTCCCTGGGCTTCTGGCAGCAGGAGTGAAAAGAGAGGAGCAGAGCACTGGGACCCGTTTGACAAAAACCGGCTTCCCACGGGAAAGTCTTTCTCCACATACAGACAGGCTCCCAGGTGCCTGTGGCAAGGGGAAGGAAATGCCATACACTGACCTGGAAGAGACCACAGGGCCCAGGCACAGTCTGAACCCTTCCCTCATCCCGGCAATTTTGCTAGCAGGAGTTCAACCCCAAGGAACACAGCCCGGAGACCCCTGGGGCAAAAACGGCTTCCGACGAACAATAGGTGCTTGAAGTTGAAAAACCTATCCCAAGTGGGGGTAGCCAGGTAAACAAAATGCCAGACACCCAGGTGTAAGAAACAACATTGCCCAGGCATAGTCTAAGCCCCTCACCTCGTCCCTGTGCTTTGGGGAGCCGGAGGGACAGCCGAGGCCCACGGCCCTGAGACCCCTTTGCAAAAAGCCGGCTTCCCACGGAAACAGTTTTCCTGAGGTGCAGACCCTCTCAAAGTGGTTGTGGCAATGAAAAAAAAATGCCCTCCACTTCTCTGGAAGAAACCACAGTGCCCAGCCATGTTCTAAGCCCTCCCATCCTCCCTGGGCTTCTGGCAGCAGGAGTGAAAAGAGAGGAGCAGAGCACTGGGACCCGTTTGACAAAAACCGGCTTCCCACGGGAAAGTCTTTCTCCACGTGCAGACATGCTCCCAGGTGCCTGTGGCAAGGGGAAGGAAATGCCATACACTGACCTGGAAGAGACCACAGGGCCCAGGCACAGTCTGAACCCTTCCCTCATCCCGGCGGTTTTGCTAGCAGGAGTTCAACCCCAAGGAACACAGCCCGGAGACCCCTGGGGCAAAAACGGCTTCCGACAAACAATAGGTGCTTGCAGTTGAAAAACCTATCCCAAGTGGGGGTAGCCAGATAAACAAAATGCCACACACCCAGGTGTAAGAAACAACATTGCCCAGCCATGGTCTAAGCCCCTCACCTCGTCCCTGTGCTTTGGGGAGCCGGAGGGACACCCGAGGCCCACGGCCCTGAGACCCCTTTACAAAAAGCTGGCTTCCCACGGAAACAGTTTTCCTGAGGTGCAGACCCTCTCACAAGTGGTTGTGGCAATGTAAAGCAAATGCCCTCCACTTCTCTGGAAGAAACCACAGTGCCCAGCCATGTTCTAAGCCCTCCCATCCTCCCTGGGCTTCTGGCAGCAGGAGTGAAAAGAGAGGAGCAGAGCACTGGGACCCGTTTGACAAAACCGGCTTCCCACGGGAAAGTCTTTCTCCACGTGCAGACATGCTCCCAGGTGCCTGTGGCAAGGGGAAGGAAATGCCATACACTGACCTGGAAGAGACCACAGGGCCCATGCCCAATCTGAACCCTTCCCTCATCCCGGCGGTTTTGCTAGCAGGAGTTCAACCCCAAAGAACACAGCCCAGAGACCCCTGGGGCAAAAACGGCTTCCGAGGAACAATAGGTGCTTGCTGTGGAAAACCTATCCAAGTGGGGTTAGCCAGGTAAACAAAATACAACACACACAGGTGTAAGAAACAGCATTGCCCAGGCATGGTCTAAGCCCCTCACCTCGTCCCTGTGCTTTGGGGAGTCGGAGGGACAGCCGAGGCCCACGGCCCTGAGACCCCTTTGCAAAAAGCCGGCTTCCCACGGAAACAGTTTTCCTGAGGTGCAGACCCTCTCACAAGTGGTTGTGGCAAGGTAAAGCAAATTCCCTCCACATCTCTGGAAGAAACCACAGTGCCCAGCCATGTTCTAAGCCCTCCCATCCTCCCTGGGCTTCTGGCAGCAGGAGTGAAAAGAGAGGAGCAGAGCACTGGGACCCGTTTGACAAAAACCGGCTTCCCACGGGAAAGTCTTTCTCCACGTGCAGACATGCTCCCAGGTGCCTGTGGCAAGGGGAAGGAAATGCCATACACTGACCTGGAAGAGACCACAGGGCCCAGGCACAGTCTGAACCCTTCCCTCATCCCGGCGGTTTTGCTAGCAGGAGTTCAACCCCAACGAACACAGCCCGGAGACCCCAGGGCAAAAACGGCTTCCGACGAACAATAGGTGCTTGCAGTTGAAAAACCTATCCCAAGTGCGGGTAGCCAGGTAAACAAAATGCCACACACCGAGGTGTAAGAATCAACATTGCCCAGGCATAGTTTAAGCCCCTCACCTCGTCCCTGTGATATGGGGAGCCGGAGGGATACCCGAGGCCCACGGCCCTGAGACCATTTTGCGAAAACCAGGCTTCCCACTTAAACAGTTTTCCTGAGGTGCAGACCCTTTCACTAGTGGTTGTGGCAAGGTAAAGCAAATGCCCTCCACTTCTCTGGAAGAAACCACAGTGCCCAGCCATGTTCTAAGCCCTCCCATCCTCCCTGGGCTTCTGGCAGCAGGAGTGAAAAGAGAGGAGCAGAGCACTGGGACCCGTTTGACAAAAACCGGCTTCCCAAGGGAAAGTCTTTCTCCACGTGCAGACAGGCTCCCAGGTGCCTGTGGCAAGGGGAAGGAAATGCCATACACTGACCTGGAAGAGACCACAGGGCCCAGGCACAGTCTGAACCCTTCCCTCATCCCGGCGGTTTTGCTAGCAGGAGTTCAACCCCAAGGAACACAGCCCGGAGACCCCTGGGACAAAAACGGCTTCCGACAAACAATAGGTGCTTGCAGTTGAAAAACCTATCCCAAGTGGGGGTAGCCAGGTAAACAAAATGCCACACACCCAGGTGTAAGAAACAACATTGCCCAGGCATGGTCTAAGCCCCTCACCTCGTCCCTGTGATTTGGGGAGCCGGAGGGACACCCGAGGCCCACGTCCCTGAGACCCGTTTGCAAAAAGCCGGCTTCCCACGGAAACAGTTTTCCTGAGGTGCAGACCCTCTCACAAGTGGTTGTGGCAATGTAAAGCAAATGCCCTCCACTTCTCTGGAAGAAACCACAGTGCCCAGCCATGTTCTAAGCCCTCCCATCCTCCCTGGGCTTCTGGCAGCAGGAGTGAAAAGAGAGGAGCAGAGCACTGGGACCCGTTTGACAAAAACCGGCTTCCCACGGGAAAGTCTTTCTCCACGTACAGACATGCTCCCAGGTGCCTGTGGCAAGGGGAAGGAAATGCCATACACTGACCTGGAAGAGACCACAGGGCCCAGGCACAGTCTGAACCCTTCCCTCATCCCGGCGGTTTTGCTAGCAGGAGTTCAACCCCAAGGAACACAGCCCGGAGACCCCTGGGGCAAAAACGGCTTCCGACGAACAATAGGTGCTTGCAGTTGAAAAACCTATCCCAAGTGGGGGTAGCCAGGTAAACAAAATGCCACACACCCAGGTATAAGAAACAACATTGCCCAGGCATGGTCTAAGCCCCTCACCTCGTCCCTGTGCTTTGGGGAGCCGGAGGGACACCAGAGGCCCATGGCCCTGAGACCCTTTGCAGAAAGCCGGCTTCCCACGGAAACAGTTTTCCTGAGTTGCAGACCCTCTCACAAGTGGTTGCGGCAAGGTAAAGCAAATGCCATCTACTTCTCTGGAAGAAACCACAGTGCCCAGCCATGTTCTAAGCCCTCCCATCCTCCCTGGGCTTCTGGCAGCAGGAGTGAAAAGAGAGGAACAGAGCACTGGGACCTGTTTGACAAAAACCGGCTTCCCACGGGGAAGTCTTTCTCCACGTGCAGACATGCCCCCAGGTGCCTGTGGCAAGGGGAAGGAAATGCCATACAATGACCTGGAAGAGACCACAGGGCCCAGGCACAGTCTGAACCCTTCCCTCATCCCGGCGGTTTTGCTAGCAGGAGTTCAACCCCAACGAACACAGCCCGGAGACCCCTGGGGCAAAAACGGCATCCGAGGAACAATAGGTGCTTGCAGTTGAAAAACCTATCCCAAGTGCGGATAGCCAGGTAAACAAAATGCCACACACCCAGGTGTAAGAATCAACATTGCCCAGGCGTGGTCTGAGCCCCTCACCTCGTCCCTGTGATTTGGGGAGCCGGAGGGACACCCGAGGCCCACGGCCCTGAGACCCCTTTGCAAAAAGCCGGCTTCCCACGGAAACAGTTTTCCTGAGGTGCAGACCCTCTCACAAGTGGTTGTGGCAATGTAAAGCAGATGCCCTCCACTTCTCTGGAAGAAACCACAGTGCCCAGCCATGTTCTAAGCCCTCCCATCCTCCCTGGGCTTCTGGCAGCAGGAGTGAAAAGAGAGGAGCAGAGCACTGGGACCCGTTTGACAAAAACCGGCTTCCCACGGGAAAGTCTTTCTCCACGTGCAGACATGCTCCCAGGTGCCTGTGGCAAGGGGAAGGAAATGCCATACAATGACCTGGAAGAGACCACAGGGCCCAGGCACAGTCTGAACCCTTCCCTCATCCCGGCGGTTTTGCTAGCAGGAGTTCAACCCCAAGGAACACAGCCCGGAGACCCCTGGGGCAAAAACGGCTTCCGACGAACAATAGGTGCTTGCGGTGGAAAAACTATCCCAAGCGGGGGTAGGGAGGTAAACAAAATGCCACACACCCAGGTGTAAGAAACAACATTGCTCAGGCATGGTCTAAGCCCCTCCCCTCGTCCCTGTGATTTGGGGGGCCGGAGGGACAGCCGAGGCCCACGGCCCTGAGACCCCTTTGCGAAAAGCAGGCTTCCCACGGAAACAGTTTTCCTGAGGTGCAGACCCTCTCACAAGTGGTTGTGGCAAGGTAAAGCAAATGTCCTCCACTTCTCTGAAAGAAACCACAGTGCCCAGCCATGTTCTAAGCCCTCCCATCCTCCCTGGGCTTCTGGCAGCAGGAGTGAAAAGAGAGGAGCAGAGCACTGGGACCCGTTTGACAAAAACCGGCTTCCCACGGGAAAGTCTTTCTCCACGTGCCGACATGCTCCCAGGTGCCTGTGGCAAGGGGAAGGAAATGCCATACAATGATCTGGAAGAGACCACAGGGCCCAGGCACAGTCTGAACCCTTCCCTCATCCCGGCGGTTTTGCTAGCAGGAGTTCAACCCCAAGGAACACAGCCCGGAGACCCCTGGGGCAAAAACGGCTTCCGACGAACAATAGGTGCTTGCGGTGGAAAAACTATCCCAAGTGGGGGTAGCAAGGTAAACAAAATTCCACACACCCAGGTGTAAGAAACAACATTGCCCAGGCATGGTATAAGCCCCTCACCTCGTCCCTGTGCTTTGGGGAGCCGGAGGGACAGCCGAGGCCCACGGCCCTGAGACCCGTTTGCAAAAAGCCGGCTTCCCACGGAAACAGTTTTCCTGAGGTGCAGACCCTCTCACTAGTGGTTGTGGCAAGGTAAAGCAAATGCCCTCCACTTCTCTGGAAGAAACCACAGTGCCCAGCCATGTTCTAAGCCCTCCCATCCTCCCTGGGCTTCTGGCAGCAGGAGTGAAAAGAGAGGAGCAGAGCACTGGGACCCGTTTGACAAAAACCGGCTTCCCACGGGAAAGTCTTTCTCCAAGTGCAGACATGCTCCCAGGTACCTGTGGCAAGGGGAAGGAAATGCCATACACTGACCTGTAAGAGACCACAGGGCCCAGGCTCAATGTGAACCCTTCCCTCATCCCGGCGGTTTTGCTAGCAGGAGTTCAACCCCAACGAACACGGCCCGGAGACTCCTGGGGCAAAAACAGCTTCCGACGAACAATAGGTGCTTGCAGTTGAAAAACCTATCCCAAGTGGGGGTAGCCAGGTAAACAAAATGCCACACACCCAGGTGTAAGAAACAACATTGCCCAGGCATGGTCTAAGCCCCTCACCTCGTCCCTGTGCTTTGGGGAGCCGGAGGGACAGCCGAGGCCTGCGGCCCTGAGACCCTTTGCAAAAAGCCGGCTTCCCACGGAAACAGTTTTCCTGAGTTGCAGACCCTCTCACAAGTGGTTGCGGGAAGGTAAAGCAAATGCCATCTACTTCTCTGGAAGAAACCACAGTGCCCAGCCATGTTCTAAGCCCTCCCATCCTCCCTGGGCTTCTGGCAGCAGGAGTGAAAAGAGAGGAGCAGAGCACTGGGACCCGTTTGACAAAAACCGGCTTCCCACGGGAAAGTCTTTCTCCACGTGCAGACATGCTCCCACGTGCCTGTGGCAAGGGGAAGGAAATGCCATACACTGACCTGGAAGAGAACACAGGGCCCATGCACAATCTGAACCCTTCCCTCATCCCGGCGGTTTTGCTAGCAGGAGTTCAAACCCAACGAACACAGCCCAGAGACCCCTGGGGCAAAAACGGCTTCCGATGAACAATAGGTGCTTGCGGTGGAAAAACTATCCCAAGTGGGGGTAGCAAGGTAAACAAAATTCCACACACGCAGGTGTAAGAAACAACATTGCCCAGGCATGGTATAAGCCCCTCACCTCGTCCCTGTGCTTTGGGGAGCCGGAGGGACAGCCGAGGCCCACGGCCCTGAGACCCCTTTGCAAAAAGCCGGCTTCCCACGGAAACAGTTTTCCTGAGGTGCAGACCCTCTCACTAATGGTTGTGGCAAGGTAAAGCAAATGCCCTCCACTTCTCGGGAAGAAACCACAGTGCCCAGCCATGTTCTAAGCCCTCCCATCCTCCCTGGGCTTCTGGCAGCACGAGTGAAAAGAGAGGAGCAGAGCACCGGGACCCGTTTGACAAAAACCGGCTTCCCACGGGAAAGTCTTTCTCCACGTGCAGACAGGCTCCCAGGTGCCTGTGGCAAGGGGAAGGAAATGCCATACACTGACCTGGAAGAGACCACAGGGCCCAGGCACAGTCTGAACCCTTCCCTCATCCCGGCGGTTTTGCTAGCCGGAGTTCAACCCCAAGGAACACAGCCCGGAGACCCCTGGGACAAAAACGGCTTCCGACGAACAATAGGTGCTTGCAGTTGAAAAACCTATCCCAAGTGGGGGTAGCCAGGTAAACAAAATGCCACACACCCAGGTGTAAGAACCAACATTGCCCAGGCATGGTCTAAGCCCCTCACCTCGTCCCTGTGATTTGGGGAGCCAGAGGGACACCCGAGGCCCACGTCCCTGAGACCCCTTTACAAAAAGCCGGCTTCCCACGGAAACAGTTTTCCTGAGGTGCAGACCCTCTCACAAGTGGTTGTGGCAAGGGAAAGCAAATGCCCTCCACTACTCTGGAAGAAACCACAGTGCCCAGCCATGTTCTAAGCCCTCCCATCCTCCCTGGGCTTCTGGCAGCAGGAGTGAAAAGAGAGGAGCAGAGCACTGGGACCCGTTTGACAAAAACCGGTTTCCCACGGGAAAGTCTTTCTCCACGTACAGACATGCTCCCAGGTGCCTGTGGCAAGGGGAAGGAAATGCCATACACTGACCTGGAAGAGACCACAGGGCCCAGGCACAGTCTGAACCCTTCCCTCATCCCGGCGGTTTTGCTAGCAGGAGTTCAACCCCAAGGAACACAGCCCGGAGACCCCTGGGGCAAAAACGTCTTCCGACGAACAAGAGGTGCTTGCAGTTGAAAAACCTATCCCAAGTGCGGGTAGCCAGGTAAACAAAATGCCACACACCCAGGTGTAAGAATCAACATTGCCCAGGCATAGTCTAAGCCCCTCACCTCGTCCCTGTGATGTGGGGAGCTGGAGGGACACCCGAGGCCCACGGCCCTGAGACCATTTTGCGAAAAGCAGGCTTCCCACGGAAACAGTTTTCCTGAGGTGCAGATCCTCTCACAAGTGGTTGTGGCAAGGTAAAGCAAATGCCCTCCACTTCTCTGGAAGAAACCACAGTGCCCAGCCATGTTCTAAGCCCTCCCATCCTCCCTGGGCTTCTGGCAGCAGGAGTGAAAAGAGAGGAGCAGAGCACTGGGACCCGTTTGACAAAAACCGGCTTCCCACGGGAAAGTCTTTCTCCAAGTGCAGACATGCTCCCAGGTACCTGTGGCAAGGGGAAGGAAATGCCATACACTGACCTGGAAGAGACCACAGGGCCCAGGCTCAATGTGAACCCTTCCCTCATCCCGCCGGTTTTGCTAGCAGGAGTTCAACCCCAACGAACACGGCCCGGAGACCCCTGGGGCAAAAACGGCTTCCGACGAACAATAGGTGCTTGCTGTGGAAAACCTATCCCAAGTGGGGTTAGCCAGGTAAACAAAATACCACACACCCAGGTGTAAGAAACAGCATTGCCCAGGCATGGTCTAAGCCCCTCACCTCGTCCCTGTGCTTTGGGGAGCCGGAGGGACAGCCGAGGCCCACGGCCCTGAGACCCCTTTGCAAAAAGCCGGCTTCCCACGGAAACAGTTTTCCTGAGGTGCAGACCCTCTCACAAGTGGTTGTGGCAAGGTAAAGCAAATGCCCTCCACTTCTCTGGAAGAAACCACAGTGCCCAGCCATGTTCTAAGCCCTCCCATCCTCCCTGGGCTTCTGGCAGCAGGAGTGAAAAGAGAGGAGCAGAGCACTGGGACCCGTTTGACAAAAACCGGCTTCCCACGGGAAAGTCTTTCTCCACATACAGACAGGCTCCCAGGTGCCTGTGGCAAGGGGAAGGAAATGCCATACACTGACCTGGAAGAGACCACAGGGCCCAGGCACAGTCTGAACCCTTCCCTCATCCCGGCAATTTTGCTAGCAGGAGTTCAACCCCAAGGAACACAGCCCGGAGACCCCTGGGGCAAAAACGGCTTCCGACGAACAATAGGTGCTTGAAGTTGAAAAACCTATCCCAAGTGGGGGTAGCCAGGTAAACAAAATGCCAGACACCCAGGTGTAAGAAACAACATTGCCCAGGCATAGTCTAAGCCCCTCACCTCGTCCCTGTGCTTTGGGGAGCCGGAGGGACAGCCGAGGCCCACGGCCCTGAGACCCCTTTGCAAAAAGCCGGCTTCCCACGGAAACAGTTTTCCTGAGGTGCAGACCCTCTCAAAGTGGTTGTGGCAATGAAAAAAAAATGCCCTCCACTTCTCTGGAAGAAACCACAGTGCCCAGCCATGTTCTAAGCCCTCCCATCCTCCCTGGGCTTCTGGCAGCAGGAGTGAAAAGAGAGGAGCAGAGCACTGGGACCCGTTTGACAAAAACCGGCTTCCCACGGGAAAGTCTTTCTCCACGTGCAGACATGCTCCCAGGTGCCTGTGGCAAGGGGAAGGAAATGCCATACACTGACCTGGAAGAGACCACAGGGCCCAGGCACAGTCTGAACCCTTCCCTCATCCCGGCGGTTTTGCTAGCAGGAGTTCAACCCCAAGGAACACAGCCCGGAGACCCCTGGGGCAAAAACGGCTTCCGACAAACAATAGGTGCTTGCAGTTGAAAAACCTATCCCAAGTGGGGGTAGCCAGGTAAACAAAATGCCACACACCCAGGTGTAAGAAACAACATTGCCCAGGCATGGTCTAAGCCCCTCACCTCGTCCCTGTGATTTGGGGAGCCGGAGGGACACCCGAGGCCCACGTCCCTGAGACCCGTTTGCAAAAAGCCGGCTTCCCACGGAAACAGTTTTCCTGAGGTGCAGACCCTCTCACAAGTGGTTGTGGCAATGTAAAGCAAATGCCCTCCACTTCTCTGGAAGAAACCACAGTGCCCAGCCATGTTCTAAGCCCTCCCATCCTCCCTGGGCTTCTGGCAGCAGGAGTGAAAAGAGAGGAGCAGAGCACTGGGACCCGTTTGACAAAAACCGGCTTCCCACGGGAAAGTCTTTCTCCACGTACAGACATGCTCCCAGGTGCCTGTGGCAAGGGGAAGGAAATGCCATACACTGACCTGGAAGAGACCACAGGGCCCAGGCACAGTCTGAACCCTTCCCTCATCCCGGCGGTTTTGCTAGCAGGAGTTCAACCCCAAGGAACACAGCCCGGAGACCCCTGGGGCAAAAACGGCTTCCGACGAACAATAGGTGCTTGCAGTTGAAAAACCTATCCCAAGTGGGGGTAGCCAGGTAAACAAAATGCCACACACCCAGGTATAAGAAACAACATTGCCCAGGCATGGTCTAAGCCCCTCACCTCGTCCCTGTGCTTTGGGGAGCCGGAGGGACACCAGAGGCCCATGGCCCTGAGACCCTTTGCAGAAAGCCGGCTTCCCACGGAAACAGTTTTCCTGAGTTGCAGACCCTCTCACAAGTGGTTGCGGCAAGGTAAAGCAAATGCCATCTACTTCTCTGGAAGAAACCACAGTGCCCAGCCATGTTCTAAGCCCTCCCATCCTCCCTGGGCTTCTGGCAGCAGGAGTGAAAAGAGAGGAACAGAGCACTGGGACCTGTTTGACAAAAACCGGCTTCCCACGGGGAAGTCTTTCTCCACGTGCAGACATGCCCCCAGGTGCCTGTGGCAAGGGGAAGGAAATGCCATACAATGACCTGGAAGAGACCACAGGGCCCAGGCACAGTCTGAACCCTTCCCTCATCCCGGCGGTTTTGCTAGCAGGAGTTCAACCCCAACGAACACAGCCCGGAGACCCCTGGGGCAAAAACGGCATCCGAGGAACAATAGGTGCTTGCAGTTGAAAAACCTATCCCAAGTGCGGATAGCCAGGTAAACAAAATGCCACACACCCAGGTGTAAGAATCAACATTGCCCAGGCGTGGTCTGAGCCCCTCACCTCGTCCCTGTGATTTGGGGAGCCGGAGGGACACCCGAGGCCCACGGCCCTGAGACCCCTTTGCAAAAAGCCGGCTTCCCACGGAAACAGTTTTCCTGAGGTGCAGACCCTCTCACAAGTGGTTGTGGCAATGTAAAGCAGATGCCCTCCACTTCTCTGGAAGAAACCACAGTGCCCAGCCATGTTCTAAGCCCTCCCATCCTCCCTGGGCTTCTGGCAGCAGGAGTGAAAAGAGAGGAGCAGAGCACTGGGACCCGTTTGACAAAAACCGGCTTCCCACGGGAAAGTCTTTCTCCACGTGCAGACATGCTCCCAGGTGCCTGTGGCAAGGGGAAGGAAATGCCATACAATGACCTGGAAGAGACCACAGGGCCCAGGCACAGTCTGAACCCTTCCCTCATCCCGGCGGTTTTGCTAGCAGGAGTTCAACCCCAAGGAACACAGCCCGGAGACCCCTGGGGCAAAAACGGCTTCCGACGAACAATAGGTGCTTGCGGTGGAAAAACTATCCCAAGCGGGGGTAGGGAGGTAAACAAAATGCCACACACCCAGGTGTAAGAAACAACATTGCTCAGGCATGGTCTAAGCCCCTCCCCTCGTCCCTGTGATTTGGGGGGCCGGAGGGACAGCCGAGGCCCACGGCCCTGAGACCCCTTTGCGAAAAGCAGGCTTCCCACGGAAACAGTTTTCCTGAGGTGCAGACCCTCTCACAAGTGGTTGTGGCAAGGTAAAGCAAATGTCCTCCACTTCTCTGAAAGAAACCACAGTGCCCAGCCATGTTCTAAGCCCTCCCATCCTCCCTGGGCTTCTGGCAGCAGGAGTGAAAAGAGAGGAGCAGAGCACTGGGACCCGTTTGACAAAAACCGGCTTCCCACGGGAAAGTCTTTCTCCACGTGCCGACATGCTCCCAGGTGCCTGTGGCAAGGGGAAGGAAATGCCATACAATGATCTGGAAGAGACCACAGGGCCCAGGCACAGTCTGAACCCTTCCCTCATCCCGGCGGTTTTGCTAGCAGGAGTTCAACCCCAAGGAACACAGCCCGGAGACCCCTGGGGCAAAAACGGCTTCCGACGAACAATAGGTGCTTGCGGTGGAAAAACTATCCCAAGTGGGGGTAGCAAGGTAAACAAAATTCCACACACCCAGGTGTAAGAAACAACATTGCCCAGGCATGGTATAAGCCCCTCACCTCGTCCCTGTGCTTTGGGGAGCCGGAGGGACAGCCGAGGCCCACGGCCCTGAGACCCGTTTGCAAAAAGCCGGCTTCCCACGGAAACAGTTTTCCTGAGGTGCAGACCCTCTCACTAGTGGTTGTGGCAAGGTAAAGCAAATGCCCTCCACTTCTCTGGAAGAAACCACAGTGCCCAGCCATGTTCTAAGCCCTCCCATCCTCCCTGGGCTTCTGGCAGCAGGAGTGAAAAGAGAGGAGCAGAGCACTGGGACCCGTTTGACAAAAACCGGCTTCCCACGGGAAAGTCTTTCTCCAAGTGCAGACATGCTCCCAGGTACCTGTGGCAAGGGGAAGGAAATGCCATACACTGACCTGTAAGAGACCACAGGGCCCAGGCTCAATGTGAACCCTTCCCTCATCCCGGCGGTTTTGCTAGCAGGAGTTCAACCCCAACGAACACGGCCCGGAGACTCCTGGGGCAAAAACAGCTTCCGACGAACAATAGGTGCTTGCAGTTGAAAAACCTATCCCAAGTGGGGGTAGCCAGGTAAACAAAATGCCACACACCCAGGTGTAAGAAACAACATTGCCCAGGCATGGTCTAAGCCCCTCACCTCGTCCCTGTGCTTTGGGGAGCCGGAGGGACAGCCGAGGCCTGCGGCCCTGAGACCCTTTGCAAAAAGCCGGCTTCCCACGGAAACAGTTTTCCTGAGTTGCAGACCCTCTCACAAGTGGTTGCGGGAAGGTAAAGCAAATGCCATCTACTTCTCTGGAAGAAACCACAGTGCCCAGCCATGTTCTAAGCCCTCCCATCCTCCCTGGGCTTCTGGCAGCAGGAGTGAAAAGAGAGGAGCAGAGCACTGGGACCCGTTTGACAAAAACCGGCTTCCCACGGGAAAGTCTTTCTCCACGTGCAGACATGCTCCCACGTGCCTGTGGCAAGGGGAAGGAAATGCCATACACTGACCTGGAAGAGAACACAGGGCCCATGCACAATCTGAACCCTTCCCTCATCCCGGCGGTTTTGCTAGCAGGAGTTCAAACCCAACGAACACAGCCCAGAGACCCCTGGGGCAAAAACGGCTTCCGATGAACAATAGGTGCTTGCGGTGGAAAAACTATCCCAAGTGGGGGTAGCAAGGTAAACAAAATTCCACACACGCAGGTGTAAGAAACAACATTGCCCAGGCATGGTATAAGCCCCTCACCTCGTCCCTGTGCTTTGGGGAGCCGGAGGGACAGCCGAGGCCCACGGCCCTGAGACCCCTTTGCAAAAAGCCGGCTTCCCACGGAAACAGTTTTCCTGAGGTGCAGACCCTCTCACTAATGGTTGTGGCAAGGTAAAGCAAATGCCCTCCACTTCTCGGGAAGAAACCACAGTGCCCAGCCATGTTCTAAGCCCTCCCATCCTCCCTGGGCTTCTGGCAGCACGAGTGAAAAGAGAGGAGCAGAGCACCGGGACCCGTTTGACAAAAACCGGCTTCCCACGGGAAAGTCTTTCTCCACGTGCAGACAGGCTCCCAGGTGCCTGTGGCAAGGGGAAGGAAATGCCATACACTGACCTGGAAGAGACCACAGGGCCCAGGCACAGTCTGAACCCTTCCCTCATCCCGGCGGTTTTGCTAGCCGGAGTTCAACCCCAAGGAACACAGCCCGGAGACCCCTGGGACAAAAACGGCTTCCGACGAACAATAGGTGCTTGCAGTTGAAAAACCTATCCCAAGTGGGGGTAGCCAGGTAAACAAAATGCCACACACCCAGGTGTAAGAACCAACATTGCCCAGGCATGGTCTAAGCCCCTCACCTCGTCCCTGTGATTTGGGGAGCCAGAGGGACACCCGAGGCCCACGTCCCTGAGACCCCTTTACAAAAAGCCGGCTTCCCACGGAAACAGTTTTCCTGAGGTGCAGACCCTCTCACAAGTGGTTGTGGCAAGGGAAAGCAAATGCCCTCCACTACTCTGGAAGAAACCACAGTGCCCAGCCATGTTCTAAGCCCTCCCATCCTCCCTGGGCTTCTGGCAGCAGGAGTGAAAAGAGAGGAGCAGAGCACTGGGACCCGTTTGACAAAAACCGGTTTCCCACGGGAAAGTCTTTCTCCACGTACAGACATGCTCCCAGGTGCCTGTGGCAAGGGGAAGGAAATGCCATACACTGACCTGGAAGAGACCACAGGGCCCAGGCACAGTCTGAACCCTTCCCTCATCCCGGCGGTTTTGCTAGCAGGAGTTCAACCCCAAGGAACACAGCCCGGAGACCCCTGGGGCAAAAACGTCTTCCGACGAACAAGAGGTGCTTGCAGTTGAAAAACCTATCCCAAGTGCGGGTAGCCAGGTAAACAAAATGCCACACACCCAGGTGTAAGAATCAACATTGCCCAGGCATAGTCTAAGCCCCTCACCTCGTCCCTGTGATGTGGGGAGCTGGAGGGACACCCGAGGCCCACGGCCCTGAGACCATTTTGCGAAAAGCAGGCTTCCCACGGAAACAGTTTTCCTGAGGTGCAGATCCTCTCACAAGTGGTTGTGGCAAGGTAAAGCAAATGCCCTCCACTTCTCTGGAAGAAACCACAGTGCCCAGCCATGTTCTAAGCCCTCCCATCCTCCCTGGGCTTCTGGCAGCAGGAGTGAAAAGAGAGGAGCAGAGCACTGGGACCCGTTTGACAAAAACCGGCTTCCCACGGGAAAGTCTTTCTCCAAGTGCAGACATGCTCCCAGGTACCTGTGGCAAGGGGAAGGAAATGCCATACACTGACCTGGAAGAGACCACAGGGCCCAGGCTCAATGTGAACCCTTCCCTCATCCCGCCGGTTTTGCTAGCAGGAGTTCAACCCCAACGAACACGGCCCGGAGACCCCTGGGGCAAAAACGGCTTCCGACGAACAATAGGTGCTTGCTGTGGAAAACCTATCCCAAGTGGGGTTAGCCAGGTAAACAAAATACCACACACCCAGGTGTAAGAAACAGCATTGCCCAGGCATGGTCTAAGCCCCTCACCTCGTCCCTGTGCTTTGGGGAGCCGGAGGGACAGCCGAGGCCCACGGCCCTGAGACCCCTTTGCAAAAAGCCGGCTTCCCACGGAAACAGTTTTCCTGAGGTGCAGACCCTCTCACAAGTGGTTGTGGCAAGGTAAAGCAAATGCCCTCCACTTCTCTGGAAGAAACCACAGTGCCCAGCCATGTTCTAAGCCCTCCCATCCTCCCTGGGCTTCTGGCAGCAGGAGTGAAAAGAGAGGAGCAGAGCACTGGGACCCGTTTGACAAAAACCGGCTTCCCACGGGAAAGTCTTTCTCCACATACAGACAGGCTCCCAGGTGCCTGTGGCAAGGGGAAGGAAATGCCATACACTGACCTGGAAGAGACCACAGGGCCCAGGCACAGTCTGAACCCTTCCCTCATCCCGGCAATTTTGCTAGCAGGAGTTCAACCCCAAGGAACACAGCCCGGAGACCCCTGGGGCAAAAACGGCTTCCGACGAACAATAGGTGCTTGAAGTTGAAAAACCTATCCCAAGTGGGGGTAGCCAGGTAAACAAAATGCCAGACACCCAGGTGTAAGAAACAACATTGCCCAGGCATAGTCTAAGCCCCTCACCTCGTCCCTGTGCTTTGGGGAGCCGGAGGGACAGCCGAGGCCCACGGCCCTGAGACCCCTTTGCAAAAAGCCGGCTTCCCACGGAAACAGTTTTCCTGAGGTGCAGACCCTCTCAAAGTGGTTGTGGCAATGAAAAAAAAATGCCCTCCACTTCTCTGGAAGAAACCACAGTGCCCAGCCATGTTCTAAGCCCTCCCATCCTCCCTGGGCTTCTGGCAGCAGGAGTGAAAAGAGAGGAGCAGAGCACTGGGACCCGTTTGACAAAAACCGGCTTCCCACGGGAAAGTCTTTCTCCACGTGCAGACATGCTCCCAGGTGCCTGTGGCAAGGGGAAGGAAATGCCATACACTGACCTGGAAGAGACCACAGGGCCCAGGCACAGTCTGAACCCTTCCCTCATCCCGGCGGTTTTGCTAGCAGGAGTTCAACCCCAAGGAACACAGCCCGGAGACCCCTGGGGCAAAAACGGCTTCCGACAAACAATAGGTGCTTGCAGTTGAAAAACCTATCCCAAGTGGGGGTAGCCAGATAAACAAAATGCCACACACCCAGGTGTAAGAAACAACATTGCCCAGCCATGGTCTAAGCCCCTCACCTCGTCCCTGTGCTTTGGGGAGCCGGAGGGACACCCGAGGCCCACGGCCCTGAGACCCCTTTACAAAAAGCTGGCTTCCCACGGAAACAGTTTTCCTGAGGTGCAGACCCTCTCACAAGTGGTTGTGGCAATGTAAAGCAAATGCCCTCCACTTCTCTGGAAGAAACCACAGTGCCCAGCCATGTTCTAAGCCCTCCCATCCTCCCTGGGCTTCTGGCAGCAGGAGTGAAAAGAGAGGAGCAGAGCACTGGGACCCGTTTGACAAAACCGGCTTCCCACGGGAAAGTCTTTCTCGACGTGCAGACATGCTCCCAGGTGCCTGTGGCAAGGGGAAGGAAATGCCATACACTGACCTGGAAGAGACCACAGGGCCCATGCCCAATCTGAACCCTTCCCTCATCCCGGCGGTTTTGCTAGCAGGAGTTCAACCCCAAAGAACACAGCCCAGAGACCCCTGGGGCAAAAACGGCTTCCGAGGAACAATAGGTGCTTGCTGTGGAAAACCTATCCAAGTGGGGTTAGCCAGGTAAACAAAATACAACACACACAGGTGTAAGAAACAGCATTGCCCAGGCATGGTCTAAGCCCCTCACCTCGTCCCTGTGCTTTGGGGAGTCGGAAGGACAGCCGAGGCCCACGGCCCTGAGACCCCTTTGCAAAAAGCCGGCTTCCCACGGAAACAGTTTTCCTGAGGTGCAGACCCTCTCACAAGTGGTTGTGGCAAGGTAAAGCAAATTCCCTCCACATCTCTGGAAGAAACCACAGTGCCCAGCCATGTTCTAAGCCCTCCCATCCTCCCTGGGCTTCTGGCAGCAGGAGTGAAAAGAGAGGAGCAGAGCACTGGGACCCGTTTGACAAAAACCGGCTTCCCACGGGAAAGTCTTTCTCCACGTGCAGACATGCTCCCAGGTGCCTGTGGCAAGGGGAAGGAAATGCCATACACTGACCTGGAAGAGACCACAGGGCCCAGGCACAGTCTGAACCCTTCCCTCATCCCGGCGGTTTTGCTAGCAGGAGTTCAACCCCAACGAACACAGCCCGGAGACCCCAGGGCAAAAACGGCTTCCGACGAACAATAGGTGCTTGCAGTTGAAAAACCTATCCCAAGTGCGGGTAGCCAGGTAAACAAAATGCCACACACCGAGGTGTAAGAATCAACATTGCCCAGGCATAGTTTAAGCCCCTCACCTCGTCCCTGTGATATGGGGAGCCGGAGGGATACCCGAGGCCCACGGCCCTGAGACCATTTTGCGAAAACCAGGCTTCCCACTTAAACAGTTTTCCTGAGGTGCAGACCCTTTCACTAGTGGTTGTGGCAAGGTAAAGCAAATGCCCTCCACTTCTCTGGAAGAAACCACAGTGCCCAGCCATGTTCTAAGCCCTCCCATCCTCCCTGGGCTTCTGGCAGCAGGAGTGAAAAGAGAGGAGCAGAGCACTGGGACCCGTTTGACAAAAACCGGCTTCCCAAGGGAAAGTCTTTCTCCACGTGCAGACAGGCTCCCAGGTGCCTGTGGCAAGGGGAAGGAAATGCCATACACTGACCTGGAAGAGACCACAGGGCCCAGGCACAGTCTGAACCCTTCCCTCATCCCGGCGGTTTTGCTAGCAGGAGTTCAACCCCAAGGAACACAGCCCGGAGACCCCTGGGACAAAAACGGCTTCCGACAAACAATAGGTGCTTGCAGTTGAAAAACCTATCCCAAGTGGGGGTAGCCAGGTAAACAAAATGCCACACACCCAGGTGTAAGAAACAACATTGCCCAGGCATGGTCTAAGCCCCTCACCTCGTCCCTGTGATTTGGGGAGCCGGAGGGACACCCGAGGCCCACGTCCCTGAGACCCGTTTGCAAAAAGCCGGCTTCCCACGGAAACAGTTTTCCTGAGGTGCAGACCCTCTCACAAGTGGTTGTGGCAATGTAAAGCAAATGCCCTCCACTTCTCTGGAAGAAACCACAGTGCCCAGCCATGTTCTAAGCCCTCCCATCCTCCCTGGGCTTCTGGCAGCAGGAGTGAAAAGAGAGGAGCAGAGCACTGGGACCCGTTTGACAAAAACCGGCTTCCCACGGGAAAGTCTTTCTCCACGTACAGACATGCTCCCAGGTGCCTGTGGCAAGGGGAAGGAAATGCCATACACTGACCTGGAAGAGACCACAGGGCCCAGGCACAGTCTGAACCCTTCCCTCATCCCGGTGGTTTTGCTAGCAGGAGTTCAACCCCAAGGAACACAGCCCGGAGACCCCTGGGGCAAAAACGGCTTCCGACGAACAATAGGTGCTTGCAGTTGAAAAACCTATCCCAAGTGGGGGTAGCCAGGTAAACAAAATGCCACACACCCAGGTATAAGAAACAACATTGCCCAGGCATGGTCTAAGCCCCTCACCTCGTCCCTGTGCTTTGGGGAGCCGGAGGGACACCAGAGGCCCATGGCCCTGAGACCCTTTGCAGAAAGCCGGCTTCCCACGGAAACAGTTTTCCTGAGTTGCAGACCCTCTCACAAGTGGTTGCGGCAAGGTAAAGCAAATGCCAACTACTTCTCTGGAAGAAACCACAGTGCCCAGCCATGTTCTAAGCCCTCCCATCCTCCCTGGGCTTCTGGCAGCAGGAGTGAAAAGAGAGGAACAGAGCACTGGGACCTGTTTGACAAAAACCGGCTTCCCACGGGGAAGTCTTTCTCCACATGCAGACATGCCCCCAGGTGCCTGTGGCAAGGGGAAGGAAATGCCATACAATGACCTGGAAGAGACCACAGGGCCCAGGCACAGTCTGAACCCTTCCCTCATCCCGGCGGTTTTGCTAGCAGGAGTTCAACCCCAACGAACACAGCCCGGAGACCCCTGGGGCAAAAACGGCATCCGAGGAACAATAGGTGCTTGCAGTTGAAAAACCTATCCCAACTGCGGATAGCCAGGTAAACAAAATGCCACACACCCAGGTGTAAGAATCAACATTGCCCAGGCGTGGTCTGAGCCCCTCACCTCGTCCCTGTGATTTGGGGAGCCGGAGGGACACCCGAGGCCCACGGCCCTGAGACCATTTTACAAAAAGCCGGCTTCCCACGGAAACAGTTTTCCTGAGGTGCAGACCCTCTCACAAGTGGTTGTGGCAATGTAAAGCAGATGCCCTCCACATCTCTGGAAGAAACCACAGTGCCCAGCCATGTTCTAAGCCCTCCCATCCTCCCTGGGCTTCTGGCAGCAGGAGTGAAAAGAGAGGAGCAGAGCACTGGGACCCGTTTGACAAAAACCGGCTTCCCACGGGAAAGTCTTTCTCCACGTGCAGACATGCTCCCAGGTGCCTGTGGCAAGGGGAAGGAAATGCCATACACTGACCTGGAAGAGACCACAGGGCCCAGGCACAGTCTGAACCCTTCCCTCATCCCGGCGGTTTTGCTAGCAGGAGTTCAACCCCAAGGAACACAGCCCGGAGACCCCTGGGGCAAAAACGGCTTCCGACGAACAATAGGTGCTTGCGGTGGAAAAACTATCCCAAGCGGGGGTAGGGAGGTAAACAAAATGCCACACACCCAGGTGTAAGAAACAACATTGCTCAGGCATGGTCTAAGCCCCTCCCCTCGTCCCTGTGATTTGGGGGTCGGAGGGACAGCCGAGGCCCACGGCCCTGAGACCCCTTTGCGAAAAGCAGGCTTCCCACGGAAACAGTTTTCCTGAGGTGCAGACCCTCTCACAAGTGGTTGTGGCAAGGTAAAGCAAATGTCCTCCACTTCTCTGAAAGAAACCACAGTGCCCAGCCATGTTCTAAGCCCTCCCATCCTCCCTGGGCTTCTGGCAGCAGGAGTGAAAAGAGAGGAGCAGAGCACTGGGACCCGTTTGACAAAAACCGGCTTCCCACGGGAAAGTCTTTCTCCACGTGCAGACATGCTCCCAGGTGCCTGTGGCAAGGGGAAGGAAATGCCATACAATGACCTGGAAGAGACCACAGGGCCCAGGCACAGTCTGAACCCTTCCCTCATCCCGGCGGTTTTGCTAGCAGGAGTTCAAACCCAACGTTCACAGCCCAGAGACCCCTGGGGCAAAAACGGCTTCCGACGAACAATAGGTGCTTGCGGTGGAAAAACTATCCCAAGTGGGGGTAGCAAGGTAAACAAAATTCCACACACCCAGGTGTAAGAAACAACATTGCCCAGGCATGGTATAAGCCCCTCACCTCGTCCCTGTGCTTTGGGGAGCCGGAGGGACAGCCGAGGCCCACGGCCCTGAGACCCGTTTGCAAAAAGCCGGCTTCCCACGGAAACAGTTTTCCTGAGGTGCAGACCCTCTCACTAGTGGTTGTGGCAAGGTAAAGCAAATGCCCTCCACTTCTCTGGAAGAAACCACAGTGCCCAGCCATGTTCTAAGCCCTCCCATCCTCCCTGGGCTTCTGGCAGCAGGAGTGAAAAGAGAGGAGCAGAGCACTGGGACCCGTTTGACAAAAACCGGCTTCCCAAGGGAAAGTCTTTCTCCACGTGCAGACAGGCTCCCAGGTGCCTGTGGCAAGGGGAAGGAAATGCCATACACTGACCTGGAAGAGACCACAGGGCCCAGGCACAGTCTGAACCCTTCCCTCATCCCGGCGGTTTTGCTAGCAGAAGTTCAACCCCAAGGAACACAGCCCGGAGACCCCTGGGACAAAAACGGCTTCCGACAAACAATAGGTGCTTGCAGTTGAAAAACCTATCCCAAGTGGGGGTAGCCAGGTAAACAAAATGCCACACACCCAGGTGTAAGAAACAACATTGCCCAGGCATGGTCTAAGCCCCTCACCTCGTCCCTGTGATTTGGGGAGCCGGAGGGACACCCGAGGCCCACGTCCCTGAGACCCGTTTGCAAAAAGCCGGCTTCCCACGGAAACAGTTTTCCTGAGGTGCAGACCCTCTCACAAGTGGTTGTGGCAATGTAAAGCAAATGCCCTCCACTTCTCTGGAAGAAACCACAGTGCCCAGCCATGTTCTAAGCCCTCCCATCCTCCCTGGGCTTCTGGCAGCAGGAGTGAAAAGAGAGGAGCAGAGCACTGGGACCCGTTTGACAAAAACCGGCTTCCCACGGGAAAGTCTTTCTCCACGTACAGACATGCTCCCAGGTGCCTGTGGCAAGGGGAAGGAAATGCCATACACTGACCTGGAAGAGACCACAGGGCCCAGGCACAGTCTGAACCCTTCCCTCATCCCGGCGGTTTTGCTAGCAGGAGTTCAACCCCAAGGAACACAGCCCGGAGACCCCTGGGGCAAAAACGGCTTCCGACGAACAATAGGTGCTTGCAGTTGAAAAACCTATCCCAAGTGGGGGTAGCCAGGTAAACAAAATGCCACACACCCAGGTATAAGAAACAACATTGCCCAGGCATGGTCTAAGCCCCTCACCTCGTCCCTGTGCTTTGGGGAGCCGGAGGGACACCAGAGGCCCATGGCCCTGAGACCCTTTGCAGAAAGCCGGCTTCCCACGGAAACAGTTTTCCTGAGTTGCAGACCCTCTCACAAGTGGTTGCGGCAAGGTAAAGCAAATGCCATCTACTTCTCTGGAAGAAACCACAGTGCCCAGCCATGTTCTAAGCCCTCCCATCCTCCCTGGGCTTCTGGCAGCAGGAGTGAAAAGAGAGGAACAGAGCACTGGGACCTGTTTGACAAAAACCGGCTTCCCACGGGGAAGTCTTTCTCCACGTGCAGACATGCCCCCAGGTGCCTGTGGCAAGGGGAAGGAAATGCCATACAATGACCTGGAAGAGACCACAGGGCCCAGGCACAGTCTGAACCCTTCCCTCATCCCGGCGGTTTTGCTAGCAGGAGTTCAACCCCAACGAACACAGCCCGGAGACCCCTGGGGCAAAAACGGCATCCGAGGAACAATAGGTGCTTGCAGTTGAAAAACCTATCCCAAGTGCGGATAGCCAGGTAAACAAAATGCCACACACCCAGGTGTAAGAATCAACATTGCCCAGGCGTGGTCTGAGCCCCTCACCTCGTCCCTGTGATTTGGGGAGCCGGAGGGACACCCGAGGCCCACGGCCCTGAGACCCCTTTGCAAAAAGCCGGCTTCCCACGGAAACAGTTTTCCTGAGGTGCAGACCCTCTCACAAGTGGTTGTGGCAATGTAAAGCAGATGCCCTCCACTTCTCTGGAAGAAACCACAGTGCCCAGCCATGTTCTAAGCCCTCCCATCCTCCCTGGGCTTCTGGCAGCAGGAGTGAAAAGAGAGGAGCAGAGCACTGGGACCCGTTTGACAAAAACCGGCTTCCCACGGGAAAGTCTTTCTCCACGTGCAGACATGCTCCCAGGTGCCTGTGGCAAGGGGAAGGAAATTCCATACAATGACCTGGAAGAGACCACAGGGCCCAGGCACAGTCTGAACCCTTCCCTCATCCCGGCAGTTTTGCTAGCAGGAGTTCAACCCCAAGGAACACAGCCCGGAGACCCCTGGGGCAAAAACGGCTTCCGACGAACAATAGGTGCTTGCGGTGGAAAAACTATCCCAAGCGGGGGTAGGCAGGTAAACAAAATGCCACACACCCAGGTGTAAGAAACAACATTGCTCAGGCATGGTCTAAGCCCCTCCCCTCGTCCCTGTGATTTGGGGGGCCGGAGGGACAGCCGAGGCCCACGGCCCTGAGACCCCTTTGCGAAAAGCAGGCTTCCCACGGAAACAGTTTTCCTGAGGTGCAGACCCTCTCACAAGTGGTTGTGGCAAGGTAAAGCAAATGTCCTCCACTTCTCTGAAAGAAACCACAGTGCCCAGCCATGTTCTAAGCCCTCCCATCCTCCCTGGGCTTCTGGCAGCAGGAGTGAAAAGAGAGGAGCAGAGCACTGGGACCCGTTTGACAAAAACCGGCTTCCCACGGGAAAGTCTTTCTCCACGTGCAGACATGCACCCAGGTGCCTGTGGCAAGGGGAAGGAAATGCCATACACTGACCTGGAAGAGACCACAGGGCCCAGGCACAGTCTGAACCCTTCCCTCATCCCGGCGGTTTTGCTAGCAGGAGTTCAACCCCAATGAACACAGCCCGGAGACCCCTGGGGCAAAAACGGCTTCCGACGAACAATAGGTGCTTGCTGTGGAAAACCTATCCCAAGTGGGGGTAGCCAGGTAAACAAAATGCCACACACGCAGGTGTAAGAAACAACATTGCCCAGGCATGGTCTAAGCCCCTCACCTCGTCCCTGTGATTTGGGGAGCCAGAGGGACACCCGAGGCCCACGTCCCTGAGACCCCTTTACAAAAAGCCGGCTTCCCACGGAAACAGTTTTCCTGAGGTGCAGACCCTCTCACAAGTGGTTGTGGCAAGGTAAAGCAAATGCCCTCCACTTCTCTGGAAGAAACCACAGTGCCCAGCCATGTTCTAAGCCCTCCCATCCTCCCTGGGCTTCTGGCAGCAGGAGTGAAAAGAGAGGAGCAGAGCACTGGGACCCGTTTGACAAAAACCGGCTTCCCACGGGAAAGTCTTTCTCCAAGTGCAGACATGCTCCCAGGTACCTGTGGCAAGGGGAAGGAAATGCCATACACTGACCTGGAAGAGACCAAAGGGCCCAGGCTCAATGTGAACCCTTCCCTCATCCCGGCGGTTTTGCTAGCAGGAGTTCAACCCCAAGGAACACAGCCCGGAGACCCCTGGGGCAAAAATGGCATCCGAGGAACAATAGGTGCTTGTAGTTGAAAAACCTATCCTAAGTGCGGGTAGCCAGGTAAACAAAATTCCACACACCCAGGTGTAAGAATCAACATTGCCCAGGCATGCTCTAAGCCCCTCACCTCGTTCCTGTGATTTGGGGAGCCGGAGGGACGCCCGAGGCCCACGGCCCTGAGACCATTTTGCGAAAAGCAGGCTTCCCACGGAAACAGTTTTCCTGAGGTGCAGACCCTCTCACAAGTGGTTGTGGCAAGGTAAAGCAAATGCCCTCCACTTCTCTGGAAGAAACCACAGTGCCCAGCCATGTTCTAAGCCCTCCCATCCTCCCTGGGCTTCTGGCAGCAGGAGTGAAAAGAGAGGAGCAGAGCACTGGGACCCGTTTGACAAAAACCGGCTTCCCACGGGAAAGTCTTTCTCCACGTGCAGACATGCTCCCAGGTGCCTGTGGCAAGGGGAAGGAAAAGCCATACACTGACCTGGAAGAGACCACAGGGCCCATGCACAATCTGAACCCTTCTCTCATCCCGGCGGTTTTGCTAGCAGGAGCTCAACCCCAAGGAACACAGCCCGGAGACCCCTGGGGCAAAAACGGCTTCCGATGAACAATAGGTGCTTGCGATGGAAAACCTATCCCAAGTGCGGGTAGCCAGGTAAACAAAATGCCACACACCCAGGTGTAAGAAACAACATTGCCCAGGCATGGTCTAAGCCCCTCACCTCGTCCCTGTGCTTTGGGGAGCCGGAGGGACAGCCGAGGCCCATGGCCCTGAGACCCCTTTGCAAAAAGCCAGCTTCCCACGGAAACAGTTTTCCTGAGGTGCAGACCCTCTCACAAGTGGTTGTGGCAAGGTAAAGCAAATGCCCTCCACTTCTCTGAAGAAACCACAGTGCCCAGCCATGTTCTAAGCCCTCCCATCCTCCCTGGGCTTCTGGCAGCAGGAGTGAAAAGAGAGGAGCAGAGCACTGGGACCCGTTTGACAAAAACCGGCTTCCCACGGGAAAGTCTTTCTCCACGTGCAGACATGCTCCCAGGTGCCTGTGGCAAGGGGAAGGAAATGCCATACACTGACCTGGAAGAGACCACAGGGCCCAGGCACAGTCTGAACCCTTCCCTCATCCCGGCGGTTTTGCTAGCAGGAGTTCAACCCCAAGGAACACAGCCCGGAGACCCCTGGGGCAAAAATGGCTTCCGACGAACAATAGGTGCTTGCAGTTGAAAAACCTATCCCAAGTGGGGGTAGCCAGGTAAACAAAATGCCACACACCCAGGTGTAAGAAACAACAATGCCCAGCCATGGTCTAAGCCCCTCACCTCGTCCCTGTGCTTTGGGGAGCCGGAGGGACACCCGAGGCCCACGGCCCTGAGACCCCTTTACAAAAAGCTGGCTTCCCACGGAAACAGTTTTCCTGAGGTGCAGACCCTCTCACAAGTGGTTGTGGCAATGTAAAGCAAATGCCCTCCACTTCTCTGGAAGAAACCACAGTGCCCAGCCATGTTCTAAGCCCTCCCATCCTCCCTGGGCTTCTGGCAGCAGGAGTGAAAAGAGAAGAGCAGAGCACTGGGACCCGTTTGACAAAAACCGGCTTCCCACGGGAAAGTCTTTCTCCACGTGCAGACATGCTCCCAGGTGCCTGTGGCAAGGGGAAGGAAAAGCCATACACTGACCTGGAAGAGACCACAGGGCCCATGCACAATCTGAACCCTTCTCTCATCCCGGCGGTTTTGCTAGCAGGAGCTCAACCCCAGGAACACAGCCCGGAGACCCCTGGGGCAAAAACTGCTTCCGATGAACAATAGGTGCTTGCGGTGGAAAACCTATCCCAAGTGCGGGTAGCCAGGTAAACAAAATGCCACACACCCAGGTGTAAGAAACAACATTGCCCAGGCATGGTCTAAGCCCCTCACCTCGTCCCTGTGCTTTGGGGAGCCGGAGGGACAGCCGAGGCCCATGGCCCTGAGACCCGTTTGCAAAAAGCCAGCTTCCCACGGAAACAGTTTTCCTGAGGTGCAGACCCTCTCACAAGTGGTTGTGGCAAGGTAAAGCAAATGCCCTCCACTTCTCTGAAGAAACCACAGTGCCCAGCCATGTTCTAAGCCCTCCCATCCTCCCTGGGCTTCTGGCAGCAGGAGTGAAAAGAGAGGAGCAGAGCACTGGGACCCGTTTGACAAAAACCGGCTTCCCAAGGGAAAGTCTTTCTCCATGTGCAGACAGGCTCCCAGGTGCCTGTGGCAAGGGGAAGGAAATGCCATACAATGACCTGGAAGAGACCACAGGGCCCAGGCACAGTCTGAACCCTTCCCTCATCCCGGCGGTTTTGCTAGCAGGAGTTCAACCCCAAGGAACACAGCCCGGAGACCCCTGGGACAAAAACGGCTTCCGACAAACAATAGGTGCTTGCGGTGGAAAAACCTATCCCAAGTGGGGGTAGCCAGGTAAACAAAATGCCACACACCCAGGTGTAAGAAACAACATTGCCCAGGCATGGTCTAAGCCCCTCACCTCGTCCCTGTGCTTTGGGGAGCCGGAGGGACACCCGAGGCCCACGTCCCTGAGACCCGTTTGCAAAAAGCCGGCTTCCCACGGAAACAGTTTTCCTGAGGTGCAGACCCTCTCACAAGTGGTTGTGGCAATGTAAAGCAAATGCCCTCCACTTCTCTGGAAGAAACCACAGTGCCCAGCCATGTTCTAAGCCCTCCCATCCTCCGTGGGCTTCTGGCAGCAGGAGTGAAAAGAGAGGAGCAGAGCACTGGGACCCGTTTGACAAAAACCGGCTTCCCACGGGAAAGTCTTTCTCCACGTGCAGACATGCTCCCAGGTGCCTGTGGCAAGGGGAAGGAAATGCCATACACTGACCTGGAAGAGACCACAGGGCCCAGGCACAGTCTGAACCCTTCCCTCATCCCGGTGGTTTTGCTAGCAGGAGTTCAACCCCAAGGAACACAGCCCGGAGACCCCTGGGGCAAAAACGGCTTCCGACGAACAATAGGTGCTTGCAGTTGAAAAACCTATCCCAAGTGGGGGTAGCCAGGTAAACAAAATGCCACACACCCAGGTATAAGAAACAACATTGCCCAGGCATGGTCTAAGCCCCTCACCTCGTCCCTGTGCTTTGGGGAGCCGGAGGGACACCCGAGCCCCATGGCCCTGAGACCCTTTGCAGAAAGCCGGCTTCCCACGGAAACAGTTTTCCTGAGTTGCAGACCCTCTCACAAGTGGTTGCGGCAAGGTAAAGCAAATGCCATCTACTTCTCTGGAAGAAACCACAGTGCCCAGCCATGTTCTAAGCCCTCCCATCCTCCCTGGGCTTCTGGCAGCAGGAGTGAAAAGAGAGGAACAGAGCACTGGGACCTGTTTGACAAAAACCGGCTTCCCACGGGGAAGTCTTTCTCCACGTGCAGACATGCCCCCAGGTGCCTGTGGCAAGGGGAAGGAAATGCCATACAATGACCTGGAAGAGACCACAGGGCCCAGGCACAGTCTGAACCCTTCCCTCATCCCGGCGGTTTTGCTAGCAGGAGTTCAACCCCAAGGAACACAGCCCGGAGACCCCTGGGGCAAAAACGGCTTCCGACGAACAATAGGTGCTTGCAGTTGAAAAACCTATCCCAAGTGCGGATAGCCAGGTAAACAAAATGCCACACACCCAGGTGTAAGAATCAACATTGCCCAGGCGTGGTCTGAGCCCCTCACCTCGTCCCTGTGATTTGGGGAGCCGGAGGGACACCCGAGGCCCACGGCCCTGAGACCATTTTGCAAAAAGCCGGCTTCCCACGGAAACAGTTTTCCTGAGGTGCAGACCCTCTCACAAGTGGTTGTGGCAATGTAAAGCAGATGCCCTCCACTTCTCTGGAAGAAACCACAGTGCCCAGCCATGTTCTAAGCCCTCCCATCCTCCCTGGGCTTCTGGCAGCAGGAGTGAAAAGAGAGGAGCAGAGCACTGGGACCCGTTTGACAAAAACCGGCTTCCCACGGGAAAGTCTTTCTCCACGTACAGACATGCTCCCAGGTGCCTGTGGCAAGGGGAAGGAAATGCCATACACTGACCTGGAAGAGACCACAGGGCCCAGGCACAGTCTGAACCCTTCCCTCATCCCGGCGGTTTTGCTAGCAGGAGTTCAACCCCAAGGAACACAGCCCGGAGACCCCTGGGGCAAAAACGGCTTCCGACGAACAATAGGTGCTTGCAGTTGAAAAACCTATCCCAAGTGGGGGTAGCCAGGTAAACAAAATGCCACACACCCAGGTATAAGAAACAACATTGCCCAGGCATGGTCTAAGCCCCTCACCTCGTCCCTGTGCTTTGGGGAGCCGGAGGGACACCAGAGGCCCATGGCCCTGAGACCCTTTGCAGAAAGCCGGCTTCCCACGGAAACAGTTTTCCTGAGTTGCAGACCCTCTCACAAGTGGTTGCGGCAAGGTAAAGCAAATGCCATCTACTTCTCTGGAAGAAACCACAGTGCCCAGCCATGTTCTAAGCCCTCCCATCCTCCCTGGGCTTCTGGCAGCAGGAGTGAAAAGAGAGGAACAGAGCACTGGGACCTGTTTGACAAAAACCGGCTTCCCACGGGGAAGTCTTTCTCCACGTGCAGACATGCCCCCAGGTGCCTGTGGCAAGGGGAAGGAAATGCCATACAATGACCTGGAAGAGACCACAGGGCCCAGGCACAGTCTGAACCCTTCCCTCATCCCGGCGGTTTTGCTAGCAGGAGTTCAACCCCAACGAACACAGCCCGGAGACCCCTGGGGCAAAAACGGCATCCGAGGAACAATAGGTGCTTGCAGTTGAAAAACCTATCCCAAGTGCGGATAGCCAGGTAAACAAAATGCCACACACCCAGGTGTAAGAATCAACATTGCCCAGGCGTGGTCTGAGCCCCTCACCTCGTCCCTGTGATTTGGGGAGCCGGAGGGACACCCGAGGCCCACGGCCCTGAGACCATTTTGCAAAAAGCCGGCTTCCCACGGAAACAGTTTTCCTGAGGTGCAGACCCTCTCACAAGTGGTTGTGGCAATGTAAAGCAGATGCCCTCCACTTCTCTGGAAGAAACCACAGTGCCCAGCCATGTTCTAAGCCCTCCCATCCTCCCTGGGCTTCTGGCAGCAGGAGTGAAAAGAGAGGAGCAGAGCACTGGAACCCGTTTGACAAAAACCGGCTTCCCACGGGAAAGTCTTTCTCCACGTGCAGACATGCTCCCAGGTGCCTGTGGCAAGGGGAAGGAAATGCCATACAATGACCTGGAAGAGACCACAGGGCCCAGGCACAGTCTGAACCCTTCCCTCATCCCGGCGGTTTTGCTAGCAGGAGTTCAACCCCAAGGAACACAGCCCGGAGACCCCTGGGGCAAAAACGGCTTCCGACGAACAATAGGTGCTTGCGGTGGAAAAACTATCCCAAGCGGGGGTAGGCAGGTAAACAAAATGCCACACACCCAGGTGTAAGAAACAACATTGCTCAGGCATGGTCTAAGCCCCTCCCCTCGTCCCTGTGATTTGGGGGGCCGGAGGGACAGCCGAGGCCCACGGCCCTGAGACCCCTTTGCGAAAAGCAGGCTTCCCACGGAAACAGTTTTCCTGAGGTGCAGACCCTCTCACAAGTGGTTGTGGCAAGGTAAAGCAAATGTCCTCCACTTCTCTGAAAGAAACCACAGTGCCCAGCCATGTTCTAAGCCCTCCCATCCTCCCTGGGCTTCTGGCAGCAGGAGTGAAAAAAGAGGAGCAGAGCACTGGGACCCGTTTGACAAAAACCGGCTTCCCACGGGAAAGTCTTTCTCCACGTGCAGACATGCACCCAGGTGCCTGTGGCAAGGGGAAGGAAATGCCATACACTGACCTGGAAGAGACCACAGGGCCCAGGCACAGTCTGAACCCTTCCCTCATCCCGGCGGTTTTGCTAGCAGGAGTTCAACCCCAATGAACACAGCCCGGAGACCCCTGGGGCAAAAACGGCTTCCGACGAACAATAGGTGCTTGCTGTGGAAAACCTATCCCAAGTGGGGGTAGCCAGGTAAACAAAATGCCACACACCCAGGTGTAAGAAACAACATTGCCCAGGCATGGTCTAAGCCCCTCACCTCGTCCCTGTGCTTTGGGGAGCCGGAGGGACACCCGAGGCCCACGGCCCTGAGACCATTTTGCGAAAAGCAGGCTTCCCACGGAAACAGTTTTCCTGAGGTGCAGACCCTCTCACAAGTGGTTGTGGCAAGGTAAAGCAAATGCCCTCCACTTCTCTGAAAGAAACCACAGTGCCCAGCCATGTTCTAAGCCCTCCCATCCTCCCTGGGCTTCTGGCAGCAGGAGTGAAAAGAGAGGAGCAGAGCACTGGGACCCGTTTGACAAAAACCGGCTTCCCACGGGAAAGTCTTTCTCCACGTGCAGACATGCTCCCAGGTGCCTGTGGCAAGGGGAAGGAAATGCCATACACTGACCTGGAAGAGACCACAGGGCCCATGCACAATCTGAACCCTTCCCTCATCCCGGCGGTTTTGCTAGCAGGAGTTCACCCCAAGGAACACAGCCCGGAGACCTCTGGGGCAAAAACGGCTTCCGACGAACAATAGGTGCTTGCTGTGGAAAACCTATCCCAAGTGCGGGTAGCCAGGTAAACAAAATGCCACACACCCAGGTGTAAAAAACAACATTGCCCAGGCATGGTCTAAGCCCCTCACCTCGTCCCTGTGCTTTCGGGAGCCGGAGGGACAGCCAAGGCCCATGGCCCTGAGACCCCTTTGCAAAAAGCCGGCTTCCCACGGAAACAGTTTTCCTGAGGTGCAGACCCTCTCACAAGTGGTTGTGGCAAGGTAAAGCAAATGCCCTCCACTTCTCTGAAAGAAACCACAGTGCCCAGCCATGTTCTATGCCCTCCCATCCTCCCTGGGCTTCTGGCAGCAGGAGTGAAAAGAGAGGAGCAGAGCACTGGGACCCGTTTGACAAAAACCGGCTTCCCACGGGAAAGTCTTTCTCCACGTGCAGACATGCTCCCACGTGCCTGTGGCAAGGGGAAGGAAATGCCATACACTGACCTGGAAGAGACCACAGGGCCCAGGCTCAATGTGAACCCTTCCCTCATCCCGGCGGTTTTGCTAGCAGGAGTTCAACCCCAAGGAACCCGGCCCGGAGACCCCTGGGGCAAAAACGGCTTCCGACGAACAATAGGTGCTTGCAGTTGAAAAACCTATCCCAAGTGGGGGTAGCCAGGTAAACAAAATGCCACACACCCAGGTGTTAGAAACAACATTGCCCAGGCATGGTCTAAGCCCCTCACCTCGTCCCTGTGCTTTGGGGAGCCGGAGGGACACCCGAGGCACACGGCCCTGAGACCCTTTGCAGAAAGCCGGCTTCCCACGGAAACAGTTTTCCTGAGGTACAGACCCTCTCACTAGTGGTTGTGGCAAGGTAAAGCAAATGCCCTCCACTTCTCTGGAAGAAACCACAGTGCCCAGCCATGTTCTAAGCCCTCCCATCCTCCCTGGGCTTCTGGCAGCTGGAGTGAAAAGAGAGGAGCAGAGCACTGGGACCCGTTTGACAAAAACCGGCTTCCCACGGGAAAGTCTTTCTCCACGTGCAGACATGCTCCCAGGTGCCTGTGGCAAGGGGAAGGAAATGCCATACACTGACCTGGAAGAGACCACAGGGCCCAGGCACAGTCTGAACCCTTCCCTCATCCCGGCGGTTTTGCTAGCAGGAGTTCAACCCCAAGGAACACAGCCCGGAGACCCCTGGGGCAAAAATGGCATCCGAGGAACAATAGGTGCTTGTAGTTGAAAAACCTATCCCAAGTGCGGGTAGCCAGGTAAACAAAATTCCACACACCCAGGTGTAAGAATCAACATTGCCCAGGCATGCTCTAAGCCCCTCACCTCGTCCCTGTGATTTGGGGAGCCGGAGGGACGCCCGAGGCCCACGGCCCTGAGACCATTTTGCGAAAAGCAGGCTTCCCACGGAAACAGTTTTCCTGAGGTGCAGACCCTCTCACAAGTGGTTGTGGCAAGGTAAAGCAAATGCCCTCCACTTCTCTGGAAGAAACCACAGTGCCCAGCCATGTTCTAAGCCCTCCCATCCTCCCTGGGCTTCTGGCAGCAGGAGTGAAAAGAGAGGAGCAGAGCACTGGGACCCGTTTGACAAAAACCGGCTTCCCACGGGAAAGTCTTTCTCCACGTGCAGACATGCTCCCAGGTGCCTGTGGCAAGGGGAAGGAAAAGCCATACACTGACCTGGAAGAGACCACAGGGCCCATGCACAATCTGAACCCTTCTCTCATCCCGGCGGTTTTGCTAGCAGGAGCTCAACCCCAAGGAACACAGCCCGGAGACCCCTGGGGCAAAAACGGCTTCCGATGAACAATAGGTGCTTGCGGTGGAAAACCTATCCCAAGTGCGGGTAGCCAGGTAAACAAAATGCCACACACCCAGGTGTAAGAAACAACATTGCCCAGGCATGGTCTAAGCCCCTCACCTCGTCCCTGTGCTTTGGGGAGCCGGAGGGACACCCGAGGCACACGGCCCTGAGACCCTTTGCAGAAAGCCGGCTTCCCACGGAAACAGTTTTCCTGAGGTACAGACCCTCTCACTAGTGGTTGTGGCAAGGTAAAGCAAATGCCCTCCACTTCTCTGGAAGAAACCACAGTGCCCAGCCATGTTCTAAGCCCTCCCATCCTCCCTGGGCTTCTGGCAGCTGGAGTGAAAAGAGAGGAGCAGAGCACTGGGACCCGTTTGACAAAAACCGGCTTCCCACGGGAAAGTCTTTCTCCACGTGCAGACATGCTCCCAGGTGCCTGTGGCAAGGGGAAGGAAATGCCATACACTGACCTGGAAGAGACCACAGGGCCCAGGCACAGTCTGAACCCTTCCCTCATCCCGGCGGTTTTGCTAGCAGGAGTTCAACCCCAAGGAACACAGCCCGGAGACCCCTGGGGCAAAAATGGCATCCGAGGAACAATAGGTGCTTGTAGTTGAAAAACCTATCCCAAGTGCGGGTAGCCAGGTAAACAAAATTCCACACACCCAGGTGTAAGAATCAACATTGCCCAGGCATGCTCTAAGCCCCTCACCTCGTCCCTGTGATTTGGGGAGCCGGAGGGACGCCCGAGGCCCACGGCCCTGAGACCATTTTGCGAAAAGCAGGCTTCCCACGGAAACAGTTTTCCTGAGGTGCAGACCCTCTCACAAGTGGTTGTGGCAAGGTAAAGCAAATGCCCTCCACTTCTCTGGAAGAAACCACAGTGCCCAGCCATGTTCTAAGCCCTCCCATCCTCCCTGGGCTTCTGGCAGCAGGAGTGAAAAGAGAGGAGCAGAGCACTGGGACCCGTTTGACAAAAACCGGCTTCCCACGGGAAAGTCTTTCTCCACGTGCAGACATGCTCCCAGGTGCCTGTGGCAAGGGGAAGGAAAAGCCATACACTGACCTGGAAGAGACCACAGGGCCCATGCACAATCTGAACCCTTCTCTCATCCCGGCGGTTTTGCTAGCAGGAGCTCAACCCCAAGGAACACAGCCCGGAGACCCCTGGGGCAAAAACGGCTTCCGATGAACAATAGGTGCTTGCGGTGGAAAACCTATCCCAAGTGCGGGTAGCCAGGTAAACAAAATGCCACACACCCAGGTGTAAGAAACAACATTGCCCAGGCATGGTCTAAGCCCCTCACCTCGTCCCTGTGCTTTGGGGAGCCGGAGGGACAGCCGAGGCCCATGGCCCTGAGACCCCTTTGCAAAAAGCCAGCTTCCCACGGAAACAGTTTTCCTGAGGTGCAGACCCTCTCACAAGTGGTTGTGGCAAGGTAAAGCAAATGCCCTCCACTTCTCTGAAGAAACCACAGTGCCCAGCCATGTTCTAAGCCCTCCCATCCTCCCTGGGCTTCTGGCAGCAGGAGTGAAAAGAGAGGAGCAGAGCACTGGGACCCGTTTGACAAAAACCGGCTTCCCACGGGAAAGTCTTTCTCCACGTACAGACATGCTCCCAGGTACCTGTGGCAAGGGGAAGGAAATGCCATACACTGACCTGGAAGAGACCACAGGGCCCAGGCTCAATGTGAACCCTTCCCTCATCCCGGCGGTTTTGCTAGCAGGAGTTCAACCCCAACGAACACGGCCCGGAGACCCCTGGGGCAAAAACGGCTTCCGACGAACAATAGGTGCTTGCAGTTGAAAAACCTATCCCAAGTGGGGGTAGCCAGGTAAACAAAATGCCACACACCCAGGTGTAAGAAAAAACATTGCCCAGGCATGGTCTAAGCCCCTCACCTCGTCCCTGTGCTTTGGGGAGCCGGAGGGACAGCCGAGGCCCGCGGCCCTGAGACCCTTTGCAAAAAGCCGGCTTCCCACGGAAACAGTTTTCCTGAGTTGCAGACCCTCTCACAAGTGGTTGCGGCAAGGTAAAGCAAATGCCATCTACTTCTCTGGAAGAAACCACAGTGCCCAGCCATGTTCTAAGCCCTCCCATCCTCCCTGGGCTTCTGGCAGCAGGAGTGAAAAGAGAGGAACAGAGCACTGGGACCCGTTTGACAAAAACCGGCTTCCCACGGGAAAGTCTTTCTCCACGTGCAGACATGCCCCCAGGTGCCTGTGGCAAGGGGAAGGAAATGCCATACACTGACCTGGAAGAGACCACAGGGCCCAGGCACAGTCTGAACCCTTCCCTCATCCCGGCGGTTTTGCTAGCAGGAGTTCAACCCCGAGGAACACAGCCCGGAGACCCCTGGGGCAAAAACGGCTTCCGACGAACAATAGGTGCTTGCTGTGGAAAACCTATCCCAAGTGGGGGTAGCCAGGTAAACAAAATGCCACACACCCAGGTTTAAGAAACAACATTGCCCAGGCATGGTCTAAGCCCCTCACCTCGTCCCTGTGCTTTGGGGGGGCGGAGGGACAGCCGAGGCCCACGGCCCTGAGACCCCTTTGCAAAAAGCCGGCTCCCCACGGAAACAGTATTCCTGAGGTGCAGACCCTCTCACAAGTGGTTGTGGCCAGGTAAAGCCAATGCCATCTACTTCTCTGGAAGAAACCACAGTGCCCAGCCATGTTCTAAGCCCTCCCATCCTCCCTGGGCTTCTGGCAGCAGGAGTGAAAAGAGAGGAGCAGAGCACTGGGACCCGTTTGACAAAAACCGGCTTCCCACGGGAAAGTCTTTCTCCACGTGCAGACATGCTCCCAGGTGCCTGTGGCAAGGGGAAGGAAATGCCATACACTGACCTGGAAGAGACCACAGGGCCCAGGCACAGTCTGAACCCTTCCCTCATCCCAGCGGTTTTGCTAGCAGGAGTTCAACCCCAAGGAACACAGCCTTGAGACCCCTGGGGCAAAAACGGCTTCCGACGAACAATAGGTGCTTGCTGTGGAAAACCTATCCCAAGTGCGGGTAGCCAGGTAAACAAAATGCCACACACCCAGGTGTAAGAAACAACATTGCCCAGGCATGGTCTAAGCCCCTCACCTCGTCCCTGTGCTTTGGGGAGCCGGAGGGACAGCCGAGGCCCATGGCCCTGAGACCCCTTTACAAAAAGCCGGCTTCTCACGGAAACAGTTTTCCTGAGGTGCAGACCCTCTCACAAGTGGTTGTGGCAAGGTAAAGCAAATGCCCTCCACTTCTCTGAAGAAACCACAGTGCCCAGCCATGTTCTAAGCCCTCCCATCCTCCCTGGGCTTCTGGCAGCAGGAGTGAAAAGAGAGGAGCAGAGCACTGGGACCCGTTTGACAAAAACCGGCTTCCCACGGGAAAGTCTTTCTCCACGTGCAGACATGCTCCCAGGTGCCTGTGGCAAGGGGAAGGAAATGCCATACACTGACCTGGAAGAGACCACAGGGCCCAGGCACAGTCTGAACCCTTCCCTCATCCCGGCGGTTTTGCTAGCAGGAGTTCAACCCCAAGGAACACAGCCCGGAGACCCCTGGGGCAAAAACGGCATCCGAGGAACAATAGGTGCTTGCAGTTGAAAAACCTATCCCAAGGGGGGTAGCCAGGTAAACAAAATGCCACACACCCAGGTGTAAGAATCAACATTGCCCAGGCAAGGTCTAAGCCCCTCACCTCGTCCCTGTGCTTTGGGGAACTGGAGGGACACCCGAGGCCCACGGCCCTGAGACCCCTTTGCAAAAAACCGGCTTCCCACGGAAACAGTTTTCCTGAGGTACAGACCCTCTCACTAGTGGTTGTGGCAAGGGAAAGCAAATGCCCTCCACTTCTCTGGAAGAAACCACAGTGCCCAGCCATGTTCTAAGCCCTCCCATCCTCCCTGGGCTTCTGGCAGCAGGAGTGAAAAGAGAGGAGCAGAGCACTGGGACCCGTTTGACAAAAACCGGCTTCCCACGGGAAAGTCTTTCTCCACGTGCAGACATGCTCCCAGGTGCCTGTGGCAAGGGGAAGGAAATGCCATACACTGACCTGGAAGAGACCATAGGGCCCAGGCACAGTCTGAACCCTTCCCTCATCCCGGCGGTTTTGCTAGCAGGAGTTCAACCCCAAGGAACACAGCCCGGAGACCCCTGGGGCAAAAATGGCTTCCGACGAACAATAGGTGCTTGCAGTTGAAAAACCTATCCCAAGTGCGGGTAGCCAGGTACACAAAATGCCACACACCCAGGTGTAAGAATCAACATTGCCCAGGCATAGTCTAAGCCCCTCACCTCGTCCCTGTGATTTGGGGAGCCGGAGGGACACCCGAGGCCCACGGCCCTGAGACCATTTTGCGAAAAGCAGGCTTCCCACGGAAACAGTTTTCCTGAGGTGCAGACCCTCTCACAAGTGGTTGTGGCAAGGTAAAGCAAATGCCCTCCACTTCTCTGGAAGAAACCACAGTGCCCAGCCATGTTCTAAGCCCTCCCATCCTCCCTGGGCTTCTGGCAGCAGGAGTGAAAAGAGAGGAGCAGAGCACTGGGACCCGTTTGACAAAAACCGGCTTCCCACGGGAAAGTCTTTCTCCACGTACAGACATGCTCCCAGGTGCCTGTGGCAAGGGGAAGGAAATGCCATACACTGACCTGGAAGAGACCACAGGGCCCAGGCACAGTCTGAACCCTTCCCTCATCCCGGCGGTTTTGCTAGCAGGAGTTCAACCCCAAGGAACACAGCTCGGAGACCCCTGGGGCAAAAACAGCTTCCGACGAACAATAGGTGCTTGCAGTTGAAAAACCTATCCCAAGTGGGGGTAGCCAGGTAAACAAAATGCCACACACCCAGGTGTAAGAAACAACATTGCCCAGGCATGGTCTAAGCCCCTCACCTCGTCCCTGTGCTTTGGGGAGCCGGAGGGACAGCCGAGGCCCACGGCCCTGAGACCCTTTGCAGAAAGCCGGCTTCCCACGGAAACAGTTTTCCTGAGTTGCAGACACTCTCACAAGTGGTTGCGGCAAGGTAAAGCAAATGCCATCTACTTCTCTGGAAGAAACCACAGTGCCCAGCCATGTTCTAAGCCCTCCCATCCTCCCTGGGCTTCTGGCAGCAGGAGTGAAAAGAGAGGAGCAGAGCACTGGGACCCGTTTGAAAAAACCGGCTTCCCACGGGGAAGTCTTTCTCCACGTGCAGACATGCCCCCAGGTGCCTGTGGCAAGGGGAAGGAAATGCCATACAATGACCTGGAAGAGACCACAGGGCCCAGGCACAGTCTGAACCCTTCCCTCATCCCGGCGGTTTTGCTAGCAGGAGTTCAACCCCAAGGAACACAGCCCGGAGACCCCTGGGGCAAAAACGGCATCCGAGGAACAATAGGTGCTTGCAGTTGAAAAACCTATCCCAAGTGCTGGTAGCAAGGTAAACAAAATGCCACACACCCAGGTGTAAGAATCAACATTGCCCAGGCATGGTCTAAGCCCCTCACCTCGTCCCTGTGCTTTGGGGAGCCGGAGGGACGCCGGAGGCCCACGGCCCTGAGACCATTTTGCGAAAAGCAGGCTTCCCACGGAAACACTTTTCCTGAGGGGAAGACCCTCTCACAAGTGGTTGTGGCAAGGTAAAGCAAATGCCCTCCACTTCTCTGGAAGAAACCACAGTGCCCAGCCATGTTCTAAGCCCTCCCATCCTCCCTGGGCTTCTGGCAGCAGGAGTGAAAAGAGAGGAGCAGAGCACTGGGACTCGTTTGACAAAAACCGGCTTCCCACGGGAAAGTCTTTCTCCACGTGCAGACATGCTCCCAGGTGCCTGTGGCAAGGGGAAGGAAATGCCATACACTGACCTGGAAGAGACCACAGGGCCCAGGCACAGTCTGAACCCTTCCCTCATCCCGGCGGTTTTGCTAGCAGGAGTTCAACCCCAATGAACACAGCCCGGAGACCCCTGGGGCAAAAACGGCTTCCGACGAACAATAGGTGCTTGCTGTGGAAAACCTATCCCAAGTTGGGGTAGCCAGGTAAACAAAATGCCACACACCCAGGTGTAAGAAACAACATTGCCCAGGCATGGTCTAAGCCCCTCACCTCGTCCCTGTGCTTTGGGGGGCCGGAGGGACAGCCGAGGCCCACGGCCCTGAGACCCCTTTGCAAAAAGTCGGCTTCCCACGGAAACAGTTTTCCTGAGGTGCAGACGCTCTCACATGTGGTTGTGGCAATGTAAAGCAAATGCCCTCCACTTCTCTGGAAGAAACCTCAGTGCCCAGCCATGTTCTAAGCCCTCCCATCCTCCCTGGGCTTCTGGCAGCAGGAGTGAAAAGAGAGGAGCAGAGCACTGGGACCCGTTTGACAAAAACCGGCTTCCCACGGGAAAGTCTTTCTCCACGTGCAGACATGCTCCCAGGTGCCTGTGGCAAGGGGAAGGAAATGCCATACACTGACCTGGAAGAGACCACAGGGCCCAGGCACAGTCTGAACCCTTCCCTCATCCCGGCGGTTTTGCTAGCAGGAGTTCAACCCCAACGAACACAGCCCGGAGACCCCTGGGGCAAAAACGGCTTCCGACGAACAATAGGTGCTTGCTGTGGAAAAACTATCCCAAGTGGGGGTAGCCAGGTAAACAAAATGCCACACACCCAGGTGTAAGAAACAACATTGCTCAGGCATGGTCTAAGCCCCTCCACTCGTCCCTGTGATTTGGGGGGCGGGAGGGACAGCCGAGGCCCACGGCCCTGAGACCCCTTTGCGAAAAGCAGGCTTCCCACGGAAACAGTTTTCCTGAGGTGCAGACCCTCTCACAAGTGGTTGTGGCAAGGTAAAGCAAATGCCCTCCACTTCTCTGAAAGAAACCACAGTGCCCAGCCATGTTCTAAGCCCTCCCATCCTCCCTGGGCTTCTGGCAGCAGGAGTGAAAAGAGAGGAGCAGAGCACTGGGACCCGTTTGACAAAAACCGGCTTCCCACGGGAAAGTCTTTCTCCACGTGCAGACATGCTCCCAGGTGCCTGTGGCAAGGGGAAGGAAATGCCATACACTGACCTGGAAGAGACCACAGGGCCCAGGCACAGTCTGAACCCTTCCCTCATCCCGGCGGTTTTGCTAGCAGGAGTTCAACCCCAAGGAACACAGCCCGGAGACCCCTGGGGCAAAAACGGCTTCCGACGAACAATAGGTGCTTGCTGTGGAAAACCTATCCCAAGTGGGGGTAGCCAGGTAAACAAAATGCCACACACCCAGGTGTAAGAAACAACATTGCCCAGGCATGGTCTAAGCCCCTCACCTCGTCCCTGTGCTTTGGGGTGCCGGAGGGACAGCCGAGGCCCACGGCCCTGAGACCCCTTTGCAAAAAGCCAGCTTCCCACGGAAACAGTTTTCCTGAGGTGCAGACCCTCTCACAAGTGGTTGTGGCAAGGTAAAGCAAATGCCCTCCACTTCTCTGAAGAAACCACAGTGCCCAGCCATGTTCTAAGCCCTCCCATCCTCCCTGGGCTTCTGGCAGCAGGAGTGAAAAGAGAGGAGCAGAGCACTGGGACCCCTTTGACAAAAACCGGCTTCCCACGGGAAAGTCTTTCTCCACGTGCAGACATGCTCCCAGGTGCCTGTGGCAAGGGGAAGGAAATGCCATACACTGACCTGGAAGAGACCATAGGGCCCAGGCACAGTCTGAACCCTTCCCTCATCCCGGCGGTTTTGCTAGCAGGAGTTCAACCCCAAGGAACACAGCCCGGAGACCCCTGGGGCAAAAATGGCTTCCGACGTACAATAGGTGCTTGCAGTTGAAAAACCTATCCCAAGTGCGGGTAGCCAGGTACACAAAATGCCACACACCCAGGTGTAAGAATCAACATTGCCCAGGCATAGTCTAAGCCCCTCACCTCGTCCCTGTGATTTGGGGAGCCGGAGGGACACCCGAGGCCCACGGCCCTGAGACCATTTTGCGAAAAGCAGGCTTCCCACGGAAACAGTTTTCCTGAGGTGCAGACCCTCTCACAAGTGGTTGTGGCAAGGTAAAGCACATGCCCTCCACTTCTCTGAAACAAACCACAGTGCCCAGCCATGTTCTAAGCCCTCCCATCCTCCCTGGGCTTCTGGCAGCAGGAGTGAAAAGAGAGGAGCAGAGCACTGGGACCCGTTTGACAAAAACCGGCTTCCCACGGGAAAGTCTTTCTCCACGTACAGACATGCTCCCAGGTGCCTGTGGCAAGGGGAAGGAAATGCCATACACTGACCTGGAAGAGACCACAGGGCCCAGGCACAGTCTGAACCCTTCCCTCATCCCGGCGGTTTTGCTAGCAGGAGTTCAACCCCAAGGAACACAGCTCGGAGACCCCTGGGGCAAAAACAGCTTCCGACGAACAATAGGTGCTTGCAGTTGAAAAACCTATCCCAAGTGGGGGTAGCCAGGTAAACAAAATGCCACACACCCAGGTGTAAGAAACAACATTGCCCAGGCATGGTCTAAGCCCCTCACCTCGTCCCTGTGCTTTGGGGAGCCGGAGGGACAGCCGAGGCCCACGGCCCTGAGACCCTTTGCAGAAAGCCGGCTTCCCACGGAAACAGTTTTCCTGAGTTGCAGACACTCTCACAAGTGGTTGCGGCAAGGTAAAGCAAATGCCATCTACTTCTCTGGAAGAAACCACAGTGCCCAGCCATGTTCTAAGCCCTCCCATCCTCCCTGGGCTTCTGGCAGCAGGAGTGAAAAGAGAGGAGCAGAGCACTGGGACCCGTTTGAAAAAACCGGCTTCCCACGGGGAAGTCTTTCTCCACGTGCAGACATGCCCCCAGGTGCCTGTGGCAAGGGGAAGGAAATGCCATACAATGACCTGGAAGAGACCACAGGGCCCAGGCACAGTCTGAACCCTTCCCTCATCCCGGCGGTTTTGCTAGCAGGAGTTCAACCCCAAGGAACACAGCCCGGAGACCCCTGGGGCAAAAACGGCATCCGAGGAACAATAGGTGCTTGCAGTTGAAAAACCTATCCCAAGTGCTGGTAGCAAGGTAAACAAAATGCCACACACCCAGGTGTAAGAATCAACATTGCCCAGGCATGGTCTAAGCCCCTCACCTCGTCCCTGTGCTTTGGGGAGCCGGAGGGACGCCGGAGGCCCACGGCCCTGAGACCATTTTGCGAAAAGCAGGCTTCCCACGGAAACACTTTTCCTGAGGGGAAGACCCTCTCACAAGTGGTTGTGGCAAGGTAAAGCAAATGCCCTCCACTTCTCTGGAAGAAACCACAGTGCCCAGCCATGTTCTAAGCCCTCCCATCCTCCCTGGGCTTCTGGCAGCAGGAGTGAAAAGAGAGGAGCAGAGCACTGGGACTCGTTTGACAAAAACCGGCTTCCCACGGGAAAGTCTTTCTCCACGTGCAGACATGCTCCCAGGTGCCTGTGGCAAGGGGAAGGAAATGCCATACACTGACCTGGAAGAGACCACAGGGCCCAGGCACAGTCTGAACCCTTCCCTCATCCCGGCGGTTTTGCTAGCAGGAGATCAACCCCAATGAACACAGCCCGGAGACCCCTGGGGCAAAAACGGCTTCCGACGAACAATAGGTGCTTGCTGTGGAAAACCTATCCCAAGTGGGGGTAGCCAGGTAAACAAAATGCCACACACCCAGGTGTAAGAAACAACATTGCCCAGGCATGGTCTAAGCCCCTCCCCTCGTCCCTGTGTTTTGGGGGGCCGGAGGGACAGCCGAGGCCCACGGCCCTGAGACCCCTTTGCGAAAAGCAGGCTTCCCACGGAAACAGTATTCCTGAGGTGCAGACCCTCTCACAAGTGGTTGTGGCCAGGTAAAGCCAATGCCATCTACTTCTCTGGAAGAAACCACAGTGCCCAGCCAAGTTCTAAGCCCTCCCATCCTCCCTGGGCTTCTGGCAGCAGGAATGAAAAGAGAGGAGCAGAGCACTGGGACCCGTTTGACAAAAACCGGCTTCCCACGGGAAAGTCTTTCTCCACGTGCAGACATGCTCCCAGGTGCCTGTGGCAAGGGGAAGGAAATGCCATACACTGACCTGGAAGAGACCACAGGGCCCAGGCACAGTCTGAACCCTTCCCTCATCCCGGCGGTTTTGCTAGCAGGAGTTCAACCCCAAGGAACACAGCCCGGAGACCCCTGGGGCAAAAACGGCTTCCGACGAACAATAGGTGCTTGCTGTGGAAAACCTATCCCAAGTGGGGGTAGCCAGGTAAACAAAATGCCACACACCCAGGTGTAAGAATCAACATTGCCCAGGCATAGTCTAAGCCCCTCACCTCGTCCCTGTGATTTGGGGAGCCGGAGGGACACCCGAGGCCCACGGCCCTGAGACCATTTTGCGAAAAGCAGGCTTCCCACGGAAACAGTTTTCCTGAGGTGCAGACCCTCTCACAAGTGGTTGTGGCAAGGTAAAGCAAATGCCCTCCACTTCTCTGAAACAAACCACAGTGCCCAGCCATGTTCTAAGCCCTCCCATCCTCCCTGGGCTTCTGGCAGCAGGAGTGAAAAGAGAGGAGCAGAGCACTGGGACCCGTTTGACAAAAACCGGCTTCCCACGGGAAAGTCTTTCTCCACGTACAGACATGCTCCCAGGTGCCTGTGGCAAGGGGAAGGAAATGCCATACACTGACCTGGAAGAGACCACAGGGCCCAGGCACAGTCTGAACCCTTCCCTCATCCCGGCGGTTTTGCTAGCAGGAGTTCAACCCCAAGGAACACAGCTCGGAGACCCCTGGGGCAAAAACAGCTTCCGACGAACAATAGGTGCTTGCAGTTGAAAAACCTATCCCAAGTGGGGGTAGCCAGGTAAACAAAATGCCACACACCCAGGTGTAAGAAACAACATTGCCCAGGCATGGTCTAAGCCCCTCACCTCGTCCCTGTGCTTTGGGGAGCCGGAGGGACAGCCGAGGCCCACGGCCCTGAGACCCTTTGCAGAAAGCCGGCTTCCCACGGAAACAGTTTTCCTGAGTTGCAGACACTCTCACAAGTGGTTGCGGCAAGGTAAAGCAAATGCCATCTACTTCTCTGGAAGAAACCACAGTGCCCAGCCATGTTCTAAGCCCTCCCATCCTCCCTGGGCTTCTGGCAGCAGGAGTGAAAAGAGAGGAGCAGAGCACTGGGACCCGTTTGAAAAAACCGGCTTCCCACGGGGAAGTCTTTCTCCACGTGCAGACATGCCCCCAGGTGCCTGTGGCAAGGGGAAGGAAATGCCATACAATGACCTGGAAGAGACCACAGGGCCCAGGCACAGTCTGAACCCTTCCCTCATCCCGGCGGTTTTGCTAGCAGGAGTTCAACCCCAAGGAACACAGCCCGGAGACCCCTGGGGCAAAAACGGCATCCGAGGAACAATAGGTGCTTGCAGTTGAAAAACCTATCCCAAGTGCTGGTAGCAAGGTAAACAAAATGCCACACACCCAGGTGTAAGAATCAACATTGCCCAGGCATGGTCTAAGCCCCTCACCTCGTCCCTGTGCTTTGGGGAGCCGGAGGGACGCCGGAGGCCCACGGCCCTGAGACCATTTTGCGAAAAGCAGGCTTCCCACGGAAACACTTTTCCTGAGGGGAAGACCCTCTCACAAGTGGTTGTGGCAAGGTAAAGCAAATGCCCTCCACTTCTCTGGAAGAAACCACAGTGCCCAGCCATGTTCTAAGCCCTCCCATCCTCCCTGGGCTTCTGGCAGCAGGAGTGAAAAGAGAGGAGCAGAGCACTGGGACTCGTTTGACAAAAACCGGCTTCCCACGGGAAAGTCTTTCTCCACGTGCAGACATGCTCCCAGGTGCCTGTGGCAAGGGGAAGGAAATGCCATACACTGACCTGGAAGAGACCACAGGGCCCAGGCACAGTCTGAACCCTTCCCTCATCCCGGCGGTTTTGCTAGCAGGAGTTCAACCCCAATGAACACAGCCCGGAGACCCCTGGGGCAAAAACGGCTTCCGACGAACAATAGGTGCTTGCTGTGGAAAACCTATCCCAAGTGGGGGTAGCCAGGTAAACAAAATGCCACACACCCAGGTGTAAGAAACAACATTGCCCAGGCATGGTCTAAGCCCCTCCCCTCGTCCCTGTGTTTTGGGGGGCCGGAGGGACAGCCGAGGCCCACGGCCCTGAGACCCCTTTGCGAAAAGCAGGCTTCCCACGGAAACAGTATTCCTGAGGTGCAGACCCTCTCACAAGTGGTTGTGGCCAGGTAAAGCCAATGCCATCTACTTCTCTGGAAGAAACCACAGTGCCCAGCCAAGTTCTAAGCCCTCCCATCCTCCCTGGGCTTCTGGCAGCAGGAATGAAAAGAGAGGAGCAGAGCACTGGGACCCGTTTGACAAAAACCGGCTTCCCACGGGAAAGTCTTTCTCCACGTGCAGACATGCTCCCAGGTGCCTGTGGCAAGGGGAAGGAAATGCCATACACTGACCTGGAAGAGACCACAGGGCCCAGGCACAGTCTGAACCCTTCCCTCATCCCGGCGGTTTTGCTAGCAGGAGTTCAACCCCAAGGAACACAGCCCGGAGACCCCTGGGGCAAAAACGGCTTCCGACGAACAATAGGTGCTTGCTGTGGAAAACCTATCCCAAGTGGGGGTAGCCAGGTAAACAAAATACCACACACCCAGGTGTAAGAAACAGCATTGCCCAGGCATGGTCTAAGCCCCTCACCTCGTCCCTGTGCTTTGGGGAGCCGGAGGGACAGCCAAGGCCCACGGCCCTGAGACCCCTTTGCAAAAAGTCGGCTTCCCAAAGAAACAGTTTTCCTGAGGTGCAGACCCTCTCACAAGTGGTTGTGGCAAGGTAAAGCAAATGCCCTCCACTTCTCTGGAAGAAACCACTGTGCCCAGCCATGTTCTAAGCCCTCCCATCCTCCCTGGCCTTCTGGCAGCAGGAGTGCAAAGAGAGGAGCAGAGCACTGGGACCCGTTTGACAAAAACCGGCTTCCCACGGGAAAGTCTTTCTCCACGTGCAGACATGCTCCCAGGTGCCTGTGGCAAGGGGAAGGAAATGCCATACACTGACCTGGAAGAGACCACAGGGCCCAGGCACAGTCTGAACCCTTCCCTCATCCCGGCGGTTTTGCTAGCAGGAGTTCAACCCCAAGGAACACAGCCCGGAGACCCCTGGGGCAAAAATGGCTTCCGACGAACAATAGGTGCTTGCAGTTGAAAAACCTATCCCAAGTGCGGGTAGCCAGGTACACAAAATGCCACACACCCAGGTGTAAGAATCAACATTGCCCAGGCATAGTCTAAGCCCCTCACCTCGTCCCTGTGATTTGGGGAGCCGGAGGGACACCCGAGGCCCACGGCCCTGAGACCATTTTGCGAAAAGCAGGCTTCCCACGGAAACAGTTTTCCTGAGGTGCAGACCCTCTCACAAGTGGTTGTGGCAAGGTAAAGCAAATACCCTCCACTTCTCTGAAAGAAACCACAGTGCCCAGCCATGTTCTAAGCCCTCCCATCCTCCCTGGGCTTCTGGCAGCAGGAGTGAAAAGAGAGGAGCAGAGCACTGGGACCCGTTTGACAAAAACCGGCTTCCCACGGGAAAGTCTTTCTCCACGTACAGACATGCTCCCAGGTGCCTGTGGCAAGGGGAAGGAAATGCCATACACTGACCTGGAAGAGACCACAGGGCCCAGGCACAGTCTGAACCCTTCCCTCATCCCGGCGGTTTTGCTAGCAGGAGTTCAACCCCAAGGAACACAGCTCGGAGACCCCTGGGGCAAAAACAGCTTCCGACGAACAATTGGTGCTTGCAGTTGAAAAACCTATCCCAAGTGGGGGTAGCCAGGTAAACAAAATGCCACACACCCAGGTGTAAGAAACAACATTGCCCAGGCATGGTCTAAGCCCCTCACCTCGTCCCTGTGCTTTGGGGAGCCGGAGTGACAGCCGAGGCCCACGGCCCTGAGACCCTTTGCAGAAAGCCGGCTTCCCACGGAAACAGTTTTCCTGAGTTGCAGACACTCTCACAAGTGGTTGCGGCAAGGTAAAGCAAATGCCATCTACTTCTCTGGAAGAAACCACAGTGCCCAGCCAAGTTCTAAGCCCTCCCATCCTCCCTGGGCTTCTGGCAGCAGGAGTGAAAAGAGAGGAGCAGAGCACTGGGACCCGTTTGACAAAAACCGGCTTCCCACGGGAAAGTCTTTCTCCACGTGCAGACATGCTCCCAGGTGCCTGTGGCAAGGGGAAGGAAATGCCATACACTGACCTGGAAGAGACCACAGGGCCCAGGCACAGTCTGAACCCTTCCCTCATCCCGGCGCTTTTGCTAGCAGGAGTTCAACCCCAAGGAACACAGCCCGGAGACCCCTGGGGCAAAAACGGCTTCCGACGAACAATAGGTGCTTGCTGTGGAAAACCTATCCCAAGTGGGGGTAGCCAGGTAAACAAAATGCCACACACCCAGGTGTAAGAAACAACATTGCCCAGGCATGGTCTAAGCCCCTCACCTCGTCCCTGTGCTTTGGGGTGCCGGAGGGACAGCCGAGGCCCACGGCCCTGAGACCCCTTTGCAAAAAGCCAGCTTCCCACGGAAACAGTTTTCCTGAGGTGCAGACCCTCTCACAAGTGGTTGTGGCAAGGTAAAGCAAATGCCCTCCACTTCTCTGAAGAAACCACAGTGCCCAGCCATGTTCTAAGCCCTCCCATCCTCCCTGGGCTTCTGGCAGCAGGAGTGAAAAGAGAGGAGCAGAGCACTGGGACCCCTTTGACAAAAACCGGCTTCCCACGGGAAAGTCTTTCTCCACGTGCAGACATGCTCCCAGGTGCCTGTGGCAAGGGGAAGGAAATGCCATACACTGACCTGGAAGAGACCATAGGGCCCAGGCACAGTCTGAACCCTTCCCTCATCCCGGCGGTTTTGCTAGCAGGAGTTCAACCCCAAGGAACACAGCCCGGAGACCCCTGGGGCAAAAATGGCTTCCGACGAACAATAGGTGCTTGCAGTTGAAAAACCTATCCCAAGTGCGGGTAGCCAGGTACACAAAATGCCACACACCCAGGTGTAAGAATCAACATTGCCCAGGCATAGTCTAAGCCCCTCACCTCGTCCCTGTGATTTGGGGAGCCGGAGGGACACCCGAGGCCCACGGCCCTGAGACCATTTTGCGAAAAGCAGGCTTCCCACGGAAACAGTTTTCCTGAGGTGCAGACCCTCTCACAAGTGGTTGTGGCAAGGTAAAGCAAATGCCCTCCACTTCTCTGAAACAAACCACAGTGCCCAGCCATGTTCTAAGCCCTCCCATCCTCCCTGGGCTTCTGGCAGCAGGAGTGAAAAGAGAGGAGCAGAGCACTGGGACCCGTTTGACAAAAACCGGCTTCCCACGGGAAAGTCTTTCTCCACGTACAGACATGCTCCCAGGTGCCTGTGGCAAGGGGAAGGAAATGCCATACACTGACCTGGAAGAGACCACAGGGCCCAGGCACAGTCTGAACCCTTCCCTCATCCCGGCGGTTTTGCTAGCAGGAGTTCAACCCCAAGGAACACAGCTCGGAGACCCCTGGGGCAAAAACAGCTTCCGACGAACAATAGGTGCTTGCAGTTGAAAAACCTATCCCAAGTGGGGGTAGCCAGGTAAACAAAATGCCACACACCCAGGTGTAAGAAACAACATTGCCCAGGCATGGTCTAAGCCCCTCACCTCGTCCCTGTGCTTTGGGGAGCCGGAGGGACAGCCGAGGCCCACGGCCCTGAGACCCTTTGCAGAAAGCCGGCTTCCCACGGAAACAGTTTTCCTGAGTTGCAGACACTCTCACAAGTGGTTGCGGCAAGGTAAAGCAAATGCCATCTACTTCTCTGGAAGAAACCACAGTGCCCAGCCATGTTCTAAGCCCTCCCATCCTCCCTGGGCTTCTGGCAGCAGGAGTGAAAAGAGAGGAGCAGAGCACTGGGACCCGTTTGAAAAAACCGGCTTCCCACGGGGAAGTCTTTCTCCACGTGCAGACATGCCCCCAGGTGCCTGTGGCAAGGGGAAGGAAATGCCATACAATGACCTGGAAGAGACCACAGGGCCCAGGCACAGTCTGAACCCTTCCCTCATCCCGGCGGTTTTGCTAGCAGGAGTTCAACCCCAAGGAACACAGCCCGGAGACCCCTGGGGCAAAAACGGCATCCGAGGAACAATAGGTGCTTGCAGTTGAAAAACCTATCCCAAGTGCTGGTAGCAAGGTAAACAAAATGCCACACACCCAGGTGTAAGAATCAACATTGCCCAGGCATGGTCTAAGCCCCTCACCTCGTCCCTGTGCTTTGGGGAGCCGGAGGGACGCCGGAGGCCCACGGCCCTGAGACCATTTTGCGAAAAGCAGGCTTCCCACGGAAACACTTTTCCTGAGGGGAAGACCCTCTCACAAGTGGTTGTGGCAAGGTAAAGCAAATGCCCTCCACTTCTCTGGAAGAAACCACAGTGCCCAGCCATGTTCTAAGCCCTCCCATCCTCCCTGGGCTTCTGGCAGCAGGAGTGAAAAGAGAGGAGCAGAGCACTGGGACTCGTTTGACAAAAACCGGCTTCCCACGGGAAAGTCTTTCTCCACGTGCAGACATGCTCCCAGGTGCCTGTGGCAAGGGGAAGGAAATGCCATACACTGACCTGGAAGAGACCACAGGGCCCAGGCACAGTCTGAACCCTTCCCTCATCCCGGCGGTTTTGCTAGCAGGAGTTCAACCCCAATGAACACAGCCCGGAGACCCCTGGGGCAAAAACGGCTTCCGACGAACAATAGGTGCTTGCTGTGGAAAACCTATCCCAAGTGGGGGTAGCCAGGTAAACAAAATGCCACACACCCAGGTGTAAGAAACAACATTGCCCAGGCATGGTCTAAGCCCCTCCCCTCGTCCCTGTGTTTTGGGGGGCCGGAGGGACAGCCGAGGCCCACGGCCCTGAGACCCCTTTGCGAAAAGCAGGCTTCCCACGGAAACAGTATTCCTGAGGTGCAGACCCTCTCACAAGTGGTTGTGGCCAGGTAAAGCCAATGCCATCTACTTCTCTGGAAGAAACCACAGTGCCCAGCCAAGTTCTAAGCCCTCCCATCCTCCCTGGGCTTCTGGCAGCAGGAATGAAAAGAGAGGAGCAGAGCACTGGGACCCGTTTGACAAAAACCGGCTTCCCACGGGAAAGTCTTTCTCCACGTGCAGACATGCTCCCAGGTGCCTGTGGCAAGGGGAAGGAAATGCCATACACTGACCTGGAAGAGACCACAGGGCCCAGGCACAGTCTGAACCCTTCCCTCATCCCGGCGGTTTTGCTAGCAGGAGTTCAACCCCAAGGAACACAGCCCGGAGACCCCTGGGGCAAAAACGGCTTCCGACGAACAATAGGTGCTTGCTGTGGAAAACCTATCCCAAGTGGGGGTAGCCAGGTAAACAAAATACCACACACCCAGGTGTAAGAAACAGCATTGCCCAGGCATGGTCTAAGCCCCTCACCTCGTCCCTGTGCTTTGGGGAGCCGGAGGGACAGCCAAGGCCCACGGCCCTGAGACCCCTTTGCAAAAAGTCGGCTTCCCAAAGAAACAGTTTTCCTGAGGTGCAGACCCTCTCACAAGTGGTTGTGGCAAGGTAAAGCAAATGCCCTCCACTTCTCTGGAAGAAACCACTGTGCCCAGCCATGTTCTAAGCCCTCCCATCCTCCCTGGCCTTCTGGCAGCAGGAGTGCAAAGAGAGGAGCAGAGCACTGGGACCCGTTTGACAAAAACCGGCTTCCCACGGGAAAGTCTTTCTCCACGTGCAGACATGCTCGCAGGTGCCTGTGGCAAGGGGAAGGAAATGCCATACACTGACCTGGAAGAGACCACAGGGCCCAGGCACAGTCTGAACCCTTCCCTCATCCCGGCGGTTTTGCTAGCAGGAGTTCAACCCCAAGGAACACAGCCCGGAGACCCCTGGGGCAAAAATGGCTTCCGACGAACAATAGGTGCTTGCAGTTGAAAAACCTATCCCAAGTGCGGGTAGCCAGGTACACAAAATGCCACACACCCAGGTGTAAGAATCAACATTGCCCAGGCATAGTCTAAGCCCCTCACCTCGTCCCTGTGATTTGGGGAGCCGGAGGGACACCCGAGGCCCACGGCCCTGAGACCATTTTGCGAAAAGCAGGCTTCCCACGGAAACAGTTTTCCTGAGGTGCAGACCCTCTCACAAGTGGTTGTGGCAAGGTAAAGCAAATACCCTCCACTTCTCTGAAAGAAACCACAGTGCCCAGCCATGTTCTAAGCCCTCCCATCCTCCCTGGGCTTCTGGCAGCAGGAGTGAAAAGAGAGGAGCAGAGCACTGGGACCCGTTTGACAAAAACCGGCTTCCCACGGGAAAGTCTTTCTCCACGTACAGACATGCTCCCAGGTGCCTGTGGCAAGGGGAAGGAAATGCCATACACTGACCTGGAAGAGACCACAGGGCCCAGGCACAGTCTGAACCCTTCCCTCATCCCGGCGGTTTTGCTAGCAGGAGTTCAACCCCAAGGAACACAGCTCGGAGACCCCTGGGGCAAAAACAGCTTCCGACGAACAATTGGTGCTTGCAGTTGAAAAACCTATCCCAAGTGGGGGTAGCCAGGTAAACAAAATGCCACACACCCAGGTGTAAGAAACAACATTGCCCAGGCATGGTCTAAGCCCCTCACCTCGTCCCTGTGCTTTGGGGAGCCGGAGTGACAGCCGAGGCCCACGGCCCTGAGACCCTTTGCAGAAAGCCGGCTTCCCACAGAAACAGTTTTCCTGAGTTGCAGACACTCTCACAAGTGGTTGCGGCAAGGTAAAGCAAATGCCATCTACTTCTCTGGAAGAAACCACAGTGCCCAGCCATGTTCTAAGCCCTCCCATCCTCCCTGGGCTTCTGGCAGCAGGAGTGAAAAGAGAGGAGCAGAGCACTGGGACCCGTTTGAAAAAACCGGCTTCCCACGGGGAAGTCTTTCTCCACGTGCAGACATGCCCCCAGGTGCCTGTGGCAAGGGGAAGGAAATGCCATACAATGACCTGGAAGAGACCACAGGGCCCAGGCACAGTCTGAACCCTTCCCTCATCCCGGCGGTTTTGCTAGCAGGAGTTCAACCCCAAGGAACACAGCCCGGAGACCCCTGGGGCAAAAACGGCATCCGAGGAACAATAGGTGCTTGCAGTTGAAAAACCTATCCCAAGTGCTGGTAGCAAGGTAAACAAAATGCCACACACCCAGGTGTAAGAATCAACATTGCCCAGGCATGGTCTAAGCCCCGCACCTCGTCCCTGTGCTTTGGGGAGCCGGAGGGACGCCGGAGGCCCACGGCCCTGAGACCATTTTGCGAAAAGCAGGCTTCCCACGGAAACACTTTTCCTGAGGGGAAGACCCTCTCACAAGTGGTTGTGGCAAGGTAAAGCAAATGCCCTCCACTTCTCTGGAAGAAACCACAGTGCCCAGCCATGTTCTAAGCCCTCCCATCCTCCCTGGGCTTCTGGCAGCAGGAGTGAAAAGAGAGGAGCAGAGCACTGGGACTCGTTTGACAAAAACCGGCTTCCCACGGGAAAGTCTTTCTCCACGTGCAGACATGCTCCCAGGTGCCTGTGGCAAGGGGAAGGAAATGCCATACACTGACCTGGAAGAGACCACAGGGCCCAGGCACAGTCTGAACCCTTCCCTCATCCCGGCGGTTTTGCTAGCAGGAGTTCAACCCCAATGAACACAGCCCGGAGACCCCTGGGGCAAAAACGGCTTCCGATGAACAATAGGTGCTTGCTGTGGAAAACCTATCCCAAGTGGGGGTAGCCAGGTAAACAAAATGCCACACACCCAGGTGTAAGAAACAACATTGCTCAGGCATGGTCTAAGCCCCTCCCCTCGTCCCTGTGATTTGGGGGGCGGGAGGGACAGCCGAGGCCCACGGCCCTGAGACCCCTTTGCAAAAAGCCGGCTTCCCACGGAAACAGTATTCCTGAGGTGCAGACCCTCTCACAAGTGGTTGTGGCCAGGTAAAGCCAATGCCATCTACTTCTCTGGAAGAAACCACAGTGCCCAGCCAAGTTCTAAGCCCTCCCATCCTCCCTGGGCTTCTGGCAGCAGGAGTGAAAAGAGAGGAGCAGAGCACTGGGACCCGTTTGACAAAAACCGGCTTCCCACGGGAAAGTCTTTCTCCACGTGCAGACATGCTCCCAGGTGCCTGTGGCAAGGGGAAGGAAATGCCATACACTGACCTGGAAGAGACCACAGGGCCCAGGCACAGTCTGAACCCTTCCCTCATCCCGGCGCTTTTGCTAGCAGGAGTTCAACCCCAACGAACACAGCCCGGAGACCCCTGGGGCAAAAACGGCTTCCGACGAACAATAGGTGCTTGCTGTGGAAAACCTATCCCAAGTGGGGGTAGCCAGGTAAACAAAATACCACACACCCAAGTGTAAGAAACAGCATTGCCCAGGCATGGTCTAAGCCCCTCACCTCGTCCCTGTGCTTTGGGGAGCCGGAGGGACAGCCAAGGCCCACGGCCCTGAGACCCCTTTGCAAAAAGTCGGCTTCCCAAAGAAACAGTTTTCCTGAGGTGCAGACCCTCTCACAAGTGGTTGTGGCAAGGTAAAGCAAATGCCCTCCACTTCTCTGGAAGAAACCACACTGCCCAGCCATGTTCTAAGCCCTCCCATCCTCCCTGGCCTTCTGGCAGCAGGAGTGCAAAGAGAGGAGCAGAACACTGGGACCCGTTTGACAAAAACCGGCTTCCCACGGGAAAGTCTTTCTCCACGTGCAGACATGCTCCCAGGTGCCTGTGGCAAGGGGAAGGAAATGCCATACACTGACCTGGAAGAGACCACAGGGCCCATGCACAATCTGAACCCTTCCCTCATCCCGGCGGTTTTGCTAGCAGGAGTTCAACCCCAACGAACACAGCCCGGAGACCCCTGGGGCAAAAATGGCTTCCGACGAACAATAGGTGCTTGCTGTGGAAAACCTATCCCAAGCCGGGTAGCCAGGTAAACAAAATGCCACACACCCAGGTGTAAGAATCAACATTGCCCAGGCATAGTCTAAGCCCCTCACCTCGTCCCTCTGCTTTGGGGGGCCGGAGGGACAGCCGAGGCCCACGGCCCTGAGACCCCTTTGCAAAAAGCCGGCTTCCCACGGAAACAGTATTCCTGAGGTGCAGACCCTCTCACAAGTGGTTGTGGCCAGGTAAAGCCAATGCCATCTACTTCTCTGGAAGAAACCACAGTGCCCAGCCAAGTTCTAAGCCCTCCCATCCTCCCTGGGCTTCTGGCAGCAGGAGTGAAAAGAGAGGAGCAGAGCACTGGGACCCGTTTGACAAAAACCGGCTTCCCACGGGAAAGTCTTTCTCCACGTGCAGACATGCTCCCAGGTGCCTGTGGCAAGGGGAAGGAAATGCCATACACTGACCTGGAAGAGACCACAGGGCCCAGGCACAGTCTGAACCCTTCCCTCATCCCGGCGGTTTTGCTAGCAGGAGTTCAACCCCAAGGAACACAGCCCGGAGACCCCTGGGGCAAAAACGGCTTCCGACGAACAATAGGTGCTTGCTGTGGAAAACCTATGCCAAGTGAGGGTAGCCAGGTAAACAAAATGCCACATACCCAGGTATAAGAAACAACATTGCCCAGGCATGGTCTAAGCCCCTCACCTCGTCCCTGTGCTTTGGGGAGCCGGAGGGACAGCCGAGGCCCATGGCCCTGAGACCCCTTTCCAAAAAGCCGGCTTCCCACGGAAACAGTTTTCCTGAGGTGCAGACCCTCTCACAAGTGGTTGTGGCAAGGTAAAGCAAGTGCGCTCCACTTCTCTGAAGAAACCACAGTGCCCAGCCATGTTCTAAGCCCTCCCATCCTCCCTGGGCTTCTGGCAGCAGGAGTGAAAAGAGAGGAGCAGAGCACTGGGACCCGTTTGACAAAAACCGGCTTCCCACGGGAAAGTCTTTCTCCACGTGCAGACATGCTCCCAGGTGCCTGTGGCAAGGGGAAGGAAATGCCATACACTGACCTGGAAGAGACCACAGGGCCCAGGCACAGTCTGAACCCTTCCCTCCTCCAGGCGGTTTTGCTAGCAGGAGTTCAACCCCAAGGAACACAGCCCGGAGACCCCTGGGGCAACAACGGCTTCCGAGGAACAATAGGTGCTTGCAGTTGAAAAACCTATCCCAAGTGGGGGTAGCCAGGTAAACAAAATGCCACACACCCAGGTGTAAGAAACAACATTGCCCAGGCATGGTCTAAGCCCCTCACCTCGTCCCTGTGCTTTGGGGGGCCGGAGGGACAGCCGAGGCCCACGGCCCTGAGACCCCTTTGCAAAAAGCCGGCTTCCCACGGAAACAGTATTCCTGAGGTGCAGACCCTCTCACAAGTGGTTGTGGCCAGGTAAAGCCAATGCCATCTACTTCTCTGGAAGAAACCACAGTGCCCAGCCAAGTTCTAAGCCCTCCCATCCTCCCTGGCCTTCTGGCAGCAGGAGTGCAAAGAGAGGAGCAGAGCACTGGGACCCATTTGACAAAAACCGGCTTCCCACGGGAAAGTCTTTCTCCACGTGCAGACATGCTCCCACGTGCCTGTGGCAAGGGGAAGGAAATGCCATACACTGACCTGGAAGAGACCACAGGGCCCAGGCACAGTCTGAACCCTTCCCTCATCCCGGCGGTTTTGCTAGCAGGAGTTCAACCCCAAGGAACACAGCCCGGAGACCCCTGGGGCAAAAACGGCTTCCGACGAACAATAGGTGCTTGCTGTGGAAAACCTATGCCAAGTGCGGGTAGCCAGGTAAACAAAATGCCACACACCCAGGTGTAAGAAACAACATTGCGCAGGCATGGTCTAAGCCCCTCACCTCGTCCCTGTACTTTGGGGACCCGGAGGGACAGCCGAGGCCCATGGCCCTGAGACCCCTTTGCAAAAAGCCGGCTTCCCACGGAAACAGTTTTCCTGAGGTGCAGACCCTCTCACAGGTGGTTGTGGCAAGGTAAAGCAAATGCCCTCCACTTCTCTGAAGAAACCACAGTGCCCAGCCATGTTCTAAGCCCTCCCATCCTCCCTGGGCTTCTGGCAGCAGGAGTGAAAAGAGAGGAGCAGAGCACTGGGACCCGTTTGACAAAAACCGGCTTCCCACGGGAAAGTCTTTCTCCACGTGCAGACATGCTCCCAGGTGCCTGTGGCAAGGGGAAGGAAATGCCAACACTGACCTGGAAGAGACCACAGGGCCCAGGCACAGTCTGAACCCTTCTCTCATCCCGGCGGTTTTGCTAGCAGGAGTTCAACCCCAACGAACACAGCCCGGAGACCCCTGGGGCAAAAACCGCTTCCGACGAACAATAGGTGCTTGCTGTGGAAAACCTATCCCAAGTGGGGGTAGCCAGGTAAACAAAATGCCACACACCCAGGTGTAAGAAACAACATTGCCCAGCCATGGTCTAAGCCCCTCACCTCGTCCCTGTGCTTTGGGGAGCCAGAGGGACACCCGAGGCCCACGGCCCTAAGAACCCTTTACAAAAAGCCGGCTTCCCACGGAAACAGTTTTCCTGAGGTGCAGACCCTCTCACAAGTGGTTGTGGCAATGTAAAGAAAATGCCGTCCACTTCTCTGGAAGAAACCACAGTGCCCAGCCATGTTCTAAGCCCTCCCATCCTCCCTGGGCTTCTGGCAGTAGGAGTGAAAAGAGAGGATCAGAGCACTGGGACCCGTTTGACAAAAACCGGCTTCCCACGGGAAAGTCTTTCTCCACGTGCAGACATGCTCCCAGGTGCCTGTGGCAAGGGGAAGGAAATGCCAACACTGACCTGGAAGAGACCACAGGGCCCAGGCACAGTCTGAACCCTTCCCTCATCCCGGCGGTTTTGCTAGCAGGAGTTCAACCCCAACGAACACAACCCGGAGACCCCTGGGGCAAAAACCGCTTCCGACGAACAATAGGTGCTTGCTGTGGAAAACCTATCCCAAGTGGGGGTAGCCAGGTAAACAAAATGCCACACACCCAGGTGTAAGAAACAACATTGCCCAGGCATGGTCTAAGCCCCTCACCTCGTCCCTGTGCTTTGGGGAGCCGGAGGGACAGCCGAGGCCCACGGCCCTGAGACCCCTTTGCAAAAAGCCGGCTTCCCACGGAAACAGTTTTCCTGAGTTGCAGACCCTCTCACAAGTGGTTGTGGCAATGTAAAGCAAATGCCCTCCACTTCTCTGGAAGAAACCACAGTGCCCAGCCATGTTCTATGCCCTCCCATCCTCCCTGGGCTTCTGGCAGCAGGAGTGAAAAGAGAGGAGCAGAGCACTGGGACCCGTTTGACAAAAACCGGCTTCCCATGGGAAAGTCTTTCTCCACGTGCAGACATGCTCCCAGGTGCTGTGGCAAGGGGAAGGAAATGCCATACACTGACCTGGAAGAGACCACAGGGCCCAGGCACAGTCTGAACCCTTCCCTCATCCCGGCGGTTTTGCTAGCAGGAGTTCAACCCCAGGAACACAGCCCGGAGACCCCTGGGGCAAAAACCGCTCCCGACGAACAATAGGTGCTTGCAGTTGAAAAACTTATCCCAAGTGGGGGTAGCCAGGTAAACAAAATGCCACACACCCAGGTGTAAGAAACAACATTGCCCAGCCATGGTCTAAGCCCCTCAACTCGTCCCTGTGCTTTGGGGAGCCGGAGGGACACCCGAGGCCCACGGCCCTGTGACCCCTTTACAAAAAGCCGGCTTCCCACGGAAACAGTTTTCCTGAGGTGCAGACCCTTTCACAAGTGGTTGTGGCAAAGTAAAGCAAATGCCCTCCACTTCTCTGGAAGAAACCACAGTGCCCAGCCATGTTCTAAGCCCTCCCATCCTCCCTGGGCTTCTGGCAGTAGGAGTGAAAAGAGAGGATCAGAGCACTGGGACCCGTTTGACAAAAACCGGCTTCCCACGGGAAAGTCTTTCTCCACGTGCAGACATGCTCCCAGGTGCCTGTGGCAAGGGGAAGGAAATGCCATACACTGACCTGGAAGAGACCACAGGGCCCAGGCACAGTCTGAACCCTTCCCTCATCCAGGCGGTTTTGCTAGCAGGAGTTCAACCCCAAGGAACACAGCCCGGAGACCCCTGGGGCAAAAACCGCTTCTGACGAACAATAGGTTCTTGCTGTGGAAAACCTATCCCAAGTGGGGGTAGCCAGGTAAACAAAATGCCACACACCCAGGTGTAAGAAACAACATTGCCCAGGCATGGTCTGAGCCCCTCACCTCCTCCCTGTGATTTGGGGAGCCGGAGGGACACCCGAGGCCCACGGCCCTGAGAACCCTTTGCAAAAAGCCGGCTTCCCATGGAAACAGGTTTCCTGAGGTGCAGACCCTCTCACAAGTGGTTGTGGCAACGTAAAGCAAATGCCCTCCACTTCTCTGGAAGAAACCACAGTGCCCAGCCATGTTCTATGCCCTCCCATCCTCCCTGGGCTTCTGGCAGCAGGAGTGAAAAGAGAGGAGCAGAGCACTGGGACCCGTTTGACAAAAACCGGCTTCCCACGGGAAAGTCTTTCTCCACGTGCAGACATGCTCCCAGGTGCCTGTGGCAAGGGGAAGGAAATGCCATACACTGACCTGGAAGAGACCACAGGGCCCAGGCACAGTCTGAACCCTTCCCTCATCCCGGCGGTTTTGCTAGCAGGAGTTCAACCCCAACGAACACAGCCCGGAGACCCCAGGGGCAAAAACGGCTTCCGACGAACAATAGGTGCTTGCTGTGGAAAAACTATCCCAAGTGGGGGTAGCCAGGTAAACAAAATGCCACACACCCAGGTGTAAGAAACAACATTGCTCAGGCATGGTCTAAGCCCCTCCCCTCGTCCCTGTGATTTGGGGGGCGGGAGGGACAGCCGAGGCCCACGGCCCTGAGACCCCTTTGCGAAAAGCAGGCTTCCCACGGAAACAGTTTTCCTGAGGTGCAGACCCTCTCACAAGTGGTTGTGGCAAGGTAAAGCAAATGCCCTCCACTTCTCTGAAAGAAACCACAGTGCCCAGCCATGTTCTATGCCCTCCCATCCTCCCTGGGCTTCTGGCAGCAGGAGTGAAAAGAGAGGAGCAGAGCACTGGGACCCGTTTGACAAAAACCGGCTTCCCACGGGAAAGTCTTTCTCCACGTGCAGACATGCTCCCAGGTGCCTGTGGCAAGGGGAAGGAAATGCCATACACTGACCTGGAAGAGACCACAGGGCCCAGGCACAGTCTGAACCCTTCCCTCATCCCGGCGGTTTTGCTAGCAGGAGTTCAACCCCAAGGAACACAGCCCGGAGACCCCTGGGGCAAAAACGGCTTCCGACGAACAATAGGTGCTTGCTGTGGAAAACCTATCCCAAGTGGGGGTAGCCAGGTAAACAAAATGCCACACACCCAGGTGTAAGAAACAACATTGCCCAGGCATGGTCTAAGCCCCTCACCTCGTCCCTGTGCTTTGGGGTGCCGGAGGGACAGCCGAGGCCCACGGCCCTGAGACCCCTTTGCAAAAAGCCGGCTTCCCACGGAAACAGTATTCCTGAGGTGCAGACCCTCTCACAAGTGGTTGTGGCCAGGTAAAGCCAATGCCATCTACTTCTCTGGAAGAAACCACAGTGCCCAGCCAAGTTCTAAGCCCTCCCATCCTCCCTGGGCTTCTGGCAGCAGGAATGAAAAGAGAGGAGCAGAGCACTGGGACCCGTTTGACAAAAACCGGCTTCCCACGGGAAAGTCTTTCTCCACGTGCAGACATGCTCCCAGGTGCCTGTGGCAAGGGGAAGGAAATGCCATACACTGACCTGGAAGAGACCACAGGGCCCAGGCACAGTCTGAACCCTTCCCTCATCCCGGCGGTTTTGCTAGCAGGAGTTCAACCCCAAGGAACACAGCCCGGAGACCTCTGGGGCAAAAACAGCTTCCGACGAACAATAGGTGCTTGCTGTGGAAAACCTATCCCAAGTGCGGGTAGCCAGGTAAACAAAATGCCACACACCCAGGTGTAAAAAACAACATTGCCCAGGCATGGTCTAAGCCCCTCACCTCGTCCCTGTGCTTTGGGGAGCCGGAGGGACAGCCGAGGCCCATGGCCCTGAGACCCCTTTGCAAAAAGCCGGCTTCCCACGGAAACAGTTTTCCTGAGGTGCAGACCCTCTCACAAGTGGTTGTGGCAAGGTAAAGCAAATGCCCTCCACTACTCTGGAAGAAACCACAGTGCCCAGCCATGTTCTAAGCCCTCCCATCCTCCCTGGGCTTCTGGCAGCAGGAGTGAAAAGAGAGGAGCAGAGCACTGGGACCCGTTTGACAAAAACCGGCTTCCCACGGGAAAGTCTTTCTCCACGTACAGACATGCTCCCAGGTGCCTGTGGCAAGGGGAAGGAAATGCCATACACTGACCTTGAAGAGACCACAGGGCCCAGGCACAGTCTGAACCCTTCCCTCATCCCGGCGGTTTTGCTAGCAGGAGTTCAACCCCAACGAACACGGCCCCGAGACCCCTGGGGCAAAAACCGCTTCTGACGAACAATAGGTGCTTGCAGTTGAAAAACCTATCCCAAGTGGGGGTAGCCAGGTAAACAAAATGCCACACACCCAGGTATAAGAAACAACATTGCCCAGCCATGGTCTAAGCCCCTCACCTCGTCCCTGTGCTTTGGGGAGCCGGAGGGACACCCGAGGCCCACGGCCCTGAGACCCCTTTGCAAAAAGCCGGCTTCCCACGGAAACAGTTTTCCTGAGGTGCAGACCCTCTCACAAGTGGTTGTGGCAAGGTAAAGCAAATGCCCTCCACTTCTCTGAAAGAAACCACAGTGCCCAGCCATGTTCTATGCCCTCCCATCCTCCCTGGGCTTCTGGCAGCAGGAGTGAAAAGAGAGGAGCAGAGCACTGGGACCCGTTTGACAAAAACCGGCTTCCCACGGGAAAGTCTTTCTCCACGTGCAGACATGCTCCCAGGTGCCTGTGGCAAGGGGAAGGAAATGCCATACACTGACCTGGAAGAGACCACAGGGCCCAGGCACAGTCTGAACCCTTCCCTCATCCCGGCGGTTTTGCTAGCAGGAGTTCAACCCCAACGAACACAGCCCGGAGACCCCTGGGGCAAAAACGGCTTCCGACGAACAATAGGTGCTTGCTGTGGAAAACCTATCCCAAGTTGGGGTAGCCAGGTAAACAAAATGCCACACACCCAGGTGTAAGAAACAACATTGCCCAGGCATGGTCTAAGCCCCTCACCTCGTCCCTGTGCTTTGGGGTGCCGGAGGGACAGCCGAGGCCCACGGCCCTGAGACCCCTTTGCAAAAAGCCGGCTTCCCACGGAAACAGTATTCCTGAGGTGCAGACCCTCTCACAAGTGGTTGTGGCCAGGTAAAGCCAATGCCATCTACTTCTCTGGAAGAAACCACAGTGCCCAGCCAAGTTCTAAGCCCTCCCATCCTCCCTGGGCTTCTGGCAGCAGGAATGAAAAGAGAGGAGCAGAGCACTGGGACCCGTTGACAAAAACCGGCTTCCCACGGGAAAGTCTTTCTCCACGTGCAGACATGCTCCGAGGTGCCTGTGGCAAGGGGAAGGAAATGCCATACACTGACCTGGAAGAGACCACAGGGCCCAGGCACAGTCTGAACCCTTCCCTCATCCCGGCGGTTTTGCTAGCAGGAGTTCAACCCCAAAGAACACAGCCCAGAGACCCCTGGGGAAAAAACGGCTTCGGAGGAACAATAGGTGCTTGCTGTGGAAAACCTATCCAAGTGGGGTTAGCCAGGTAAACAAAATACCACACACCCAGGTGTAAGAAACAGCATTGCCCAGGCATGGTCTAAGCCCCTCACCTCGTCCCTGTGCTTTGGGGAGTCGAAGGGACAGCCGAGGCCCACGGCCCTGAGACCCCTTTGCAAAAAGCCGGCTTCCCACGGAAACAGTTTTCCTGAGGTGCAGACCCTCTCACAAGTGGTTGTGGCAAGGTAAAGCAAATGCCCTCCACTTCTCTGGAAGAAACCACAGTGCCCAGCCATGTTCTAAGCCCTCCCATCCTCCCTGGGCTTCTGGCAGCAGGAGTGAAAAGAGAGGAGCAGAGCACTGGGACCCGTTTGACAAAAACCGGCTTCCCACGGGAAAGTCTTTCTCCACGTGCAGACATGCTCCCAGGTGCCTGTGGCAAGGGGAAGGAAATGCCATACACTGACCTGGAAGAGACCACAGGGCCCAGGCACAGTCTGAACCCTTCCCTCATCCCGGCGGTTTTGCTAGCAGGAGTTCAACCCCAAAGAACACAGCCCAGAGACCCCTGGGGCAAAAACGGCTTCCGACGAACAATAGGTGCTTGCTGTGGAAAACCTATCCAAGTGGGGTTAGCCAGGTAAACAAAATACCACACACCCAGGTGTAAGAAACAGCATTGCCCAGGCATGGTCTAAGCCCCTCACCTCGTCCCTGTGCTTTGGGGAGCCGGAGGGACAGCCGAGGCCCACGGCCCTGAGACCCCTTTGCAAAAAGCCGGCTTCCCACGGAAACAGTTTTCCTGAGGTGCAGACCCTCTCACAAGTGGTTGTGGCAAGGTAAAGCAAATGCCCTCCACTTCTCTGAAAGAAACCACAGTGCCCAGCCATGTTCTAGGCCCTCCCATCCTCCCTGGGCTTCTGGCAGCAGGAGTGAAAAGAGAGGAGCAGAGCACTGGGACCCGTTTGACAAAAACCGGCTTCCCACGGGAAAGTCTTTCTCCACGTGCAGACATGCTCCCAGGTGCCTGTGGCAAGGGGAAGGAAATGCCATACACTGACCTTGAAGAGACCACAGGGCCCAGGCACAGTCTGAACCCTTCCCTCATCCCGGCGGTTTTGCTAGCAGGAGTTCAACCCCAACGAACACGGCCCCGAGACCCCTGGGGCAAAAACCGCTTCTGACGAACAATAGGTGCTTGCAGTTGAAAAACCTATCCCAAGTGGGGGTAGCCAGGTAAACAAAATGCCACACACCCAGGTATAAGAAACAACATTGCCCAGCCATGGTCTAAGCCCCTCACCTCGTCCCTGTGCTTTGGGGAGCCGGAGGGACACCCGAGGCCCACGGCCCTGAGACCCCTTTGCAAAAAGCCGGCTTCCCATGGAAACAGTTTTCCTGAGGTGCAGACCCTCTCACAAGTGGTTGTGGCAAGGTAAAGCAAATGCCCTCCACTTCTCTGAAAGAAACCACAGTGCCCAGCCATGTTCTATGCCCTCCCATCCTCCCTGGGCTTCTGGCAGCAGGAGTGAAAAGAGAGGAGCAGAGCACTGGGACCCGTTTGACAAAAACCGGCTTCCCACGGGAAAGTCTTTCTCCACGTGCAGACATGCTCCCAGGTGCCTGTGGCAAGGGGAAGGAAATGCCATACACTGACCTGGAAGAGACCACAGGGCCCAGGCACAGTCTGAACCCTTCCCTCATCCCGGCGGTTTTGCTAGCAGGAGTTCAACCCCAACGAACACAGCCCGGAGACCCCTGGGGCAAAAACGGCTTCCGACGAACAATAGGTGCTTGCTGTGGAAAACCTATCCCAAGTTGGGGTAGCCAGGTAAACAAAATGCCACACACCCAGGTGTAAGAAACAACATTGCCCAGGCATGGTCTAAGCCCCTCACCTCGTCCCTGTGCTTTGGGGTGCCGGAGGGACAGCCGAGGCCCACGGCCCTGAGACCCCTTTGCAAAAAGCCGGCTTCCCACGGAAACAGTATTCCTGAGGTGCAGACCCTCTCACAAGTGGTTGTGGCCAGGTAAAGCCAATGCCATCTACTTCTCTGGAAGAAACCACAGTGCCCAGCCAAGTTCTAAGCCCTCCCATCCTCCCTGGGCTTCTGGCAGCAGGAATGAAAAGAGAGGAGCAGAGCACTGGGACCCGTTTGACAAAAACCGGCTTCCCACGGGAAAGTCTTTCTCCACGTGCAGACATGCTCCCAGGTACCTGTGGCAAGGGGAAGGAAATGCCATACACTGACCTGGAAGAGACCACAGGGCCCAGGCACAGTCTGAACCCTTCCCTCATCCCGGCGGTTTTGCTAGCAGGAGTTCAACCCCAAAGAACACAGCCCAGAGACCCCTGGGGCAAAAACGGCTTCCGACGAACAATAGGTGCTTGCTGTGGAAAACCTATCCAAGTGGGGTTAGCCAGGTAAACAAAATACGACACACCCAGGTGTAAGAAACAGCATTGCCCAGGCATGGTCTAAGCCCCTCACCTCGTCCCTGTGCTTTGGGGAGCCGGAGGGACAGCCGAGGCCCACGGCCCTGAGACCCCTTTGCAAAAAGCCGGCTTCCCACGGAAACAGTTTTCCTGAGGTGCAGACCCTCTCACAAGTGGTTGTGGCAAGGTAAAGCAAATTCCCTCCACTTCTCTGGAAGAAACAACAGTGCCCAGCCATGTTCTAAGCCCCCCCATCCTCCCTGGGCTTCTGGCAGCAGGAGTGAAAAGAGAGGAGCAGAGAACTGGGACCCGTTTGACAAAAACCGGCTTCCCACGGGAAAGTCTTTCTCCACATACAGACAGGCTATCAGGTGCCTGTGGCAAGGGGAAGGAAATGCCATACACTGACCTGGAAGAGACCACAGGGCCCAGGCACAGTCTGAACCCTTCCCTCATCCCGGCGGTTTTGCTAGCAGGAGTTCAACCCCAAGGAACACAGCCCGGAGACCCCTGGGGCAAAAACGGCTTCCGACGAACAATAGGTGCTTGCAGTTGAAAAACCTATCCCAAGTGGGGGTAGCCAGGTAAACAAAATGCCACACACCCAGGTGTAAGAAACAACATTGCCCAGGCATAGTCTAAGCCCCTCACCTCGTCCCTGTGATTTGGGGAGCCGGAGGGACACCCGAGGCCCACGGCCCTGAGACCCCTTTGCGAAAAGCAGGCTTCCCACGGAAACAGTTTTCCTGAGGTGCAGACCCTCTCACAAGTGGTTGTGGCAAGGTAAAGCAAATGCCCTCCACTTCTCTGAAAGAAACCACAGTGCCCAGCCATGTTCTAAGCCCTCCCATCCTCCCTGGGCTTCTGGCAGCAGGAGTGAAAAGAGAGGAGCAGAGCACTGGGACCCGTTTCACAAAAACCGGCTTCCCACGGGAAAGTCTTTCTCCACGTGCAGACATGCTCCCAGGTGCCTGTGGCAAGGGGAAGGAAATGCCATACACTGACCTGGAAGAGACCACAGGGCCCAGGCACAGTCTGAACCCTTCCCTCATCCCGGCGGTTTTGCTAGCAGGAGTTCAACCCCAAGGAACACAGCCCGGAGACCTCTGGGGCAAAAACAGCTTCCGACGAACAATAGGTGCTTGCTGTGGAAAACCTATCCCAAGTGCGGGTAGCCAGGTAAACAAAATGCCAAACACCCAGGTGTAAAAAACAACATTGCCCACGCATGGTCTAAGCCCCTCACCTCGTCCCTGTGCTTTCGGGAGCCGGAGGGACAGCCGAGGCCCATGGCCCTGAGACCCCTTTGCAAAAAGCCGGCTTCCCACGGAAACAGTTTTCCTGAGGTGCAGACCCTCTCACAAGTGGTTGTGGCAAGGTAAAGCAAATGCCCTCCACTTCTCTGGAAGAAACCACAGTGCCCAGCCATGTTCTAAGCCCTCCCATCCTCCCTGGGCTTCTGGCAGCAGGAGTGAAAAGAGAGGAGCAGAGCACTGGGACCCGTTTGACAAAAACCGGCTTCCCACGGGAAAGTCTTTCTCCACGTACAGACATGCTCCCAGGTGCCTGTGGCAAGGGGAAGGAAATGCCATACACTGACCTGGAAGAGACCACAGGGCCCAGGCACAGTCTGAACCCTTCCCTCATCCCGGCGGTTTTGCTAGCAGGAGTTCAACCCCAATGAACACAGCCCGGAGACCCCTGGGGCAAAAACGGCTTCCGACGAACAATAGGTGCTTGCTGTGGAAAACCTATCCCAAGTGGGGGTAGCCAGGTAAACAAAATGCCACACACCCAGGTGTAAGAAACAACATTGCTCAGGCATGGTCTAAGCCCCTCCCCTCGTCCCTGTGATTTGGGGGGCGGGAGGGACAGCCGAGGCCCACGGCCCTGAGACCCCTTTGCAAAAAGCCGGCTTCCCACGGAAACAGTATTCCTGAGGTGCAGACCCTCTCACAAGTGGTTGTGGCCAGGTAAAGCCAATGCCATCTACTTCTCTGGAAGAAACCACAGTGCCCAGCCAAGTTCTAAGCCCTCCCATCCTCCCTGGGCTTCTGGCAGCAGGAGTGAAAAGAGAGGAGCAGAGCACTGGGACCCGTTTGACAAAAACCGGCTTCCCACGGGAAAGTCTTTCTCCACGTGCAGACATGCTCCCAGGTGCCTGTGGCAAGGGGAAGGAAATGCCATACACTGACCTGGAAGAGACCACAGGGCCCAGGCACAGTCTGAACCCTTCCCTCATCCCGGCGCTTTTGCTAGCAGGAGTTCAACCCCAAGGAACACAGCCCGGAGACCCCTGGGGCAAAAACGGCTTCCGACGAACAATAGGTGCTTGCTGTGGAAAACCTATCCCAAGTGGGGGTAGCCAGGTAAACAAAATACCACACACCCAAGTGTAAGAAACAGCATTGCCCAGGCATGGTCTAAGCCCCTCACCTCGTCCCTGTGCTTTGGGGAGCCGGAGGGACAGCCAAGGCCCACGGCCCTGAGACCCCTTTGCAAAAAGTCGGCTTCCCAAAGAAACAGTTTTCCTGAGGTGCAGACCCTCTCACAAGTGGTTGTGGCAAGGTAAAGCAAATGCCCTCCACTTCTCTGGAAGAAACCACAGTGCCCAGCCATGTTCTAAGCCCTCCCATCCTCCCTGGCCTTCTGGCAGCAGGAGTGCAAAGAGAGGAGCAGAACACTGGGACCCGTTTGACAAAAACCGGCTTCCCACGGGAAAGTCTTTCTCCACGTGCAGACATGCTCCCAGGTGCCTGTGGCAAGGGGAAGGAAATGCCATACACTGACCTGGAAGAGACCACAGGGCCCATGCACAATCTGAACCCTTCCCTCATCCCGGCGGTTTTGCTAGCAGGAGTTCAACCCCAACGAACACAGCCCGGAGACCCCTGGGGCAAAAATGGCTTCCGACGAACAATAGGTGCTTGCTGTGGAAAACCTATCCCAAGCCGGGTAGCCAGGTAAACAAAATGCCACACACCCAGGTGTAAGAATCAACATTGCCCAGGCATAGTCTAAGCCCCTCACCTCGTCCCTCTGCTTTGGGGGGCCGGAGGGACAGCCGAGGCCCACGGCCCTGAGACCCCTTTGCAAAAAGCCGGCTTCCCACGGAAACAGTATTCCTGAGGTGCAGACCCTCTCACAAGTGGTTGTGGCCAGGTAAAGCCAATGCCATCTACTTCTCTGGAAGAAACCACAGTGCCCAGCCAAGTTCTAAGCCCTCCCATCCTCCCTGGGCTTCTGGCAGCAGGAGTGAAAAGAGAGGAGCAGAGCACTGGGACCCGTTTGACAAAAACCGGCTTCCCACGGGAAAGTCTTTCTCCACGTGCAGACATGCTCCCAGGTGCCTGTGGCAAGGGGAAGGAAATGCCATACACTGACCTGGAAGAGACCACAGGGCCCAGGCACAGTCTGAACCCTTCCCTCATCCCGGCGGTTTTGCTAGCAGGAGTTCAACCCCAAGGAACACAGCCCGGAGACCCCTGGGGCAAAAACGGCTTCCGACGAACAATAGGTGCTTGCTGTGGAAAACCTATGCCAAGTGAGGGTAGCCAGGTAAACAAAATGCCACATACCCAGGTATAAGAAACAACATTGCCCAGGCATGGTCTAAGCCCCTCACCTCGTCCCTGTGCTTTGGGGAGCCGGAGGGACAGCCGAGGCCCATGGCCCTGAGACCCCTTTCCAAAAAGCCGGCTTCCCACGGAAACAGTTTTCCTGAGGTGCAGACCCTCTCACAAGTGGTTGTGGCAAGGTAAAGCAAGTGCGCTCCACTTCTCTGAAGAAACCACAGTGCCCAGCCATGTTCTAAGCCCTCCCATCCTCCCTGGGCTTCTGGCAGCAGGAGTGAAAAGAGAGGAGCAGAGCACTGGGACCCGTTTGACAAAAACCGGCTTCCCACGGGAAAGTCTTTCTCCACGTGCAGACATGCTCCCAGGTGCCTGTGGCAAGGGGAAGGAAATGCCATACACTGACCTGGAAGAGACCACAGGGCCCAGGCACAGTCTGAACCCTTCCCTCATCCCGGCGGTTTTGCTAGCAGGAGTTCAACCCCAAAGAACACAGCCCAGAGACCCCTGGGGCAAAAACGGCTTCCGACGAACAATAGGTGCTTGCTGTGGAAAACCTATCCAAGTGGGGTTAGCCAGGTAAACAAAATACCACACACCCAGGTGTAAGAAACAGCATTGCCCAGGCATGGTCTAAGCCCCTCACCTCGTCCCTGTGCTTTGGGGAGCCGGAGGGACAGCCGAGGCCCACGGCCCTGAGACCCCTTTGCAAAAAGCCGGCTTCCCACGGAAACAGTTTTCCTGAGGTGCAGACCCTCTCACAAGTGGTTGTGGCAAGGTAAAGCAAATGCCCTCCACTTCTCTGAAAGAAACCACAGTGCCCAGCCATGTTCTAGGCCCTCCCATCCTCCCTGGGCTTCTGGCAGCAGGAGTGAAAAGAGAGGAGCAGAGCACTGGGACCCGTTTGACAAAAACCGGCTTCCCACGGGAAAGTCTTTCTCCACGTGCAGACATGCTCCCAGGTGCCTGTGGCAAGGGGAAGGAAATGCCATACACTGACCTGGAAGAGACCACAGGGCCCAGGCACAGTCTGAACCCTTCCCTCATCCCGGCGGTTTTGCTAGCAGGAGTTCAACCCCAAGGAACACAGCCCGGAGACCTCTGGGGCAAAAACAGCTTCCGACGAACAATAGGTGCTTGCTGTGGAAAACCTATCCCAAGTGCGGGTAGCCAGGTAAACAAAATGCCACACACCCAGGTGTAAAAAACAACATTGCCCAGGCATGGTCTAAGCCCCTCACCTCGTCCCTGTGCTTTGGGGAGCCGGAGGGACAGCCGAGGCCCATGGCCCTGAGACCCCTTTGCAAAAAGCCGGCTTCCCACGGAAACAGTTTTCCTGAGGTGCAGACCCTCTCACAAGTGGTTGTGGCAAGGTAAAGCAAATGCCCTCCACTACTCTGGAAGAAACCACAGTGCCCAGCCATGTTCTAAGCCCTCCCATCCTCCCTGGGCTTCTGGCAGCAGGAGTGAAAAGAGAGGAGCAGAGCACTGGGACCCGTTTGACAAAAACCGGCTTCCCACGGGAAAGTCTTTCTCCACGTACAGACATGCTCCCAGGTGCCTGTGGCAAGGGGAAGGAAATGCCATACACTGACCTTGAAGAGACCACAGGGCCCAGGCACAGTCTGAACCCTTCCCTCATCCCGGCGGTTTTGCTAGCAGGAGTTCAACCCCAACGAACACGGCCCCGAGACCCCTGGGGCAAAAACCGCTTCTGACGAACAATAGGTGCTTGCAGTTGAAAAACCTATCCCAAGTGGGGGTAGCCAGGTAAACAAAATGCCACACACCCAGGTATAAGAAACAACATTGCCCAGCCATGGTCTAAGCCCCTCACCTCGTCCCTGTGCTTTGGGGAGCCGGAGGGACACCCGAGGCCCACGGCCCTGAGACCCCTTTGCAAAAAGCCGGCTTCCCACGGAAACAGTTTTCCTGAGGTGCAGACCCTCTCACAAGTGGTTGTGGCAAGGTAAAGCAAATGCCCTCCACTTCTCTGAAAGAAACCACAGTGCCCAGCCATGTTCTATGCCCTCCCATCCTCCCTGGGCTTCTGGCAGCAGGAGTGAAAAGAGAGGAGCAGAGCACTGGGACCCGTTTGACAAAAACCGGCTTCCCACGGGAAAGTCTTTCTCCACGTGCAGACATGCTCCCAGGTGCCTGTGGCAAGGGGAAGGAAATGCCATACACTGACCTGGAAGAGACCACAGGGCCCAGGCACAGTCTGAACCCTTCCCTCATCCCGGCGGTTTTGCTAGCAGGAGTTCAACCCCAACGAACACAGCCCGGAGACCCCTGGGGCAAAAACGGCTTCCGACGAACAATAGGTGCTTGCTGTGGAAAACCTATCCCAAGTTGGGGTAGCCAGGTAAACAAAATGCCACACACCCAGGTGTAAGAAACAACATTGCCCAGGCATGGTCTAAGCCCCTCACCTCGTCCCTGTGCTTTGGGGTGCCGGAGGGACAGCCGAGGCCCACGGCCCTGAGACCCCTTTGCAAAAAGCCGGCTTCCCACGGAAACAGTATTCCTGAGGTGCAGACCCTCTCACAAGTGGTTGTGGCCAGGTAAAGCCAATGCCATCTACTTCTCTGGAAGAAACCACAGTGCCCAACCAAGTTCTAAGCCCTCCCATCCTCCCTGGGCTTCTGGCAGCAGGAATGAAAAGAGAGGAGCAGAGCACTGGGACCCGTTTGACAAAAACCGGCTTCCCACGGGAAAGTCTTTCTCCACGTGCAGACATGCTCCCAGGTACCTGTGGCAAGGGGAAGGAAATGCCATACACTGACCTGGAAGAGACCACAGGGCCCAGGCACAGTCTGAACCCTTCCCTCATCCCGGCGGTTTTGCTAGCAGGAGTTCAACCCCAAAGAACACAGCCCAGAGACCCCTGGGGCAAAAACGGCTTCCGACGAACAATAGGTGCTTGCTGTGGAAAACCTATCCAAGTGGGGTTAGCCAGGTAAACAAAATACGACACACCCAGGTGTAAGAAACAGCATTGCCCAGGCATGGTCTAAGCCCCTCACCTCGTCCCTGTGCTTTGGGGAGCCGGAGGGACAGCCGAGGCCCACGGCCCTGAGACCCCTTTGCAAAAAGCCGGCTTCCCACGGAAACAGTTTTCCTGAGGTGCAGACCCTCTCACAAGTGGTTGTGGCAAGGTAAAGCAAATGCCCTCCACTTCTCTGGAAGAAACAACAGTGCCCAGCCATGTTCTAAGCCCCCCCATCCTCCCTGGGCTTCTGGCAGCAGGAGTGAAAAGAGAGGAGCAGAGAACTGGGACCCGTTTGACAAAAACCGGCTTCCCACGGGAAAGTCTTTCTCCACATACAGACAGGCTATCAGGTGCCTGTGGCAAGGGGAAGGAAATGCCATACACTGACCTGGAAGAGACCACAGGGCCCAGGCACAGTCTGAACCCTTCCCTCATCCCGGCGGTTTTGCTAGCAGGAGTTCAACCCCAAGGAACACAGCCCGGAGACCCCTGGGGCAAAAACGGCTTCCGACGAACAATAGGTGCTTGCAGTTGAAAAACCTATCCCAAGTGGGGGTAGCCAGGTAAACAAAATGCCACACACCCAGGTGTAAGAAACAACATTGCCCAGGCATAGTCTAAGCCCCTCACCTCGTCCCTGTGATTTGGGGAGCCGGAGGGACACCCGAGGCCCACGGCCCTGAGACCCCTTTGCGAAAAGCAGGCTTCCCACGGAAACAGTTTTCCTGAGGTGCAGACCCTCTCACAAGTGGTTGTGGCAAGGTAAAGCAAATGCCCTCCACTTCTCTGAAAGAAACCACAGTGCCCAGCCATGTTCTAAGCCCTCCCATCCTCCCTGGGCTTCTGGCAGCAGGAGTGAAAAGAGAGGAGCAGAGCACTGGGACCCGTTTCACAAAAACCGGCTTCCCACGGGAAAGTCTTTCTCCACGTGCAGACATGCTCCCAGGTGCCTGTGGCAAGGGGAAGGAAATGCCATACACTGACCTGGAAGAGACCACAGGGCCCAGGCACAGTCTGAACCCTTCCCTCATCCCGGCGGTTTTGCTAGCAGGAGTTCAACCCCAAGGAACACAGCCCGGAGACCTCTGGGGCAAAAACAGCTTCCGACGAACAATAGGTGCTTGCTGTGGAAAACCTATCCCAAGTGCGGGTAGCCAGGTAAACAAAATGCCAAACACCCAGGTGTAAAAAACAACATTGCCCACGCATGGTCTAAGCCCCTCACCTCGTCCCTGTGCTTTCGGGAGCCGGAGGGACAGCCGAGGCCCATGGCCCTGAGACCCCTTTGCAAAAAGCCGGCTTCCCACGGAAACAGTTTTCCTGAGGTGCAGACCCTCTCACAAGTGGTTGTGGCAAGGTAAAGCAAATGCCCTCCACTTCTCTGGAAGAAACCACAGTGCCCAGCCATGTTCTAAGCCCTCCCATCCTCCCTGGGCTTCTGGCAGCAGGAGTGAAAAGAGAGGAGCAGAGCACTGGGACCCGTTTGACAAAAACCGGCTTCCCACGGGAAAGTCTTTCTCCACGTACAGACATGCTCCCAGGTGCCTGTGGCAAGGGGAAGGAAATGCCATACACTGACCTGGAAGAGACCACAGGGCCCAGGCACAGTCTGAACCCTTCCCTCATCCCGGCGGTTTTGCTAGCAGGAGTTCAACCCCAATGAACACAGCCCGGAGACCCCTGGGGCAAAAACGGCTTCCGACGAACAATAGGTGCTTGCTGTGGAAAACCTATCCCAAGTGGGGGTAGCCAGGTAAACAAAATGCCACACACCCAGGTGTAAGAAACAACATTGCTCAGGCATGGTCTAAGCCCCTCCCCTCGTCCCTGTGATTTGGGGGGCGGGAGGGACAGCCGAGGCCCACGGCCCTGAGACCCCTTTGCAAAAAGCCGGCTTACCACGGAAACAGTATTCCTGAGGTGCAGACCCTCTCACAAGTGGTTGTGGCCAGGTAAAGCCAATGCCATCTACTTCTCTGGAAGAAACCACAGTGCCCAGCCAAGTTCTAAGCCCTCCCATCCTCCCTGGGCTTCTGGCAGCAGGAGTGAAAAGAGAGGAGCAGAGCACTGGGACCCGTTTGACAAAAACCGGCTTCCCACGGGAAAGTCTTTCTCCACGTGCAGACATGCTCCCAGGTGCCTGTGGCAAGGGGAAGGAAATGCCATACACTGACCTGGAAGAGACCACAGGGCCCAGGCACAGTCTGAACCCTTCCCTCATCCCGGCGCTTTTGCTAGCAGGAGTTCAACCCCAAGGAACACAGCCCGGAGACCCCTGGGGCAAAAACGGCTTCCGACGAACAATAGGTGCTTGCTGTGGAAAACCTATCCCAAGTGGGGGTAGCCAGGTAAACAAAATACCACACACCCAAGTGTAAGAAACAGCATTGCCCAGGCATGGTCTAAGCCCCTCACCTCGTCCCTGTGCTTTGGGGAGCCGGAGGGACAGCCAAGGCCCACGGCCCTGAGACCCCTTTGCAAAAAGTCGGCTTCCCAAAGAAACAGTTTTCCTGAGGTGCAGACCCTCTCACAAGTGGTTGTGGCAAGGTAAAGCAAATGCCCTCCACTTCTCTGGAAGAAACCACAGTGCCCAGCCATGTTCTAAGCCCTCCCATCCTCCCTGGCCTTCTGGCAGCAGGAGTGCAAAGAGAGGAGCAGAACACTGGGACCCGTTTGACAAAAACCGGCTTCCCACGGGAAAGTCTTTCTCCACGTGCAGACATGCTCCCAGGTGCCTGTGGCAAGGGGAAGGAAATGCCATACACTGACCTGGAAGAGACCACAGGGCCCATGCACAATCTGAACCCTTCCCTCATCCCGGCGGTTTTGCTAGCAGGAGTTCAACCCGAACGAACACAGCCCGGAGACCCCTGGGGCAAAAATGGCTTCCCACGAACAATAGGTGCTTGCTGTGGAAAACCTATCCCAAGCCGGGTAGCCAGGTAAACAAAATGCCACACACCCAGGTGTAAGAATCAACATTGCCCAGGCATAGTCTAAGCCCCTCACCTCGTCCCTCTGCTTTGGGGGGCCGGAGGGACAGCCGAGGCCCACGGCCCTGAGACCCCTTTGCAAAAAGCCGGCTTCCCACGGAAACAGTATTCCTGAGGTGCAGACCCTCTCACAAGTGGTTGTGGCCAGGTAAAGCCAATGCCATCTACTTCTCTGGAAGAAACCACAGTGCCCAGCCAAGTTCTAAGCCCTCCCATCCTCCCTGGGCTTCTGGCAGCAGGAGTGAAAAGAGAGGAGCAGAGCACTGGGACCCGTTTGACAAAAACCGGCTTCCCACGGGAAAGTCTTTCTCCACGTGCAGACATGCTCCCAGGTGCCTGTGGCAAGGGGAAGGAAATGCCATACACTGACCTGGAAGAGACCACAGGGCCCAGGCACAGTCTGAACCCTTCCCTCATCCCGGCGGTTTTGCTAGCAGGAGTTCAACCCCAAGGAACACAGCCCGGAGACCCCTGGGGCAAAAACGGCTTCCGACGAACAATAGGTGCTTGCTGTGGAAAACCTATGCCAAGTGAGGGTAGCCAGGTAAACAAAATGCCACATACCCAGGTATAAGAAACAACATTGCCCAGGCATGGTCTAAGCCCCTCACCTCGTCCCTGTGCTTTGGGGAGCCGGAGGGACAGCCGAGGCCCATGGCCCTGAGACCCCTTTCCAAAAAGCCGGCTTCCCACGGAAACAGTTTTCCTGAGGTGCAGACCCTCTCACAAGTGGTTGTGGCAAGGTAAAGCAAGTGCGCTCCACTTCTCTGAAGAAACCACAGTGCCCAGCCATGTTCTAAGCCCTCCCATCCTCCCTGGGCTTCTGGCAGCAGGAGTGAAAAGAGAGGAGCAGAGCACTGGGACCCGTTTGACAAAAACCGGCTTCCCACGGGAAAGTCTTTCTCCACGTGCAGACATGCTCCCAGGTGCCTGTGGCAAGGGGAAGGAAATGCCATACACTGACCTGGAAGAGACCACAGGGCCCAGGCACAGTCTGAACCCTTCCCTCCTCCAGGCGGTTTTGCTAGCAGGAGTTCAACCCCAAGGAACACAGCCCGGAGACCCCTGGGGCAACAACGGCTTCCGAGGAACAATAGGTGCTTGCAGTTGAAAAACCTATCCCAAGTGGGGGTAGCCAGGTAAACAAAATGCCACACACCCAGGTGTAAGAAACAACATTGCCCAGGCATGGTCTAAGCCCCTCACCTCGTCCCTGTGCTTTGGGGGGCCGGAGGGACAGCCGAGGCCCACGGCCCTGTGACCCCTTTGCAAAAAGCCGGCTTCCCACGGAAACAGTATTCCTGAGGTGCAGACCCTCTCACAAGTGGTTGTGGCCAGGTAAAGCCAATGCCATCTACTTCTCTGGAAGAAACCACAGTGCCCAGCCAAGTTCTAAGCCCTCCCATCCTCCCTGGGCTTCTGGCAGCAGGAGTGAAAAGAGAGGAGCAGAGCACTGGGACCCATTTGACAAAAACCGGCTTCCCACGGGAAAGTCTTTCTCCACGTGCAGACATGCTCCCACGTGCCTGTGGCAAGGGGAAGGAAATGCCATACACTGACCTGGAAGAGACCACAGGGCCCAGGCACAGTCTGAACCCTTCCCTCATCCCGGCGGTTTTGCTAGCAGGAGTTCAACCCCAAGGAACACAGCCCGGAGACCCCTGGGGCAAAAACGGCTTCCGACGAACAATAGGTGCTTGCTGTGGAAAACCTATGCCAAGTGCGGGTAGCCAGGTAAACAAAATGCCACACACCCAGGTGTAAGAAACAACATTGCGCAGGCATGGTCTAAGCCCCTCACCTCGTCCCTGTACTTTGGGGACCCGGAGGGACAGCCGAGGCCCATGGCCCTGAGACCCCTTTGCAAAAAGCCGGCTTCCCACGGAAACAGTTTTCCTGAGGTGCAGACCCTCTCACAGGTGGTTGTGGCAAGGTAAAGCAAATGCCCTCCACTTCTCTGAAGAAACCACAGTGCCCAGCCATGTTCTAAGCCCTCCCATCCTCCCTGGGCTTCTGGCAGCAGGAGTGAAAAGAGAGGAGCAGAGCACTGGGACCCGTTTGACAAAAACCGGCTTCCCACGGGAAAGTCTTTCTCCACGTGCAGACATGCTCCCAGGTGCCTGTGGCAAGGGGAAGGAAATGCCAACACTGACCTGGAAGAGACCACAGGGCCCAGGCACAGTCTGAACCCTTCTCTCATCCCGGCGGTTTTGCTAGCAGGAGTTCAACCCCAAGGAACACAGCCCGGAGACCCCTGGGGCAAAAACCGCTTCCGACGAACAATAGGTGCTTGCTGTGGAAAACCTATCCCAAGTGGGGGTAGCCAGGTAAACAAAATGCCACACACCCAGGTGTAAGAAACAACATTGCCCAGCCATGGTCTAAGCCCCTCACCTCGTCCCTGTGCTTTGGGGAGCCAGAGGGACACCCGAGGCCCACGGCCCTGAGAACCCTTTACAAAAAGCCGGCTTCCCACGGAAACAGTTTTCCTGAGGTGCAGACCCTCTCACAAGTGGTTGTGGCAATGTAAAGAAAATGCCGTCCACTTCTCTGGAAGAAACCACAGTGCCCAGCCAAGTTCTAAGCCCTCCCATCCTCCCTGGGCTTCTGGCAGCAGGAGTGAAAAGAGAGGAGCAGAGCACTGGGACCCGTTTGACAAAAACCGGCTTCCCACGGGAAAGTCTTTCTCCACGTGCAGACATGCTCCCAGGTGCCTGTGGCAAGGGGAAGGAAATGCCATACACTGACCTGGAAGAGACCACAGGGCCCAGGCACAGTCTGAACCCTTCCCTCATCCCGGCGGTTTTGCTAGCAGGAGTTCAACCCCAAGGAACACAGCCCGGAGACCTCTGGGGCAAAAACAGCTTCCGACGAACAATAGGTGCTTGCTGTGGAAAACCTATCCCAAGTGCGGGTAGCCAGGTAAACAAAATGCCACACACCCAGGTGTAAAAAACAACATTGCCCAGGCATGGTCTAAGCCCCTCACCTCGTCCCTGTGCTTTGGGGAGCCGGAGGGACAGCCGAGGCCCATGGCCCTGAGACCCCTTTGCAAAAAGCCGGCTTCCCACGGAAACAGTTTTCCTGAGGTGCAGACCCTCTCACAAGTGGTTGTGGCAAGGTAAAGCAAATGCCCTCCACTACTCTGGAAGAAACCACAGTGCCCAGCCATGTTCTAAGCCCTCCCATCCTCCCTGGGCTTCTGGCAGCAGGAGTGAAAAGAGAGGAGCAGAGCACTGGGACCCGTTTGACAAAAACCGGCTTCCCACGGGAAAGTCTTTCTCCACGTACAGACATGCTCCCAGGTGCCTGTGGCAAGGGGAAGGAAATGCCATACACTGACCTTGAAGAGACCACAGGGCCCAGGCACAGTCTGAACCCTTCCCTCATCCCGGCGGTTTTGCTAGCAGGAGTTCAACCCCAACGAACACGGCCCCGAGACCCCTGGGGCAAAAACCGCTTCTGACGAACAATAGGTGCTTGCAGTTGAAAAACCTATCCCAAGTGGGGGTAGCCAGGTAAACAAAATGCCACACACCCAGGTATAAGAAACAACATTGCCCAGCCATGGTCTAAGCCCCTCACCTCGTCTTTGTGCTTTGGGGAGCCGGAGGGACACCCGAGGCCCACGGCCCTGAGACCCCTTTGCAAAAAGCCGGCTTCCCACGGAAACAGTTTTCCTGAGGTGCAGACCCTCTCACAAGTGGTTGTGGCAAGGTAAAGCAAATGCCCTCCACTTCTCTGAAAGAAACCACAGTGCCCAGCCATGTTCTATGCCCTCCCATCCTCCCTGGGCTTCTGGCAGCAGGAGTGAAAAGAGAGGAGCAGAGCACTGGGACCCGTTTGACAAAAACCGGCTTCCCACGGGAAAGTCTTTCTCCACGTGCAGACATGCTCCCAGGTGCCTGTGGCAAGGGGAAGGAAATGCCATACACTGACCTGGAAGAGACCACAGGGCCCAGGCACAGTCTGAACCCTTCCCTCATCCCGGCGGTTTTGCTAGCAGGAGTTCAACCCCAACGAACACAGCCCGGAGACCCCTGGGGCAAAAACGGCTTCCGACGAACAATAGGTGCTTGCTGTGGAAAACCTATCCCAAGTTGGGGTAGCCAGGTAAACAAAATGCCACACACCCAGGTGTAAGAAACAACATTGCCCAGGCATGGTCTAAGCCCCTCACCTCGTCCCTGTGCTTTGGGGTGCCGGAGGGACAGCCGAGGCCCACGGCCCTGAGACCCCTTTGCAAAAAGCCGGCTTCCCACGGAAACAGTATTCCTGAGGTGCAGACCCTCTCACAAGTGGTTGTGGCCAGGTAAAGCCAATGCCATCTACTTCTCTGGAAGAAACCACAGTGCCCAGCCAAGTTCTAAGCCCTCCCATCCTCCCTGGGCTTCTGGCAGCAGGAATGAAAAGAGAGGAGCAGAGCACTGGGACCCGTTGACAAAAACCGGCTTCCCACGGGAAAGTCTTTCTCCACGTGCAGACATGCTCCCAGGTGCCTGTGGCAAGGGGAAGGAAATGCCATACACTGACCTGGAAGAGACCACAGGGCCCAGGCACAGTCTGAACCCTTCCCTCATCCCGGCGGTTTTGCTAGCAGGAGTTCAACCCCAAAGAACACAGCCCAGAGACCCCTGGGGCAAAAACGGCTTACGACGAACAATAGGTGCTTGCTGTGGAAAACCTATCCAAGTGGGGTTAGCCAGGTAAACAAAATACCACACACCCAGGTGTAAGAAACAGCATTGCCCAGGCATGGTCTAAGCCCCTCACCTCGTCCCTGTGCTTTGGGGAGCCGGAGGGACAGCCGAGGCCCACGGCCCTGAGACCCCTTTGCAAAAAGCCGGCTTCCCACGGAAACAGTTTTCCTGAGGTGCAGACCCTCTCACAAGTGGTTGTGGCAAGGTAAAGCAAATGCCCTCCACTTCTCTGGAAGAAACAACAGTGCCCAGCCATGTTCTAAGCCCCCCCATCCTCCCTGGGCTTCTGGCAGCAGGAGTGAAAAGAGAGGAGCAGAGAACTGGGACCCGTTTGACAAAAACCGGCTTCCCACGGGAAAGTCTTTCTCCACATACAGACAGGCTATCAGGTGCCTGTGGCAAGGGGAAGGAAATGCCATACACTGACCTGGAAGAGACCACAGGGCCCAGGCACAGTCTGAACCCTTCCCTCATCCCGGCGGTTTTGCTAGCAGGAGTTCAACCCCAAGGAACACAGCCCGGAGACCCCTGGGGCAAAAACGGCTTCCGACGAACAATAGGTGCTTGCAGTTGAAAAACCTATCCCAAGTGGGGGTAGCCAGGTAAACAAAATGCCACACACCCAGGTGTAAGAAACAACATTGCCCAGGCATAGTCTAAGCCCCTCACCTCGTCCCTGTGATTTGGGGAGCCGGAGGGACACCCGAGGCCCACGGCCCTGAGACCCCTTTGCGAAAAGCAGGCTTCCCACGGAAACAGTTTTCCTGAGGTGCAGACCCTCTCACAAGTGGTTGTGGCAAGGTAAAGCAAATGCCCTCCACTTCTCTGAAAGAAACCACAGTGCCCAGCCATGTTCTAAGCCCTCCCATCCTCCCTGGGCTTCTGGCAGCAGGAGTGAAAAGAGAGGAGCAGAGCACTGGGACCCGTTTCACAAAAACCGGCTTCCCACGGGAAAGTCTTTCTCCACGTGCAGACATGCTCCCAGGTGCCTGTGGCAAGGGGAAGGAAATGCCATACACTGACCTGGAAGAGACCACAGGGCCCAGGCACAGTCTGAACCCTTCCCTCATCCCGGCGGTTTTGCTAGCAGGAGTTCAACCCCAAGGAACACAGCCCGGAGACCTCTGGGGCAAAAACAGCTTCCGACGAACAATAGGTGCTTGCTGTGGAAAACCTATCCCAAGTGCGGGTAGCCAGGTAAACAAAATGCCACACACCCAGGTGTAAAAAACAACATTGCCCACGCATGGTCTAAGCCCCTCACCTCGTCCCTGTGCTTTCGGGAGCCGGAGGGACAGCCGAGGCCCATGGCCCTGAGACCCCTTTGCAAAAAGCCGGCTTCCCACGGAAACAGTTTTCCTGAGGTGCAGACCCTCTCACAAGTGGTTGTGGCAAGGTAAAGCAAATGCCCTCCACTTCTCTGGAAGAAACCACAGTGCCCAGCCATGTTCTAAGCCCTCCCATCCTCCCTGGGCTTCTGGCAGCAGGAGTGAAAAGAGAGGAGCAGAGCACTGGGACCCGTTTGACAAAAACCGGCTTCCCACGGGAAAGTCTTTCTCCACGTACAGACATGCTCCCAGGTGCCTGTGGCAAGGGGAAGGAAATGCCATACACTGACCTGGAAGAGACCACAGGGCCCAGGCACAGTCTGAACCCTTCCCTCATCCCGGCGGTTTTGCTAGCAGGAGTTCAACCCCAATGAACACAGCCCGGAGACCCCTGGGGCAAAAACGGCTTCCGACGAACAATAGGTGCTTGCTGTGGAAAACCTATCCCAAGTGGGGGTAGCCAGGTAAACAAAATGCCACACACCCAGGTGTAAGAAACAACATTGCTCAGGCATGGTCTAAGCCCCTCCCCTCGTCCCTGTGATTTGGGGGGCGGGAGGGACAGCCGAGGCCCACGGCCCTGAGACCCCTTTGCAAAAAGCCGGCTTCCCACGGAAACAGTATTCCTGAGGTGCAGACCCTCTCACAAGTGGTTGTGGCCAGGTAAAGCCAATGCCATCTACTTCTCTGGAAGAAACCACAGTGCCCAGCCAAGTTCTAAGCCCTCCCATCCTCCCTGGGCTTCTGGCAGCAGGAGTGAAAAGAGAGGAGCAGAGCACTGGGACCCGTTTGACAAAAACCGGCTTCCCACGGGAAAGTCTTTCTCCACGTGCAGACATGCTCCCAGGTGCCTGTGGCAAGGGGAAGGAAATGCCATACACTGACCTGGAAGAGACCACAGGGCCCAGGCACAGTCTGAACCCTTCCCTCATCCCGGCGCTTTTGCTAGCAGGAGTTCAACCCCAAGGAACACAGCCCGGAGACCCCTGGGGCAAAAACGGCTTCCGACGAACAATAGGTGCTTGCTGTGGAAAACCTATCCCAAGTGGGGGTAGCCAGGTAAACAAAATACCACACACCCAAGTGTAAGAAACAGCATTGCCCAGGCATGGTCTAAGCCCCTCACCTCGTCCCTGTGCTTTGGGGAGCCGGAGGGACAGCCAAGGCCCACGGCCCTGAGACCCCTTTGCAAAAAGTCGGCTTCCCAAAGAAACAGTTTTCCTGAGGTGCAGACCCTCTCACAAGTGGTTGTGGCAAGGTAAAGCAAATGCCCTCCACTTCTCTGGAAGAAACCACAGTGCCCAGCCATGTTCTAAGCCCTCCCATCCTCCCTGGCCTTCTGGCAGCAGGAGTGCAAAGAGAGGAGCAGAACACTGGGACCCGTTTGACAAAAACCGGCTTCCCACGGGAAAGTCTTTCTCCACGTGCAGACATGCTCCCAGGTGCCTGTGGCAAGGGGAAGGAAATGCCATACACTGACCTGGAAGAGACCACAGGGCCCATGCACAATCTGAACCCTTCCCTCATCCCGGCGGTTTTGCTAGCAGGAGTTCAACCCCAACGAACACAGCCCGGAGACCCCTGGGGCAAAAATGGCTTCCGACGAACAATAGGTGCTTGCTGTGGAAAACCTATCCCAAGCCGGGTAGCCAGGTAAACAAAATGCCACACACCCAGGTGTAAGAATCAACATTGCCCAGGCATAGTCTAAGCCCCTCACCTCGTCCCTCTGCTTTGGGGGGCCGGAGGGACAGCCGAGGCCCACGGCCCTGAGACCCCTTTGCAAAAAGCCGGCTTCCCACGGAAACAGTATTCCTGAGGTGCAGACCCTCTCACAAGTGGTTGTGGCCAGGTAAAGCCAATGCCATCTACTTCTCTGGAAGAAACCACAGTGCCCAGCCAAGTTCTAAGCCCTCCCATCCTCCCTGGGCTTCTGGCAGCAGGAGTGAAAAGAGAGGAGCAGAGCACTGGGACCCGTTTGACAAAAACCGGCTTCCCACGGGAAAGTCTTTCTCCACGTGCAGACATGCTCCCAGGTGCCTGTGGCAAGGGGAAGGAAATGCCATACACTGACCTGGAAGAGACCACAGGGCCCAGGCACAGTCTGAACCCTTCCCTCATCCCGGCGGTTTTGCTAGCAGGAGTTCAACCCCAAGGAACACAGCCCGGAGACCCCTGGGGCAAAAACGGCTTCCGACGAACAATAGGTGCTTGCTGTGGAAAACCTATGCCAAGTGAGGGTAGCCAGGTAAACAAAATGCCACATACCCAGGTATAAGAAACAACATTGCCCAGGCATGGTCTAAGCCCCTCACCTCGTCCCTGTGCTTTGGGGAGCCGGAGGGACAGCCGAGGCCCATGGCCCTGAGACCCCTTTCCAAAAAGCCGGCTTCCCACGGAAACAGTTTTCCTGAGGTGCAGACCCTCTCACAAGTGGTTGTGGCAAGGTAAAGCAAGTGCGCTCCACTTCTCTGAAGAAACCACAGTGCCCAGCCATGTTCTAAGCCCTCCCATCCTCCCTGGGCTTCTGGCAGCAGGAGTGAAAAGAGAGGAGCAGAGCACTGGGACCCGTTTGACAAAAACCGGCTTCCCACGGGAAAGTCTTTCTCCACGTGCAGACATGCTCCCAGGTGCCTGTGGCAAGGGGAAGGAAATGCCATACACTGACCTGGAAGAGACCACAGGGCCCAGGCACAGTCTGAACCCTTCCCTCCTCCAGGCGGTTTTGCTAGCAGGAGTTCAACCCCAAGGAACACAGCCCGGAGACCCCTGGGGCAACAACGGCTTCCGAGGAACAATAGGTGCTTGCAGTTGAAAAACCTATCCCAAGTGGGGGTAGCCAGGTAAACAAAATGCCACACACCCAGGTGTAAGAAACAACATTGCCCAGGCATGGTCTAAGCCCCTCACCTCGTCCCTGTGCTTTGGGGGGCCGGAGGGACAGCCGAGGCCCACGGCCCTGAGACCCCTTTGCAAAAAGCCGGCTTCCCACGGAAACAGTATTCCTGAGGTGCAGACCCTCTCACAAGTGGTTGTGGCCAGGTAAAGCCAATGCCATCTACTTCTCTGGAAGAAACCACAGTGCCCAGCCAAGTTCTAAGCCCTCCCATCCTCCCTGGGCTTCTGGCAGCAGGAGTGAAAAGAGAGGAGCAGAGCACTGGGACCCATTTGACAAAAACCGGCTTCCCACGGGAAAGTCTTTCTCCACGTGCAGACATGCTCCCACGTGCCTGTGGCAAGGGGAAGGAAATGCCATACACTGACCTGGAAGAGACCACAGGGCCCAGGCACAGTCTGAACCCTTCCCTCATCCCGGCGGTTTTGCTAGCAGGAGTTCAACCCCAAGGAACACAGCCCGGAGACCCCTGGGGCAAAAACGGCTTCCGACGAACAATAGGTGCTTGCTGTGGAAAACCTATGCCAAGTGCGGGTAGCCAGGTAAACAAAATGCCACACACCCAGGTGTAAGAAACAACATTGCGCAGGCATGGTCTAAGCCCCTCACCTCGTCCCTGTACTTTGGGGACCCGGAGGGACAGCCGAGGCCCATGGCCCTGAGACCCCTTTGCAAAAAGCCGGCTTCCCACGGAAACAGTTTTCCTGAGGTGCAGACCCTCTCACAGGTGGTTGTGGCAAGGTAAAGCAAATGCCCTCCACTTCTCTGAAGAAACCACAGTGCCCAGCCATGTTCTAAGCCCTCCCATCCTCCCTGGGCTTCTGGCAGCAGGAGTGAAAAGAGAGGAGCAGAGCACTGGGACCCGTTTGACAAAAACCGGCTTCCCACGGGAAAGTCTTTCTCCACGTGCAGACATGCTCCCAGGTGCCTGTGGCAAGGGGAAGGAAATGCCAACACTGACCTGGAAGAGACCACAGGGCCCAGGCACAGTCTGAACCCTTCTCTCATCCCGGCGGTTTTGCTAGCAGGAGTTCAACCCCAACGAACACAGCCCGGAGACCCCTGGGGCAAAAACCGCTTCCGACGAACAATAGGTGCTTGCTGTGGAAAACCTATCCCAAGTGGGGGTAGCCAGGTAAACAAAATGCCACACACCCAGGTGTAAGAAACAACATTGCCCAGCCATGGTCTAAGCCCCTCACCTCGTCCCTGTGCTTTGGGGAGCCAGAGGGACACCCGAGGCCCACGGCCCTGAGAACCCTTTACAAAAAGCCGGCTTCCCACGGAAACAGTTTTCCTGAGGTGCAGACCCTCTCACAAGTGGTTGTGGCAATGTAAAGAAAATGCCGTCCACTTCTCTGGAAGAAACCACAGTGCCCAGCCATGTTCTAAGCCCTCCCATCCTCCCTGGGCTTCTGGCAGTAGGAGTGAAAAGAGAGGATCAGAGCACTGGGACCCGTTTGACAAAAACCGGCTTCCCACGGGAAAGTCTTTCTCCACGTGCAGACATGCTCCCAGGTGCCTGTGGCAAGGGGAAGGAAATGCCAACACTGACCTGGAAGAGACCACAGGGCCCAGGCACAGTCTGAACCCTTCCCTCATCCCGGCGGTTTTGCTAGCAGGAGTTCAACCCCAACGAACACAACCCGGAGACCCCTGGGGCAAAAACCGCTTCCGACGAACAATAGGTGCTTGCTGTGGAAAACCTATCCCAAGTGGGGGTAGCCAGGTAAACAAAATGCCACACACCCAGGTGTAAGAAACAACATTGCCCAGGCATGGTCTAAGCCCCTCACCTCGTCCCTGTGCTTTGGGGAGCCGGAGGGACAGCCGAGGCCCACGGCCCTGAGACCCCTTTGCAAAAAGCCGGCTTCCCACGGAAACAGTTTTCCTGAGTTGCAGACCCTCTCACAAGTGGTTGTGGCAATGTAAAGCAAATGCCCTCCACTTCTCTGGAAGAAACCACAGTGCCCAGCCATGTTCTATGCCCTCCCATCCTCCCTGGGCTTCTGGCAGCAGGAGTGAAAAGAGAGGAGCAGAGCACTGGGACCCGTTTGACAAAAACCGGCTTCCCACGGGAAAGTCTTTCTCCACGTGCAGACATGCTCCCAGGTGCTGTGGCAAGGGGAAGGAAATGCCATACACTGACCTGGAAGAGACCACAGGGCCCAGGCACAGTCTGAACCCTTCCCTCATCCCGGCGGTTTTGCTAGCAGGAGTTCAACCCCAGGAACACAGCCCGGAGACCCCTGGGGCAAAAACCGCTCCCGACGAACAATAGGTGCTTGCAGTTGAAAAACTTATCCCAAGTGGGGGTAGCCAGGTAAACAAAATGCCACACACCCAGGTGTAAGAAACAACATTGCCCAGCCATGGTCTAAGCCCCTCAACTCGTCCCTGTGCTTTGGGGAGCCGGAGGGACACCCGAGGCCCACGGCCCTGTGACCCCTTTACAAAAAGCCGGCTTCCCACGGAAACAGTTTTCCTGAGGTGCAGACCCTTTCACAAGTGGTTGTGGCAAAGTAAAGCAAATGCCCTCCACTTCTCTGGAAGAAACCACAGTGCCCAGCCATGTTCTAAGCCCTCCCATCCTCCCTGGGCTTCTGGCAGTAGGAGTGAAAAGAGAGGATCAGAGCACTGGGACCCGTTTGACAAAAACCGGCTTCCCACGGGAAAGTCTTTCTCCACGTGCAGACATGCTCCCAGGTGCCTGTGGCAAGGGGAAGGAAATGCCATACACTGACCTGGAAGAGACCACAGGGCCCAGGCACAGTCTGAACCCTTCCCTCATCCAGGCGGTTTTGCTAGCAGGAGTTCAACCCCAAGGAACACAGCCCGGAGACCCCTGGGGCAAAAACCGCTTCTGACGAACAATAGGTTCTTGCTGTGGAAAACCTATCCCAAGTGGGGGTAGCCAGGTAAACAAAATGCCACACACCCAGGTGTAAGAAACAACATTGCCCAGGCATGGTCTGAGCCCCTCACCTCCTCCCTGTGATTTGGGGAGCCGGAGGGACACCCGAGGCCCACGGCCCTGAGAACCCTTTGCAAAAAGCCGGCTTCCCATGGAAACAGGTTTCCTGAGGTGCAGACCCTCTCACAAGTGGTTGTGGCAACGTAAAGCAAATGCCCTCCACTTCTCTGGAAGAAACCACAGTGCCCAGCCATGTTCTATGCCCTCCCATCCTCCCTGGGCTTCTGGCAGCAGGAGTGAAAAGAGAGGAGCAGAGCACTGGGACCCGTTTGACAAAAACCGGCTTCCCACGGGAAAGTCTTTCTCCACGTGCAGACATGCTCCCAGGTGCCTGTGGCAAGGGGAAGGAAATGCCATACACTGACCTGGAAGAGACCACAGGGCCCAGGCACAGTCTGAACCCTTCCCTCATCCCGGCGGTTTTGCTAGCAGGAGTTCAACCCCAACGAACACAGCCCGGAGACCCCAGGGGCAAAAACGGCTTCCGACGAACAATAGGTGCTTGCTGTGGAAAAACTATCCCAAGTGGGGGTAGCCAGGTAAACAAAATGCCACACACCCAGGTGTAAGAAACAACATTGCTCAGGCATGGTCTAAGCCCCTCCCCTCGTCCCTGTGATTTGGGGGGCGGGAGGGAGAGCCGAGGCCCACGGCCCTGAGACCCCTTTGCGAAAAGCAGGCTTCCCACGGAAACAGTTTTCCTGAGGTGCAGACCCTCTCACAAGTGGTTGTGGCAAGGTAAAGCAAATGCCCTCCACTTCTCTGGAAGAAACCACAGTGCCCAGCCATGTTCTATGCCCTCCCATCCTCCCTGGGCTTCTGGCAGCAGGAGTGAAAAGAGAGGAGCAGAGCACTGGGACCCGTTTCACAAAAACCGGCTTCCCACGGGAAAGTCTTTCTCCACGTGCAGACATGCTCCCAGGTGCCTGTGGCAAGGGGAAGGAAATGCCATACACTGACCTGGAAGAGACCACAGGGCCCAGGCACAGTCTGAACCCTTCCCTCATCCCGGCGGTTTTGCTAGCAGGAGTTCAACCCCAAGGAACACAGCCCGGAGACCCCTGGGGCAAAAACGGCTTCCGACGAACAATAGGTGCTTGCTGTGGAAAACCTATCCCAAGTGGGGGTAGCCAGGTAAACAAAATGCCACACACCCAGGTGTAAGAAACAACATTGCCCAGGCATGGTCTAAGCCCCTCACCTCGTCCCTGTGCTTTGGGGTGCCGGAGGGACAGCCGAGGCCCACGGCCCTGAGACCCCTTTGCAAAAAGCCGGCTTCCCACGGAAACAGTATTCCTGAGGTGCAGACCCTCTCACAAGTGGTTGTGGCCAGGTAAAGCCAATGCCATCTACTTCTCTGGAAGAAACCACAGTGCCCAGCCAAGTTCTAAGCCCTCCCATCCTCCCTGGGCTTCTGGCAGCAGGAATGAAAAGAGAGGAGCAGAGCACTGGGACCCGTTTGACAAAAACCGGCTTCCCACGGGAAAGTCTTTCTCCACGTGCAGACATGCTCCCAGGTGCCTGTGGCAAGGGGAAGGAAATGCCATACACTGACCTGGAAGAGACCACAGGGCCCAGGCACAGTCTGAACCCTTCCCTCATCCCGGCGGTTTTGCTAGCAGGAGTTCAACCCCAAAGAACACAGCCCAGAGACCCCTGGGGAAAAAACGGCTTCGGAGGAACAATAGGTGCTTGCTGTGGAAAACCTATCCAAGTGGGGTTAGCCAGGTAAACAAAATACCACACACCCAGGTGTAAGAAACAGCATTGCCCAGGCATGGTCTAAGCCCCTCACCTCGTCCCTGTGCTTTGGGGAGCCGGAGGGACAGCCGAGGCCCACGGCCCTGAGACCCCTTTGCAAAAAGCCGGCTTCCCACGGAAACAGTTTTCCTGAGGTGCAGACCCTCTCACAAGTGGTTGTGGCAAGGTAAAGCAAATGCCCTCCACTTCTCTGGAAGAAACCACAGTGCCCAGCCATGTTCTAAGCCCCCCCATCCTCCCTGGGCTTCTGGCAGCAGGAGTGAAAAGAGAGGAGCAGAGAACTGGGACCCGTTTGACAAAAACCGGCTTCCCACGGGAAAGTCTTTCTCCACATACAGACAGGCTATCAGGTGCCTGTGGCAAGGGGAAGGAAATGCCATACACTGACCTGGAAGAGACCACAGGGCCCAGGCACAGTCTGAACCCTTCCCTCATCCCGGCGGTTTTGCTAGCAGGAGTTCAACCCCAAGGAACACAGCCCGGAGACCCCTGGGGCAAAAACGGCATCCGAGGAACAATAGGTGCTTGCAGTTGAAAAACCTATCCCAAGTGGGGGTAGCCAGGTAAACAAAATGCCACACACCCAGGTGTAAGAAACAACATTGCCCAGGCATAGTCTAAGCCCCTCACCTCGTCCCTGTGATTTGGGGAGCCGGAGGGACACCCGAGGCCCACGGCCCTGAGACCCCTTTGCGAAAAGCAGGCTTCCCACGGAAACAGTTTTCCTGAGGTGCAGACCCTCTCACAAGTGGTTGTGGCAAGGTAAAGCAAATGCCCTCCACTTCTCTGAAAGAAACCACAGTGCCCAGCCATGTTCTAAGCCCTCCCATCCTCCCTGGGCTTCTGGCAGCAGGAGTGAAAAGAGAGGAGCAGAGCACTGGGACCCGTTTCACAAAAACCGGCTTCCCACGGGAAAGTCTTTCTCCACGTGCAGACATGCTCCCAGGTGCCTGTGGCAAGGGGAAGGAAATGCCATACACTGACCTGGAAGAGACCACAGGGCCCAGGCACAGTCTGAACCCTTCCCTCATCCCGGCGGTTTTGCTAGCAGGAGTTCAACCCCAAGGAACACAGCCCGGAGACCTCTGGGGCAAAAACAGCTTCCGACGAACAATAGGTGCTTGCTGTGGAAAACCTATCCCAAGTGCGGGTAGCCAGGTAAACAAAATGCCACACACCCAGGTGTAAAAAACAACATTGCCCACGCATGGTCTAAGCCCCTCACCTCGTCCCTGTGCTTTCGGGAGCCGGAGGGACAGCCGAGGCCCATGGCCCTGAGACCCCTTTGCAAAAAGCCGGCTTCCCACGGAAACAGTTTTCCTGAGGTGCAGACCCTCTCACAAGTGGTTGTGGCAAGGTAAAGCAAATGCCCTCCACTTCTCTGGAAGAAACCACAGTGCCCAGCCATGTTCTAAGCCCTCCCATCCTCCCTGGGCTTCTGGCAGCAGGAGTGAAAAGAGAGGAGCAGAGCACTGGGACCCGTTTGACAAAAACCGGCTTCCCACGGGAAAGTCTTTCTCCACGTACAGACATGCTCCCAGGTGCCTGTGGCAAGGGGAAGGAAATGCCATACACTGACCTGGAAGAGACCACAGGGCCCAGGCACAGTCTGAACCCTTCCCTCATCCCGGCGGTTTTGCTAGCAGGAGTTCAACCCCAACGAACACAGCCCGGAGACCCCTGGTGCAAAAACGACTTCCGACGAACCATAGGTGCTTGCAGTTGAAAAACCTATCCCAAGTGCGGGTAGCCAGGTAAACAAAATGCCACACACCCAGGTGTAAGAATCAACATTGCCCAGGCATAGTCTAAGCCCCTCACCTCGTCCCTGTGATGTGGGGAGCTGGAGGGACACCCGAGGCCCACGGCCCTGAGACCATTTTGCGAAAAGCAGGCTTCCCACGGAAACAGTTTTCCTGAGGTGCAGATCCTCTCACAAGTGGTTGTGGCAAGGTAAAGCAAATGCCCTCCACTTCTCTGGAAGAAACCACAGTGCCCAGCCATGTTCTAAGCCCTCCCATCCTCCCTGGGCTTCTGGCAGCAGGAGTGAAAAGAGAGGAGCAGAGCACTGGGACCCGTTTGACAAAAACCGGCTTCCCACGGGAAAGTCTTTCTCCAAGTGCAGACATGCTCCCAGGTACCTGTGGCAAGGGGAAGGAAATGCCATACACTGACCTGGAAGAGACCACAGGGCCCAGGCTCAATGTGAACCCTTCCCTCATCCCGGCGGTTTTGCTAGCAGGAGTTCAACCCCAACGAACACGGCCCGGAGACCCCTGGGGCAAAAACGGCTTCCGACGAACAATAGGTGCTTGCAGTTGAAAAACCTATCCCAAGTGGGGGTAGCCAGGTAAACAAAATGCCACACACCCAGGTGTAAGAAACAACATTGCCCAGGCATGGTCTAAGCCCCTCACCTCGTCCCTGTGCTTTGGGGAGCCGGAGGGACAGCCGAGGCCCGCGGCCCTGAGACCCTTTGCAAAAAGCCGGCTTCCCACGGAAACAGTTTTCCTGAGTTGCAGACCCTCTCACAAGTGGTTGCGGCAAGGTAAAGCAAATGCCATCTACTTCTCTGGAAGAAACCACAGTGCCCAGCCATGTTCTAAGCCCTCCCATCCTCCCTGGGCTTCTGGCAGCAGGAGTGAAAAGAGAGGAGCAGAGCACTGGGACCCGTTTGACAAAAACCGGCTTCCCACGGGAAAGTCTTTCTCCACGTGCAGACATGCTCCCACGTGCCTGTGGCAAGGGGAAGGAAATGCCATACACTGACCTGGAAGAGAACACAGGGCCCATGCACAACCTGAACCCTTCCCTCATCCCGGCGGTTTTGCTAGCAGGAGTTCAAACCCAAGGCACACAGCCCAGAGACCCCTGGGGCAAAAACGGCTTCCGATGAACAATAGGTGCTTGCGGTGGAAAAACTATCCCAAGTGGGGGTAGCAAGGTAAACAAAATTCCACACACGCAGGTGTAAGAAACAACATTGCCCAGGCATGGTATAAGCCCCTCACCTCGTCCCTGTGCTTTGGGGAGCCGGAGGGACAGCCGAGGCCCACGGCCCTGAGACCCCTTTGCAAAAAGCCGGCTTCCCACGGAAACAGTTCTCCTGAGGTGCAGACCCTCTCACTAGTGGTTGTGGCAAGGTAAAGCAAATGCCCTCCACTTCTCGGGAAGAAACCACAGTGCCCAGCCATGTTCTAAGCCCTCCCATCCTCCCTGGGCTTCTGGCAGCAGGAGTGAAAAGAGAGGAGCAGAGCACTGGGACCCGTTTGACAAAAACCGGCTTCCCACGGGAAAGTCTTTCTCCACGTGCAGACAGGCTCCCAGGTGCCTGTGGCAAGGGGAAGGAAATGCCATACACTGACCTGGAAGAGACCACAGGGCCCAGGCACAGTCTGAACCCTTCCCTCATCCCGGCGGTTTTGCTAGCCGGAGTTCAACCCCAAGGAACACAGCCCGGAGACCCCTGGGACAAAAACGGCTTCCGACGAACAATAGGTGCTTGCAGTTGAAAAACCTATCCCAAGTGGGGGTAGCCAGGTAAACAAAATGCCACACACCCAGGTGTAAGAACCAACATTGCCCAGGCATGGTCTAAGCCCCTCACCTCGTCCCTGTGATTTGGGGAGCCAGAGGGACACCCGAGGCCCACGTCCCTGAGACCCCTTTACAAAAAGCCGGCTTCCCACGGAAACAGTTTTCCTGAGGTGCAGACCCTCTCACAAGTGGTTGTGGCAAGGTAAAGCAAATGCCCTCCACTACTCTGGAAGAAACCACAGTGCCCAGCCATGTTCTAAGCCCTCCCATCCTCCCTGGGCTTCTGGCAGCAAGAGTGAAAAGAGAGGAGCAGAGCACTGGGACCCGTTTGACAAAAACCGGCTTCCCACGGGAAAGTCTTTCTCCACGTACAGACATGCTCCCAGGTGCCTGTGGCAAGGGGAAGGAAATGCCATACACTGACCTGGAAGAGACCACAGGGCCCAGGCACAGTCTGAACCCTTCCCTCATCCCGGCGGTTTTGCTAGCAGGAGTTCAACCCCAAGGAACACAGCCCGGAGACCCCTGGGGCAAAAACGGCTTCCGACGAACAATAGGTGCTTGCAGTTGAAAAACCTATCCCACGTGCGGGTAGCCAGGTAAACAAAATGCCACACACCCAGGTGTAAGAATCAACATTGCCCAGGCATAGTCTAAGCCCCTCACCTCGTCCCTGTGATGTGGGGAGCTGGAGGGACACCCGAGGCCCACGGCCCTGAGACCATTTTGCGAAAAGCAGGCTTCCCACGGAAACAGTTTTCCTGAGGTGCAGATCCTCTCACAAGTGGTTGTGGCAAGGTAAAGCAAATGCCCTCCACTTCTCTGGAAGAAACCACAGTGCCCAGCCATGTTCTAAGCCCTCCCATCCTCCCTGGGCTTCTGGCAGCAGGAGTGAAAAGAGAGGAGCAGAGCACTGGGACCCGTTTGACAAAAACCGGCTTCCCACGGGAAAGTCTTTCTCCACGTGCAGACATGCTCCCAGGTACCTGTGGCAAGGGGAAGGAAATGCCATACACTGACCTGGAAGAGACCACAGGGCCCAGGCTCAATGTGAACCCTTCCCTCATCCCGGCGGTTTTGCTAGCAGGAGTTCAACCCCAAGGAACCCGGCCCGGAGACCCCTGGGGCAAAAACGGCTTCCGACGAACAATAGGTGCTTGCAGTTGAAAAACCTATCCCAAGTGGGGGTAGCCAGGTAAACAAAATGCCACACACCCAGGTGTAAGAAACAACATTGCCCAGGCATGGTCTAAGCCCCTCACCTCGTCCCTGTGCTTTGGGGAGCCGGAGGGACAGCCGAGGCCCGCGGCCCTGAGACCCTTTGCAAAAAGCCGGCTTCCCACGGAAACAGTTTTCCTGAGTTGCAGACCCTCTCACAAGTGGTTGCGGCAAGGTAAAGCAAATGCCATCTACTTCTCTGGAAGAAACCACAGTGCCCAGCCATGTTCTAAGCCCTCCCATCCTCCCTGGGCTTCTGGCAGCAGGAGTGAAAAGAGAGGAACAGAGCACTGGGACCCGTTTGACAAAAACCTGCTTCCAACGGGAAAGTCTTTCTCCACGTGCAGACATGCCCCCAGGTGCCTGTGGCAAGGGGAAGGAAATGCCATACACTGACCTGGAAGAGACCACAGGGCCCAGGCACAGTCTGAACCCTTCCCTCATCCCGGCGGTTTTGCTAGCAGGAGTTCAACCCCAAAGAACACAGTCCAGAGACCCCTGGGGCAAAAACGGCTTCCGAAGAACAATAGGTGCTTGTAGTTGAAAAACCTATCCCAAGTGCGGGTAGCCAGGTAAACAAAATGCCACACACCCAGGTGTAAGAATCAACATTGCCCAGGCATGCTCTAAGCCCCTCACCTCGTCCCTGTGATTTGGGGAGCCGGAGGGACGCCCGAGGCCCACGGCCCTGAGACCATTTTGCGAAAAGCAGGCTTCCCACGGAAACAGTTTTCCTGAGGTGCAGACCCTCTCACAAGTGGTTGTGGCAAGGTAAAGCAAATGCCCTCCACTTCTCTGGAAGAAACCACAGTGCCCAGCCATGTTCTAAGCCCTCCCATCCTCCCTGGGCTTCTGGCAGTAGGAGTGAAAAGAGAGGAGCAGAGCACTGGGACCCGTTTGACAAAAACCGGCTTCCCACGGGAAAGTCTTTCTCCACGTGCAGACATGCTCCCAGGTGCCTGTGGCAAGGGGAAGGAAAAGCCATACACTGACCTGGAAGAGACCACAGGGCCCATGCACAATATGAACCCTTCTCTCATCCCGGCGGTTTTGCTAGCAGGAGCTCAACCCCAAGGAACACAGCCCGGAGACCCCTGGGGCAAAAACGGCTTCCGATGAACAATAGGTGCTTGCGGTGGAAAACCTATCCCAAGTGCGGGTAGCCAGGTAAACAAAATGCCACACACCCAGGTGTAAGAAACAACATTGCCCAGGCATGGTCTAAGCCCCTCACCTCGTCCCTGTGCTTTGGGGAGCCGGAGGGACAGCCGAGGCCCATGGCCCTGAGACCCCTTTGCAAAAAGCCAGCTTCCCACGGAAACAGTTTTCCTGAGGTGCAGACCCTCTCACAAGTGGTTGTGGCAAGGTAAAGCAAATGCCCTCCACTTCTCTGAAGAAACCACAGTGCCCAGCCATGTTCTAAGCCCTCCCATCCTCCCTGGGCTTCTGGCAGCAGGAGTGAAAAGAGAGGAGCAGAGCACTGGGACCCGTTTGACAAAAACCGGCTTCCCACGGGAAAGTCTTTCTCCACGTGCAGACATGCTCCCAGGTGCCTGTGGCAAGGGGAAGGAAATGCCATACACTGACCTGGAAGAGACCATAGGGCCCAGGCACAGTCTGAACCCTTCCCTCATCCCGGCGGTTTTGCTAGCAGGAGTTCAACCCCAAGGAACACAGCCCGGAGACCCCTGGGGCAAAAATGGCTTCCGACGAACCATAGGTGCTTGCAGTTGAAAAACCTATCCCAAGTGCGGGTAGCCAGGTACACAAAATGCCACACACCCAGGTGTAAGAATCAACATTGCCCAGGCATAGTCTAAGCCCCTCACCTCGTCCCTGTGATTTGGGGAGCCGGAGGGACACCCGAGGCCCACGGCCCTGAGACCATTTTGCGAAAAGCAGGCTTCCCACGGAAACAGTTTTCCTGAGGTGCAGACCCTCTCACAAGTGGTTGTGGCAAGGTAAAGCAAATGCCGTCCACTTCTCTGGAAGAAACCACAGTGCCCAGCCATGTTCTAAGCCCTCCCATCCTCCCTGGGCTTCTGGCAGTAGGAGTGAAAAGAGAGGATCAGAGCACTGGGACCCGTTTGACAAAAACCGGCTTCCCACGGGAAAGTCTTTCTCCACGTGCAGACATGCTCCCAGGTGCCTGTGGCAAGGGGAAGGAAATGCCAACACTGACCTGGAAGAGACCACAGGGCCCAGGCACAGTCTGAACCCTTCCCTCATCCCGGCGGTTTTGCTAGCAGGAGTTCAACCCCAACGAACACAGCCCGGAGACCCCTGGGGCAAAAACCGTTTCCGACGAACAATAGGTGCTTGCTGTGGAAAACCTATCCCAAGTGGGGGTAGCCAGGTAAACAAAATGCCACACACCCAGGTGTAAGAAACAACATTGCCCAGGCATGGTCTAAGCCCCTCACCTCGTCCCTGTGCTTTGGGGAGCCGGAGGGACAGCCGAGGCCCACGGCCCTGAGACCCCTTTGCAAAAAGCCGGCTTCCCACGGAAACAGTTTTCCTGAGTTGCAGACCCTCTCACAAGTGGTTGTGGCAATGTAAAGCAAATGCCCTCCACTTCTCTGGAAGAAACCACAGTGCCCAGCCATGTTCTATGCCCTCCCATCCTCCCTGGGCTTCTGGCAGCAGGAGTGAAAAGAGAGGAGCAGAGCACTGGGACCCGTTTGACAAAAACCGGCTTCCCACGGGAAAGTCTTTCTCCACGTGCAGACATGCTCCCAGGTGCTGTGGCAAGGGGAAGGAAATGCCATACACTGACCTGGAAGAGACCACAGGGCCCAGGCACAGTCTGAACCCTTCCCTCATCCCGGCGGTTTTGCTAGCAGGAGTTCAACCCCAGGAACACAGCCCGGAGACCCCTGGGGCAAAAACCGCTTCCGACGAACAATAGGTGCTTGCAGTTGAAAAACTTATCCCAAGTGGGGGTAGCCAGGTAAACAAAATGCCACACACCCAGGTGTAAGAAACAACATTGCCCAGCCATGGTCTAAGCCCCTCAACTCGTCCCTGTGCTTTGGGGAGCCGGAGGGACACCCGAGGCCCACGGCCCTGTGACCCCTTTACAAAAAGCCGGCTTCCCACGGAAACAGTTTTCCTGAGGTGCAGACCCTTTCACAAGTGGTTGTGGCAAAGTAAAGCAAATGCCCTCCACTTCTCTGGAAGAAGCCACAGTGCCCAGCCATGTTCTAAGCCCTCCCATCCTCCCTGGGCTTCTGGCAGCAGGAGTGAAAAGAGAGGAGCAGAGCACTGGGACCCGTTTGACAAAAACCGGCTTCCCACGGGAAAGTCTTCTCCACATGCAGAAAGGCTCCCAGGTGCCTGTGGCAAGGGGAAGGAAATGCCATACACTGACCTGGAAGAGACCAAAGGGCCCAGGCACAGTCTGAACCCTTCCCTCATCCCGGCGGTTTTGCTAGCAGGAGTTCAACCCCAAGGAACACAGCCCGGAGACCCCTGGGGCAAAAATGGCATCCGAGGAACAATAGGTGCTTGTACTTGAAAAACCTATCCCAAGAGCGGGTAGCCAGGTAAACAAAATTCCACACACCCAGGTGTAAGAATCAACATTGCCCAGGCATGCTCTAAGCCCCTCACCTCGTCCCTGTGATTTGGGGAGCCGGAGGGACGCTCGCGGCCCACGGCCCTGAGACCATTTTGCGAAAAGCAGGCTTCCCACGGAAACAGTTTTCCTGAGGTGCAGACCCTCTCACAAGTGGTTGTGGCAAGGTAAAGCAAATGCCCTCCACTTCTCTGGAAGAAACCACAGTGCCCAGCCATGTTCTAAGCCCTCCCATCCTCCCTGGGCTTCTGGCAGCAGGAGTGAAAAGAGAGGAGCAGAGCACTGGGACCCGTTTGACAAAAACCGGCTTCCCACGGGAAAGTCTTTCTCCACGTGCAGACATGCTCCCAGGTGCCTGTGGCAAGGGGAAGGAAATGCCATACACTGACCTGGAAGAGACCACAGGGCCCAGGCACAGTCTGAACTCTTCCCTCATCCCGTCGGTTTTGCTAGCAGGCGTTCAACCCCAAGGAACACAGCCCGGAGACCCCTGGGGTAAAAACGGCATCCGAGGAACAATAGGTGCTTGCAGTTGAAAAACCTATCCCAAGTGCGGGTAGCCAGGTAAACAAAATGCCACACACCCAGGTGTAAGAATCAACATTGCCCAGGCATGGTCTAAGCCCCTCACCTCGTCCCTGTGATTTGGGGAGTCGGAGGGACACCCGAGGCCCACGGCCCTGAGACCATTTTGCGAAAAGCAGGCTTCCCACGGAAACAGTTTTCCTGAGGTGCAGACCCTCTCACAAGTGGTTGTGGCAAGGTAAAGCAAATGCCCTCCACTTCTCTGGAAGAAACCACAGTGCCCAGCCATGTTCTAAGCCCTCCCATCCTCCCTGGGCTTCTGGCAGCAGGAGTGAAAAGAGAGGAGCAGAGCACTGGGACCCGTTTGACAAAAACCGGCTTCCCACGGGAAAGTCTTTCTCCACGTGCAGACATGCTCCCAGGTACCTGTGGCAAGGGGAAGGAAATGCCATACACTGACCTGGAAGAGACCACAGGGCCCAGGCACAGTCTGAACCCTTCCCTCATCCCGGCGGTTTCGTTAGCAGGAGTTCAACCCCAGGAACACATCCCGGAGACCCCTGGGGCAAAAACGGCTTCCGACGAACCATAGGTGCTTGCAGTTGAAAAACCTATCCCAAGTGGGGGTAGCCAGCTCAACAAAATGCCACACACCCAGGTATAAGAAACAACATTGCCCAGCCATGGTCTAAGCCCCTCACCTCGTCCCTGTGCTTTGGGGAGCCGGAGGGACACCCGAGGCCCACGGCCCTGAGACCCCTTTACAAAAAGCCGGCTTCCCATGGAAACAGTTTTCCTGAGGTGCAGACCCTCTCACAAGTGGTTGTGGCAATGTAAAGCAAATGCCCTCCACTTCTCTGGAAGAAACCACAGTGCCCAGCCATGTTCTAAGCCCTCCCATCCTCCCTGGGCTTCTGGCAGCAGGAGTGAAAAGAGAGGAGCAGAGCACTGGGACCCGTTTGACAAAAACCGGCTTCCCACGGGAAAGTCTTTCTCCACGTGCAGACATGCTCCCAGGTGCCTGTCGCAAGGGGAAGGAAATGCCATACACTGACCTGGAAGAGACCACAGGGCCCAGGCACAGTCTGAACCCTTCCCTTATCCCGGCGGTTTTGCTAGAAAGAGTTCAACCCCAAAGAACACAGCCCAGAGACCCCTGGGGCAAAAACGGCTTCGGAGGAACAATAGGTGCTTGCTGTGGAAAACCTATCCAAGTGGGGTTAGCCAGGTAAACAAAATACCACACACCCAGGTGTAAGAAACAGCATTGCCCAGGCATGGTCTAAGCCCCTCACCTCGTCCCTGTGCTTTGGGGAGTCGGAGGGACAGCCGAGGCCCACGGCCCTGAGACCCCTTTGCAAAAAGCCGGCTTCCCACGGAAACAGTTTTCCTGAGGTGCAGACCCTCTCACAAGTGGTTGTGGCAAGGTAAAGCAAATGCCCTCCACTTCTCTGGAAGAAACCACAGTGCCCAGCCATGTTCTAAGCCCTCCCATCCTCCCTGGGCTTCTGGCAGCAGGAGTGAAAAGAGAGGAGCAGAGCACTGGGACCCGTTTGACAAAAACCGGCTTCCCACGGGAAAGTCTTTCTCCACATACAGACAGGCTATCAGGTGCCTGTGGCAAGGGGAAGGAAATGCCATACACTGACCTGGAAGAGACCACAGGGCCCAGGCACAGTCTGAACCCTTCCCTCATCCCGGCGGTTTTGCTAGCAGGAGTTCAACCCCAACGAACACAGCCCGGAGACCCCTGGTGCAAAAACGGCTTCCGACGAACCATAGGTGCTTGCAGTTGAAAAACCTATCCCAAGTGCGGGTAGCCAGGTACACAAAATGCCACACACCCAGGTGTAAGAATCAACATTGCCCAGGCATAGTCTAAGCCCCTCACCTCCTCCTTGTGATTTGGGGAGCTGGAGGGACACCCGAGGCCCACGGCCCTGAGACCATTTTGCGAAAAGCAGGCTTCCCACGGAAACAGTTTTCCTGAGGTGCAGACCCTCTCACAAGTGGTTGTGGCAAGGTAAAGCAAATGCCCTCCACTTCTCTGAAAGAAACCACAGTGCCCAGCCATGTTCTAAGCCCTCCCATCCTCCCTGGGCTTCTGGCAGCAGGAGTGAAAAGAGAGGAGCAGAGCACTGGGACCCGTTTGACAAAAACCGGCTTCCCACGGGAAAGTCTTTCTCCACGTGCAGACATGCTCCCAGGTGCCTGTGGCAAGGGGAAGGAAATGCCATACACTGACCTGGAAGAGACCACAGGGCCCATGCACAATCTGAACCCTTCCCTCATCCCGGCGGTTTTGCTAGCAGGAGTTCAACCCCAAGGAACACAGCCCGGAGACCTCTGGGGCAAAAACAGCTTCCGACGAACAATAGGTGCTTGCTGTGGAAAACCTATCCCAAGTGCGGGTAGCCAGGTAAACAAAATGCCACACACCCAGGTGTAATAACCAACATTGCCCAGGCATGGTCTAAGCCCCTCACCTCGTCCCTGTGATTTGGGGAGCCAGAGGGACACCCGAGGCCCACGTCCCTGAGACCCCTTTGAAAAAAGCCGGCTTCCCACGGAAACAGTTTTCCTGAGGTGCAGACCCTCTCACAAGTGGTTGTGGCAAGGTAAAGCAAATGCCCTCCACTTCTCTGGAAGAAACCACAGTGCCCAGCCATGTTCTAAGCCCTCCCATCCTCCCTGGGCTTCTGGCAGCAGGAGTGAAAAGAGAGGAGCAGAGCACTGGGACCCGTTTGACAAAAACCGGCTTCCCACGGGAAAGTCTTTCTCCAAGTGCAGACATGCTCCCAGGTACCTGTGGCAAGGGGAAGGAAATGCCATACACTGACCTGTAAGAGACCACAGGGCCCAGGCTCAATGTGAACCCTTCCCTCATCCCGGCGGTTTTGCTAGCAGGAGTTCAACCCCAACGAACACGGCCCGGAGACTCCTGGGGCAAAAACAGCTTCCGACGAACAATAGGTGCTTGCAGTTGAAAAACCTATCCCAAGTGGGGGTAGCCAGGTAAACAAAATGCCACACACCCAGGTGTAAGAAACAACATTGCCCAGGCATGGTCTAAGCCCCTCACCTCGTCCCTGTGCTTTGGGGAGCCGGAGGGACAGCCGAGGCCCGCGGCCCTGAGACCCTTTGCAAAAAGCCGGCTTCCCACGGAAACAGTTTTCCTGAGTTGCAGACCCTCTCACAAGTGGTTGCGGGAAGGTAAAGCAAATGCCATCTACTTCTCTGGAAGAAACCACAGTGCCCAGCCATGTTCTAAGCCCTCCCATCCTCCCTGGGCTTCTGGCAGCAGGAGTGAAAAGAGAGGAGCAGAGCACTGGGACCCGTTTGACAAAAACCGGCTTCCCACGGGAAAGTCTTTCTCCACGTGCAGACATGCTCCCACGTGCCTGTGGCAAGGGGAAGGAAATGCCATACACTGACCTGGAAGAGAACACAGGGCCCATGCACAATCTGAACCCTTCCCTCATCCCGGCGGTTTTGCTAGCAGGAGTTCAAACCCAACGAACACAGCCCAGAGACCCCTGGGGCAAAAACGGCTTCCGATGAACAATAGGTGCTTGCGGTGGAAAAACTATCCCAAGTGGGGGTAGCAAGGTAAACAAAATTCCACACACGCAGGTGTAAGAAACAACATTGCCCAGGCATGGTATAAGCCCCTCACCTCGTCCCTGTGCTTTGGGGAGCCGGAGGGACAGCCGAGGCCCACGGCCCTGAGACCCCTTTGCAAAAAGCCGGCTTCCCACGGAAACAGTTTTCCTGAGGTGCAGACCCTCTCACTAATGGTTGTGGCAAGGTAAAGCAAATGCCCTCCACTTCTCGGGAAGAAACCACAGTGCCCAGCCATGTTCTAAGCCCTCCCATCCTCCCTGGGCTTCTGGCAGCACGAGTGAAAAGAGAGGAGCAGAGCACCGGGACCCGTTTGACAAAAACCGGCTTCCCACGGGAAAGTCTTTCTCCACGTGCAGACAGGCTCCCAGGTGCCTGTGGCAAGGGGAAGGAAATGCCATACACTGACCTGGAAGAGACCACAGGGCCCAGGCACAGTCTGAACCCTTCCCTCATCCCGGCGGTTTTGCTAGCCGGAGTTCAACCCCAAGGAACACAGCCCGGAGACCCCTGGGACAAAAACGGCTTCCGACGAACAATAGGTGCTTGCAGTTGAAAAACCTATCCCAAGTGGGGGTAGCCAGGTAAACAAAATGCCACACACCCAGGTGTAAGAACCAACATTGCCCACGCATGGTCTAAGCCCCTCACCTCGTCCCTGTGATTTGGGGAGCCAGAGGGACACCCGAGGCCCACGTCCCTGAGACCCCTTTACAAAAAGCCGGCTTCCCACGGAAACAGTTTTCCTGAGGTGCAGACCCTCTCACAAGTGGTTGTGGCAAGGTAAAGCAAATGCCCTCCACTACTCTGGAAGAAACCACAGTGCCCAGCCATGTTCTAAGCCCTCCCATCCTCCCTGGGCTTCTGGCAGCAGGAGTGAAAAGAGAGGAGCAGAGCACTGGGACCCGTTTGACAAAAACCGGTTTCCCACGGGAAAGTCTTTCTCCACGTACAGACATGCTCCCAGGTGCCTGTGGCAAGGGGAAGGAAATGCCATACACTGACCTGGAAGAGACCACAGGGCCCAGGCACAGTCTGAACCCTTCCCTCATCCCGGCGGTTTTGCTAGCAGGAGTTCAACCCCAAGGAACACAGCCCGGAGACCCCTGGGGCAAAAACGGCTTCCGACGAACAATAGGTGCTTGCAGTTGAAAAACCTATCCCAAGTGCGGGTAGCCAGGTAAACAAAATGCCACACACCCAGGTGTAAGAATCAACATTGCCCAGGCATAGTCTAAGCCCCTCACCTCGTCCCTGTGATGTGGGGAGCTGGAGGGACACCCGAGGCCCACGGCCCTGAGACCATTTTGCGAAAAGCAGGCTTCCCACGGAAACAGTTTTCCTGAGGTGCAGATCCTCTCACAAGTGGTTGTGGCAAGGTAAAGCAAATGCCCTCCACTTCTCTGGAAGAAACCACAGTGCCCAGCCATGTTCTAAGCCCTCCCATCCTCCCTGGGCTTCTGGCAGCAGGAGTGAAAAGAGAGGAGCAGAGCACTGGGACCCGTTTGACAAAAACCGGCTTCCCACGGGAAAGTCTTTCTCCAAGTGCAGACATGCTCCCAGGTACCTGTGGCAAGGGGAAGGAAATGCCATACACTGACCTGGAAGAGACCACAGGGCCCAGGCTCAATGTGAACCCTTCCCTCATCCCGCCGGTTTTGCTAGCAGGAGTTCAACCCCAACGAACACGGCCCGGAGACCCCTGGGGCAAAAACGGCTTCCGACGAACAATAGGTGCTTGCAGTTGAAAAACCTATCCCAAGTGGGGGTAGCCAGGTAAACAAAATGCCACACACCAAGGTGTAAGAAAAAACATTGCCCAGGCATGGTCTAAGCCCCTCACCTCGTCCCTGTGCTTTGGGGAGCCGGAGGGAGAGCCGAGGCCCGCGGCCCTGAGACCCTTTGCAAAAAGCCGGCTTCCCACGGAAACAGTTTTCCTGAGCTGCAGACCCTCTCACAAGTGGTTGCGGCAGGGTAAAGCAAATGCCATCTACTTCTCTGGAAGAAACCACAGTGCCCAGCCATGTTCTAAGCCCTCCCATCCTCCCTGGGCTTCTGGCAGCAGGAGTGAAAAGAGAGGAACAGAGCACTGGGACCCGTTTGACAAAAACCGGCTTCCCACGGGAAAGTCTTTCTCCACGTGCAGACATGCCCCCATGTGCCTGTGGCAAGGGGAAGGAAATGCCATACACTGACCTGGAAGAGACCACAGGGCCCCGGCACAGTCTGAACCCTTCCCTCATCCCGGCGGTTTTGCTAGCAGGAGTTCAACCCCAAAGAACACAGCCCAGAGACCCCTGGGGCAAAAACGGCTTCCGAGGAACAATAGGTGCTTGCTGTGGAAAACCTATCCCAAGTGGGGTTAGCCAGGTAAACAAAATACCACACACCCAGGTGTAAGAAACAGCATTGCCCAGGCATGGTCTAAGCCCCTCACCTCGTCCCTGTGCTTTGGGGAGCCGGAGGGACAGCCGAGGCCCACGGCCCTGAGACCCCTTTGCAAAAAGCCGGCTTCCCACGGAAACAGTTTTCCTGAGGTGCAGACCCTCTCAAAGTGGTTGTGGCAATGAAAAAAAAATGCCCTCCACTTCTCTGGAAGAAACCACAGTGCCCAGCCATGTTCTAAGCCCTCCCATCCTCCCTGGGCTTCTGGCAGCAGGAGTGAAAAGAGAGGAGCAGAGCACTGGGACCCGTTTGACAAAAACCGGCTTCCCACGGGAAAGTCTTTCTCCACGTGCAGACATGCTCCCAGGTGCCTGTGGCAAGGGGAAGGAAATGCCATACACTGACCTGGAAGAGACCACAGGGCCCAGGCACAGTCTGAACCCTTCCCTCATCCCGGCGGTTTTGCTAGCAGGAGTTCAACCCCAAGGAACACAGCCCGGAGACCCCTGGGGCAAAAACGGCTTCCGACAAACAATAGGTGCTTGCAGTTGAAAAACCTATCCCAAGTGGGGGTAGCCAGATAAACAAAATGCCACACACCCAGGTGTAAGAAACAACATTGCCCAGCCATGGTCTAAGCCCCTCACCTCGTCCCTGTGCTTTGGGGAGCCGGAGGGACACCCGAGGCCCACGGCCCTGAGACCCCTTTACAAAAAGCTGGCTTCCCACGGAAACAGTTTTCCTGAGGTGCAGACCCTCTCACAAGTGGTTGTGGCAATGTAAAGCAAATGCCCTCCACTTCTCTGGAAGAAACCACAGTGCCCAGCCATGTTCTAAGCCCTCCCATCCTCCCTGGGCTTCTGGCAGCAGGAGTGAAAAGAGAGGAGCAGAGCACTGGGACCCGTTTGACAAAACCGGCTTCCCACGGGAAAGTCTTTCTCGACGTGCAGACATGCTCCCAGGTGCCTGTGGCAAGGGGAAGGAAATGCCATACACTGACCTGGAAGAGACCACAGGGCCCATGCCCAATCTGAACCCTTCCCTCATCCCGGCGGTTTTGCTAGCAGGAGTTCAACCCCAAAGAACACAGCCCAGAGACCCCTGGGGCAAAAACGGCTTCCGAGGAACAATAGGTGCTTGCTGTGGAAAACCTATCCAAGTGGGGTTAGCCAGGTAAACAAAATACAACACACACAGGTGTAAGAAACAACATTGCCCAGGCATGGTCTAAGCCCCTCACCTCGTCCCTGTGCTTTGGGGAGTCGGAGGGACAGCCGAGGCCCACGGCCCTGAGACCCCTTTGCAAAAAGCCGGCTTCCCACGGAAACAGTTTTCCTGAGGTGCAGACCCTCTCACAAGTGGTTGTGGCAAGGTAAAGCAAATTCCCTCCACATCTCTGGAAGAAACCACAGTGCCCAGCCATGTTCTAAGCCCTCCCATCCTCCCTGGGCTTCTGGCAGCAGGAGTGAAAAGAGAGGAGCAGAGCACTGGGACCCGTTTGACAAAAACCGGCTTCCCACGGGAAAGTCTTTCTCCACGTGCAGACATGCTCCCAGGTGCCTGTGGCAAGGGGAAGGAAATGCCATACACTGACCTGGAAGAGACCACAGGGCCCAGGCACAGTCTGAACCCTTCCCTCATCCCGGCGGTTTTGCTAGCAGGAGTTCAACCCCAACGAACACAGCCCGGAGACCCCAGGGCAAAAACGGCTTCCGACGAACAATAGGTGCTTGCAGTTGAAAAACCTATCCCAAGTGCGGGTAGCCAGGTAAACAAAATGCCACACACCGAGGTGTAAGAATCAACATTGCCCAGGCATAGTTTAAGCCCCTCACCTCGTCCCTGTGATATGGGGAGCCGGAGGGATACCCGAGGCCCACGGCCCTGAGACCATTTTGCGAAAACCAGGCTTCCCACTTAAACAGTTTTCCTGAGGTGCAGACCCTTTCACTAGTGGTTGTGGCAAGGTAAAGCAAATGCCCTCCACTTCTCTGGAAGAAACCACAGTGCCCAGCCATGTTCTAAGCCCTCCCATCCTCCCTGGGCTTCTGGCAGCAGGAGTGAAAAGAGAGGAGCAGAGCACTGGGACCCGTTTGACAAAAACCGGCTTCCCAAGGGAAAGTCTTTCTCCACGTGCAGACAGGCTCCCAGGTGCCTGTGGCAAGGGGAAGGAAATGCCATACACTGACCTGGAAGAGACCACAGGGCCCAGGCACAGTCTGAACCCTTCCCTCATCCCGGCGGTTTTGCTAGCAGGAGTTCAACCCCAAGGAACACAGCCCGGAGACCCCTGGGACAAAAACGGCTTCCGACAAACAATAGGTGCTTGCAGTTGAAAAACCTATCCCAAGTGGGGGTAGCCAGGTAAACAAAATGCCACACACCCAGGTGTAAGAAACAACATTGCCCAGGCATGGTCTAAGCCCCTCACCTCGTCCCTGTGATTTGGGGAGCCGGAGGGACACCCGAGGCCCACGTCCCTGAGACCCGTTTGCAAAAAGCCGGCTTCCCACGGAAACAGTTTTCCTGAGGTGCAGACCCTCTCACAAGTGGTTGTGGCAATGTAAAGCAAATGCCCTCCACTTCTCTGGAAGAAACCACAGTGCCCAGCCATGTTCTAAGCCCTCCCATCCTCCCTGGGCTTCTGGCAGCAGGAGTGAAAAGAGAGGAGCAGAGCACTGGGACCCGTTTGACAAAAACCGGCTTCCCACGGGAAAGTCTTTCTCCACGTACAGACATGCTCCCAGGTGCCTGTGGCAAGGGGAAGGAAATGCCATACACTGACCTGGAAGAGACCACAGGGCCCAGGCACAGTCTGAACCCTTCCCTCATCCCGGTGGTTTTGCTAGCAGGAGTTCAACCCCAAGGAACACAGCCCGGAGACCCCTGGGGCAAAAACGGCTTCCGACGAACAATAGGTGCTTGCAGTTGAAAAACCTATCCCAAGTGGGGGTAGCCAGGTAAACAAAATGCCACACACCCAGGTATAAGAAACAACATTGCCCAGGCATGGTCTAAGCCCCTCACCTCGTCCCTGTGCTTTGGGGAGCCGGAGGGACACCAGAGGCCCATGGCCCTGAGACCCTTTGCAGAAAGCCGGCTTCCCACGGAAACAGTTTTCCTGAGTTGCAGACCCTCTCACAAGTGGTTGCGGCAAGGTAAAGCAAATGCCAACTACTTCTCTGGAAGAAACCACAGTGCCCAGCCATGTTCTAAGCCCTCCCATCCTCCCTGGGCTTCTGGCAGCAGGAGTGAAAAGAGAGGAACAGAGCACTGGGACCTGTTTGACAAAAACCGGCTTCCCACGGGGAAGTCTTTCTCCACATGCAGACATGCCCCCAGGTGCCTGTGGCAAGGGGAAGGAAATGCCATACAATGACCTGGAAGAGACCACAGGGCCCAGGCACAGTCTGAACCCTTCCCTCATCCCGGCGGTTTTGCTAGCAGGAGTTCAACCCCAACGAACACAGCCCGGAGACCCCTGGGGAAAAACGGCATCCGAGGAACAATAGGTGCTTGCAGTTGAAAAACCTATCCCAACTGCGGATAGCCAGGTAAACAAAATGCCACACACCCAGGTGTAAGGATCAACATTGCCCAGGCGTGGTCTGAGCCCCTCACCTCGTCCCTGTGATTTGGGGAGCCGGAGGGACACCCGAGGCCCACGGCCCTGAGACCATTTTGCAAAAAGCCGGCTTCCCACGGAAACAGTTTTCCTGAGGTGCAGACCCTCTCACAAGTGGTTGTGGCAATGTAAAGCAGATGCCCTCCACATCTCTGGAAGAAACCACAGTGCCCAGCCATGTTCTAAGCCCTCCCATCCTCCCTGGGCTTCTGGCAGCAGGAGTGAAAAGAGAGGAGCAGAGCACTGGGACCCGTTTGACAAAAACCGGCTTCCCACGGGAAAGTCTTTCTCCACGTGCAGACATGCTCCCAGGTGCCTGTGGCAAGGGGAAGGAAATGCCATACAATGACCTGGAAGAGACCACAGGGCCCAGGCACAGTCTGAACCCTTCCCTCATCCCGGCGGTTTTGCTAGCAGGAGTTCAACCCCAAGGAACACAGCCCGGAGACCCCTGGGGCAAAAACGGCTTCGGACGAACAATAGGTGCTTGCGGTGGAAAAACTATCCCAAGCGGGGGTAGGGAGGTAAACAAAATGCCACACACCCAGGTGTAAGAAACAACATTGCTCAGGCATGGTCTAAGCCCCTCCCCTCGTCCCTGTGATTTGGGGGTCGGAGGGACAGCCGAGGCCCACGGCCCTGAGACCCCTTTGCGAAAAGCAGGCTTCCCACGGAAACAGTTTTCCTGAGGTGCAGACCCTCTCACAAGTGGTTGTGGCAAGGTAAAGCAAATGTCCTCCACTTCTCTGAAAGAAACCACAGTGCCCAGCCATGTTCTAAGCCCTCCCATCCTCCCTGGGCTTCTGGCAGCAGGAGTGAAAAGAGAGGAGCAGAGCACTGGGACCCGTTTGACAAAAACCGGCTTCCCACGGGAAAGTCTTTCTCCACGTGCAGACATGCTCCCAGGTGCCTGTGGCAAGGGGAAGGAAATGCCATACAATGACCTGGAAGAGACCACAGGGCCCAGGCACAGTCTGAACCCTTCCCTCATCCCGGTGGTTTTGCTAGCAGGAGTTCAAACCCAACGTTCACAGCCCAGAGACCCCTGGGGCAAAAACGGCTTCCGACGAACAATAGGTGCTTGCGGTGGAAAAACTATCCCAAGTGGGGGTAGCAAGGTAAACAAAATTCCACACACCCAGGTGTAAGAAACAACATTGCCCAGGCATGGTATAAGCCCCTCACCTCGTCCCTGTGCTTTGGGGAGCCGGAGGGACAGCCGAGGCCCACGGCCCTGAGACCCGTTTGCAAAAAGCCGGCTTCCCACGGAAACAGTTTTCCTGAGGTGCAGACCCTCTCACTAGTGGTTGTGGCAAGGTAAAGCAAATGCCCTCCACTTCTCTGGAAGAAACCACAGTGCCCAGCCATGTTCTAAGCCCTCCCATCCTCCCTGGGCTTCTGGCAGCAGGAGTGAAAAGAGAGGAGCAGAGCACTGGGACCCGTTTGACAAAAACCGGCTTCCCAAGGGAAAGTCTTTCTCCACGTGCAGACAGGCTCCCAGGTGCCTGTGGCAAGGGGAAGGAAATGCCATACACTGACCTGGAAGAGACCACAGGGCCCAGGCACAGTCTGAACCCTTCCCTCATCCCGGCGGTTTTGCTAGCAGGAGTTCAACCCCAAGGAACACAGCCCGGAGACCCCTGGGACAAAAACGGCTTCCGACAAACAATAGGTGCTTGCAGTTGAAAAACCTATCCCAAGTGGGGGTAGCCAGGTAAACAAAATGCCACACACCCAGGTGTAAGAAACAACATTGCCCAGGCATGGTCTAAGCCCCTCAACTCGTCCCTGTGATTTGGGGAGCCGGAGGGACACCCGAGGCCCACGTCCCTGAGACCCGTTTGCAAAAAGCCGGCTTCCCACGGAAACAGTTTTCCTGAGGTGCAGACCCTCTCACAAGTGGTTGTGGCAATGTAAAGCAAATGCCCTCCACTTCTCTGGAAGAAACCACAGTGCCCAGCCATGTTCTAAGCCCTCCCATCCTCCGTGGGCTTCTGGCAGCAGGAGTGAAAAGAGAGGAGCAGAGCACTGGGACCCGTTTGACAAAAACCGGCTTCCCACGGGAAAGTCTTTCTCCACGTACAGACATGCTCCCAGGTGCCTGTGGCAAGGGGAAGGAAATGCCATACACTGACCTGGAAGAGACCACAGGGCCCAGGCACAGTCTGAACCCTTCCCTCATCCCGGCGGTTTTGCTAGCAGGAGTTCAACCCCAAGGAACACAGCCCGGAGACCCCTGGGGCAAAAACGGCTTCCGACGAACAATAGGTGCTTGCAGTTGAAAAACCTATCCCAAGTGGGGGTAGCCAGGTAAACAAAATGCCACACACCCAGGTATAAGAAACAACATTGCCCAGGCATGGTCTAAGCCCCTCACCTCGTCCCTGTGCTTTGGGGAGCCGGAGGGACACCAGAGGCCCATGGCCCTGAGACCCTTTGCAGAAAGCCGGCTTCCCACGGAAACAGTTTTCCTGAGTTGCCGACCCTCTCACAAGTGGTTGCGGCAATGTAAAGCAAATGCCATCTACTTCTCTGGAAGAAACCACAGTGCCCAGCCATGTTCTAAGCCCTCCCATCCTCCCTGGGCTTCTGGCAGCAGGAGTGAAAAGAGAGGAACAGAGCACTGGGACCTGTTTGACAAAAACCGGCTTCCCACGGGGAAGTCTTTCTCCACGTGCAGACATGCCCCCAGGTGCCTGTGGCAAGGGGAAGGAAATGCCATACAATGACCTGGAAGAGACCACAGGGCCCAGGCACAGTCTGAACCCTTCCCTCATCCCGGCGGTTTTGCTAGCAGGAGTTCAACCCCAACGAACACAGCCCGGAGACCCCTGGGGCAAAAACGGCATCCGAGGAACAATAGGTGCTTGCAGTTGAAAAACCTATCCCAAGTGCGGGTAGCCAGGTAAACAAAATGCCACACACCCAGGTGTAAGAATCAACATTGCCCAGGCGTGGTCTGAGCCCCTCACCTCGTCCCTGTGATTTGGGGAGCCGGAGGGACACCCGAGGCCCACGGCCCTGAGACCATTTTGCAAAAAGCCGGCTTCCCACGGAAACAGTTTTCCTGAGGTGCAGACCCTCTCACAAGTGGTTGTGGCAATGTAAAGCAGATGCCCTCCACTTCTCTGGAAGAAACCACAGTGCCCAGCCATGTTCTAAGCCCTCCCATCCTCCCTGGGCTTCTGGCAGCAGGAGTGAAAAGAGAGGAGCAGAGCACTGGGACCCGTTTGACAAAAACCGGCTTCCCACGGGAAAGTCTTTCTCCACGTGCAGACATGCTCCCAGGTGCCTGTGGCAAGGGGAAGGAAATGCCATACACTGACCTGGAAGAGACCACAGGGCCCAGGCACAGTCTGAACCCTTCCCTCATCCCGGCGGTTTTGCTAGCAGGAGTTCAACCCCAAGGAACACAGCCCGGAGACCCCTGGGGCAAAAACGGCTTCCGACGAACAATAGGTGCTTGCGGTGGAAAAACTATCCCAAGCGGGGGTAGGCAGGTAAACAAAATGCCACACACCCAGGTGTAAGAAACAACATTGCTCAGGCATGGTCTAAGCCCCTCCCCTCGTCCCTGTGATTTGGGGGGCCGGAGGGACAGCCGAGGCCCACGGCCCTGAGACCCCTTTGCGAAAAGCAGGCTTCCCACGGAAACAGTTTTCCTGAGGTGCAGACCCTCTCACAAGTGGTTGTGGCAAGGTAAAGCAAATGTCCTCCACTTCTCTGAAAGAAACCACAGTGCCCAGCCATGTTCTAAGCCCTCCCATCCTCCCTGGGCTTCTGGCAGCAGGAGTGAAAAGAGAGGAGCAGAGCACTGGGACCCGTTTGACAAAAACCGGCTTCCCACGGGAAAGTCTTTCTCCACGTGCAGACATGCTCCCAGGTGCCTGTGGCAAGGGGAAGGAAATGCCATACACTGACCTGGAAGAGACCACAGGGCCCAGGCACAGTCTGAACCCTTCCCTCATCCCGGCGCTTTTGCTAGCAGGAGTTCAACCCCAAGGAACACAGCCCGGAGACCCCTGGGGCAAAAACGGCTTCCGACGAACAATAGGTGCTTGCTGTGGAAAACCTATCCCAAGTGGGGGTAGCCAGGTAAACAAAATGCCACACACCCAGGTGTAAGAAACAACATTGCCCAGGCATGGTCTAAGCCCCTCACCTCGTCCCTGTGCTTTGGGGAGCCGGAGGGACACCCGAGGCCCACGGCCCTGAGACCATTTTGCGAAAAGCAGGCTTCCCACGGAAACAGTTTTCCTGAGGTGCAGACCCTCTCACAAGTGGTTGTGGCAAGGTAAAGCAAATACCCTCCACTTCTCTGAAAGAAACCACAGTGCCCAGCCATGTTCTAAGCCCTCCCATCCTCCCTGGGCTTCTGGCAGCAGGAGTGAAAAGAGAGGAGCAGAGCACTGGGACCCGTTTGACAAAAACCGGCTTCCCACGGGAAAGTCTTTCTCCACGTGCAGACATGCTCCCAGGTGCCTGTGGCAAGGGGAAGGAAATGCCATACACTGACCTGGAAGAGACCACAGGGCCCATGCACAATCTGAACCCTTCCCTCATCCCGGCGGTTTTGCTAGCAGGAGTTCACCCCAAGGAACACAGCCCGGAGACCTCTGGGGCAAAAAGAGCTTCCGACGAACAATAGGTGCTTGCTGTGGAAAACCTATCCCAAGTGGGGGTAGCAAGGTAAACAAAATTCCACACACGCAGGTGTAAGAAACAACATTGCCCAGGCATGGTCTAAGCCCCTCACCTCGTCCCTGTGATTTGGGGAGCCAGAGGGACACCCGAGGCCCACGTCCCTGAGACCCCTTTACAAAAAGCCGGCTTCCCACGGAAACAGTTTTCCTGAGGTGCAGACCCTCTCACAAGTGGTTGTGGCAAGGTAAAGCAAATGCCCTCCACTTCTCTGGAAGAAACCACAGTGCCCAGCCATGTTCTAAGCCCTCCCATCCTCCCTGGGCTTCTGGCAGCAGGAGTGAAAAGAGAGGAGCAGAGCACTGGGACCCGTTTGACAAAAACCGGCTTCCCACGGGAAAGTCTTTCTCCAAGTGCAGACATGCTCCCAGGTACCTGTGGCAAGGGGAAGGAAATGCCATACACTGACCTGGAAGAGACCACAGGGCCCAGGCTCAATGTGAACCCTTCCCTCATCCCGGCGGTTTTGCTAGCAGGAGTTCAACCCCAAGGAACACAGCCCGGAGACCCCTGGGGCAAAAATGGCATCCGAGGAACAATAGGTGCTTGTAGTTGAAAAACCTATCCTAAGTGCGGGTAGCCAGGTAAACAAAATTCCACACACCCAGGTGTAAGAATCAACATTGCCCAGGCATGCTCTAAGCCCCTCACCTCGTCCCTGTGATTTGGGGAGCCGGAGGGACGCCCGAGGCCCACGGCCCTGAGACCATTTTGCGAAAAGCAGGCTTCCCACGGAAACAGTTTTCCTGAGGTGCAGACCCTCTCACAAGTGGTTGTGGCAAGGTAAAGCAAATGCCCTCCACTTCTCTGGAAGAAACCACAGTGCCCAGCCATGTTCTAAGCCCTCCCATCCTCCCTGGGCTTCTGGCAGCAGGAGTGAAAAGAGAGGAGCAGAGCACTGGGACCCGTTTGACAAAAACCGGCTTCCCACGGGAAAGTCTTTCTCCACGTGCAGACATGCTCCCAGGTGCCTGTGGCAAGGGGAAGGAAAAGCCATACACTGACCTGGAAGAGACCACAGGGCCCATGCACAATCTGAACCCTTCTCTCATCCCGGCGGTTTTGCTAGCAGGAGCTCAACCCCAAGGAACACAGCCCGGAGACCCCTGGGGCAAAAACGGCTTCCGATGAACAATAGGTGCTTGCGATGGAAAACCTATCCCAAGTGCGGGTAGCCAGGTAAACAAAATGCCACACACCCAGGTGTAAGAAACAACATTGCCCAGGCATGGTCTAAGCCCCTCACCTCGTCCCTGTGCTTTGGGGAGCCGGAGGGACAGCCGAGGCCCATGGCCCTGAGACCCCTTTGCAAAAAGCCAGCTTCCCACGGAAACAGTTTTCCTGAGGTGCAGACCCTCTCACAAGTGGTTGTGGCAAGGTAAAGCAAATGCCCTCCACTTCTCTGAAGAAACCACAGTGCCCAGCCATGTTCTAAGCCCTCCCATCCTCCCTGGGCTTCTGGCAGCAGGAGTGAAAAGAGAGGAGCAGAGCACTGGGACCCGTTTGACAAAAACCGGCTTCCCACGGGAAAGTCTTTCTCCACGTGCAGACATGCTCCCAGGTGCCTGTGGCAAGGGGAAGGAAATGCCATACACTGACCTGGAAGAGACCACAGGGCCCATGCACAATCTGAACCCTTCCCTCATCCCGGCGGTTTTGCTAGCAGGAGTTCACCCCAAGGAACACAGCCCGGAGACCTCTGGGGCAAAAAGAGCTTCCGACGAACAATAGGTGCTTGCTGTGGAAAACCTATCCCAAGTGGGGGTAGCAAGGTAAACAAAATTCCACACACGCAGGTGTAAGAAACAACATTGCCCAGGCATGGTCTAAGCCCCTCACCTCGTCCCTGTGATTTGGGGAGCCAGAGGGACACCCGAGGCCCACGTCCCTGAGACCCCTTTACAAAAAGCCGGCTTCCCACGGAAACAGTTTTCCTGAGGTGCAGACCCTCTCACAAGTGGTTGTGGCAAGGTAAAGCAAATGCCCTCCACTTCTCTGGAAGAAACCACAGTGCCCAGCCATGTTCTAAGCCCTCCCATCCTCCCTGGGCTTCTGGCAGCAGGAGTGAAAAGAGAGGAGCAGAGCACTGGGACCCGTTTGACAAAAACCGGCTTCCCACGGGAAAGTCTTTCTCCAAGTGCAGACATGCTCCCAGGTACCTGTGGCAAGGGGAAGGAAATGCCATACACTGACCTGGAAGAGACCACAGGGCCCAGGCTCAATGTGAACCCTTCCCTCATCCCGGCGGTTTTGCTAGCAGGAGTTCAACCCCAAGGAACACAGCCCGGAGACCCCTGGGGCAAAAATGGCATCCGAGGAACAATAGGTGCTTGTAGTTGAAAAACCTATCCTAAGTGCGGGTAGCCAGGTAAACAAAATTCCACACACCCAGGTGTAAGAATCAACATTGCCCAGGCATGCTCTAAGCCCCTCACCTCGTCCCTGTGATTTGGGGAGCCGGAGGGACGCCCGAGGCCCACGGCCCTGAGACCATTTTGCGAAAAGCAGGCTTCCCACGGAAACAGTTTTCCTGAGGTGCAGACCCTCTCACAAGTGGTTGTGGCAAGGTAAAGCAAATGCCCTCCACTTCTCTGGAAGAAACCACAGTGCCCAGCCATGTTCTAAGCCCTCCCATCCTCCCTGGGCTTCTGGCAGCAGGAGTGAAAAGAGAGGAGCAGAGCACTGGGACCCGTTTGACAAAAACCGGCTTCCCACGGGAAAGTCTTTCTCCACGTGCAGACATGCTCCCAGGTGCCTGTGGCAAGGGGAAGGAAAAGCCATACACTGACCTGGAAGAGACCACAGGGCCCATGCACAATCTGAACCCTTCTCTCATCCCGGCGGTTTTGCTAGCAGGAGCTCAACCCCAAGGAACACAGCCCGGAGACCCCTGGGGCAAAAACGGCTTCCGATGAACAATAGGTGCTTGCGATGGAAAACCTATCCCAAGTGCGGGTAGCCAGGTAAACAAAATGCCACACACCCAGGTGTAAGAAACAACATTGCCCAGGCATGGTCTAAGCCCCTCACCTCGTCCCTGTGCTTTGGGGAGCCGGAGGGACAGCCGAGGCCCATGGCCCTGAGACCCCTTTGCAAAAAGCCAGCTTCCCACGGAAACAGTTTTCCTGAGGTGCAGACCCTCTCACAAGTGGTTGTGGCAAGGTAAAGCAAATGCCCTCCACTTCTCTGAAGAAACCACAGTGCCCAGCCATGTTCTAAGCCCTCCCATCCTCCCTGGGCTTCTGGCAGCAGGAGTGAAAAGAGAGGAGCAGAGCACTGGGACCCGTTTGACAAAAACCGGCTTCCCACGGGAAAGTCTTTCTCCACGTGCAGACATGCTCCCAGGTGCCTGTGGCAAGGGGAAGGAAATGCCATACACTGACCTGGAAGAGACCACAGGGCCCAGGCACAGTCTGAACCCTTCCCTCATCCCGGCGGTTTTGCTAGCAGGAGTTCAACCCCAAGGAACACAGCCCGGAGACCCCTGGGGCAAAAATGGCTTCCGACGAACAATAGGTGCTTGCAGTTGAAAAACCTATCCCAAGTGGGGGTAGCCAGGTAAACAAAATGCCACACACCCAGGTGTAAGAAACAACATTGCCCAGGCATGGTCTAAGCCCCTCACCTCGTCCCTCTGCTTTGGGGAGCCGGAGGGACACCAGAGGCCCACGGCCCTGAGACCCTTTGCAGAAAGCCGGCTTCCCACGGAAACAGTTTTCCTGAGGTGCAGACACTCTCACAAGTGGTTGCGGCAAGGTAAAGCAAATGCCATCTACTTCTCTGGAAGAAACCACAGTGCCCAGCCATGTTCTAAGCCCTCCCATCCTCCCTGGGCTTCTGGCAGCAGGAGTGAAAAGAGAGGAGCAGAGCACTGGGACCCGTTTGACAAAAACCGGCTTCCCAAGGGAAAGTCTTTCTCCACGTGCAGACAGGCTCCCAGGTGCCTGTGGCAAGGGGAAGGAAATGCCATACACTGACCTGGAAGAGACCACAGGGCCCAGGCACAGTCTGAACCCTTCCCTCATCCCGGCGGTTTTGCTAGCAGGAGTTCAACCCCAAGGAACACAGCCCGGAGACCCCTGGGACAAAAACGGCTTCCGACAAACAATAGGTGCTTGCAGTTGAAAAACCTATCCCAAGTGGGGGTAGCCAGGTAAACAAAATGCCACACACCCAGGTGTAAGAAACAACATTGCCCAGGCATGGTCTAAGCCCCTCACCTCGTCCCTGTGATTTGGGGAGCCGGAGGGACACCCGAGGCCCACGTCCATGAGACCCGTTTGCAAAAAGCCGGCTTCCCACGGAAACAGTTTTCCTGAGGTGCAGACCCTCTCACAAGTGGTTGTGGCAATGTAAAGCAAATGCCCTCCACTTCTCTGGAAGAAACCACAGTGCCCAGCCATGTTCTAAGCCCTCCCATCCTCCGTGGGCTTCTGGCAGCAGGAGTGAAAAGAGAGGAGCAGAGCACTGGGACCCGTTTGACAAAAACCGGCTTCCCACGGGAAAGTCTTTCTCCACGTGCAGACATGCTCCCAGGTGCCTGTGGCAAGGGGAAGGAAATGCCATACACTGACCTGGAAGAGACCACAGGGCCCAGGCACAGTCTGAACACTTCCCTCATCCCGGCGGTTTTGCTAGCAGGAGTTCAACCCCAAGGAACACAGCCCGGAGACCCCTGGGGCAAAAACGGCTTCCGACAAACAATAGGTGCTTGCAGTTGAAAAACCTATCCCAAGTGGGGGTAGCCAGATAAACAAAATGCCACACACCCAGGTGTAAGAAACAACATTGCCCAGCCATGGTCTAAGCCCCTCACCTCGTCCCTGTGCTTTGGGGAGCCGGAGGGACACCCGAGGCCCACGGCCCTGAGACCCCTTTACAAAAAGCTGGCTTCCCACGGAAACAGTTTTCCTGAGGTGCAGACCCTCTCACAAGTGGTTGTGGCAATGTAAAGCAAATGCCCTCCACTTCTCTGGAAGAAACCACAGTGCCCAGCCATGTTCTAAGCCCTCCCATCCTCCCTGGGCTTCTGGCAGCAGGAGTGAAAAGAGAAGAGCAGAGCACTGGGACCCGTTTGACAAAAACCGGCTTCCCACGGGAAAGTCTTTCTCCACGTGCAGACATGCTCCCAGGTGCCTGTGGCAAGGGGAAGGAAAAGCCATACACTGACCTGGAAGAGACCACAGGGCCCATGCACAATCTGAACCCTTCTCTCATCCCGGCGGTTTTGCTAGCAGGAGCTCAACCCCAGGAACACAGCCCGGAGACCCCTGGGGCAAAAACGGCTTCCGATGAACAATAGGTGCTTGCGGTGGAAAACCTATCCCAAGTGCGGGTAGCCAGGTAAACAAAATGCCACACACCCAGGTGTAAGAAACAACATTGCCCAGGCATGGTCTAAGCCCCTCACCTCGTCCCTGTGCTTTGGGGAGCCGGAGGGACAGCCGAGGCCCATGGCCCTGAGACCCCTTTGCAAAAAGCCAGCTTCCCACGGAAACAGTTTTCCTGAGGTGCAGACCCTCTCACAAGTGGTTGTGGCAAGGTAAAGCAAATGCCCTCCACTTCTCTGAAGAAACCACAGTGCCCAGCCATGTTCTAAGCCCTCCCATCCTCCCTGGGCTTCTGGCAGCAGGAGTGAAAAGAGAGGAGCAGAGCACTGGGACCCGTTTGACAAAAACCGGCTTCCCACGGGAAAGTCTTTCTCCACGTGCAGACATGCTCCCAGGTGCCTGTGGCAAGGGGAAGGAAATGCCATACACTGACCTGGAAGAGACCATAGGGCCCAGGCACAGTCTGAACCCTTCCCTCATCCCGGCGGTTTTGCTAGCAGGAGTTCAACCCCAAGGAACACAGCCCGGAGACCCCTTGGGCAAAAATGGCTTCCGACGAACAATAGGTGCTTGCAGTTGAAAAACCTATCCCAAGTGCGGGTAGCCAGGTACACAAAATGCCACACACCCAGGTGTAAGAATCAACATTGCCCAGGCATAGTCTAAGCCCCTCACCTCGTCCCTGTGATTTGGGGAGCCGGAGGGACACCCGAGGCCCACGGCCCTGAGACCATTTTGCGAAAAGCAGGCTTCCCACGGAAACAGTTTTCCTGAGGTGCAGACCCTCTCACAAGTGGTTGTGGCAAGGTAAAGCAAATGCCCTCCACTTCTCTGAAAGAAAGCACAGTGCCCAGCCATGTTCTAAGCCCTCCCATCCTCCCTGGGCTTCTGGCAGCAGGAGTGAAAAGAGAGGAGCAGAGCACTGGGACCCGTTTGACAAAAACCGGCTTCCCACGGGAAAGTCTTTCTCCACGTACAGACATGCTCCCAGGTGCCTGTGGCAAGGGGAAGGAAATGCCATACACTGACCTGGAAGAGACCACAGGGCCCAGGCACAGTCTGAACCCTTCCCTCATCCCGGCGGTTTTGCTAGCAGGAGTTCAACCCCAAGGAACACAGCTCGGAGACCCCAGGGGCAAAAACAGCTTCCGACGAACAATAGGTGCTTGCAGTTGAAAAACCTATCCCAAGTGGGGGTAGCCAGGTAAACAAAATGCCACACACCCAGGTGTAAGAAACAACATTGCCCAGGCATGGTCTAAGCCCCTCACCTCGTCCCTGTGCTTTGGGGAGCCGGAGGGACAGCCGAGGCCCACGGCCCTGAGACCCTTTGCAGAAAGCCGGCTTCCCACGGAAACAGTTTTCCTGAGTTGCAGACACTCTCACAAGTGGTTGCGGCAAGGTAAAGCAAATGCCATCTACTTCTCTGGAAGAAACCACAGTGCCCAGCCATGTTCTAAGCCCTCCCATCCTCCCTGGGCTTCTGGCAGCAGGAGTGAAAAGAGAGGAACAGAGCACTGGGACCTGTTTGACAAAAACCGGCTTCCCACGGGGAAGTCTTTCTCCACGTGCAGACATGCCCCCAGGTGCCTGTGGCAAGGGGAAGGAAATGCCATACAATGACCTGGAAGAGACCACAGGGCCCAGGCACAGTCTGAACCCTTCCCTCATCCCGGCGGTTTTGCTAGCAGGAGTTCAACCCCAACGAACACAGCCCGGAGACCCCTGGGGCAAAAACGGCATCCGAGGAACAATAGGTGCTTGCAGTTGAAAAACCTATCCCAAGTGCGGATAGCCAGGTAAACAAAATGCCACACACCCAGGTGTAAGAATCAACATTGCCCAGGCGTGGTCTGAGCCCCTCACCTCGTCCCTGTGATTTGGGGAGCCGGAGGGACACCCGAGGCCCACGGCCCTGAGACCATTTTGCAAAAAGCCGGCTTCCCACGGAAACAGTTTTCCTGAGGTGCAGACCCTCTCACAAGTGGTTGTGGCAATGTAAAGCAGATGCCCTCCACTTCTCTGGAAGAAACCACAGTGCCCAGCCATGTTCTAAGCCCTCCCATCCTCCCTGGGCTTCTGGCAGCAGGAGTGAAAAGAGAGGAGCAGAGCACTGGGACCCGTTTGACAAAAACCGGCTTCCCACGGGAAAGTCTTTCTCCACGTGCAGACATGCTCCCAGGTGCCTGTGGCAAGGGGAAGGAAATGCCATACAATGACCTGGAAGAGACCACAGGGCCCAGGCACAGTCTGAACCCTTCCCTCATCCCGGCGGTTTTGCTAGCAGGAGTTCAACCCCAAGGAACACAGCCCGGAGACCCCTGGGGCAAAAACGGCTTCGGACGAACAATAGGTGCTTGCGGTGGAAAAACTATCCCAAGCGGGGGTAGGGAGGTAAACAAAATGCCACACACCCAGGTGTAAGAAACAACATTGCTCAGGCATGGTCTAAGCCCCTCCCCTCGTCCCTGTGATTTGGGGGGCCGGAGGGACAGCCGAGGCCCACGGCCCTGAGACCCCTTTGCGAAAAGCAGGCTTCCCACGGAAACAGTTTTCCTGAGGTGCAGACCCTCTCACAAGTGGTTGTGGCAAGGTAAAGCAAATGTCCTCCACTTCTCTGAAAGAAACCACAGTGCCCAGCCATGTTCTAAGCCCTCCCATCCTCCCTGGGCTTCTGGCAGCAGGAGTGAAAAGAGAGGAGCAGAGCACTGGGACCCGTTTGACAAAAACCGGCTTCCCACGGGAAAGTCTTTCTCCACGTGCAGACATGCTCCCAGGTGCCTGTGGCAAGGGGAAGGAAATGCCATACAATGATCTGGAAGAGACCACAGGGCCCAGGCACAGTCTGAACCCTTCCCTCATCCCGGCGGTTTTGCTAGCAGGAGTTCAACCCCAAGGAACACAGCCCGGAGACCCCTGGGGCAAAAACGGCTTCCGAGGAACAATAGGTGCTTGCGGTGGAAAAACTATCCCAAGTGGGGGTAGCAAGGTAAACAAAATTCCACACACCCAGGTGTAAGAAACAACATTGCCCAGGCATGGTATAAGCCCCTCACCTCGTCCCTGTGCTTTGGGGAGCCGGAGGGACAGCCGAGGCCCACGGCCCTGAGACCCGTTTGCAAAAAGCCGGCTTCCCACGGAAACAGTTTTCCTGAGGTGCAGACCCTCTCACTAGTGGTTGTGGCAAGGTAAAGCAAATGCCCTCCACTTCTCTGGAAGAAACCACAGTGCCCAGCCATGTTCTAAGCCCTCCCATCCTCCCTGGGCTTCTGGCAGCAGGAGTGAAAAGAGAGGAGCAGAGCACTGGGACCCGTTTGACAAAAACCGGCTTCCCAAGGGAAAGTCTTTCTCCACGTGCAGACAGGCTCCCAGGTGCCTGTGGCAAGGGGAAGGAAATGCCATACACTGACCTGGAAGAGACCACAGGGCCCAGGCACAGTCTGAACCCTTCCCTCATCCCGGCGGTTTTGCTAGCAGGAGTTCAACCCCAAGGAACACAGCCCGGAGACCCCTGGGACAAAAACGGCTTCCGACAAACAATAGGTGCTTGCAGTTGAAAAACCTATCCCAAGTGGGGGTAGCCAGGTAAACAAAATGCCACACACCCAGGTGTAAGAAACAACATTGCCCAGGCATGGTCTAAGCCCCTCACCTCGTCCCTGTGATTTGGGGAGCCGGAGGGACACCCGAGGCCCACGTCCCTGAGACCCGTTTGCAAAAAGCCGGCTTCCCACGGAAACAGTTTTCCTGAGGTGCAGACCCTCTCACAAGTGGTTGTGGCAATGTAAAGCAAATGCCCTCCACTTCTCTGGAAGAAACCACAGTGCCCAGCCATGTTCTAAGCCCTCCCATCCTCCGTGGGCTTCTGGCAGCAGGAGTGAAAAGAGAGGTGCAGAGCACTGGGACCCGTTTGACAAAAACCGGCTTCCCACGGGAAAGTCTTTCTCCACGTGCAGACATGCTCCCAGGTGCCTGTGGCAAGGGGAAGGAAATGCCATACACTGACCTGGAAGAGACCACAGGGCCCAGGCACAGTCTGAACCCTTCCCTCATCCCGGTGGTTTTGCTAGCAGGAGTTCAACCCCAAGGAACACAGCCCGGAGACCCCTGGGGCAAAAACGGCTTCCGACGAACAATAGGTGCTTGCAGTTGAAAAACCTATCCCAAGTGGGGGTAGTCAGGTAAACAAAATGCCACACACCCAGGTATAAGAAACAACATTGCCCAGGCATGGTCTAAGCCCCTCACCTCGTCCCTGTGCTTTGGGGAGCCGGAGGGACACCAGAGGCCCATGGCCCTGAGACCCTTTGCAGAAAGCCGGCTTCCCACGGAAACAGTTTTCCTGAGTTGCAGACCCTCTCACAAGTGGTTGCGGCAAGGTAAAGCAAATGCCATCTACTTCTCTGGAAGAAACCACAGTGCCCAGCCATGTTCTAAGCCCTCCCATCCTCCCTGGGCTTCTGGCAGCAGGAGTGAAAAGAGAGGAACAGAGCACTGGGACCTGTTTGACAAAAACCGGCTTCCCACGGGGAAGTCTTTCTCCACGTGCAGACATGCCCCCAGGTGCCTGTGGCAAGGGGAAGGAAATGCCATACAATGACCTGGAAGAGACCACAGGGCCCAGGCACAGTCTGAACCCTTCCCTCATCCCGGCGGTTTTGCTAGCAGGAGTTCAACCCCAACGAACACAGCCCGGAGACCCCTGGGGCAAAAACGGCATCCGAGGAACAATAGGTGCTTGCAGTTGAAAAACCTATCCCAAGTGCGGATAGCCAGGTAAACAAAATGCCACACACCCAGGTGTAAGAATCAACATTGCCCAGGCGTGGTCTGAGCCCCTCACCTCCTCCCTGTGATTTGGGGAGCCGGAGGGACACCCGAGGCCCACGGCCCTGAGACCATTTTGCAAAAAGCCGGCTTCCCACGGAAACAGTTTTCCTGAGGTGCAGACCCTCTCACAAGTGGTTGTGGCAATGTAAAGCAGATGCCCTCCACTTCTCTGGAAGAAACCACAGTGCCCAGCCATGTTCTAAGCCCTCCCATCCTCCCTGGGCTTCTGGCAGCAGGAGTGAAAAGAGAGGAGCAGAGCACTGGGACCCGTTTGACAAAAACCGGCTTCCCACGGGAAAGTCTTTCTCCACGTACAGACATGCTCCCAGGTGCCTGTGGCAAGGGGAAGGAAATGCCATACACTGACCTGGAAGAGACCACAGGGCCCAGGCACAGTCTGAACCCTTCCCTCATCCCGGCGGTTTTGCTAGCAGGAGTTCAACCCCAAGGAACACAGCCCGGAGACCCCTGGGGCAAAAACGGCTTCCGACGAACAATAGGTGCTTGCAGTTGAAAAACCTATCCCAAGTGGGGGTAGCCAGGTAAACAAAATGCCACACACCCAGGTATAAGAAACAACATTGCCCAGGCATGGTCTAAGCCCCTCACCTCGTCCCTGTGCTTTGGGGAGCCGGAGGGACACCAGAGGCCCATGGCCCTGAGACCCTTTGCAGAAAGCCGGCTTCCCACGGAAACAGTTTTCCTGAGTTGCAGACCCTCTCACAAGTGGTTGCGGCAAGGTAAAGCAAATGCCATCTACTTCTCTGGAAGAAACCACAGTGCCCAGCCATGTTCTAAGCCCTCCCATCCTCCCTGGGCTTCTGGCAGCAGGAGTGAAAAGAGAGGAACAGAGCACTGGGACCTGTTTGACAAAAACCGGCTTCCCACGGGGAAGTCTTTCTCCACGTGCAGACATGCCCCCAGGTGCCTGTGGCAAGGGGAAGGAAATGCCATACACTGACCTGGAAGAGACCACAGGGCCCAGGCTCAATGTGAACCCTTCCCTCATCCCGGCGGTTTTGCTAGCAGGAGTTCAACCCCAAGGAACCCGGCCCGGAGACCCCTGGGGCAAAAACGGCTTCCGACGAACAATAGGTGCTTGCAGTTGAAAAACCTATCCCAAGTGGGGGTAGCCAGGTAAACAAAATGCCACACACCCAGGTGTTAGAAACAACATTGCCCAGGCATGGTCTAAGCCCCTCACCTCGTCCCTGTGCTTTGGGGAGCCGGAGGGACACCCGAGGCACACGGCCCTGAGACCCTTTGCAGAAAGCCGGCTTCCCACGGAAACAGTTTTCCTGAGGTACAGACCCTCTCACTAGTGGTTGTGGCAAGGTAAAGCAAATGCCCTCCACTTCTCTGGAAGAAACCACAGTGCCCAGCCATGTTCTAAGCCCTCCCATCCTCCCTGGGCTTCTGGCAGCAGGAGTGAAAAGAGAGGAGCAGAGCACTGGGACCCGTTTGACAAAAACCGGCTTCCCACGGGAAAGTCTTTCTCCACGTGCAGACATGCTCCCAGGTGCCTGTGGCAAGGGGAAGGAAATGCCATACACTGACCTGGAAGAGACCACAGGGCCCAGGCACAGTCTGAACCCTTCCCTCATCCCGGCGGTTTTGCTAGCAGGAGTTCAACCCCAAGGAACACAGCCCGGAGACCCCTGGGGCAAAAATGGCATCCGAGGAACAATAGGTGCTTGTAGTTGAAAAACCTATCCCAAGTGCGGGTAGCCAGGTAAACAAAATTCCACACACCCAGGTGTAAGAATCAACATTGCCCAGGCATGCTCTAAGCCCCTCACCTCGTCCCTGTGATTTGGGGAGCCGGAGGGACGCCCGAGGCCCACGGCCCTGAGACCATTTTGCGAAAAGCAGGCTTCCCACGGAAACAGTTTTCCTGAGGTGCAGACCCTCTCACAAGTGGTTGTGGCAAGGTAAAGCAAATGCCCTCCACTTCTCTGGAAGAAACCACAGTGCCCAGCCATGTTCTAAGCCCTCCCATCCTCCCTGGGCTTCTGGCAGCAGGAGTGAAAAGAGAGGAGCAGAGCACTGGGACCCGTTTGACAAAAACCGGCTTCCCACGGGAAAGTCTTTCTCCACGTGCAGACATGCTCCCAGGTGCCTGTGGCAAGGGGAAGGAAAAGCCATACACTGACCTGGAAGAGACCACAGGGCCCATGCACAATCTGAACCCTTCTCTCATCCCGGCGGTTTTGCTAGCAGGAGCTCAACCCCAAGGAACACAGCCCGGAGACCCCTGGGGCAAAAACGGCTTCCGACGAACAATAGGTGCTTGCTGTGGAAAACCTATCCCAAGTGGGGGTAGCCAGGTAAACAAAATGCCACACACCCAGGTGTAAGAAACAACATTGCCCAGGCATGGTCTAAGCCCCTCACCTCGTCCCTGTGCTTTGGGGAGCCGGAGGGACACCCGAGGCCCACGTCCCTGAGACCATTTTGCGAAAAGCAGGCTTCCCACGGAAACAGTTTTCCTGAGGTGCAGACCCTCTCACAAGTGGTTGTGGCAAGGTAAAGCAAATGCCCTCCACTTCTCTGAAAGAAACCACAGTGCCCAGCCATGTTCTAAGCCCTCCCATCCTCCCTGGGCTTCTGGCAGCAGGAGTGAAAAGAGAGGAGCAGAGCACTGGGACCCGTTTGACAAAAACCGGCTTCCCACGGGAAAGTCTTTCTCCACGTGCAGACATGCTCCCAGGTGCCTGTGGCAAGGGGAAGGAAATGCCATACACTGACCTGGAAGAGACCACAGGGCCCATGCACAATCTGAACCCTTCCCTCATCCCGGCGGTTTTGCTAGCAGGAGTTCACCCCAAGGAACACAGCCCGGAGACCTCTGGGGCAAAAAGAGCTTCCGACGAACAATAGGTGCTTGCTGTGGAAAACCTATCCCAAGTGCGGGTAGCCAGGTAAACAAAATGCCACACACCCAGGTCTAAAAAACAACATTGCCCAGGCATGGTCTAAGCCCCTCACCTCGTCCCTGTGCTTTCGGGAGCCGGAGGGACAGCCAAGGCCCATGGCCCTGAGACCCCTTTGCAAAAAGCCGGCTTCCCACGGAAACAGTTTTCCTGAGGTGCAGACCCTCTCACAAGTGGTTGTGGCAAGGTAAAGCAAATGCCCTCCACTTCTCTGAAAGAAACCACAGTGCCCAGCCATGTTCTATGCCCTCCCATCCTCCCTGGGCTTCTGGCAGCAGGAGTGAAAAGAGAGGAGCAGAGCACTGGGACCCGTTTGACAAAAACCGGCTTCCCACGGGAAAGTCTTTCTCCACGTGCAGACATGCTCCCACGTGCCTGTGGCAAGGGGAAGGAAATGCCATACACTAACCTGGAAGAGACCACAGGGCCCATGCACAATCTGAACCCTTCCCTCATCCCGGCGGTTTTGCTAGCAGGAGTTCAAACCCAACGAACACAGCCCAGAGACCCCTGGGGCAAAAACGGCTTCCGATGAACAATAGGTGCTTGCGGTGGAAAAACTATCCCAAGTGGGGGTAGCAAGGTAAACAAAATTCCACACACGCAGGTGTAAGAAACAACATTGCCCAGGCATGGTCTAAGCCCCTCACCTCGTCCCTGTGATTTGGGGAGCCAGAGGGACACCCGAGGCCCACGTCCCTGAGACCCCTTTACAAAAAGCCGGCTTCCCACGGAAACAGTTTTCCTGAGGTGCAGACCCTCTCACAAGTGGTTGTGGCAAGGTAAAGCAAATGCCCTCCACTACTCTGGAAGAAACCACAGTGCCCAGCCATGTTCTAAGCCCTCCCATCCTCCCTGGGCTTCTGGCAGCAGAAGTGAAAAGAGAGGAGCAGAGCACTGGGACCCGTTTGACAAAAACCGGCTTCCCACGGGAAAGTCTTTCTCCACGTACAGACATGCTCCCAGGTGCCTGTGGCAAGGGGAAGGAAATGCCATACACTGACCTGGAAGAGACCACAGGGCCCAGGCACAGTCTGAACCCTTCCCTCATCCCGGCGGTTTTGCTAGCAGGAGTTCAACCCCAAGGAACACAGCCCGGAGACCCCTGGGGCAAAAACGGCTTCCGACGAACAATAGGTGCTTGCAGTTGAAAAACCTATCCCAAGTGCGGGTAGCCAGGTAAACAAAATACCACACACCCAGGTGTAAGAATCAACATTGCCCAGGCATAGTCTAAGCCCCTCACCTCGTCCCTGTGATGTGGGGAGCTGGAGGGACACCCGAGGCCCACGGCCCTGAGACCATTTTGCGAAAAGCAGGCTTCCCACGGAAACAGTTTTCCTGAGGTGCAGATCCTCTCACAAGTGGTTGTGGCAAGGTAAAGCAAATGCCCTCCACTTCTCTGGAAGAAACCACAGTGCCCAGCCATGTTCTAAGCCCTCCCATCCTCCCTGGGCTTCTGGCAGCAGGAGTGAAAAGAGAGGAACAGAGCACTGGGACCCGTTTGACAAAAACCGGCTTCCCACGGGAAAGTCTTTCTCCAAGTGCAGACATGCTCCCAGGTACCTGTGGCAAGGGGAAGGAAATGCCATACACTGACCTGGAAGAGACCACAGGGCCCAGGCTCAATGTGAACCCTTCCCTCATCCCGGCGGTTTTGCTAGCAGGAGTTCAACCCCAAGGAACCCGGCCCGGAGACCCCTGGGGCAAAAACGGCTTCCGACGAACAATAGGTGCTTGCAGTTGAAAAACCTATCCCAAGTGGGGGTAGCCAGGTAAACAAAATGCCACACACCCAGGTGTTAGAAACAACATTGCCCAGGCATGGTCTAAGCCCCTCACCTCGTCCCTGTGCTTTGGGGAGCCGGAGGGACACCCGAGGCACACGGCCCTGAGACCCTTTGCAGAAAGCCGGCTTCCCACGGAAACAGTTTTCCTGAGGTACAGACCCTCTCACTAGTGGTTGTGGCAAGGTAAAGCAAATGCCCTCCACTTCTCTGGAAGAAACCACAGTGCCCAGCCATGTTCTAAGCCCTCCCATCCTCCCTGGGCTTCTGGCAGCAGGAGTGAAAAGAGAGGAGCAGAGCACTGGGACCCGTTTGACAAAAACCGGCTTCCCACGGGAAAGTCTTTCTCCACGTGCAGACATGCTCCCAGGTGCCTGTGGCAAGGGGAAGGAAATGCCATACACTGACCTGGAAGAGACCACAGGGCCCAGGCACAGTCTGAACCCTTCCCTCATCCCGGCGGTTTTGCTAGCAGGAGTTCAACCCCAAGGAACACAGCCCGGAGACCCCTGGGGCAAAAATGGCATCCGAGGAACAATAGGTGCTTGTAGTTGAAAAACCTATCCCAAGTGCGGGTAGCCAGGTAAACAAAATTCCACACACCCAGGTGTAAGAATCAACATTGCCCAGGCATGCTCTAAGCCCCTCACCTCGTCCCTGTGATTTGGGGAGCCGGAGGGACGCCCGAGGCCCACGGCCCTGAGACCATTTTGCGAAAAGCAGGCTTCCCACGGAAACAGTTTTCCTGAGGTGCAGACCCTCTCACAAGTGGTTGTGGCAAGGTAAAGCAAATGCCCTCCACTTCTCTGGAAGAAACCACAGTGCCCAGCCATGTTCTAAGCCCTCCCATCCTCCCTGGGCTTCTGGCAGCAGGAGTGAAAAGAGAGGAGCAGAGCACTGGGACCCGTTTGACAAAAACCGGCTTCCCACGGGAAAGTCTTTCTCCACGTGCAGACATGCTCCCAGGTGCCTGTGGCAAGGGGAAGGAAAAGCCATACACTGACCTGGAAGAGACCACAGGGCCCATGCACAATCTGAACCCTTCTCTCATCCCGGCGGTTTTGCTAGCAGGAGCTCAACCCCAAGGAACACAGCCCGGAGACCCCTGGGGCAAAAACGGCTTCCGATGAACAATAGGTGCTTGCGGTGGAAAACCTATCCCAAGTGCGGGTAGCCAGGTAAACAAAATGCCACACACCCAGGTGTAAGAAACAACATTGCCCAGGCATGGTCTAAGCCCCTCACCTCGTCCCTGTGCTTTTGGGAGCCGGAGGGACAGCCGAGGCCCATGGCCCTGAGACCCCTTTGCAAAAAGCCAGCTTCCCACGGAAACAGTTTTCCTGAGGTGCAGACCCTCTCACAAGTGGTTGTGGCAAGGTAAAGCAAATGCCCTCCACTTCTCTGAAGAAACCACAGTGCCCAGCCATGTTCTAAGCCCTCCCATCCTCCCTGGGCTTCTGGCAGCAGGAGTGAAAAGAGAGGAGCAGAGCACTGGGACCCGTTTGACAAAAACCGGCTTCCCACGGGAAAGTCTTTCTCCACGTACAGACATGCTCCCAGGTGCCTGTGGCAAGGGGAAGGAAATGCCATACACTGACCTGGAAGAGACCACAGGGCCCAGGCACAGTCTGAACCCTTCCCTCATCCCGGCGGTTTTGCTAGCAGGAGTTCAACCCCAAGGAACACAGCTCGGAGACCCCTGGGGCAAAAACAGCTTCCGACGAACAATAGGTGCTTGCAGTTGAAAAACCTATCCCAAGTGGGGGTAGCCAGGTAAACAAAATGCCACACACCCAGGTGTAAGAAACAACATTGCCCAGGCATGGTCTAAGCCCCTCACCTCGTCCCTGTGCTTTGGGGAGCCGGAGGGACAGCCGAGGCCCACGGCCCTGAGACCCTTTGCAGAAAGCCGGCTTCCCACGGAAACAGTTTTCCTGAGTTGCAGACACTCTCACAAGTGGTTGCGGCAAGGTAAAGCAAATGCCATCTACTTCTCTGGAAGAAACCACAGTGCCCAGCCATGTTCTAAGCCCTCCCATCCTCCCTGGGCTTCTGGCAGCAGGAGTGAAAAGAGAGGAGCAGAGCACTGGGACCCGTTTGACAAAAACCGGCTTCCCAAGGGAAAGTCTTTCTCCACGTGCAGACAGGCTCCCAGGTGCCTGTGGCAAGGGGAAGGAAATGCCATACACTGACCTGGAAGAGACCACAGGGCCCAGGCACAGTCTGAACCCTTCCCTCATCCCGGCGGTTTTGCTAGCAGGAGTTCAACCCCAAGGAACACAGCCCGGAGACCCCTGGGACAAAAACGGCTTCCGACAAACAATAGGTGCTTGCAGTTGAAAAACCTATCCCAAGTGGGGGTAGCCAGGTAAACAAAATGCCACACACCCAGGTGTAAGAAACAACATTGCCCAGGCATGTTCTAAGCCCCTCACCTCGTCCCTGTGATTTGGGGAGCCGGAGGGACACCCGAGGCCCACGTCCCTGAGACCCGTTTGCAAAAAGCCGGCTTCCCACGGAAACAGTTTTCCTGAGGTGCAGACCCTCTCACAAGTGGTTGTGGCAATGTAAAGCAAATGCCCTCCACTTCTCTGGAAGAAACCACAGTGCCCAGCCATGTTCTAAGCCCTCCCATCCTCCGTGGGCTTCTGGCAGCAGGAGTGAAAAGAGAGGAGCAGAGCACTGGGACCCGTTTGACAAAAACCGGCTTCCCACGGGAAAGTCTTTCTCCACGTACAGACATGCTCCCAGGTGCCTGTGGCAAGGGGAAGGAAATGCCATACACTGACCTGGAAGAGACCACAGGGCCCAGGCACAGTCTGAACCCTTCCCTCATCCCGGCGGTTTTGCTAGCAGGAGTTCAACCCCAAGGAACACAGCCCGGAGACCCCTGGGGCAAAAACGGCTTCTGACGAACAATAGGTGCTTGCAGTTGAAAAACCTATCCCAAGTGGGGGTAGCCAGGTAAACAAAATGCCACACACCCAGGTATAAGAAACAACATTGCCCAGGCATGGTCTAAGCCCCTCACCTCGTCCCTGTGCTTTTGGGAGCCGGAGGGACACCAGAGGCCCATGGCCCTGAGACCCTTTGCAGAAAGCCGGCTTCCCACGGAAACAGTTTTCCTGAGTTGCAGACACTCTCACAAGTGGTTGCGGCAAGGTAAAGCAAATGCCATCTACTTCTCTGGAAGAAACCACAGTGCCCAGCCATGTTCTAAGCCCTCCCATCCTCCCTGGGCTTCTGGCAGCAGGAGTGAAAAGAGAGGAACAGAGCACTGGGACCTGTTTGACAAAAACCGGCTTCCCACGGGGAAGTCTTTCTCCACATGCAGACATGCCCCCAGGTGCCTGTGGCAAGGGGAAGGAAATGCCATACACTGACCTGGAAGAGACCACAGGGCCCAGGCACAGTCTGAACCCTTCCCTCATCCCGGCGGTTTTGCTAGCAGGAGTTCAACCCCAACGAACACAGCCCGGAGACCCCTGGGGCAAAAACGGCATCCGAGGAACAATAGGTGCTTGCAGTTGAAAAACCTATCCCAAGTGCGGATAGCCAGGTAAACAAAATGCCACACACCCAGGTGTAAGAATCAACATTGCCCAGGCGTGGTCTGAGCCCCTCACCTCGTCCCTGTGATTTGGGCAGCCGGAGGGACACCCGAGGCCCACGGCCCTGAGACCATTTTGCAAAAAGCCGGCTTCCCACGGAAACAGTTTTCCTGAGGTGCAGACCCTCTCACAAGTGGTTGTGGCAATGTAAAGCAGATGCCCTCCACTTCTCTGGAAGAAACCACAGTGCCCAGCCATGTTCTAAGCCCTCCCATCCTCCCTGGGCTTCTGGCAGCAGGAGTGAAAAGAGAGGAGCAGAGCACTGGGACCCGTTTGACAAAAACCGGCTTCCCACGGGAAAGTCTTTCTCCACGTGCAGACATGCTCCCAGGTGCCTGTGGCAAGGGGAAGGAAATGCCATACAATGACCTGGAAGAGACCACAGGGCCCAGGCACAGTCTGAACCCTTCCCTCATCCCGGCGGTTTTGCTAGCAGGAGTTCAACCCCAAGGAACACAGCCCGGAGACCCCTGGGGCAAAAACGGCTTCCGACGAACAATAGGTGCTTGCGGTGGAAAAACTATCCCAAGCGGGGGTAGGCAGGTAAACAAAATGCCACACACCCAGGTGTAAGAAACAACATTGCTCAGGCATGGTCTAAGCCCCTCCCCTCGTCCCTGTGATTTGGGGGGCCGGAGGGACAGCCGAGGCCCACGGCCCTGAGACCCCTTTGCGAAAAGCAGGCTTCCCACGGAAACAGTTTTCCTGAGGTGCAGACCCTCTCACAAGTGGTTGTGGCAAGGTAAAGCAAATGTCCTCCACTTCTCTGAAAGAAACCACAGTGCCCAGCCATGTTCTAAGCCCTCCCATCCTCCCTGGGCTTCTGGCAGCAGGAGTGAAAAGAGAGGAGCAGAGCACTGGGACCCGTTTGACAAAAACCGGCTTCCCACGGGAAAGTCTTTCTCCACGTGCAGACATGCACCCAGGTGCCTGTGGCAAGGGGAAGGAAATGCCATACACTGACCTGGAAGAGACCACAGGGCCCAGGCACAGTCTGAACCCTTCCCTCATCCCGGCAGTTTTGCTAGCAGGAGTTCAACCCCAATGAACACAGCCCGGAGACCCCTGGGGCAAAAACGGCTTCCGACGAACAATAGGTGCTTGCTGTGGAAAACCTATCCCAAGTGGGGGTAGCCAGGTAAACAAAATGCCACACACCCAGGTGTAAGAAACAACATTGCCCAGGCATGGTCTAAGCCCCTCACCTCGTCCCTGTGCTTTGGGGAGCCGGAGGGACACCCGAGGCCCACGGACCTGAGACCATTTTGCGAAAAGCAGGCTTCCCACGGAAACAGTTTTCCTGAGGTGCAGACCCTCTCACAAGTGGTTGTGGCAAGGTAAAGCAAATGCCCTCCACTTCTCTGGAAGAAACCACAGTGCCCAGCCATGTTCTAAGCCCTCCCATCCTCCCTGGGCTTCTGGCAGCAGGAGTGAAAAGAGAGGAGCAGAGCACTGGGACCCGTTTGACAAAAACCGGCTTCCCACGGGAAAGTCTTTCTCCACGTGCAGACATGCTCCCAGGTGCCTGTGGCAAGGGGAAGGAAAAGCCATACACTGACCTGGAAGAGACCACAGGGCCCATGCACAATCTGAACCCTTCTCTCATCCCGGCGGTTTTGCTAGCAGGAGCTCAACCCCAAGGAACACAGCCCGGAGACCCCTGGGGCAAAAACGGCTTCCGATGAACAATAGGTGCTTGCGGTGGAAAACCTATCCCAAGTGCGGGTAGCCAGGTAAACAAAATGCCACACACCCAGGTGTAAGAAACAACATTGCCCAGGCATGGTCTAAGCCCCTCACCTCGTCCCTGTGCTTTGGGGAGCCGGAGGGACAGCCGAGGCCCATGGCCCTGAGACCCCTTTGCAAAAAGCCAGCTTCCCACGGAAACAGTTTTCCTGAGGTGCAGACCCTCTCACAAGTGGTTGTGGCAAGGTAAAGCAAATGCCCTCCACTTCTCTGAAGAAACCACAGTGCCCAGCCATGTTCTAAGCCCTCCCATCCTCCCTGGGCTTCTGGCAGCAGGAGTGAAAAGAGAGGAGCAGAGCACTGCGACCCGTTTGACAAAAACCGGCTTCCCACGGGAAAGTCTTTCTCCACGTGCAGACATGCTCCCACGTGCCTGTGGCAAGGGGAAGGAAATGCCATACACTGACCTGGAAGAGACCATAGGGCCCAGGCACAGTCTGAACCCTTCCCTCATCCCGGCGGTTTTGCTAGCAGGAGTTCAACCCCAAGGAACACAGCCCGGAGACCCCTGGGGCAAAAATGGCTTCCGACGAACAATAGGTGCTTGCAGTTGAAAAACCTATCCCAAGTGCGGGTAGCCAGGTACACAAAATGCCACACACCCAGGTGTAAGAAACAACATTGCCCAGGCATAGTCTAAGCCCCTCACCTCGTCCCTGTGATTTGGGGAGCCGGAGGGACACCCGAGGCCCACGGCCCTGAGACCATTTTGCGAAAAGCAGGCTTCCCACGGAAACAGTTTTCCTGAGGTGCAGACCCTCTCACAAGTGGTTGTGGCAAGGTAAAGCAAATGCCCTCCACTTCTCTGAAAGAAACCACAGTGCCCAGCCATGTTCTAAGCCCTCCCATCCTCCCTGGGCTTCTGGCAGCAGGAGTGAAAAGAGAGGAGCAGAGCACTGGGACCCGTTTGACAAAAACCGGCTTCCCACGGGAAAGTCTTTCTCCACGTACAGACATGCTCCCAGGTGCCTGTGGCAAGGGGAAGGAAATGCCATACACTGACCTGGAAGAGACCACAGGGCCCAGGCACAGTCTGAACCCTTCCCTCATCCCGGCGGTTTTGCTAGCAGGAGTTCAACCCCAAGGAACACAGCTCGGAGACCCCTGGGGCAAAAACAGCTTCCGACGAACAATAGGTGCTTGCAGTTGAAAAACCTATCCCAAGTGGGGGTAGCCAGGTAAACAAAATGCCACACACCCAGGTGTAAGAAACAACATTGCCCAGGCATGGTCTAAGCCCCTCACCTCGTCCCTGTGCTTTGGGGAGCCGGAGGGACAGCCGAGGTCCACGGCCCTGAGACCCTTTGCAGAAAGCCGGCTTCCCACGGAAACAGTTTTCCTGAGTTGCAGACACTCTCACAAGTGGTTGCGGCAAGGTAAAGCAAATGCCATCTACTTCTCTGGAAGAAACCACAGTGCCCAGCCATGTTCTAAGCCCTCCCATCCTCCCTGGGCTTCTGGCAGCAGGAGTGAAAAGAGAGGAGCAGAGCACTGGGACCCGTTTGAAAAAACCGGCTTCCCACGGGGAAGTCTTTCTCCACGTGCAGACATGCCCCCAGGTGCCTGTGGCAAGGGGAAGGAAATGCCATACAATGACCTGGAAGAGACCACAGGGCCCAGGCACAGTCTGAACCCTTCCCTCATCCCGGCGGTTTTGCTAGCAGGAGTTCAACCCCAAGGAACACAGCCCGGAGACCCCTGGGGCAAAAACGGCATCCGAGGAACAATAGGTGCTTGCAGTTGAAAAACCTATCCCAAGTGCTGGTAGCAAGGTAAACAAAATGCCACACACCCAGGTGTAAGAATCAACATTGCCCAGGCATGGTCTAAGCCCCTCACCTCGTCCCTGTGCTTTGGGGAGCCGGAGGAACGCCGGAGGCCCACGGCCCTGAGACCATTTTGCGAAAAGCAGGCTTCCCACGGAAACACTTTTCCTGAGGGGAAGACCCTCACACAAGTGGTTGTGGCAAGGTAAAGCAAATGCCCTCCACTTCTCTGGAAGAAACCACAGTGCCCAGCCATGTTCTAAGCCCTCCCATCCTCCCTGGGCTTCTGGCAGCAGGAGTGAAAAGAGAGGAGCAGAGCACTGGGACTCGTTTGACAAAAACCGCCTCCCACGGGAAAGTCTTTCTCCACGTGCAGACATGCTCCCAGGTGCCTGTGGCAAGGGGAAGGAAATGCCATACACTGACCTGGTAGAGACCACAGGGCCCAGGCACAGTCTGAACCCTTCCCTCATCCCGGCGGTTTTGCTAGCAGGAGTTCAACCCCAATGAACACAGCCCGGAGACCCCTGGGGCAAAAACGGCTTCCGACGAACAATAGGTGCTTGCTGTGGAAAACCTATCCCAAGTGGGGGTAGCCAGGTAAACAAAATGCCACACACCCAGGTGTAAGAAACAACATTGCCCAGACATGGTCTAAGCCCCTCACCTCGTCCCTGTGCTTTGGGGGGCCGGAGGGACAGCCGAGGCCCACGGCCCTGAGACCCCTTTGCAAAAAGTCGGCTTCCCACGGAAACAGTTTTCCTGAGGTGCAGACGCTCTCACAAGTGGTTGTGGCAATGTAAAGCAAATGCCCTCCACTTCTCTGGAAGAAACCACAGTGCCCAGCCATGTTCTAAGCCCTCCCATCCTCCCTGGGCTTCTGGCAGCAGGAGTGAAAAGAGAGGAGCAGAGCACTGGGACCCGTTTGACAAAAACCGGCTTCCCACGGGAAAGTCTTTCTCCACGTGCAGACATGCTCCCAGGTGCCTGTGGCAAGGGGAAGGAAATGCCATACACTGACCTGGAAGAGACCACAGGGCCCAGGCACAGTCTGAACCCTTCCCTCATCCCGGCGGTTTTGCTAGCAGGAGTTCAACCCCAACGAACACAGCCCGGAGACCCCTGGGGCAAAAACGGCTTCCGACGAACAATAGGTGCTTGCTGTGGAAAAACTATCCCAAGTGGGGGTAGCCAGGTAAACAAAATGCCACACACCCAGGTGTAAGAAACAACATTGCTCAGGCATGGTCTAAGCCCCTCCCCTCGTCCCTGTGATTTGGGGGGCGGGAGGGACAGCCGAGGCCCACGGCTCTGAGACCCCTTTGCGAAAAGCAGGCTTCCGACGGAAACAGTTTTCCCGAGGTGCAGACCCTCTCACAAGTGGTTGTGGCAAGGTAAAGCAAATGCCCTCCACTTCTCTGAAAGAAACCACAGTGCCCAGCCATGTTCTATGCCCTCCCATCCTCCCTGGGCTTCTGGCAGCAGGAGTGAAAAGAGAGGAGCAGAGCACTGGGACCCGTTTGACAAAAACCGGCTTCCCACGGGAAAGTCTTTCTCCACGTGCAGACATGCTCCCAGGTGCCTGTGGCAAGGGGAAGGAAATGCCATACACTGACCTGGAAGAGACCACAGGGCCCAGGCACAGTCTGAACCCTTCCCTCATCCCGGCAGTTTTGCTAGCAGGAGTTCAACCCCAACGAACACAGCCCGGAGACCCCTGGGGCAAAAACGGCTTCCGACGAACAATAGGTGCTTGCTGTGGAAAACCTATCCCAAGTGGGGGTAGCCAGGTAAACAAAATACCACACACCCAGGTGTAAGAAACAGCATTGCCCAGGCATGGTCTAAGCCCCTCACCTCGTCCCTGTGCTTTGGGGAGCCGGAGGGACAGCCAAGGCCCACGGCCCTGAGACCCCTTTGCAAAAAGTCGGCTTCCCAAAGAAACAGTTTTCCTGAGGTGCAGACCCTCTCACAAGTGGTTGTGGCAAGGTAAAGCAAATGCCCTCCACTTCTCTGGAAGAAACCACTGTGCCCAGCCATGTTCTAAGCCCTCCCATCCTCCCTGGCCTTCTGGCAGCAGGAGTGCAAAGAGAGGAGCAGAGCACTGGGACCCGTTTGACAAAAACCGGCTTCCCACGGGAAAGTCTTTCTCCACGTGCAGACATGCTCCCAGGTGCCTGTGGCAAGGGGAAGCAAATGCCATACACTGACCTGGAAGAGACCACAGGGCCCAGGCACAGTCTGAACCCTTCCCTCATCCCGGCTGTTTTGCTAGCAGGAGTTCAACCCCAAGGAACACAGCCCGGAGACCCCTGGGGCAAAAATGGCTTCCGACGAACAATAGGTGCTTGCAGTTGAAAAACCTATCCCAAGTGCGGGTAGCCAGGTACACAAAATGCCACACACCCAGGTGTAAGAATCAACATTGCCCAGGCATAGTCTAAGCCCCTCACCTCGTCCCTGTGATTTGGGGAGCCGGAGGGACACCCGAGGCCCACGGCCCTGAGACCATTTTGCGAAAAGCAGGCTTCCCACGGAAACAGTTTTCCTGAGGTGCAGACCCTCTCACAAGTGGTTGTGGCAAGGTAAAGCAAATGCCCTCCACTTCTCTGAAAGAAACCACAGTGCCCAGCCATGTTCTAAGCCCTCCCATCCTCCCTGGGCTTCTGGCAGCAGGAGTGAAAAGAGAGGAGCAGAGCACTGGGACCCGTTTGACAAAAACCGGCTTCCCACGGGAAAGTCTTTCTCCACATACAGACATGCTCCCAGGTGCCTGTGGCAAGGGGAAGGAAATGCCATACACTGACCTGGAAGAGACCACAGGGCCCAGGCACAGTCTGAACCCTTCCCTCATCCCGGCGGTTTTGCTAGCAGGAGTTCAACCCCAAGGAACACAGCTCGGAGACCCCTGGGGCAAAAACAGCTTCCGACGAACAATAGGTGCTTGCAGTTGAAAAACCTATCCCAAGTGGGGGTAGCCAGGTAAACAAAATGCCACACACCCAGGTGTAAGAAACAACATTGCCCAGGCATGGTCTAAGCCCCTCACCTCGTCCCTGTGCTTTGGGGAGCCGGAGGGACAGCCGAGGCCCACGGCCCTGAGACCCTTTGCAGAAAGCCGGCTTCCCACGGAAACAGTTTTCCTGAGTTGCAGACACTCTCACAAGTGGTTGCGGCAAGGTAAAGCAAATGCCATCTACTTCTCTGGAAGAAACCACAGTGCCCAGCCATGTTCTAAGCCCTCCCATCCTCCCTGGGCTTCTGGCAGCAGGAGTGAAAAGAGAGGAGCAGAACACTGGGACCCGTTTGAAAAAACCGGCTTCCCACGGGGAAGTCTTTCTCCACGTGCAGACATACCCCCAGGTGCCTGTGGCAAGGGGAAGGAAATGCCATACAATGACCTGGAAGAGACCACAGGGCCCAGGCACAGTCTGAACCCTTCCCTCATCCCTGCGGTTTTGCTAGCAGGAGTCAACCCCAAGGAACACAGCCCGGAGACCCCTGGGGCAAAAACGGCATCCGAGGAACAATAGGTGCTTGCAGTTGAAAAACCTATCCCAAGTGCTGGTAGCAAGGTAAACAAAATGCCACACACCCAGGTGTAAGAATCAACATTGCCCAGGCATGGTCTAAGCCCCTCACCTCGTCCCTGTGCTTTGGGGAGCCGGAGGGACGCCGGAGGCCCACGGCCCTGAGACCATTTTGCGAAAAGCAGGCTTCCCACGGAAACACTTTTCCTGAGGGGAAGACCCTCTCACAAGTGGTTGTGGCAAGGTAAAGCAAATGCCCTCCACTTCTCTGGAAGAAACCACAGTGCCCAGCCATGTTCTAAGCCCTCCCGTCCTCCCTGGGCTTCTGGCAGTAGGAGTGAAAAGAGAGGATCAGAGCACTGGGACCCGTTTGACAAAAACCGGCTTCCCACGGGAAAGTCCTTCTCCACGTGCAGACATGCTCCCAGGTGCCTGTGGCAAGGGGAAGGAAATGCCATACACTGACCTGGAAGAGACCACAGGGCCCAGGCACAGTCTGAACCCTTCCCTCATCCAGGCGGTTTTGCTAGCAGGAGTTCAACCCCAAGGAACACAGCCCGGAGACCCCTGGGGCAAAAACGGCATCCGAGGAACAATAGGTGCTTGTAGTTGAAAAACCTATCCCAAGGGGGGTAGCCAGGTAAACAAAATGCCACACACCCAGGTGTAAGAATCAACATTGCCCAGGCAAGGTCTAAGCCCCTCACCTCGTCCCTGTGCTTTGGGGAACCGGAGGGACACCCGAGGCCCACGGCCCTGAGACCCCTTTGCAAAAAACCGGCTTCCCACGGAAACAGTTTTCCTGAGGTACAGACCCTCTCACTAGTGGTTGTGGCAAGGTAAAGCAAATGCCCTCCACTTCTCTGGAAGAAACCAGAGTGCCCAGCCATGTTCTAAGCCCTCCCATCCTCCCTGGGCTTCTGGCAGCAGGAGTGAAAAGAGAGGAGCAGAGCACTGGGACCCGTTTGACAAAAACCGGCTTCCCACGGGAAAGTCTTTCTCCACGTGCAGACATGCTCCCAGGTGCCTGTGGCAAGGGGAAGGAAATGCCATACACTGACCTGGAAGAGACCACAGGGCCCAGGCACAGTCTGAACTCTTCCCTCATCCCGTCGGTTTTGCTAGCAGGCGTTCAACCCCAAGGAACACAGCCCGGAGACCCCTGGGGCAAAAACGGCATCCGAGGAACAATAGGTGCTTGCAGTTGAAAAACCTATCCCAAGTGCGGGTAGCCAGGTAAACAAAATGCCACACACCCAGGTGTAAGAATCAACATTGCCCAGGCATGGTCTAAGCCCCTCACCTCGTCCCTGTGATTTGGGGAGTCGGAGGGACACCCGAGGCCCACGGCCCTGAGACCATTTTGCGAAAAGCAGGCTTCCCACGGAAACAGTTTTCCTGAGGTGCAGACCCTCTCACAAGTGGTTGTGGCAAGGTAAAGCAAATGCCCTCCACTTCTCTGGAAGAAACCACTGTGCCCAGCCATGTTCTAAGCCCTCCCATCCTCCCTGGGCTTCTGGCAGCAGGAGTGAAAAGAGAGGAGCAGAGCACTGGGACCCGTTTGACAAAAACCGGCTTCCCACGGGAAAGTCTTTCTCCAAGTGCAGACATGCTCCCAGGTACCTGTGGCAAGGGGAAGGAAATGCCATACACTGACCTGGAAGAGACCACAGGGCCCAGGCACAGTCTGAACCCTTCCCTCATCCCGGCGGTTTCGTTAGCAGGAGTTCAACCCCAGGAACACATCCCGGAGACCCCTGGGGCAAAAACGGCTTCCGACGAACCATAGGTGCTTGCAGTTGAAAAACCTATCCCAAGTGGGGGTAGCCAGCTCAACAAAATGCCACACACCCAGGTATAAGAAACAACATTGCCCAGCCATGGTCTAAGCCCCTCACTTCGTCCCTGTGCTTTGGGGAGCCGGAGGGACACCCGAGGCCCACGGCCCTGAGACCCCTTTACAAAAAGCCGGCTTCCCATGGAAACAGTTTTCCTGAGGTGCAGACCCTCTCACAAGTGGTTGTGGCAATGTAAAGCAAATGCCCTCCACTTCTCTGGAAGAAACCACAGTGCCCAGCCATGTTCTAAGCCCTCCCATCCTCCCTGGGCTTCTGGCAGCAGGAGTGAAAAGAGAGGAGCAGAGCACTGGGACCCGTTTGACAAAAACCGGCTTCCCACGGGAAAGTCTTTCTCCACGTGCAGACATGCTCCCAGGTGCCTGTAGCAAGGGGAAGGAAATGCCATACACTGACCTGGAAGAGACCACAGGGCCCAGGCACAGTCTGAACCCTTCCCTCATCCCGGCGGTTTTGCTAGCAGGAGTTCAACCCCAAAGAACACAGCCCAGAGACCCCTGGGGCAAAAACGGCTTCGGAGGAACAATAGGTGCTTGCTGTGGAAAACCTATCCAAGTGGGGTTAGCCAGGTAAACAAAATGCCACACACCCAGGTGTAAGAAACAGCATTGCCCAGGCATGGTCTAAGCCCCTCACCTCGTCCCTGTGCTTTGGGGAGTCGGAGGGACAGCCGAGGCCCACGGCCCTGAGACCCCTTTGCAAAAAGCCGGCTTCCCACGGAAACAGTTTTCCTGAGGTGCAGACCCTCTCACAAGTGGTTGTGGCAAGGTAAAGCAAATGCCCTCCACTTCTCTGGAAGAAACCACAGTGCCCAGCCATGTTCTAAGCCCTCCCATCCTCCCTGGGCTTCTGGCAGCAGGAGTGAAAAGAGAGGAACAGAGCACTGGGACCCGTTTGACAAAAACCGGCTTCCCACGGGAAAGTCTTTCTCCACGTGCAGACATGCTCCCAGGTGCCTGTGGCAAGGGGAAGGAAATGCCATACACTGACCTGGAAGAGACCACAGGGCCCAGGCACAGTCTGAACCCTTCCCTCATCCCGGCGGTTTTGCTAGCAGGAGTTCAACCCCAAAGAACACAGCCCAGAGACCCCTGGGGCAAAAACGGCTTCCGACGAACAATAGGTGCTTGCTGTGGAAAACCTATCCAAGTGGGGTTAGCCAGGTAAACAAAATACCACACACCCAGGTGTAAGAAACAGCATTGCCCAGGCATGGTCTAAGCCCCTCACCTCGTCCCTGTGCTTTGGGGAGCCGGAGGGACAGCCGAGGCCCACGGCCCTGAGACCCCTTTGCAAAAAGCCGGCTTCCCACGGAAACAGTTTTCCTGAGGTGCAGACCCTCTCACAAGTGGTTGTGGCAAGGTAAAGCAAATGCCCTCCACTTCTCTGGAAGAAACAACAGTGCCCAGCCATGTTCTAAGCCCTCCCATCCTCCCTGGGCTTCTGGCAGCAGGAGTGAAAAGAGAGGAGCAGAGCACTGGGACCCGTTTGACAAAAACCGGCTTCCCACGGGAAAGTCTTTCTCCACATACAGACAGGCTATCAGGTGCCTGTGGCAAGGGGAAGGAAATGCCATACACTGACCTGGAAGAGACCACAGGGCCCAGGCACAGTCTGAACCCTTCCCTCATCCCGGCGGTTTTGCTAGCAGGAGTTCAACCCCAAGGAACACAGCCCGGAGACCCCTGGGGCAAAAACGGCTTCCGACGAACAATAGGTGCTTGCAGTTGAAAAACCTATCCCAAGTGGGGGTAGCCAGGTAAACAAAATACCACACACCCAGGTGTAAGAAACAACATTGCCCAGGCATAGTCTAAGCCCCTTACCTCGTCCCTGTGATTTGGGGAGCCGGAGGGACACCCGAGGCCCACGGCCCTGAGACCCCTTTGCGAAAAGCAGGCTTCCCACGGAAACAGTTTTCCTGAGGTGCAGACCCTCTCACAAGTGGTTGTGGCAAGGTAAAGCAAATGCCCTCCACTTCTCTGAAAGAAACCACAGTGCCCAGCCATGTTCTAAGCCCTCCCATCCTCCCTGGGCTTCTGGCAGCAGGAGTGAAAAGAGAGGAGCAGAGCACTGGGACCCGTTTGACAAAAACCGGCTTCCCACGGGAAAGTCTTTCTCCACGTGCAGACATGCTCCCAGGTGCCTGTGGCAAGGGGAAGGAAATGCCATACACTGACCTGGAAGAGACCACAGGGCCCAGGCACAGTCTGAACCCTTCCCTCATCCCGGCGGTTTTGCTAGCAGGAGTTCAACCAAAAGGAACACAGCCCGGAGACCTCTGGGGCAAAAACAGCTTCCGACGAACAATAGGTGCTTGCTGTGGAAAACCTATCCCAAGTGCGGGTAGCCAGGTAAACAAAATGCCACACACCCAGGTGTAAAAAACAACATTGCCCAGGCATGGTCTAAGCCCCTCACCTCGTCCCTGTGCTTTGGGGAGCCGGAGGGACAGCCGAGGCCCATGGCCCTGAGACCCCTTTGCAAAAAGCCGGCTTCCCACGGAAACAGTTTTCCTGAGGTGCAGACCCTCTCACAAGTGGTTGTGGCAAGGTAAAGCAAATGCCCTCCACTTCTCTGAAAGAAACCACAGTGCCCAGCCATGTTCTATGCCCTCCCATCCTCCCTGGGCTTCTGGCAGCAGGAGTGAAAAGAGAGGAGCAGAGCACTGGGACCCGTTTGACAAAAACCGGCTTCCCACGGGAAAGTCTTTCTCCACGTGCAGACATGCTCCCAGGTGCCTGTGGCAAGGGGAAGGAAATGCCATACACTGACCTGGAAGAGAACACAGGGCCCATGCACAATCTGAACCCTTCCCTCATCCCGGCGGTTTTGCTAGCAGGAGTTCAAACCCAACGTTCACAGCCCAGAGACCCCTGGGGCAAAAACGGCTTCCGATGAACAATAGGTGCTTGCGGTGGAAAAACTATCCCAAGTGGGGGTAGCAAGGTAAACAAAATGCCACACACGCAGGTGTAAGAAACAACATTGCCCAGGCATGGTATAAGCCCCTCACCTCGTCCCTGTGCTTTGGGGAGCCAGAGGGACACCCGAGGCCCACGGCCCTGAGACCCCTTTGAAAAAAGCCGGCTTCCCACGGAAACAGTTTTCCTGAGGTGCAGACCCTCTCACAAGTGGTTGTGACAATGTAAAGCAAATGCCCTCCACTTCTCTGGAAGAAACCACAGTGCCCAGCCATGTTCTAAGCCCTCCCATCCTCCCTGGGCTTCTGGCAGCAGGAGTGAAAAGAGAGGAGCAGAGCACTGGGACCCGTTTGACAAAAACCGGCTTCCCACGGGAAAGTCTTTCTCCACGTGCAGACATGCTCCCAGGTGCCTGTGGCAAGGAGAAGGAAATGCCATACACTGACCTGGAAGAGACCACAGGGCCCAGGCACAGTCTGAACCCTTCCCTCATCCCGGCGGTTTTGCTAGCAGGAGTTCAACCCCAAAGAACACAGCCCAGAGACCCCTGGGGCAAAAACGGCTTCCGACGAACAATAGGTGCTTGCTGTGGAAAACCTATCCAAGTGGGGTTAGCCTGGTAAACAAAGTACAACACACCCAGGTGTAAGAAACAGCATTGCCCAGGCATGGTCTAAGCCCCTCACCTCGTCCCTGTGCTTTGGGGAGTCGGAGGGACAGCCGAGGCCCACGGCCCTGAGACCCCTTTGCAAAAAGCCGGCTTCCCACGGAAACAGTTTTCCTGAGGTGCAGACCCTCTCACAAGTGGTTGTGGCAAGGTAAAGCAAATGCCCTCCACTTCTCTGGAAGAAACCACAGTGCCCAGCCATGTTCTAAGCCCTCCCATCCTCCCTGGGCTTCTGGCAGCAGGAGTGAAAAGAGAGGAGCAGAGCACTGGGACCCGTTTGACAAAAACCGGCTTCCCACGGGAAAGTCTTTCTCCACGTGCAGACATGCTCCCAGGTGCCTGTGGCAAGGGGAAGGAAATGCCATACACTGACCTGGAAGAGACCACAGGGCCCAGGCACAGTCTGAACCCTTCCCTCATCCCGGCGGTTTTGCTAGCAGGAGTTCAACCCCAACGAACACAGCCCGGAGACCCCTGGTGCAAAAACGGCCTCCGACGAACCATAGGTGCTTGCAGTTGAAAAACCTATCCCAAGTGCGGGTAGCCAGGTAAACAAAATTCCACACACCCAGTTGTAAGAATCAACATTGCCCAGGCATGCTCTAAGCCCCTCACCTCGTCCCTGTGATTTGGGGAGCTGGATGGACACCCGAGGCCCACGGCCCTGAGACCATTTTGCGAAAAGCAGGCTTCCCACGGAAACAGTTTTCCTGAGGTGCAGACCCTCTCACAAGTGGTTGTGGCAAGGTAAAGCAAATGCCCTCCACTTCTCTGGAAGAAACCACAGTGCCCAGCCATGTTCTAAGCCCTCTCATCCTCCCTGGGCTTCTGGCAGCAGGAGTGAAAAGAGAGGAGCAGAGCACTGGGACCCGTTTGACAAAAACCGGCTTCCCACGGGGAAGTCTTTCTCCAAGTGCAGACATGCTCCCAGGTACCTGTGGCAAGGGGAAGGAAATGCCATACACTGACCTGTAAGAGAGCACAGGGCCCAGGCTCAATGTGAACCCTTCCCTCATCCCGGCGGTTTTGCTAGCAGGAGTTCAACCCCAACGAACACGGCCCGGAGACCCCTGGGGCAAAAACGGCTTCCGACGAACAATAGGTGCTTGCAGTTGAAAAACCTATCCCAAGTGGGGGTAGCCAGGTAAACAAAATGCCACACACCCAGGTGTAAGAAACAACATTGCCCAGGCATGGTCTAAGCCCCTCACCTCGTCCCTGTGCTTTGGGGAGCCGGAGGGACAGCCGAGGCCCGCGGCCCTGAGACCCTTTGCAAAAAGCCGGCTTCCCACGGAAACAGTTTTCCTGAGTTGCAGACCCTCTCACAAGTGGTTGCGGCAAGGTAAAGCAAATGCCATCTACTTCTCTGGAAGAAACCACAGTGCCCAGCCATGTTCTAAGCCCTCCCATCCTCCCTGGGCTTCTGGCAGCAGGAGTGAAAAGAGAGGAGCAGAGCACTGGGACCCGTTTGACAAAAACCGGCTTCCCACGGGAAAGTCTTTCTCCACGTGCAGACATGCTCCCACGTGCCTGTAGCAAGGGGAAGGAAATGCCATACACTGACCTGGAAGAGAACACAGGGCCCATGCACAATCTGAACCCTTCCCTCATCCCGGCGGTTTTGCTAGCAGGAGTTCAAACCCAACGAACACAGCCCAGAGACCCCTGGGGCAAAAACGGCTTCCGATGAACAATAGGTGCTTGCGGTGGAAAAACTATCCCAAGTGGGGGTAGCAAGGTAAACAAAATTCCACACACGCAGGTGTAAGAAACAACATTGCCCAGGCATGGTATAAGCCCCTCACCTCGTCCCTGTGCTTTTTGGAGCCGGAGGGACAGCCGAGGCCCACGGCCCTGAGACCCCTTTGCAAAAAGCCGGCTTCCCACGGAAACAGTTTTCCTGAGGTGCAGACCCTCTCACTAGTGGTTGTGGCAAGGTAAAGCAAATGCCCTCCACTTCTCGGGAAGAAACCACAGTGCCCAGCCATGTTCTAAGCCCTCCCATCCTCCCTGGGCTTCTGGCAGCAGGAGTGAAAAGAGAGGAGCAGAGCACTGGGACCCGTTTGACAAAAACCGGCTTCCCACGGGAAAGTCTTTCTCCACGTGCAGACAGGCTCCCAGGTGCCTGTGGCAAGGGGAAGGAAATGCCATACACTGACCTGGAAGAGACCACAGGGCCCAGGCACAGTCTGAACCCTTCCCTCATCCCGGCGGTTTTGCTAGCCGGAGTTCAACCCCAAGGAACACAGCCCGGAGACCCCTGGGACAAAAACGGCTTCCGACGAACAATAGGTGCTTGCAGTTGAAAAACCTATCCCAAGTGGGGGTAGCCAGGTAAACAAAATGCCACACACCCAGGTGTAAAAAACAACATTGCCCAGGCATGGTCTAAGCCCCTCACCTCGTCCCTGTGCTTTCGGGAGACGGAGGGACACCCGAGGCCCACGTCCCTGAGACCCCTTTACAAAAAGGCGGCTTCCCACGGAAACAGATTTCCTGAGGTGCAGACCCTCTCACAAGTGGTTGTGGCAAGGTAAAGCAAATGCCCTCCACTACTCTGGAAGAAACCACAGTGCCCAGCCATGTTCTAAGCCCTCCCATCCTCCCTGGGCTTCTGGCAGCAGGAGTGAAAAGAGAGGAGCAGAGCACTGGGACCCGTTTGACAAAAACCGGTTTCCCACGGGAAAGTCTTTCTCCACGTACAGACATGCTCCCAGGTGCCTGTGGCAAGGGGAAGGAAATGCCATACACTGACCTGGAAGAGACCACAGGGCCCAGGCACAGTCTGAACCCTTCCCTCATCCCGGCGGTTTTGCTAGCAGGAGTTCAACCCCAAGGAACACAGCCCGGAGACCCCTGGGGCAAAAACGGCTTCCGACGAACAATAGGTGCTTGCTGTGGAAAAACCTATCCCAAGTGCGGGTAGCCAGGTAAACAAAATGCCACACACCCAGGTGTAAGAATCAACATTGCCCAGGCATAGTCTAAGCCCCTCACCTCGTCCCTGTGATGTGGGGAGCTGGAGGGACACCCGAGGCCCACGGCCCTGAGACCATTTTGCGAAAAGCAGGCTTCCCACGGAAACAGTTTTCCTGAGGTGCAGATCCTCTCACAAGTGGTTGTGGCAAGGTAAAGCAAATGCCCTCCACTTCTCTGGAAGAAACCACAGTTCCCAACCATGTTCTAAGCCCTCCCATCCTCCCTGGGCTTCTGGCAGCAGGAGTGAAAAGAGAGGAGCAGAGCACTGGGACCCGTTTGACAAAAACCGGCTTCCCACGGGAAAGTCTTCCTCCAAGTGCAGACATGCTCCCAGGTACCTGTGGCAAGGGGAAGGAAATGCCATACACTGACCTGGAAGAGACCACAGGGCCCAGGCTCAATGTGAACCCTTCCCTCATCCCGCCGGTTTTGCTAGCAGGAGTTCAACCCCAACGAACACGGCCCGGAGACCCCTGGGGCAAAAACGGCTTCCGACGAACAATAGGTGCTTGCAGTTGAAAAACCTATCCCAAGTGGGGGTAGCCAGGTAAACAAAATGCCACACACCCAGGTGTAAGAAACAACATTGCCCAGGCATGGTCTAAGCCCCTCACCTCGTCCCTGTGCTTTGGGGAGCCGGAGGGACAGCCGAGGCCCGCGGCCCTGAGACCCTTTGCAAAAAGCCGGCTTCCCACGGAAACAGTTTTCCTGAGTTGCAGACCCTCTCACAAGTGGTTGCGGCAAGGTAAAGCAAATGCCATCTACTTCTCTGGAAGAAACCACAGTGCCCAGCCATGTTCTAAGCCCTCCCATCCTCCCTGGGCTTCTGGCAGCAGGAGTGAAAAGAGAGGAACAGAGCACTGGGACCCGTTTGACAAAAACCGGCTTCCCACGGGAAAGTCTTTCTCCACGTGCAGACATGCCCCCAGGTGCCTGTGGCAAGGGGAAGGAAATGCCATACACTGATCTGGAAGAGACCACAGGGCCCAGGCACAGTCTGAACCCTTCCCTCATCCCGGCGGTTTTGCTAGCAGGAGTTCAACCCCAAAGAACACAGCCCAGAGACCCCTGGGGCAAAAACGGCTTCCGACGAACAATAGGTGCTTGCTGTGGAAAACCTATCCAAGTGGGGTTAGCCAGGTAAACAAAATACCACACACCCAGGTGTAAGAAACAGCATTGCCCATGCATGGTCTAAGCCCCTCACCTCGTCCCTGTGCTTTGGGGAGCCGGAGGGACAGCCGAGGCCCACGGCCCTGAGACCCCTTTGCAAAAAGCAGGCTTCCCACGGAAACAGTTTTCCTGAGGTGCAGACCCTCTCACAAGTGGTTGTGGCAAGGTAAAGCAAATGCCCTCCACTTCTCTGGAAGAAACCACAGTGCCCAGCCATGTTCTAAGCCCTCCCATCCTCCCTGGGCTTCTGGCAGCAGGAGTGAAAAGAGAGGAGCAGAGCACTGGGACCCGTTTGACAAAAACCGGCTTCCCAAGGGAAAGTCTTTCTCCACGTGCAGACAGGCTCCCAGGTGCCTGTGGCAAGGGGAAGGAAATGCCATACACTGACCTGGAAGAGACCACAGGGCCCAGGCACAGTCTGAACCCTTCCCTAATCCCGGCGGTTTTGCTAGCAGGAGTTCAACCCCAAGGAACACAGCCCGGAGACCCCTGGGACAAAAACGGCTTCCGACAAACAATAGGTGCTTGCAGTTGAAAAACCTATCCCAAGTGGGGGTAGCCAGGTAAACAAAATGCCACACACCCAGGTGTAAGAAACAACATTGCCCAGGCATGGTCTAAGCCCCTCACCTCGTCCCTGTGATTTGGGGAGCCGGAGGGACACCCGAGGCCCACGTCCCTGAGACCCGTTTGAAAAAAGCCGGCTTCCCACGGAAACAGTTTTCCTGAGGTGCAGACCCTCTCACAAGTGGTTGTGGCAATGTAAAGCAAATGCCCTCCACTTCTCTGGAAGAAACCACAGTGCCCAGCCATGTTCTAAGCCCTCCCATCCTCCCTGGGCTTCTGGCAGCAGGAGTGAAAAGAGAGGAGCAGAGCACTGGGACCCGTTTGACAAAAACCGACTTCCCACGGGAAAGTCTTTCTCCACGTACAGACATGCTCCCAGGTGCCTGTGGCAAGGGGAAGGAAATGCCATACACTGACCTGGAAGAGACCATAGGGCCCAGGCACAGTCTGAACCCTTCCCTCATCCCGGCGGTTTTGCTAGCAGGAGTTCAACCCCAAGGAACACAGCCCGGAGACCCCTGGGGCAAAAACGGCTTCCGACGAACAATAGGTGCTTGCAGTTGAAAAACCTATCCCAAGTGGGGGTAGCCAGGTAAACAAAATGCCACACACCGAGGTATAAGAAACAACATTGCCCAGGCATGGTCTAAGCCCCTCACCTCGTCCCTGTGCTTTGGGGAGCCGGAGGGACACCAGAGGCCCATGGCCCTGAGACCCTTTGCAGAAAGCCGGCTTCCCACGGAAACAGTTTTCCTGAGTTGCAGACCCTCTCACAAGTGGTTGCGGCAAGGTAAAGCAAATGCCATCTACTTCTCTGGAAGAAACCACAGTGCCCAGCCATGTTCTAAGCCCTCCCATCCTCCCTGGGCTTCTGGCAGCAGGAGTGAAAAGAGAGGAACAGAGCACTGGGACCTGTTTGACAAAACCCGGCTTCCCACGGGGAAGTCTTTCTCCACGTGCAGACATGCCCCCAGGTGCCTGTGGCAAGGGGAAGGAAATGCCATACAATGATCTGGAAGAGACCACAGGGCCCAGGCACAGTCTGAACCCTTCCCTCATCCCGGCGGTTTTGCTAGCAGGAGTTCAACCCCAAGGAACACGGCCCGGAGACCCCTGGGGCAAAAACGGCATCCGAGGAACAATAGGTGCTTGCAGTTGAAAAACCTATCCCAAGTGCGGATAGCCAGGTAAACAAAATGCCACACACCCAGGTGTAAGAACCAACATTGCCCAGGCATGGTCTAAGCCCCTCACCTCGTTCCTGTGATTTGGGGAGCCAGAGGGACACCCGAGGCCCACGTCCCTGAGACCCCTTTGAAAAAAGCCGGCTTCCCACGGAAACAGTTTTCCTGAGGTGCAGACCCTCACACAAGTGGTTGTGGCAAGGTAAAGCAAATGCCCTCCACTACTCTGGAAGAAACCACAGTGCCCAGCCATGTTCTAAGCCCTCCCATCCTCCCTGGGCTTCTGGCAGCAGGAGTGAAAAGAGAGGAGCAGAGCACTGGGACCCGTTTGACAAAAACCGGCTTCCCACCGGAAAGGCTTTCTCCACGTGCAGACATGCTCCCTGGTGCCTGTGGCAAGGGGAAGGAAATGCCATACACTGACCTGGAAGAGACCACAGGGCCCAGGCACAGTCTGAACCATTCCCTCATCCCGGCGGTTTTGCTAGCAGGAGTTCAACCCCAGGAACACAGCCCAGAGACCCCTGGGGCAAAAACGGCTTCCGACGAACAATAGGTGCTTGCAGTTGAAAAACCTATCCCAAGTGGGGGTAGCCAGGTAAACAAAATTCCACACACCCAGGTGTAAGAAACAACATTGCCCAGCTATGGTCTAAGCCCCTCACCTCGTCCCTGTGCTTTGGGGAGCCGGAGGGACACCCGAGGCCCACGGCCCTGAGACCCCTTTACAAAAAGCCGGCTTCCCACGGAAACAGTTTTCCTGAGGTACAGACCCTCTCACAAGTGGTTGTGGCAAGGTAAAGCAAATGCCCTCCACTTCTCTGAAAGAAACCACAGTGCCCATCCATGTTCTAAGCCCTCCCATCCTCCCTGGGCTTCTGGCAGCAGGAGTGAAAAGAGAGGAGCAGAGCACTGGGACCCGTTTGACAAAAACCGGCTTCCCACGGGAAAGTCTTTCTCCACGTGCAGACATGCTCCCAGGTGCCTGTGGCAAGGGGAAGGAAATGCCATACACTGACCTGGAAGAGAACACAGGGCCCATGCACAATCTGAACCCTTCCCTCATCCCGGCGGTTTTGCTAGCAGGAGTTCAAACCCAACGAACACAGCCCAGAGACCCCTGGGGCAAAAACGGCTTCCGATGAACAATAGGTGCTTGCGGTGGAAAAACTATCCCAAGTGGGGGTAGCAAGGTAAACAAAATTCCACACACCCAGGTGTAAGAAACAACATTGCCCAGGCATGGTATAAGCCCCTCACCTCGTCCCTGGGCTTTGGGGAGCCGGAGGGACAGCCGAGGCCCACGGCCCTGAGACCCCTTTGCAAAAAGCCGGCTTCCCACGGAAACAGTTTTCCTGAGGTGCAGACCCTCTCACTAGTGGTTGTGGCAAGGTAAAGCAAATGCCCTCCACTTCTCTGGAAGAAACCACAGTGCCCAGCCATGTTCTAAGCCCTCCCATCCTCCCTGGGCTTCTGGCAGCAGGAGTGAAAAGAGAGGAGCAGAGCACTGGGACCCGTTTGACAAAAACCGGCTTCCCAAGGGAAAGTCTTTCTCCACGTGCAGACAGGCTCCCAGGTGCCTGTGGCAAGGGGAAGGAAATGCCATACACTGACCTGGAAGAGACCACAGGGCCCAGGCACAGTCTGAACCCTTCCCTCATCCCGGCGGTTTTGCTAGCAGGAGTTCAACCCCAAGGAACACAGCCCGGAGACCCCTGGGACAAAAACGGCTTCCGACAAACAATAGGTGCTTGCAGTTTAAAAACCTATCCCAAGTGGGGGTAGCCAGGTAAACAAAATGCCACACACCCAGGTGTAAGAAACAACATTGCCCAGGCATGGTCTAAGCCCCTCACCTCGTCCCTGTGATTTGGGGAGCCGGAGGGACACCCGAGGCCCACGTCCCTGAGACCCGTTTGAAAAAAGCCGGCTTCCCACGGAAACAGTTTTCCTGAGGTGCAGACCCTCTCACAAGTGGTTGTGGCAATGTAAAGCAAATGCCCTCCACTTCTCTGGAAGAAACCACAGTGCCCAGCCATGTTCTAAGCCCTCCCATCCTCCCTGGGCTTCTGGCAGCAGGAGTGAAAAGAGAGGAGCAGAGCACTGGGACCCGTTTGACAAAAACCGGCTTCCCACGGGAAAGTCTTTCTCCACGTACAGACATGCTCCCAGGTGCCTGTGGCAAGGGGAAGGAAATGCCATACACTGACCTGGAAGACACCATAGGGCCCAGGCACAGTCTGAACCCTTCCCTCATCCCGGCGGTTTTGCTAGCAGGAGTTCAACCCCAAGGAACACAGCCCGGAGACCCCTGGGGCAAAAACGGCTTCCGACGAGCAATAGGTGCTTGCAGTTGAAAAATCTATCCCTAGTGGGGGTAGCCAGGTAAACAAAATGCCACACACCCAGGTATAAGAAACAACATTGCCCAGGCATGGTCTAAGCCCCTCACCTCGTCCCTGTGCTTTGGGGAGCCGGAGGGACACCAGAGGCCCATGGCCCTGAGACCCTTTGCAGAAAGCCGGCTTCCCACGGAAACAGTTTTCCTGAGTTGCAGACCCTCTCACAAGTGGTTGCGGCAAGGTAAAGCAAATGCCATCTACTTCTCTGGAAGAAACCACAGTGCCCAGCCATGTTCTAAGCCCTCCCATCCTCCCTGGGCTTCTGGCAGCAGGAGTGAAAAGAGAGGAACAGAGCACTGGGACCTGTTTGACAAAACCCGGCTTCCCACGGGGAAGTCTTTCTCCACGTGCAGACATGCCCCCAGGTGCCTGTGGCAAGGGGAAGGAAATGCCATACAATGACCTGGAAGAGACCACAGGGCCCAGGCACAGTCTGAACCCTTCCCTCATCCCGGCGGTTTTGCTAGCAGGAGTTCAACCCCAACGAACACAGCCCGGAGACCCCTGGGGCAAAAACGGCATCCGAGGAACAATAGGTGCTTGCAGTTGAAAAACCTATCCCAAGTGCGGATAGCCAGGTAAACAAAATGCCACACACCCAGGTGTAAGAATCAACATTGCCCAGGCGTGGTCTGAGCCCCTCACCTCGTCCCTGTGATTTGGGGAGCCGGAGGGACACCCGAGGCCTACGGCCCTGAGACCATTTTGCAAAAAGCCGGCTTACCACGGAAACAGTTTTCCTGAGGTGCAGACCCTCTCACAAGTGGTTGTGGCAATGTAAAGCAAATGCCCTCCACTTCTCTGGAAGAAAACACAGTGCCCAGCCATGTTCTAAGCCCTCCCATCCTCCCTGGGCTTCTGGCAGCAGGAGTGAAAAGAGAGGAGCAGAGCACTGGGACCCGTTTGACAAAAACCGGCTTCCCACGGGAAAGTCTTTCTCCACGTGCAGACATGCTCCCAGGTGCCTGTGGCAAGGGGAAGGAAATGCCATACAATGACCTGGAAGAGACCACAGGGCCCAGGCACAGTCTGAACCCTTCCCTCATCCCGGCGGTTTTGCTAGCAGGAGTTCAACCCCAAGGAACACAGCCCGGAGACCCCTGGGACAAAAAAGGCTTCCGACAAACAATAGGTGCTTGCAGTTGAAAAACCTATCCCAAGTGGGGGTAGCCAGGTCAACAAAATGCCACACACCCAGGTGTAAGAAACAACATTGCCCAGGCATGGTCTAAGCCCCTCACCTCGTCCCTGTGATTTGGGGAGCCGGAGGGACACCCGAGGCCCACGTCCCTGAGACCCGTTTGAAAAAAGCCGCCTTCCCACGGAAACAGTTTTCCTGAGGTGCAGACCCTCTCACAAGTGGTTTTGGCAATGTAAAGCAAATGCCCTCCACTTCTCTGGAAGAAACCACAGTGCCCAGCCATGTTCTAAGCACTCCCATCCTCCCTGGGCTTCTGGCAGCAGGAGTGAAAAGAGAGGAGCAGAGCACTGGGACCCGTTTGACAAAAACCGGCTTCCCACGGGAAAGTCTTTCTCCACGTACAGACATGCTCCCAGGTGCCTGTGGCAAGGGGAAGGAAATGCCATACACTGACCTGGAAGAGACCACAGGGCCCAGGCACAGTCTGAACCCTTCCCTCATCCCGGCGGTTTTGCTAGCAGGAGTTCAACCCCAAGGAACACAGCCCGGAGACCCCTGGGGCAAAAACGGCTTCCGACGAACAATAGGTGCTTGCTGTAGAAAACCTATCCCAAGTGGGGGTAGCCAGGTAAACAAATGCCAACACCCAGGTGTAAGAAACAACATTGCCCAGGCATGGTCTAAGCCCCTCACCTCGTCCCTGTGATTTGGGGAGCCGGAGGGACACCCGAGGCCCACGGCCCTGAGACCCCTTTGCAAAAAGCCGGCTTCCCACGGAAACAGGTTTCCGGAGGTGCAGACCCTCTCACAAGTGGTTGTGACAATGTAGAGCAAATGCCCTCCACTTCTCTGGAAGAAACCATAGTGCCCAGCCATGTTCTAAGCCTTCCATCCTCCCTGGGCTTCTGGCAGCAGGAGTGAAAAGAGAGGAGCAGAGCACTGGGACCCGTTTGACAAAAACCGGCTTCCCACGGGAAAGTCTTTCTCCACGTGCAGACATGCTCCCAGGTGCCTGTGGCAAGGGGAAGGAAATGCCATACACTGACCTGGAAGAGACCACAGGGCCCATGCACAATCTGAACCCTTCCCTCATCCCGGCGGTTTTGCTAGCAGGAGTTCAACCCCAAGGAACACAGCCCGGAGAACCCTGGGGCAAAAACGGCTTCAGACAAACAATAGGTGCTTGCTGTGGAAAACCTATCCCAAGTGCGGGTAGCCAGGTAAACAAAATGCCACACACCCAGGTGTAAGAAACAACATTGCCCAGGCATGGTCTAAGCCCCTCTCCTCGTCCCTGTGCTTTGGGGAGCCGGAGGGACAGCCGAGGCCCATGGCCCTGAGACCCCTTTGCAAAAATCCGGCTTCCCACGGAAACAGTTTTCCTGAGGTGCAGACCCTCTCACAAGTGGTTGTGGCAATGTAAAGCAAATGCCCTCCACTTCTCTGAGGAAACCACAGTGCCCAGCCATGTTCTAAGCCCTCCCATCCTCCCTGGGCTTCTGGCAGCAGGAGTGAAAAGAGAGGAGCAGAGCACTGGGACACGTTTGACAAAAACCGGCTTCCCACGGGAAAGTCTTTCTACACGTGCAGACATGCTCCCAGGTGCCTGTGGCAAGGGGAAGGAAATGCCATACACTGACCTGGAAGAGACCACAGGGCCCAGGCACAGTCTGAACCCTTCCCTCATCCCGGCGTTTTTGCTAGCAGTAGTTCAACCCCAACGAACACAGCCCGGAGCCCCCTGGGGCAAAAACGGCTTCCGACGAACAATAGGTGCTTGCGGTGGAAAAACTATCCCAAGTGGGGGTAGCCAGGTAAACAAAATGCCACACACCCAGGTGTAAGAAACAACATTGCTCAGGCATGGTCTAAGCCCCTCCCCTCGTCCCTGTGATTTGGGGGGCCGGAGGGACAGCCGAGGCCCACGGCCTTGAGACCCCTTTGCGAAAAGCAGGCTTCCCACGGAAACAGTTTTCCTGAGGTGCAGACCCTCTCACAAGTGGTTGTGGCAAGGTAAAGCAAATGTCCTCCACTTCTCTGAAAGAAACCACAGTGCCCAGCCATGTTCTAAGCCCTCCCATCCTCCCTGGGCTTCTGGCAGCAGGAGTGAAAAGAGAGGAGCAGAGCACTGTGACCCGTTTGACAAAAACCGGCTTCCCACGGGAAAGTCTTTCTCCACGTGCAGACATGCACCCAGGTGCCTGTGGCAAGGGGAAGGAAATGCCATACACTGACCTGGAAGAGACCACAGGGCCCAGGCACAGTCTGAACCCTTCCCTCATCCCGGCGGTTTTGCTAGCAGGAGTTCAACCCCAATGAACACAGCCCGGAGACCCCTGGGGCAAAAACGGCTTCCGACGAACAGTAGGTGCTTTCTGTGGAAAACCTATCCCAAGTGGGGGTAGCCAGGTAAACAAAATGCCACACACCCAGGTGTAAGAAACAACATTGCCCAGGCATGGTCTAAGCCCCTCACCTCGTCCCTGTGCTTTGGGGGGCCGGAGGGACAGCCGAGGCCCACGGCCCTGAGACCCCTTTGCAAAAAGTCGGCTTCCCACGGAAACAGTTTTCCTGAGGTGCAGACCCTCTCACAAGTGGTTGTGGCCAGGTAAACCCAATGCCATCTATTTCTCTGGAAGAAACCACACTGCCCAGCCATGTTCTAAGCCCTCCCATCCTCCCTGGGCTTCTGGCAGCAGGAGTGAAAAGAGAGGAGCAGAGCACTGGGACCCGTTTGACAAAAACCGGCTTCCCACGGGAAAGTCTTTCTCCACGTGCAGACATGCTCCCAGGTGCCTGTGGCAAGGGGAAGGAAATGCCATACACTGACCTGGAAGAGACCACAGGGCCCAGGCACAGTCTGAACTCTTCCCTCATCCCGTCGGTTTTGCTAGCAGGCGTTCAACCCCAAGGAACACAGCCCGGAGACCCCTGGGGAAAAACGGCATCCGAGGAACAATAGGTGCTTGCAGTTGAAAAACCTATCCCAAGTGCGGGTAGCCAGGTAAACAAAATGCCACACACCCATGTGTAAGAATCATAATTGCCCAGGAATGGTCTAAGCCCCTCACCTCGTCCCTGTGATTTGGGGAGCCGGAGGGACACCCGAGGCCCACGGCCCTGAGACCATTTTGCGAAAAGCAGGCTTCCCACGGAAACAGTTTTCCTGAGGTGCAGACCCTCTCACAAGTGGTTGTGGCAAGGTAAAGCAAATGCCCTCCACTTCTCTGGAAGAAACCACAGTGCCCAGCCATGTTCTAAGCCCTCCCATCCTCCCTGGGCTTCTGGCAGCAGGAGTGAAAAGAGAGGAGCAGAGCACTGGGACCCGTTTGACAAAAACCAGCTTCCCACGGGAAAGTCTTTCTCCAAGTGCAGACATGCTCCCAGGTACCTGTGGCAAGGGGAAGGAAATGCCATACAGTGACCTGGAAGAGACCACAGGGCCCAGGCTCAATGTGAACCCTTCCCTCATCCCGGCGGTTTTGCTAGCAGGAGTTCAACCCCAACGAACACGGCCCGGAGACCCCTGGGGCAAAAACGGCTTCCGACGAACAATAGGTGCTTGCAGTTGAAAAACCTATCCCAAGTGGGGGTAGCCAGGTAAACAAAATGCCACACACCCAGGTGTAAGAAACAACATTGCCCAGGCATGGTCTAAGCCCCTCACCTCGTCCCTGTGCTTTCGGGAGCCGGAGGGACAGCCGAGGCCCACGGCCCTGAGACCCTTTGCAAAAAGCCGGCTTCCCACGGAAACAGTTTTCCTGAGTTGCAGACCCTCTCACAAGTGGTTGCGGCAAGGTAAAGCAAATGCCATCTACTTCTCTGGAAGAAACCACAGTGCCCAGCCATGTTCTAAGCCCTCCCATCCTCCCTGGGCTTCTGGCAGCAGGAGTGAAAAGAGAGGAACAGAGCACTGGGACCCGTTTGACAAAAACCGGCTTCCCACGGGAAAGTCTTTCTCCACGTGCAGACATGCCCCCAGGTACCTGTGGCAAGGGGAAGGAAATGCCATACACTGACCTGGAAGAGACCACAGGGCCCAGGCACAGTCTGAACCCTTCCCTCATCCCGGCGGTTTTGCTAGCAGGAGTTCAACCCCAAAGAACACAGCCCAGAGACCCCTGGGGCAAAAACGGCTTCCGACGAACAACAGGTGCTTGCTGTGGAAAACCTATCCAAGTGGGGTTAGCCAGGTAAACAAAATACCACACACCCAGGTGTACGAAACAGCATTGCCCAGGCATGGTCTAAGCCCCTCACCTCATCCCTGTGCTTTGGGGAGCCGGAGGGACAGCCGAGGCCCACGGCCCTGAGACCCCTTTGCAAAAAGCCGGCTTCCCACGGAAACAGTTTTCCTGAGGTGCAGATCCTCTCACAAGTGGTTGTGGCAAGGTAAAGCAAATGCCCTCCACTTCTCTGGAAGAAACCACAGTGCCCAGCCATGTTCTAAGCCCTCCCATCCTCCCTGGGCTTCTGGCAGCAGGAGTGAAAAGAGAGGAGCAGAGCACTGGGACCCGTTTGACAAAAACCGGCTTCCCACGGGAAAGTCTTCTCCACATGCAGACATGCTCCCAGGCGCCTGTGGCAAGGGGAAGGAAATGCCATACACTGACCTGGAAGAGACCACAGGGCCCAGGCACAGTCTGAACCCTTCCCTCATCCCGGCGGTTTTGCTAACAGGAGTTCAACCCCAACGAACACAGCCCGGAGACCCCTGGGGCAAAAACGGCTTCCGACGAACAATAGGTGCTTGCAGTTGAAAAACCTATCCCAAGTGGGGGTAGCCAGGTAAACAAAATGCCACACACCCAGGTGTAAGAAACAACATTGCCCAGGCATGGTCTAAGCCCCTCACCTCGTCCCTGTGCTTTGGGGAGCCGGAGGGACAGCCGAGGCCCACGGCCCTGAGACCTCTTTGCAAAAAGCCGGCTTCCCACGGAAACAGTTTTCCTGAGGTGCAGACCCTCTCAAAGTGGTTGTGGCAATGTAAAGCAAATGCCCTCCACTTCTCTGGAAGAAACTACAGTGCCCAGCCATGTTCTAAGCCCTCCCATCCTCCCTGGGCTTCTGGCAGCAGGAGTGAAAAGAGAGGAGCAGAGCACTGGGACCCGTTTGACAAAAACCGGCTTCCCACGGGAAAGTCTTTCTCCACGTGCAGACATGCTCCCAGGTGCCTGTGGCAAGGGGAAGGAAATGCCATACACTGACCTGGAAGAGACCACAGGGCCCAGGCACAGTCTGAACCCTTCCCTCATCCTGGCGGTTTCGCTAGCAGGAGTTCAACCCCAGGAACGCAGCCCGGAGACCCCTGGGGCAAAAACGGCTTCCGACGAACCATAGGTGCTTGCAGTTGAAAAACCTATCCCAAGTGGGGGTAGCCAGGTAAACAAAATGCCACACACCCAGGTATAAGAAACAACATTGCCCAGCCATGGTCTAAGCCCCTCACCTCGTCCCTGTGCTTTGGGGAGCCGGAGGGACACCCGAGGCCCACGGCCCTGAGACCCCTTGACAAAAAGCCGGCTTCCCACGGAAACAGTTTTCCTGAGGTGCAGACCCTCTCACAAGTAGTTGTGGCAAGGTAAAGCAAATGCCCTCCACTTCTCTGAAAGAAACCAGAGTGCCCAGCCATGTTCTAAGCCCTCCCATCCTCCCTGGGCTTCTGGCAGCAGGAGTGAAAAGAGAGGAGCAGAGCACTGGGACCCGTTTGACAAAAACCGGCTTCCCACGGGAAAGTCTTTCTCCACGTGCAGACATGCTCCCAGGTGCCTGTGGCAAGGGGAAGGAAATGCCATACACTGACCTGCAAGAGACCACAGGGCCCATGCACAATCTGAACCCTTCCCTCATCCCGGCGGTTTTGCTAGCAGCTGTTCAACCCCAAGGAACACAGCCCGGAGACCTCTGGGGCAAAAACAGCTTCCGACGAACAATAGGTGCTTGCTGTGGAAAACCTATCCCAAGTGCGGGTAGCCAGGTAAACAAAATGCCACACACCCAGGTGTAAGAAACAACATTGCCCAGGCATGGTCTAAGCCCCTCACCTCGTCCCTGTGCTTTGGGGAGCCGGAGGGACAGCCGAGGCCCACGGCCCTGAGACCTCTTTGCAAAAAGCCGGCTTCCCACGGAAACAGTTTTCCTGAGGTGCAGACCCTCTCAAAGTGGTTGTGGCAATGTAAAGCAAATGCCCTCCACTTCTCTGGAAGAAACCACAGTGCCCAGCCATGTTCTAAGACCTCCCATCCTCCCTGGGCTTCTGGCAGCAGGAGTGAAAAGAGAGGAGCAGAGCACTGGGACCCGTTTGACAAAAACCGGCTTCCCACGGGAAAGTCTTTCTCCACGTGCAGACATGCTCCCAGGTGCCTGTGGCAAGGGGAAGGAAATGCCATACACTGACCTGGAAGAGACCACAGGGCCCAGGCACAGTCTGAACCCTTCCCTCATCCCGGCGGTTTCGCTAGCAGGAGTTCAACCCCAGGAACGCAGCCCGGAGACCCCTGGGGCAAAAACGGCTTCCGACGAACCATAGGTGCTTGCAGTTGAAAAACCTATCCCAAGTGGGGGTAGCCAGGTAAACAAAATGCCACACACCCAGGTATAAGAAACAACATTGCCCAGCCATGGTCTAAGCCCCTCACCTCGTCCCTGTGCTTTGGGGAGCCGGAGGGACACCCGAGGCCCAGGTCCCTGAGACCCCTTTGAAAAAAGCCGGCTTCCCACGGAAACAGTTTTCCTGAGGTGCAGACCCTCTCACAAGTGGTTGTGGCAAGGTAAAGCAAATGCCCTCCACTACTCTGGAAGAAACCACAGTGCCCAGCCATGTTCTAAGCCCTCCCATCCTCCCTGGGCTTCTGGCAGCAGGAGTGAAAAGAGAGGAGCAGAGCACTGGGACCCGTTTGACAAAAACCGGCTTCCCACGGGAAAGTCTTTCTCCACGTGCAGACATGCTCCCAGGTGCCTGTGGCAAGGGGAAGGAAATGCCATACACTGACCTGGAAGAGACCACAGGGCCCAGGCACAGTCTGAACCCTTCCCTCATCCCGGCGGTTTTGCTAGCAGGAGTTCAACCCCAACGAACACGGCCCGGAGACCCCTGGGGCAAAAACGGCTTCCGACGAACAATAGGTGCTTGCAGTTGAAAAACCTATCCCAAGTGGGGGTAGCCAGGTAAACAAAATGCCACACACCCAGGTGTAAGAAACAACATTGCCCAGGCATGGTCTAAGCCCCTCACCTCGTCCCTGTGCTTTCGGGAGCCGGAGGGACAGCCGAGGCCCACGGCCCTGAGACACTTTGCAAAAAGCCGGCTTCCCACGGAAACAGTTTTCCTGAGTTGCAGACCCTCTCACAAGTGGTTGCGGCAAGGTAAAGCAAATGCCCTCCACTTCTCTGGAAGAAACCACAGTGCCCAGCCATGTTCTAAGCCATCCCATCCTCCCTGGGCTTCTGGCAGCAGGAGTGAAAAGAGAGGAGCAGAGCACTGGGACCCGTTTGACAAAAACCGGCTTCCCACGGGAAAGTCTTTCTCCACGTGCAGACATGCTCCCAGGTGCCTGTGGCAAGGGGAAGGAAATGCCATACACTGACCTGGAAGAGACCACAGGGCCCAGGCACAGTCTGAACCCATCCCTCATCCCGGCGGTTTCGCTAGCAGGAGTTCAACCCCAGGAACACAGCCCGGAGACCCCTGGGGCAAAAACGGCTTCCGACGAACAATAGGTGCTTACAGTTGAAAAACCTATCCCAAGTGGGGGTAGCCAGGTCAACAAAATGCCACACACCCAGGTATAAGAAACAACATTGCCCAGCCATGGTCTAAGCCCCTCACCTCGTCCCTGTGCTTTGGGGAGCCGGAGGGACACCCGAGGCCCACGGCCCTGAGACCCCTTTACAAAAAGCCGGCTTCCCACGGAAACAGTTTTCCTGAGGTGCAGACCCTCTCACAAGTGGTTGTGGCAATGTAAAGCAAATGCCCTCCACTTCTCTGGAAGAAACCACAGTGCCCAGCCATGTTCTATGCCCTCCCATCCTCCCTGGGCTTCTGGCAGCAGGAGTGAAAAGAGAGGAGCAGAGCACTGGGACCAGTTTGACAAAAACCGGCTTCCCACGGGAAAGTCTTTCTCCACGTGCAGACATGCTACCAGGTGCCTGTGGCAAGGGGAAGGAAATGCCATACACTGACCTGGAAGAGACCACAGGGCCCAGGCACAGTCTGAACCCTTCCCTCATCCCGGCGGTTTTGCTAGCAGGAGTTCAACCCCAAAGAACACAGCCCAGAGACCCCTGGGGCAAAAACGGCTTCGGAGGAACAATAGGTGCTTGCTGTGGAAAACCTATCCAAGTGGGGTTAGCCAGGTAAACAAAATACAACACACCCAGGTGTAAGAAACAGCATTGCCCAGGCATGGTCTAAGCCCCTCACCTCGTCCCTGTGCTTTTGGGAGTCGGAGGGACAGACGAGGCCCACGGCCCTGAGACCCCTTTGCAAAAAGCCGGCTTCCCACGGAAACAGTTTTCCTGAGGTGCAGACCCTCTCACAAGTGGTTGTGGCAAGGTAAAGCAAATGCCCTCCACTTCTCTGGAAGAAACCACAGTGCCCAGCCATGTTCTAAGCCCTCCCATCCTCCCTGGGCTTCTGGCAGCAGGAGTGAAAAGAGAGGAGCAGAGCACTGGGACCCGTTTGACAAAAACCGGCTTCCCACGGGAAAGTCTTTCTCCACGTGCAGACATGCTCCCAGGTGCCTGTGGCAAGGGGAAGGAAATGCCATACACTGACCTGGAAGAGACCACAGGGCCCAGGCACAGTCTGAACCCTTCCCTCATCCCGGCGGTTTTGCTAGCAGGAGTTCAACCCCAATGAACACAGCCCGGAGACCCCTGGGGCAAAAACGGCTTCCGACGAACCATAGGTGCTTGCAGTTGAAAAACCTATCCCAAGTGTGGGTAGCCAGGTACACAAAATGCCACACACCCAGGTGTAAGAATCAACATTGCCCAGGCATAGTCTAAGCCCCTCACCTCGTCCCTGTGATTTGGTGAGCCGGAGGGACACCCGAGGCCCACGGCCCTGAGACCATTTTGCGAAAAGCAGGCTTCCCACGGAAACAGTTTTCCTGAGGTGCAGACCCTCTCACAAGTGGTTGTGGCAAGGTAAAGCAAATGCCCTCCACTTCTCTGAAAGAAACCACAGTGCCCAGCCATGTTCTAAGCCCTCCCATCCTCCCTGGGCTTCTGGCAGCAGGAGTGAAAAGAGAGGAGCAGAGCACTGGGACCCGTTTGACAAAAACCGGCTTCCCACGGGAAAGTCTTTCTCCACGTGCAGACATGCTCCCAGGTGCCTGTGGCAAGGGGAAGGAAATGCCATACACTGACCTGGAAGAGACCACAGGGCCCATGCACAATCTGAACCCTTCCCTCATCCCGGCGGTTTTGCTAGCAGGAGTTCACCCCAAGGAACACAGCCCGGAGACCTCTGGGGCAAAAAGAGCTTCCGACGAACAATAGGTGCTTGCTGTGGAAAACCTATCCCAAGTGCGGGTAGCAAGGGAAACAAAATGCCACACACCCAGGTGTAAAAAACAACATTGCCCAGGCATGGTCTAAGCCCCTCACCTCGTCCCTGTGCTTTGGGGAGCCGGAGGGACAGCCGAGGCCCATGGCCCTGAGACCCCTTTGCAAAAAGCCGGCTTCCCACGGAAACAGTTTTCCTGAGGTGCAGACCCTCTCACAAGTGGTTGTGGCAAGGTAAAGCAAATGCCCTCCACTTCTCTGGAAGAAACCAGAGTGCCCAGCCATGTTCTAAGCCCTCCCATCCTCCCTGGGCTTCTGGCAGCAGGAGTGAAAAGAGAGGAGCAGAGCACTGGGACCCGTTTGACAAAAACCGGCTTCCCACGGGAAAGTCTTTCTCCACGTGCAGACATGCTCCCAGGTGCCTGTGGCAAGGGGAAGGAAATGCCATACACTGACCTGGAAGAGACCACAGGGCCCAGGCACAGTCTGAACCCTTCCCTCATCCCGGCGGTTTTGCTAGCAGGAGTTCCACCCCAAAGAACACAGCCCAGAGACCCCTGGGGCAAAAACGGCTTCCGACGAACAATAGGTGCTTGCTGTGGAAAACCTATCCAAGTGGGGTTAGCCAGGTACACAAAATGCCACACACCCAGGTGTAAGAATCAACATTGCCCAGGCATAGTCTAAGCCCCTCACCTCGTCCCTGTGATTTGGGGAGCCGGAGGGACACCCGAGGCCCACGGCCCTGAGACCATTTTGCGAAAAGCAGGCTTCCCACGGAAACAGTTTTCCTGAGGTGCAGACCCTCTCACAAGTGGTTGTGGCAAGGTAAAGCAAATGCCCTCCACTTCTCTGAAAGAAACCACAGTGCCCAGCCATGTTCTAAGCCCTCCCATCCTCCCTGGGCTTCTGGCAGCAGGAGTGAAAAGAGAGGAGCAGAGCACTGGGACCCGTTTGACAAAAACCGGCTTCCCACGGGAAAGTCTTTCTCCACATGCAGACATGCTCCCAGGTGCCTGTGGTAAGGGGAAGGAAATGCCATACACTGACCTGGAAGAGACCACAGGGCCCATGCACAATCTGAACCCTTCCCTCATCCCGGCGGTTTTGCTAGCAGGAGTTCAACCCCAAGGAACACAGCCCGGAGACCTCTGGGGCAAAAAGAGCTTCCGACGAACAATAGGTGCTTGCTGTGGAAAACCTATCCCAAGTGCGGGTAGCCAGGTAAACAAAATGCCACACACCCAGGTGTAAAAAACAACATTGCCCAGGCATGGTCTAAGCCCCTCACCTCGTCCCTGTGCTTTGGGGAGCCGGAGGGACAGCCGAGGCCCATGGCCCTGAGACACCTTTGCAAAAAGCCGGCTTCCCACGGAAACAGTTTTCCTGAGGTGCAGACCCTCTCACAAGTGGTTGTGGCAAGGTAAAGCAAATGCCCTCCACTTCTCGGAAAGAAACCACTGTGCCCAGCCATGTTCTATGCCCTCCCATCCTCCCTGGGCTTCTGGCAGCAGGAGTGAAAAGAGAGGAGCAGAGCACTGGGACCCGTTTGACAAAAACCGGCTTCCCACGGGAAAGTCTTTCTCCACGTGCAGACATGTTCCCACGTGCCTGTGGCAAGGGGAAGGAAATGCCATACACTGACCTGGAAGAGAACACAGGGCCCATGCACAATCTGAACCCTTCCCTCATCCCGGCGGTTTTGCTAGCAGGAGTTCAAACCCAACGAACACAGCCCAGAGACCCCTGGGGCAAAAACGGCTTCCGATGAACAATAGGTGCTTGCGGTGGAAAAACTATCCCAAGTGGGGGTAGCAAGGTAAACAAAATTCCACACACGCAGGTGTAAGAAACAACATTGCCCAGCCATGGTATAAGCCCCTCACCTCGTCCCTGTGCTTTGGGGAGCCGGAGGGACAGCCGAGGCCCACGGCCCTGAGACCCCTTTGCAAAAAGCCGGCTTCCCACGGAAACAGTTTTCCTGAGGTGCAGACCCTCTCACTAGTGGTTGTGGCTAGGTAAAGCAAATGCCCTCCACTTCTCGGGAAGAAACCACAGTGCCCAGCCATGTTCTAAGCCCTCCCATCCTCCCTGGGCTTCTGGCAGCAGGAGTGAAAAGAGAGGAGCAGAGCACTGGGACCCGTTTGACAAAAACCGGCTTCCCACGGGAAAGTCTTTCTCCACGTGCAGACAGGCTCCCAGGTGCCTGTGGCAAGGGGAAGGAAATGCCATACACTGACCTGGAAGAGACCACAGGGCCCAGGCACAGTCTGAACCCTTCCCTCATCCCGGCGGTTTTGCTAGCAGGAGTTCAACCCCAAGGAACACAGCCCGGAGACCCCTGGGACAAAAACGGCTTCCGACGAACAATAGGTGCTTGCAGTTGAAAAACCTATCCCAAGTGGGGGTAGCCAGGTAAACAAAATGCCACACACCCAGGTGTAAGAACCAACATTGCCCAGGCATGGTCTAAGCCCCTCACCTCGTCCCTGTGATTTGGGGAGCCAGAGGGACACCCGAGGCCCACGTCCCTGAGACCCCTTTACAAAAAGCCGGCTTCCCACGGAAACAGTTTTCCTGAGGTGCAGACCCTCTCACAAGTGGTTGTGGCAAGGTAAAGCAAATGCCCTCCACTACTCTGGAAGAAATCACAGTGCCCAGCCATGTTCTAAGCCCTCCCATCCTCCCTGGGCTTCTGGCAGCAGGAGTGAAAAGAGAGGAGCAGAGCACTGGGACCCGTTTGACAAAAACCGGCTTCCCACGGGAAAGTCTTTCTCCACATGCAGACATGCACCCAGGTGCCTGTGGCAAGGGGAACGAAATGCCATACACTGACCTGGAAGAGACCACAGGGCCCAGGCACAGTCTGAACCCTTCCCTCATCCCGGCGGTTTTGCTAGCAGGAGTTCAACCCCAAGGAACACAGCCCGGAGCCCCCTGGGGCAAAAACGGCTTCCGACGAACAATAGGTGCTTGCTGTGGAAAACCTATCTCAAGTGGGGGTAGCCAGGTAAACAAAATGCCACACACCCAGGTGTAAGAAACAACATTGCCCAGGCATGGTCTAAGCCCCTCCCCTCGTCCCTGTGCTTTGGGGAGCCGGAAGGACACCCGAGGCCCAGGGCCCTGAGACCCCTTTGCAAAAAGCCGGCTTCCCACGGAAACAGTTTTCCTGAGGTGCAGACTCTCTCACAAGTGGTTGTGGCAAGGTAAAGCAAATGCCCTCCACTTCTCTGAAGAAACCACAGTGCCCAGCCATGTTCTAAGCCCTCCCATCCTCCCTGGGCTTCTGGCAGCAGGAGTGAAAAGAGAGGAGCAGAGCACTGGGATCCGTTTGACAAAAACCGGCTTCCCACCGGAAACTCTTTCTCCACGTGCAGACATGCTCCCAGGTGCCTGTGGCAAGGGGAAGGAAATGCCATACACTGACCTGGAAGAGACCACAGGGCCCAGGCACAGTCTGAACCCTTCCCTCATCCAGGCGGTTTTGCTAGCAGGAGTTCAACCCCAACGAACACAGCCCGGAGACCCCTGGGGCAAAAAAGGCTTCCGACGAACAATAGGTGCTTGCTGTGGAAAACCTATCCCATGTGGGGGTAGCCAGGTAAACAAAATGACACACACCCAGGTGTAAGAAACAACATTGCCCAGGCATAGTCTAAGCCCCTCACCTCGTCCCTGTGATTTGGGGAGCCGGAGGGACACCCGAGGCCCACGGCCCTGAGACCCCTTTGTGAAAAGCCGGCTTCCCACGGAAACAGTTTTCCTGAGGTGCAGACCCTCTCACAAGTGGTTGTGGCAAGGTAAAGCAAATGCCCTCCACTTCTCTGGAAGAAACCACAGTGCCCAGCCATGTTCTAAGCCCTCCCATCCTCCCTGGGCTTCTGGCAGCAGGAATGAAAAGAGAGGAGCAGAGCACTGGGACCCGTTTGATAAAAACCGGCTTCCCAGGGGAAAGTCTTTCTCCACGTGCAGACATGCTCCCAGGTGCCTGTGACAACGGGAAGGAAATGCCATACACTGACCTGGAAGAGACCACAGGGCCCAGGCACAGTCTGAACCCTTTCCTCATCCCGGCGGTTTTGCTAGCAGGAGTTCAACCCCAACGAACACAGCCCGGAGACCCCTGGGGCAAAAACGGCTTCCGAGGAACAATAGGTGCTTGCAGTTGAAAAACCTATCCCAAGTGCGGGTAGCCAGGTAAACAAAATGCCACACACCCAGGTGTAAGAAACAACATTGCCCAGGCATAGTCTAAGCCCCTCACCTCGTCCCTGTGATTTGGGGAGCCAGAGGGACACCCCAGGCCCACGGCCCTGAGACCCCTTTGCGAAAAGCAGGCTTCCCACGGAAACAGTTTTCCTGAGGTGCAGACCCTCTCACAAGTGGTTGTGGCAAGGTAAAGCAAATGCCCTCCACTTCTTGGAAGAAACCACAGTACTCAGCCATGTTCTAAGCCCTCCCATCCTCCCTGGGCTTCTGGCAGCAGGAGTGAAAAGAAGGTAGCAGAGCACTCGGACCCGTTTGACAAAAACCGGCTTCCCATGGGAAAGTCTTTCTCCACGTGCAGACATGCTCCCAGGTGCCTGTGGCAAGGGGAAGGAAATGTCATACACTGACCTGGAAGAGACCACAGGGCCCAGGCACAGTCTGAACGCTTCCCTCATCCCGGCGGTTTTGCTAGCAGGAGTTCAACCCCAACGAACACAGCCCGGTGACCTCTGGTGCAAAAACGGCTTCCGACGAACAATAGGTGCTTGCAGTTGAAAAACCTATCCCAAGTGGGGGTAGCCAGGTAAACAAAATGCCACACACCCAGGTGTAAGAACCAACATTGCCCAGGCATGGTCTAAGCCCCTCACCTCGTCCCTGTGATTTGGGGAGCCAGAGGGACACCCGAGGCCCACGTCCCTGAGACCCCTTTACAAAAAGCCGGCTTCCCACGGAAACAGTTTTCCTGAGGTGCAGACCCTCTCACAAGTGGTTGTGGCAAGGTAAAGCAAATGCCCTCCACTACTCTGGAAGAAATCACAGTGCCCAGCCATGTTCTAAGCCCTCCCATCCTCCCTGGGCTTCTGGCAGCAGGAGTGAAAAGAGAGGAGCAGAGCACTGGGACCCGTTTGACAAAAACCGGCTTCCCACGGGAAAGTCTTTCTCCACATGCAGACATGCACCCAGGTGCCTGTGGCAAGGGGAACGAAATGCCATACACTGACCTGGAAGAGACCACAGGGCCCAGGCACAGTCTGAACCCTTCCCTCATCCCGGCGGTTTTGCTAGCAGGAGTTCAACCCCAAGGAACACAGCCCGGAGCCCCCTGGGGCAAAAACGGCTTCCGACGAACAATAGGTGCTTGCTGTGGAAAACCTATCTCAAGTGGGGGTAGCCAGGTAAACAAAATGCCACACACCCAGGTGTAAGAAACAACATTGCCCAGGCATGGTCTAAGCCCCTCCCCTCGTCCCTGTGCTTTGGGGAGCCGGAAGGACACCCGAGGCCCAGGGCCCTGAGACCCCTTTGCAAAAAGCCGGCTTCCCACGGAAACAGTTTTCCTGAGGTGCAGACTCTCTCACAAGTGGTTGTGGCAAGGTAAAGCAAATGCCCTCCACTTCTCTGAAGAAACCACAGTGCCCAGCCATGTTCTAAGCCCTCCCATCCTCCCTGGGCTTCTGGCAGCAGGAGTGAAAAGAGAGGAGCAGAGCACTGGGATCCGTTTGACAAAAACCGGCTTCCCACCGGAAACTCTTTCTCCACGTGCAGACATGCTCCCAGGTGCCTGTGGCAAGGGGAAGGAAATGCCATACACTGACCTGGAAGAGACCACAGGGCCCAGGCACAGTCTGAACCCTTCCCTCATCCAGGCGGTTTTGCTAGCAGGAGTTCAACCCCAACGAACACAGCCCGGAGACCCCTGGGGCAAAAAAGGCTTCCGACGAACAATAGGTGCTTGCTGTGGAAAACCTATCCCATGTGGGGGTAGCCAGGTAAACAAAATGACACACACCCAGGTGTAAGAAACAACATTGCCCAGGCATAGTCTAAGCCCCTCACCTCGTCCCTGTGATTTGGGGAGCCGGAGGGACACCCGAGGCCCACGGCCCTGAGACCCCTTTGTGAAAAGCCGGCTTCCCACGGAAACAGTTTTCCTGAGGTGCAGACCCTCTCACAAGTGGTTGTGGCAAGGTAAAGCAAATGCCCTCCACTTCTCTGGAAGAAACCACAGTGCCCAGCCATGTTCTAAGCCCTCCCATCCTCCCTGGGCTTCTGGCAGCAGGAATGAAAAGAGAGGAGCAGAGCACTGGGACCCGTTTGATAAAAACCGGCTTCCCAGGGGAAAGTCTTTCTCCACGTGCAGACATGCTCCCAGGTGCCTGTGACAACGGGAAGGAAATGCCATACACTGACCTGGAAGAGACCACAGGGCCCAGGCACAGTCTGAACCCTTTCCTCATCCCGGCGGTTTTGCTAGCAGGAGTTCAACCCCAACGAACACAGCCCGGAGACCCCTGGGGCAAAAACGGCTTCCGAGGAACAATAGGTGCTTGCAGTTGAAAAACCTATCCCAAGTGCGGGTAGCCAGGTAAACAAAATGCCACACACCCAGGTGTAAGAAACAACATTGCCCAGGCATAGTCTAAGCCCCTCACCTCGTCCCTGTGATTTGGGGAGCCAGAGGGACACCCCAGGCCCACGGCCCTGAGACCCCTTTGCGAAAAGCAGGCTTCCCACGGAAACAGTTTTCCTGAGGTGCAGACCCTCTCACAAGTGGTTGTGGCAAGGTAAAGCAAATGCCCTCCACTTCTTGGAAGAAACCACAGTACTCAGCCATGTTCTAAGCCCTCCCATCCTCCCTGGGCTTCTGGCAGCAGGAGTGAAAAGAAGGTAGCAGAGCACTCGGACCCGTTTGACAAAAACCGGCTTCCCATGGGAAAGTCTTTCTCCACGTGCAGACATGCTCCCAGGTGCCTGTGGCAAGGGGAAGGAAATGTCATACACTGACCTGGAAGAGACCACAGGGCCCAGGCACAGTCTGAACGCTTCCCTCATCCCGGCGGTTTTGCTAGCAGGAGTTCAACCCCAACGAACACAGCCCGGTGACCTCTGGTGCAAAAACGGCTTCCGACGAACAATAGGTGCTTGCTGTGGAAAAACTATCCCAAGTGGAGGTAGCCAGGTAAACAATATGCCACACACCCAGGTGAAAGAAACAACATTGCCCAGGCATAGTCTAAGCCCCTCACCTCGTCCCTGTAATTTGGGGAGCCGGAGGGACACCCGAGGCCCACGGCCCTGAGACCCCTTTGTGAAAAGCCGGCTTCCCACGGAAACAGTTTTCCTAAGGTGCAGACCCTCTCACAAGTGGTTGTGGCAAGGTAAAGCAAATGCCCTCCACTTCTCTGAAGAAACCACAGTGCCCAGGCATGTTCTAAGCCCTCCCATCCTCCCTGGGCTTCTGGCAGCAGGAGTGAAAAGAGTGGACCAGAGCACTGGGACCCGTTTGACAAAAACCGGCTTCCACCGGAAAGTCTTTCTCCACGTGCAGACATGCTCCCAGGTGCCTGTGGCAAGGGGAAGGAAATGCCATACACTGACCTGGAAGAGACCACAGGGCCCAGGCACAGTCTGAACCCTTCCCTCATCCCGGCGGTTTTGCTAGCAGGAGTTCAACCCCAACGAACACAGCCCGGAGACCCCTGGGGCATAAACGGCTTCCGACGAACAATAGGTGCTTTCTGTGGAAAACCTATCCCATGTGGGGGTAGCCAGGTAAACAAAATGACACACACCCAGGTATAAGAAACAACATTGCCCAGGCATAGTCTAAGCCCCTCACCTCGTCCCTGTGATTTGGGGAGCCGGAGGGACACCCGAGCCCCACGGCCTAGAGACCCCATTGCAAAAAGCCTGCTTCCCACGGAAACAGTTTTCCTGAGGTGCAGACCCTCTCACAAGTGGTTGTGGCAATGTAAAGCAAATGCCCTCCACTTCTCTGGAAGAAACCACAGTACCCAGCCATGTTCTATGCCCTCCCATCCTCCCTGGGCTTTTGGCAGCAGGAGTCAAAAGAGAGGAGCAGAGCACTGGGACCCGTTTGACAAAAACCGGCTTCCCACGGGAAAGTCTTTCTTCACGTGCAGACATACTCCCAGATGCCTGTGGCAAGGGGAAGGAAATGCCATACACTGACCTGGAAGAGACCACAGGGCCCAGGCACAGTCTGAACCCTTCCCTCATTCCGGCGGTTTTGCTAGCAGGAGTTCAACCCCAAGGAACACAGCCCGGAGCCCCCTGGGGCAAAAACGGCTTCCGAGGAACCATAGGTGCTTGCTATGGAAAACCTATCCCAAGTGGGGGTAGCCAGGTAAACAAAATGCCACACACCCAGGTGTAAGAAACAACATTGCCCAGGCATGGTCTAAGCCCCTCCCCTCGTCCCTGTGCTTTGGGGAGCCGGAGGGACAGCCGAGGCCCACGGCCCTGAGACCCCTTTGCAAAAAGCCGGCTTCCCACGGAAACAGTTTTCCTGAGGTGCAGACTCTCTCACAAGTGGTTGTGGCAAGGTAAAGCAAATGCCCTCCACTTCTCTGAAGAAACCACAGTGCCCAGCCATGTTCTAAGCCCTCCCATCCTCCCTGGGCTTCTGGCAGCAGGAGTGAAAAGAGAGGAGCAGAACACTGGGACCCGTTTGACAAAAACCGGCTTCCCACCGGAAAGTCTTTCTCCACGTGCAGACATGCTCCCAGGTGCCTGTGGCAAGGGGAAGGAAATGCCATACACTGACCTGGAAGAGACCACAGGGCCCAGGCACAGTCTGAACCCTTCCCTCATCCCGGCGGTTTTGCTAGCAGGAGTTCAACCCCAACGAACACAGCCCGGTGACCCCTGGGGCAAAAACGGCTTCCTACAAACAATAGGTGCTTGCGGTGGAAAAACTATCCCAAGTGGGGGTAGCCAGGTCAACAAAATGCCACACACCCAGGTGTAAGAAACAACATTGCCCAGGCATAGTCTAAGCCCCTCACCTCGTCCCTGTGATTTGGGGAGCCGGAGGGACAGCCGAGGCCCAAGGCCCTGAGACCCCTTTGTGAAAAGCCGGCTTCCCACGGAAACAGTTTTCCTGAGGTGCAGACCCTCTCACAAGTGGTTGTGGCAAGGTAAAGCAAATGCCCTCCACTTCTCTGGAAGAAACCACAGTGCCCAGCCATGTTCTAAGCCCTCCCATCCTCCCTGGGCTTCTGGCAGCAGGAGTGAAAAGAGAGGAGCAGAGCACTGGGACCCGTTTGACAAAAACCGGCTTCCCAGGGGAAAGTCTTTCTCCACGTGCAGACATGCTCCCAGGTGCCTGTGGCAAGGGGAAGGAAATGCCATACACTGACCTGGAAGAGACCACAGGGCCCAGGCACAGTCTGAACCCTTCCCTCATCCCGGCGGTTTTGCTAGCAGGAGTTCAACCCCAACGAACACAGCCCGGACCCCCCTGGGGCAAAAACGGCTTCTGGCGAACAATAGGTGCTTGCTGTCGAAAACCTATCCCAAGTGGGGGTAGCCAGGTCAACAAAATGCCACACACCCAGATGTAAGAAACAACATGGCCCAGGCATGGTCTAAGCCCCTCACCTCGTCCCTGTGCTTTGGGGAGCCGGAGGGAAAGCCGAGGCCCATGGCCCTGAGACCCCTTTGCAAAAAGCCGGCTTCCCACGGAAACAGTTTTCCTGAGGTGTAGACCCTCTCACAAGTGATTGAGGCAAGGTAAAGCAAATGCCCTCCACTTCTCTGAAGAAACCACAGTGCCCAGCCATGTTCTAAGCCCTCCCATCCTCCCTGGGCTTCTGGCAGCAGGAGTGAAAAGAGTGGAGCCGAGCACTGGGAAACGTTTGACTAAAACCGGCTTCCCACCGGAAAGTCTTTCTCCACGTGCAGACATGCTCCCAGGTGCCTGTGGCAAGGGGAAGGAAATGCCATACACTGACCTGGAAGAGACCACAGGGCCCAGGCACAGTCTGAACCCTTCCCTCATCCCGGCGGTTTTGCTAGCAGGAGTTCAACCGCAACGAACACAGCCCGGTTACCTCTGGTGCAAAAACGGCTTCCGACGAACAATAGGTGCTTGCTGTGGAAAAACTATCCCAAGTGGGGGTAGCCAGGTAAACAAAATGCCACACACCCAGGTGAAAGAAACAACATTGCCCAGGCATAGTCTAAGCCCCTCACCTCGTCCCTCTGCTTTGGGGAGCCGGAGGGACACCCGAGGCCCACGGCCCTGAGACCCCTTTGTGAAAAGCCGGCTTCCCACGGAAACAGTTTTCCTGAGGTGCAGACCTTCTCACAAGTGGTTGTGGCAAGGTAAAGCAAATGCCCTCCACTTCTCTGAAGAAACCACAGTGCCCAGCCATGTTCTAAGCCCTCCCATCCTCCCTGGGCTTCTGGCACCAGGCGTGAAAAGAGAGGAGCAGAGCACTCGGACCCGTTTGACAAAAACCGGCTTCCCACTGGAAAGTCTTTCTCCACGTGCAGACATGCTCCCAGGTGCCTGTGGCAAGGGGAAGGAAATGCCATACACTGACCTGGAAGAGACCACAGGGCCCAGGCACAGTCTGAACCCTTCCCTCATCCCGGCGGTTTTGCTAGCAGGAGTTCTACCCCAAGGAACACAGCCTGGAGACCCCTGGGGCAAAAACCGCTTCCGACGAACAATAGGTGCTTGCTGTGGAAAACCTATCCCAAGTGCGGGTAGCCAGGTAAACAAAATGCCACACACCCAGGTGTAAGAAACAACATTGCCCAGGCATAGTCTAAGCCCCTCACCTCGTCCCTGTGATTTGGGGAGCCGGAGGGACACCCGAGGCCCACGGCCCTGAGACCCCTTTGTGAAAATCCGGCTTCCCACGGAAACAGTTTTCCTGAGGTGCAGACCCTCTCACAAGTGGTTGTGGCAAGGTAAAGCAAATGCCCTCCACTTCTCTGGAAGAAACCACAGTGCCCAGCCATGTTCTAAGCCCTCCCATCCTCCCTGGGCTTCTGGCAGCAGGAATGAAAAGAGAGGAGCAGAGCACTGGGACCCGTTTGATAAAAACCGGCTTCCCAGGGGAAAGTCTTTCTCCACGTGCAGACATGCACCCAGGTGCCTGTGGCAACGGGAAGGAAATGCCATACACTGACCTGGAAGAGACCACAGGGCCCAGGCACAGTCTGAACCCTTCCCTCATCCCGGCGGTTTTGCTAGCAGGAGTTCAACCCCAACGAACACAGCCCGGTGACCTCTGGTGCAAAAACGGCTTCCGACGAACAATAGGTGCTTGCTGTGGAAAAACTATCCCAAGTGGGGGTAGCCAGGTAAACAAAATGCCACACACCCAGGTGAAAGAAACAACATTGCCCAGGCATGGTCTAAGCCCCTCACCTCGTCCCTGTGCTTTGGGGAGCCGGAGGGACACCCCAGGCCCACGGCCCTGAGACCCCTTTGCGAAAAGCAGGCTTCCCACGGAAACAGTTTTCCTGAGGTGCAGACCCTCTCACAAGTGGTTGTGGCAATGTAAAGCAAATGCCCTCCACTTCTCTGAAGAAACCACAGTGCCCAGCCATGTTTTAACCCCTCCCATCCTTCCTGAGCTTCTGGCAGCAGGAGTGAAAAGAGAGGATCAGAGCACTCGGACCCGTTTGACAAAAACTGGCTTCCCACCGGAAAGTCTTTCTCCACGTGCAGACATGCTCCCAGGTGCCTGTGGCAAGGGGAAGGAAATGCCATACACTGACCTGGAAGAGACCACAGGGCCCAGGCACAGTCTGAACCCTTTCCTCATCCCGGCGGTTTTGCTAGCAGGAGTTCAACCCCAACGAACACAGCCCGGAGACCCCTGGGGCAAAAAAGGCTTCCGACGAACAATAGGTGCTTGCAGTTGAAAAACCTATCCCAAGTGCGGGTAGCCAGGTAAACAAAATGCCACACACCCAGGTGTAAGAAACAACATTGCCCAGGCATAGTCTAAGCCCCTCACCTCGTCCCTGTGCTTTGGGGAGCCGGAGGGACACCCCAGGCCCACGGCCCTGAGACCCCTTTGCGAAAAGCAGGCTTCCCACGGAAACAGTTTTCCTGAGGTGCAGACCCTCTCACAAGTGGTTGTGGCAAGGTAAAGCAAATGCCCTCCACTTCTCTGAAGAAACCACAGTGCCCAGCCATGTTCTAAGCCCTCCCATCCTCCCTGGGCTTCTGGCAGCAGGAGTGAAAAGAGAGGAGCAGAGCACTGGGACCCGTTTGACAAAAACCGGCTTCCCACGGGAAAGTCTTTCTCCACGTGCAGACATGCTCCCAGGTGCCTGTGGCAAGGGGAAGGAAATGCCATACACTGACCTGTAAGAGACCACAGGGCCCAGGCACAGTCTGAGCCCTTCCCCCATCCCGGAGCTTTTGCTAGCAGGAGTTCAACCCCAAGGAACACAGCCCGGAGACCCCTGGGGCCAAAACGGCTTGCGAAGAACAATAGGTGCTTGCTGTGGAAAACCTATGCAAATCGGGGTAGCCAGGTCAACAAAATGCCACACACCCAGGTGTAAGAAGCAACATTGCCCAGGCATGGTCTAAGCCCTTCACCTCGTCCCTGTGCTTTGGGGAGCCGGAAGGACACTTGAGGCCCACGGGCCTGAGACCCGTTTGGCCAAAAGCCTGCTTCCCACGGAAACAGTTTTCCTGAGGTGCAGACCGTCTCACAAATGGTTGTGCCATGGTAAAGCAAATGCCATCCACGTCTCTGGAAGAAACCACAGTGCCCAGCCATGTTCTAAGCCCTCCCATCCTCCCTGGGCTTCTCGCAGCCGGAGTGAAAAGAGAGGAGCACAGCACTGGGACCCGTTTGACAAAAACCGGCTTCCCACGGGAAAGTCTTTCTCCACGTGCAGACATGCTCCCAAGTGCCTGTGGCAAGGGGAAGGAAATGCCATACACTGATCTGGAAGAGACCACAGGGCCCAGGCACAGTCTGAACCCTTCCCTCATCCCGGCGCTTTTGCTAGGAGGAGTTCAACCCCAACGAACACAACCAGGAGACCCCTGGGGCAAACACGGCTTCCAAGGAGCAATATGCTCTTGCTGTGGAAAACCTATCCCAAGTGGGGGTAGCCAGGTAAACAAAATGCCACACACCCAGGTGTAAGAAACAACATTGCCCAGGCATCGTCTAAGCCCCTCACCTCGTCCCTGTGCTTTGGGGAGCAGGAGAGACAGCCGAGGCTCACGGGTCTGAGACCCGTTTGGCCAAAAGCCGGCTTCCCACGAAAGAGTTTTCCTGAGGTGCAGACCCTCTCACAAGTGGTTGTGGCAAGGTAAAGCAAATGCCATCCACTTCTCTGGTAGAAACCACAGTGCCCAGCCATTTTCTAAACCCTCCGATACTCACTGGGCTTCTGGCAGCAAGAGTGAAAAGGGAGGAGCACAGCACTGGGAACCGTTTGACAAAAACCGGCTTCTCACGGAAAAGTCTTTCTCCACGTGCAGACATGCTCCCAAGTGCCTGTGGCAAGGTGAAGGAAATGCCATACACTGACCTGTAAGAGACCACAGGGCCGAGGCACAGTCTGAGCCCTTCCCTCATCCCGGAGGTTTTCCTAGCAGGAGTTGAACCCCAACGAACACAGCCCGGAGACCCCTGGGGCAAAAACGGCTTCCGACCAGCAATATGCTATTGCTGTGGAAAACCTATCCCAAGCAGGGGTTAGGGTTCGCGTTCGGGGTAGGGTTCCAGTTCCGGTTAGGGTTCGGGTTAGGGTTCGGTTTCTGATTCGGGTTCGGGTTAGTGTTAGGGTTAGGGTTAGGGTTGGGGTTAGGGTTAGGGTTCGAGTTTGGGTTCGGGTTCAGGTTCGGTTTTGGGTTCGGGTTCGGGTTCGGGATAGGTTTAGGGTTCGGGTTCGGGTTCTTGTTCGGTTTCAGGTTCGGTTAGGGTTAGAGTTAGGGTTAGTGTTAGGGTTCGGGTTCGGGTTAGGTTTCGGGTTAGGGTTAGGGTTAGGGTTAGGGTTCAGGTTAGGGTTAGGGTTAGGGTTAGGGTTCGGGTTAGGGTTAGGGTTAGGGTTCGGGTTAGGGTTCGGGTTAGGGTTCGGGTTAGGGTTAGGGTTCGGGTTAGGGTTCGGGTTAGGGTTAGGGTTAGGGTTAGGGTTCGGATTCGGGTTAGGGTTAGGGTTTGGTTTAGGGTTCGGGTTCGGGTTAGGGTTAGGGTTATGGTTAGGGTTCAGATTCGGGTTAGGGTTAGGGTTAGGGTTAGTGTTCGGGTTAGGGTTAGGGTTAGGGTTTGGGTTAGGGTTAGGGTTCGGATAGGGTTAGGGTTAGAGTTAATGTTCATATTCGGGTTAGGGTTTAGTGTTAGGGTTAGGGTCAGGGTTAGGGTTAGGGTTCTTGTTAGGTTTAGGGTTAGGGGTAGGGTTCGGGTTAGGGTTAGAGTTTGGTTTAGGGTTCGGGTTAGGGTTAGGGTTAGTGTTGGGGTTAGGGTTAGGGTTAGGGTTAGTGTTCGGGTTAGGGTTCGGGTTAGGGTTCGGGATAGGGTTAGGGTTCTGGTTAGGGTTAGGGTTAGGGTTAGGGTTCAGGTTAGGGTTAAGGTTAGGGTTAGGGTTCGGGTTAGGGTTAGGGTTTGGTTTAGGGTTAGGGTTTGGGTAGGGTTACGGTTAGGGTTCGGCTTTGGGTTAGGCTATGGATTAGGGTTAAGTGTAGGGTTAGGGTTCGGGTTAGGGTTAGGGTTCGTGTTAGGGGTACTATTAGGGTTAGGTTTTAGGTTAGGATTCGGGCTAGGGTACGGGTTATGGTTAGGGTTCGGGTTAGGGTTAGGTTTAGGGTTATATTTCGGGTAAAGTTAGGGTTAGGGTAGGGTTCCGGTTAGGATTCGGTTTGGGTTAGGGTTCGGGTTAGGGCAAGGGTTCGCGTTAGGATTAGGGTTCGTGTTAGGGGTTCGGGTTTGGGTTCGGGTTAGGGATTCGCGTTAGGGCTAGGGTTCTGGTTAGGGTTAGGGTTCGTGTTCGGGTTAGGGTTAGGGTTAGGGTTTGGGTTAGGGTTAGGGTTCGGATAGGGATAGGGTTAGAGTTAGGGTTCAGATTCGGGTTAGGGTTAAGTTTAGTGTTAGGTTTAGGGTCAGGGTTAGGGTTAGGGTTCGTGTTAGGCTTAGGGTTAGGGTTAGGGTTTGGTTTCGGGTTCGGGTTAGGGTTAGGGTTCGGGTTCGGGTTCGGGTTTCGGTTAGGGTTCGGGTTCGGGTTCGGGTTCGGGTTCGAGTTAGGGTTCGGGTTAAGGTTCGGGCTCGGGTTCGGGTTAGGGTTAGGGTTAGGGTTCGGGTTAGGGTTAGGGTTAGGGTTCGGGTTAGGTTTAGGGTTAGGGTTAGGGTTAGGGTTAGGGTTCGGGTTCGGGATAGGGTTAGGGTTAGGGTTAGGGTTCGGGTTTGGGTTAGGGTTAGGGTTCGGATAGGGTTAGGGTTAGAGTTAGGGTTCAGATTCGGGTTATGGTTAAGTTTAGTGTTAGGTTTAGGGTCAGGGTTAGGGTTAGGGTTCGTGTTAGGGTTAGGGTTAGGGTTAGGGTTAGGGTTTGGGTTCGGGTTCGGGTTAGGGTTAGGGTTAGGGTTCGGGTTAGTGTTAGGGTTAGAGTTATGGTTCGGATTCGGGTTAGGGTTAGGGTTCAGGTTAGGGCTAGGGTTCTGGTTAGGGTTAGGGTTCGGGTTAGGGTTAGGGTTAGGGTTAGGGTTAGGGTTCGTGTTAGGGTTAGGGTTTGGGTTAGGGGTACTATTAGGGTTAGGTTTTAGGTTAGGATTCGGGCTAGGGTATGGGTTAGGGTTAGGGTTCGGGTTCGGGTTCGGGTTCGGGTTAGGGTTAGGTTTAGGGTTATATTTCGGGTAAGGTTAGGGTTAGGGTAGGGTTCCGGTTAGGATTCGGTTTGGGTTAGGGTTCGGGTTAGGTTTAGGGTTAGGGTTAGGGTTAGGGTTCGGGTTAGGGTTAGGGTCAGGGTTAGGGTTAGGGTTCGTGTTAGGGTTAGGGTTAGGGTTAGGGTTTGGGTTCGGGTTCGGGTTAGGGATTCGCGTTAGGGCCAGGGTTCTGTTTAGGGTTAGGGTTCGGGTTAGGGTTAGGGTTAGGGTTTGGGTTAGGGTTAGGGTTCGGATAGGGTTAGGGTTAGAGGTAGGGTTCAGATTCGGGTTAGGGTTAAGTTTAGTGTTAGGTTTAGGGTCAGGGTTAGGGTTAGGGTTCGTGTTAGGGTTAGGGTTAGGGTTAGGGTTAGGGTTCGGGTTCGTGTTAGGGTTAGGGTTAGGGTTAGGGTTAGTGTTCGGGTTAGGTTTCGGGTTAGGGTTAGGTTTAGGGTTAGGGTTCGGGTTCGGGTTAGGGTTAGGGTTCGGGTTAGGGTTCGGGTTCGGGTTAGGGTTCGGGTTCGGGTTAGTGTTAGGGTTAGGGTTAGGGTTCGGGTTTGGGTTAGGCTATGGATTAGGGTTAGT